>NC_041348.1:6337074-6992074 GCF_004354835.1 Perca flavescens
GAGGGAAGAGATGAGGACCCTGACAAAACCGAAGCCACCATAGAGGTTGGACAGTGGGTCCTGGTTGAATACGATGGTGACTTGTTCCCTGGTACAGTCACACAGGTGAATTTTATTCTGTTAATATGTGAATATTTCTTCAGTTACATTATAGTACAAGCTGTCCAGCCAAAATGTGTAATCTTATATGTGCAAAAAGAAAATTGGCTTTAAGGGCATTTTAAACATTCTGATGCTGGACACCTTCTAAATCTGGATTTCGTGAGAATCACCCGCATGTGTTTGTGTCTGTACGTGTGTGTGTGTGTGTGTGTGTGTGTGTGTGTGTGTGTGTGTGTGTGTGTGTGTGTGTGTGCATGTGTTAGCGAAAGAGGAAAGAGAGCCCTCCCAGGAAAGACACCTTAAAAAACCTGATTATCTCACTCAGTACAATAACTAAAACTCCGTGAAAGGGGAGTTAGCAGGTTGCAATTAGTTTTAACAAGCTACATATTCAACACAACATATCAACAATGTCATGATCAAATGATACATTCACAGAAATATATTTGACTATATATATTGACTACTTTAATCGAACGGTATCATTCAGCCATTTTTAGAAAGCTTTCAATTGCCTGATGATGTCATATCCGGTTCTCAAAGTAAGAGCACAGTCTTTATTTTTATGTTAATAACACAGTGAGTATTAGTGTGTTTATTTGTTATATTTATATTATATATATTTTACCATACACTTTCGTATACATTTCTGTTTGAGTAGGAAAGGCACTAAAATGCTTGTGAACAACCCAGCTGGGGATGTGTTGGCAGGTTAACATACTCTGGGTTCTTGTCCTTCAAGTAAGCCAATTCAAGTTACTGCACTTGACCTCCCGGCCGTGTTTGTAGCTTTCGGATGATTTTACTTGCAACAACCTCCAAGCAGTCTGCGCTCCAGTTCTCTTTCTTTCTTTCTTTCTTTCTTTCTTTTGCTAAGTAGCCTATATTCCAAGGGGGTAAGCTTCGCTTCAGAACTCGAGCCATCTATGGCGCCATTTTGTTGCTAACTGGCCATCACCTCCTGTTAGCATTCCGCTGACCGCCATTTTTTTTTTACGTCACTTGACTGCGAATAACTTTACATCAGAAATGTTTGAAGACTCTATTTGAACGTTGTTTAGTTCCAAAGAAACACGACAATGTATAAAAGGCTCCATTACCTTGTACCTCACGTTATGGCTCCGTAGCAGACGTTTTTGTAAATATAAGCTAACGATTGTGTCATAACCAAGTGACTTACTGTCGCATAGTAGAGGAATTACCGTATAGTACAGGAGAAGCTCGCAGGCAGTTTCGACTTACGTGAGCTGTTTAGGTTTAATTCCTAATGTTAACTGGAATGTTAGTTAGCAATAATTAGCCTGTGCTTATGTTATCTCCTTACATATAAATACGCTCTCCGTATCTGTAAGATTGGAAATGATTGAGATTTCTCTTGGCACAGCTACCAAAGACTTACAACTTTCAGACACGTTGCTCACGTCACATTCTCTCAGTTGGAGGCTGCGCAGTAAAGCTGGCCATCACCGGAAAAGTGCTTCTAAAAGCCTTCACTGGTCTCCGTCCAGAGACACGGGGTCTATTGGTCCATTATATACTGTCTATGCTATATTCTAATATTTTATGTAATGTAAATATGTCAGCATTCTTAGCATGTTTAAGCTAGTTAGCAATTAACCTCCTAAGACATCTCATAGATATACTTATTTATATCGCCCAGCTAATAGTAGCTAGTATGCTAAACACAGTTATTTAAACGTCAGACAGAGAAGAGTTTAAATTTATAGTGGTAATACTTTTGAACAAAATGTGTCTGTGTAAGCTTGGAAAATAAAGGTCCACCACATTAGTTAGGAATGCCCGTGGACCATCAGCAACGGGCATACCGGCGGCAAAGCAACAGGGCGAAGCTCTACTCCGCCAAAGGAGGAGCATTTACTTTCGTATATAGAACTCTTTGCATACACCGGAGATCCAACTTTGCAATACGGTGTGATAGCCATGGATGTAAAATACGACCGGTGACAGCAGGCTCTCTGATTTATGACTTGCCATACGGGCAATGTATCGCTAATATGCATTTTTAGATCAGGCCTATTACTTAATTTTAGCCAAAATAATTTGATTATGACCTGTTGAACACTGAATTAATTTAAGTTGTATTGTTTGCTTGTAAATAAGTCTTTGAAGGAGGTTACCCAACACATTTATACTGTATATACGTTTGTAATTTTTCCCTCTAGATGTTCCAGGCTAGACAAGTGGATGCTCAACCTGAGAAGACAGAACTGGAGACAAGACTTCTTGTTTGTGCAGTTAACACTTTGAAAGTCATCACTTCATCACTGATTTTAAGACATCACTTGTCAGAGGTTCTATTATTATAATCACAGTTACAACTTTAACACATCTTTTCATTTAAATGTATTCATTTGTTATATAAAATGTATCAGACTAAATTTACTTAAGCTTATTTTTTAAAGCTGTCATTTATCATGTTATTATAGCCTCTCAGGCTCTGGTGCTGGGTGTAGGTTTCTTGGTTATCTTGAAGTAGAAAGTTAAACACAGACATAATAGTTGGGTCATCTATAGCAGTTCCGTGACCGTGGAGAGGAAAGGTTTGTTTCTCACTGGATTTGTCATCTATAAAGGTTAAAAAAAGAAATTAGCCGGTGTGACCCTCACAAAAATGTGGGGAAATTTTTTGGGAGCCCTATATCCAAAATGGCTGCCGAGCTGGAAATTAACTTTTTAATGGTTTTGCGCACAGTGCTGCATAATACATGGTTTCTGAGTCCATTTGGGTCAAGAAATTCATAAATGATAAAGATTTATTGATTTGAGCTATTTTTGACCTTCAAATTCAAGATGGCCGCCAATTTTTAGCTCTTTAAATGTCAATTTTTCAAAATCGTCAAAGAGCCTTAATATTAAGCTCAAATGAAAGCTCTGCTCATATTGAGTGCAGTAATGGACAGCAAAATTAAAACATACACATATGTCATCAGATGTCTGGGGTGGAAGGGCGAAGGCCCTATTGAAACTGAAGGAATTAATATTTTCTGCAAATTAATCACTTTTTTGAGGGGCTTAACATATTTAAAAACTCACCAAAATTGGCGGTCTCATCAAGTCTGGTGAAAATGTACGTATTTTAAGGGTTTTGGGAATAGGCGCACAAAAATGGCTCACTAGCGCCCCCTACAAAGTTAAAAAAATTGAGCCCCTGCAGTGCATTTAACATAGACTCACGAAACTTGGTACACATATGTACCATGTCAAGATGTACATAGAACTTCATTGGAGCAGTAATCCACAAAGGGTGACTTTGACCTGGGTATGGAGCCCAGCAGGCTGCTGCTTTCTCGTCAGACTGTGTGGAGCTCCTAAAGTCTGACACGTCTTAACAAATTTGCAATTAGCCATCAATTTTTGTAAAACGGCCCATATTTGAGCTTTATATAGTTGATTTCTCGCATAAAAAAGTCTCAGAAGTGAATTTGGTAACGAAACATTGCAGTGCCTGGAATATGAGACCTGCTGTCTCGTGTCTAATGTGTGTGTATTGGAATTCGCTCAACCAATCAGTGCGCATCTTATCTAAATATTCATGAGCATACCATATTTGGAAGAAAAGCTCTTGTTACATACCCCATTAGGAGACCTTAAGGAACAGGGTGAAATATCCTATATAATCATTCTATCACCCCTTTAAGGTCTTAAGATGGCACAGACCGAATTTGAAGTTGATCGGATGAAATCTCTAGGAGGAATTCGTTAAAGTACGACATGTGGAGATGGCCAAAATTGCACTAATTTCGAACTTTGAAATCAAAATAGCGGACTTCCTGTTGGGTTAAGGGTATGGCTCCAATGAGGTTCTATGTACATCTTGACATGTTACATATGTGTACCAAGTTTCGTGAGTCTATGTTAAACGCACTGCAGGGGCTCAATTACGTTTACCTCGTTATTTGAATCTCTGGCCACGTTTAACATTCAAATGAATAATGACTCAGCATCATATTTATTAGAGAAAATAATCACTTTATGCAATGTTTAAAGTGAATAAAACAGAAGATTTCCAGTTATGGTGAGCGGCTGTGCTCTGTTGCTAATCCTGGAACAAATGCTACTTAACCCTTGTGTTGTCTTCCCGTCAACCATCAACAAAATATATCTTAATACCTTTTTTATTGTAATAAGATAAATAATAAAGACACTGAAACATATGTGCCAGCTTTGCACACGGTGCACTCCCCCTCCCACTTGTCCGGTCCCGACCGGGACGGTACGTAGGACATTTATTTTGTAAGTTTTGTTTTATGGTTCTGAGGAGGCTCCACGCAGAGCTTTCGCCGTAGCCTACTTAGTGGACTGATTTTTATACTTGTGTGCTGGTGTGTGCGTCGAGCCGGCGTGTGTGTGTATGTGTGGAGAGTGGAGAGAAGTGAGAGAGTGACTGTGATTATCTTCAGAGTGAGTAGTGACGGCGAGCGAGTACGACTCGTCATAGTGAGAGAAACAAAGTGTCTGCCCTGTGTTTTCTGACCACGGTGGGAAATCTTTAGCAGGAAACGCTTTGGCATTTTGTGTGCAATGCTACTCCGCTGTCTGCATGACAGAAACGCATGGAGGATGTAGTAAGACGAGACAAATCACTGACACAGGCTGTTGCATCCCGATCAATTGCAAGCTCTGAAAAAATCAAGGTAAGTTGGTTTGAATATAGATTTGTATATACAATGCATGGCAACTTATAGGTAATGTTAATGTACTGTAGTTTATCACCGAGCACCGAAGTTACTGTCGTGTGTGTGTGTGTGAGATTTAACAACTTAGTTGAGGAATAAAAAGTTGTGTCTAAACTTTTTGAGAAAGCTCTATCAGTTATGCTTACTGAATCAGCATCCTGAGCCTTTTTGGTAAGGTTACTAGGAAAACTCAGCCCAGGATAGTTTTATTCTCCCCAAAACATTTTTCCTTTTTATTTTTAAAGAACTATACAAAAAAAAAAAATTACAACTTTTATGTATGACAGCCAATGACCTTTCTAAAAGAGCAACGTCTCTAAAATGATTTAGCCGTTCTTTTGCCGACGGGATGTCCGGGGAAAACCATGAGTGTATTATGGTCTTCTTAGCGGCAGTCAATCCTGCAAATATAACTTTCCATTGTGCCAATCTGATGTTGTCACTAAGAACGGAGTCATCATTGAATAGAAGTAGGGGGGCGTGCATAGGATATTTTCAAGGCACCTATGCACCTTGGACCAGAGGCTAGACACAGAGGGACATTCCCAAAAAACATGAAGGTATGTGCCAACAATGTTTTGATCACATTTTGTACAGTTGAGATCATCTGTCAGTTTCATTGTAAAGCGTCTGTATGGTGTAAGGTAAGGTAAAGGTACTTTATTGTCACCTACCTGAATTTAGTGGTCAGGGACTGTAGTTCATCAAAGTACTTAAGTGGTGGAGGCATAGGGATCATAGAGAACAGGAAATTCAGTCGCCCAAGTACATTCATTTTTAGTATTGCAATTCTATCGCAATACACTCTGAATGTCCGATTCGATCTCCGTTTTAAGTTTATTTTAATTTGCATGTGATATATCTGAGAAATTGGTTACCATTATGCCTAGATATGTAAATGCGGAGTTATGCCATTGAAAATGTTGAATGACTAGTAAAGTGAGGTGTTTAGCAGGGGCATTTAAAGGAATGAGGAGGGATTTATCCCAATTAATTTTATAACCAGAAAATAGACTGAACTGCGTGAAGACTTTGAGTATTTGAGGTAGAGACTCAGAAATATTAGTAAAAAAAAAGTAATACATTGTCCGCATAAAGTGAAATTTTATGTTGTGTATACACTGATGGGTGAGATGTGCAGGTCTAATCTAATTATCTGGGCTAGCGGTTCGAGTGAAGCGGGGACAGTGGGCAGCCTTGCCGAGTTCCACGCTGCAGAGGAAATGTTTTAGACAGAATATTGTCTGTTTGTACGACTGCACAAGGGTTGGTGTATAGTGTTTTGATCATTGATATAAGTTTTTTGCCATATCCGAAATTCTCCAAAACCTGCCACCAATATATCCAGCTCACTCGATCGAAGGCTTTTAGCGCATCCAAGCTGAATATTGCTGCGGGGTGTGTATCCGATTCTGATACATGTAACATATGGAAAAGGCGTCAGATATTGTCTGATGCAAGTCTCCCCTTTAAAAAAAACTGTTTGGTCACAATGAATTCATTTACCTACACATGGCTCCAGTCTTCTGACTAACACTTTGGCTTTAGTTCTGTTGTGATAAGTGATATCAGCCTATAACTGCTGCATTTCAAAGGTGGTTTATCTTTCTTAAGCACGACTGATATGAGAGATGTATTTTGGTCACGATGGAAGGAACCAGTGTCTAAAGCATAGCTAAGAGAATTTAAGAGCAATGGCCTAACGATATCCCACAGTTCCAAAAACAACTCTGGAAGGCAGCCCATCAAGGCCAGGCAATTTACCTTTTTGCATCAAGGTCAATGCCTCTTTAAGTTCTAAAAGAGTAAATGGTGTTTCAAGGGACTCTGCATCATTGTCAGTAAGTGATGGTAATTTAAGTTCTGACAGATACAACTTAAGGGCAGCCAAGTCAGGAGCAGGATCCGCTGTATAGAGACAAGAATAAAATTCTGCAAAAGTATTATTTATTTCACCTGGGTCAATAGGTGACAGGTCCAGATGCACTGATAGTGGAAAATGATTCATTTTGTTTTAATCTAGCAGCTAAAAGCTAGCTTGATCTTTCGTTCTGATCATAATATGAGAGTCTTGTACGATGAATTATAAACTTATAAACAAAGCTTTAGCCTTGAGCAAATTATTCAGTTCAAATTTCAGGGTCAAGATAGCCGAATGGTTTTGTTCAGAAAACTGCCATTTTAGGTCAGATTCCAAAGTTCATATCTCATCTTCTAATTGCTTAACCTTGCACCTCCTGGTCGCCTTCAAATGGGAGGAAATGACAAAGCCTCTCCCCTTATAAAGCACTTAGTTGTCTCCCAAAGTATTTGGGGTGAGGCTGCTGTCTCTGAATTAATTTCTAAAAATACTTTAAGATTATTTCTCAGTTTTTTTTTTTAAGTTCTGCATTCTGGAGTAATGTATTGAAACGCCACCTGTGTGTATCTTAACTGTGAGTCGGTAGGAACTTAAAGTTATAGAACACAGGGGCATGATTTGATATTACAGTAGGAAGGATATCTGTGGAATCGATACAGTGATTCAGGGAAGCGGAAATGAACATGTAATCAATTCTCGAGTATGTCTTGTGTCTGGCTGAGAGAAAAAAGTATAATTCTTAACTAAAGGGTTCCTTAAGTGCCATGGATTGATAATATTAAGCTCAGAAATAGAAGTGTTGATCCCACGAGGGGAGACCTGGCTTGAACTTGCATTACAGATTTGTCTAAATTTGTGTGAAACACCTGGTTAAAGTCACCCCCAACTATAAGCTGATGACCTGGAAAGTCTAAGAGAGTATTAGAAATTGTTCTTAAGAAATTTGGATCATGGATGTTTGGGCCATATATCGATACAACACACATTTGTTTTATTGTCTCTACATAAATGGCAAGGCTTTGGCAACAAACACAGAACAATTACAACAAAACATTCCATCCGCAAGAGATGATGAATCGTCTATTAGGATGAAGAAGAAAATAAAATAAAAAAGAGTTTTCTTATTAACTAACTGTGGCTTTCAACAGTGATACTCATCTCCTGTCCAAGTCCGTATGGGTATCAGAAACATTAACCTAATAACCATCCATTTGTAAAGCAAAATTGGGCTCTAATCAGGTTATTTCCTCAGAAATCAGTCTGCATTCATCTGAATTGAACACTTACAGTGACGTAATCAGTATTAAGAGGTAGTATGCTTAAGTAATCCGCTGTGTGGGTCAAGTTGGAGCGGGGAAAGTAACCGTCGAGGGTCCCTTGTCATCCGGTATGGTGGGGAAAGAGACACGGGGGGCAGCTTCACTGGATGCTGAACAAGGGATGTGGTCGAGCATGGCCATAAATGTCTCTGCATCAGCCACACTTTCACAAAAGTGCAGCGAGCTGTTGTTTCTAACCTTCAGGGTTGCTGCAGGGCTTGACATTAAGGCTTGTCCGCTTGTCCCATAGACAGTATATAATGGACCAATAGACCCCGTTGCTCTGGACGGAGACCAGTGAAGGCTATTAGAAGCACTTTTCCGGTGATGGCCAGCTTTACTGCGCAGCCTCCAACTGAGAGAATGTGACGTGAGCAACGTGTCTGAAAGTTGTAAGTTTTCTGGTAGCTGTGCCAAGAGAAATCTCAATCACTCTGCTGAGTTCAATGACACCTCACACGAGACTCTACCTTAAACGGTTCAAATGTTATTAAAGGGGGCGTGGCCTGAGTAAGTGGGCGTGGTCATATTATAGGAGGCGGCTCAGTATCACATGTAGACCACACATTCTAAGTTTCATGTAAATTGGATGATGTTTGTCATATAAGGCGCATTTCCTGTGGCCAGGAGGGGCGCTATGACCAAAAGTTAATTTTGGCCTGTAGGTGTCCTCAGGCCTGGACCCTTGTCCATCGTGAGAAATTTCGGGCAGATACGACAACGTACACTCAAGTTACAACAACTTCTTTGTTGTTCGGTCCACACCGTCAGACGAAAAGTTTTCTTTTAATAACTTTTCATCTTTAAGGTGTTGGGATGGTACAGACCAAGTTTGAACTCCATCGGATGAAACCCCGTAAGAGGAGTTCGTTAAAGTATAGCACCTTGACTTTTAGGCCTACTTCCTGTTGCCACCAGGGGGCGCTATGACTTTAAGTAAATATCGGCCTTTATTTGTCCTCAGGGTTGGACTCTTATGAATCCTGAAAAGTTTTTGAGGTAATCGGACAACGTACACTCGAGTAACACCCACTTCCTATTTCGGCACGAAACGCACAAAATGGCTGCCCC
Source organism: Perca flavescens (assembly GCF_004354835.1). Taxonomy (NCBI): domain Eukaryota; kingdom Metazoa; phylum Chordata; class Actinopteri; order Perciformes; family Percidae; genus Perca; species Perca flavescens. The sequence goes on from NC_041348.1 coordinate 6,346,125, forward strand.
GCCACGGCCACGCCCTAAGTTTTTCTTTTAACAACTTTTCATCTTTAACGTCTTAAGATGGTACAGACCGAGTTTGAAGTTGATTGGATGAAATCTCTAGGAGGAGTTCGCTAAAGTACATGTGGAAATGGCCAAAATTGCACTAATTTCGAACTTTGAAATCAAAATGGCGGACTTCCTGTTGGGTTTAGGGTATGGCTCTAATGAAGTTTATTGTACATCTTGACATGTGACATATGTGTACCAAGTTTCTTGAGTCTACGTTAAACGCACTGCAGGGGCTCAAGTTTCTTAACTTTCTAGGGGGCGCTAGCGAGCCATTTTTGTGCGCCTATTCCCGAAACCCTTAAAATACGTACATTTTCACCAGACTTGATGCGACCGCCAAATTTGGTGAGTTTTTGAATATGTTAAGCCCCTCAAAAAGGCAATTCATTTGACGGGAAAAGAATAGAAACAATAATTCCTTCAGTTTCAATAGGGCCTTCGCCGCTGTCGGCGCTCAGGCCCTAATAAAAAAGTTAACACCAACATTTAGTGGCAAAATCCATTATTATGTCTACAAAATTATTTTAGATATAGTACAAGTTCAAGTCACCACTACCTCTGGTCAAAATATTGACTTAGAATCTCAAAATATTGACTTAGTATCTCAATATATTGACTTATCTCAAAATATTGACTTAGTATCTCAATATATTGACTTAGTAACTCAGAATATTGACTAAGCATCGAAGGCTTTCCTCTTCTGTGCAGTATTGTTGTAGCCTCGTGAGACCGTCCTGATCTCGCGAGCTCCAGTTTTCCACTCGCAGATCAGTCTGGCATCTAGAGGCAGAGAAAATTTGGAGCCGTTAGCCAAACGACCGGGCCAATCAGCGTTGGTTTTGAGGTGGGTTAGGTGGTGATAGACCGATGGTTTATCCAATCAGCTAACCAGTATTATCAGCCAGCGGTAGCCCTAATTCTGTTAGCCGCTCGCTAAAGCTTTTTTTCTCTTGGATCCTTCTTTTGGAATATGGTCCGGGAACCTGAAATGGTGCCTTTTATTCCTAAATTCTTGTTACACAAACGGCAAATATCCTTTACCGACATGTTGCTTGCATGCTGAGCTTACGAGCTATGCTTTGCCTGCAGCAGCAGGGGCGGGCTTGTGGTTGTATTTTCTTACGCTTTGTGGATCTGATTGGTTGATAACATATAAGACATATGGTGATACACAGATGGTTCATCCAATCAAATAACCAGTATTCCGCCCCTTCCCAAAAGTTCTCCAACGAAAGTTCCCAAATGGATATGCCGAGCAAATGCGAAGCAATCCATCTGGCGGAGTCAGGTTAGTATCGTTGCTGTAGTCAGGAAAAAACAGCAACCTGGATGTCTATGTCCACCCCACCTACATGCGCATTACACTTGGGCAGCGACCGGAAGTCTGTCTCAATTACCTAATTTTGAGGGGTAATAAACTTCAAAATTTCGCCGTGAAAGCATGAACTGTCCTCTGGAGGACAACCACCAGACCAGCGGGCGCCCGTGGATTGGTATTGGCTGCGGCAGGCGAGGAAGGCGGGGAGGAAGTAGAAGTATGCCGGTCGGGCCGGCTAAGGCAACTAAAACACAGTTCGCCACTGCAGAGACTCCTATTCACCAACACCAGATAGATCGCACACAAAATGCATATATTGTATATGATACAAATACACACAGAACTGCTGCTTGATGATTATTTCCGAAGCCTGGTTGCACTCATCCCAGATGGCAGATAGCAGCTAACAGGGTAGGTGAATTTAAACAATGTCTGAGTTGAAAACGCATCTTGTTGTCATGTAAGGGCCCTGTTCATGTTGCACAGACATTTTAATTGCATTTTGTGTCTGTTAATAGGCACAAAGGTAGTCTTTATCTTATGCCCCCAAAACTACAGTTTTAGCTAAGTGGGAGCTCTCGGCATTAGCTGCAGCAGCTCCGCGTTGCTACTGTGCGTTTCAAAATCCACTAAGTAGGCAAGGAGAGGATTTAAAAGTTTAACAAGTATTTATTTAAGTAAAATCATAAGAGCATAAACGTGTACACGGGTCCAATTGAGCAGGCACTCAGGCTTCTCTCATCAGACTGAATTTTCTGGCTTATACATGAATTCATATATCAGTCTCTAAGAGCATTTTGATTTGTTTATTAAAAGTTGGAGGAGTACCGTGGTTTAGACTTAGCCTCCCCTGGTTGGTGCACAGACTGGTCCCAGTCTTTTGGCACACGCCCTCTTCATCAGTTCTTAGGCAGACTTTAACTATGCTGATGGTCAGAGAGAACAATGCGCTGCTGTTGCCTGTCACAGGTTGAGGAGTAACTTATTCTCATGGTCAAACTGATATCAAACTGATATTAACTTTGTTGCTTTCTGACCACCGTTATACAGTGCTGCTTTCTGCACGTACAACAGTATCCTTTTCTCATTTTGCATGACTAAGCTGTCACAGTGCTCTTCCACTAAACACAACTATAATTCAACTATGATTTGTATCCTCATAAAGCATAGCCAGCTTGACTGATTATTTTATTTCTTACACTACCACCGATTCGGCTTTTTTATTTTTTATTTTTTTGCTATCGACAGTACTCACATACATATAGCGATCAAGATTAGCATAAAAATTGCCCGGAGTTCTCCTTTAAGAAAAAGTAAAAGAATGGTTCCTCCTTACCGAGTAAACTGGTTTTAAGCAGTAAAAGGAAGATACTGAAGGGTTTAGGACTGCTGGTATGTTCAAATAGGGCATGTCATGTTTGGGGTTAAGGAAATTCTATCTATCTATCTATCTATCTATGGTACCAACTACAGTATATTCATTAACCTTAAGGTCTTCTTGCTTTATCCTCCATGGCTGTCTCAAAACACGATGCAACAATTAAAAGAGGGGGGTCACACCACTATGCAGATAAAAAAAAAAAGGGATTTTATCATTTTGTCATTTTGGTTATTTCAGCTTTTGTTAACCGCTGTAAAAAAAAAGACTAATTGAGTATACTGTATATCATGGAACTGTAAAAGCCTGCATAAACTGACCCCGGTAAAGCAGGTTGTGAACAGGTTAAAACAGTTAAAAGCCAAGATTGTGTTCTTACAGGAAACACACCCATAAGCTAATGAGACAATCAAGATAAAACAAAGGTGGCCAGAATAGGTTCTATCATCGTCGTACTCTTCTAACTCTAGACGTGTAATGATATTAATTCTAGGGCTGTCAGTTTAACGTGTTATTAATGCCGTTAACGCGAACCCATTTTAACGCCGACAATTTTTTTTCGCGCGATTAACGCATAGACAGTTAAAGAAGGATTAACGTTCTTTCGTATCTAGCTAGACCGGAAGCAAAATTACGAATCCCACTATGGCCACGCGGCATAAACATTCAAATGAAAAATAACACTCAGTAGCCTAGCTAACCCATTTCACACACACACAGACAGACGGAGACAGGCAGACACACAAACAAACAAACAAACACACACGCAAAATGGCTGAGCGGAGACACGGGAGAGTGGAGAGGATCGCAAATCAAAAAGAGGAAAGAAAACACTGAGAAACATTGAGAGACGCTAGTTAGCTTGGAAACGATCTAAGTGGAATAACGAAGCTGAAGAGGTGTAGCTACACTACGGCACTTTTCCTGTCTAACAGCAGCGGTTTAGAACAAACGTTGTGCTAGTGTGCCTGGCTAAAGTTGGAGCTAATGGCGGAGAGTTGCTGGTTCGGAGGAATATAATATTTAATCGTAAGACAGCACTAATTAATACTTAAATCTATTCCACTGCAGATTGATGATGTATCTGAGGATCCCAACGGTAGATTCTTAATCATACAGGGCCACATTCTGTCTACACATCTTAATTTAATCAATGTATACAGACCAAATTATGACAATGCCCATTTTTATAACAATTTGTTTTTAACAATTTTAAAACTACCAGGCAAGTAAATTATCACAACACTCACACAAGAACTGGGAAAGCCTTAAATCACTTAATAAATAAAAAGCAACCTAGTGGATATATGGAGGCTTCTGAATCCAACAAAGAAAGAATTTTACTCTTGGTCTAGTGCTAACAAAAGCCACTCTAGAATAGATTACTTTTTAATGTCAGCAGGAACTTTCTAATCATGCAGCTGTATCATTGGTCTGTGGAGCCAAAGTTGATTTGCAAACTCCTAAATGGAAATTTCTACAAAATGGATGCAGGACAGAACATTTCTGCAGTTCTTTTTTTTTTTACTTTGAGTAACAATTGCTATGGGAGGGGTTTGATTTCATCAATATATAACTGGCTTGCATTTGGCTCTACATGAAGGGCAGACTTAAAGCAAAAGCAAAAAAAACTACAATTGGTTCTTTGATCAAGAATATGATATGGCGAACCCCAGAAGGGGAAAGGACTGAGACGTCTTGGAGGGTGAGAGCAGTAGTTCTTGTTTGTGTTTTGTATTTGTGCATACGCACAATGGCTTTGCTGGAGGTGCCATTGTTCTGTACATGTGATACTGTCATATGATTTTCTTTTTGTTTTTAGCTGTTAGAGTACAACAAAGGTTAAGAGCTACATTTTGTTGTGGGCTGGGAAGGGGGGACGGGACAGTGTTGTTAAATTAAGTTCAAGTTCAAGTTACTTTATTGTCCCCCAATGGGGCAATTTGTGCAGCAGATAGTATAGTACAAATCACACACAAACACACACACAATACAGAGATTGCCTACCTTGCAGGCATAGTTAAAAACAATAAAAAACTTTAAACAATCTATAAGTTATCTATGTTTCTTTATAGAATTAAGAAGTAGAATGGCTGCATGTGAAAAAGAGCGTTTATATCTGTTGGTTCTGAATTTTGGGAGTTTAAAGCGTGATCCAGATGGCAACATCTGAAATTCAGCCTGTAAGGGATGTTAACTATCTGACAGCATAGATTCAACCCTTCTTAGCAATCTGCTTCCGACAAAGTTCCTCCAGGCCTTCTGTTTAGAACCTGTGATGCAGCTGCTCACCTTAATTAACCTGGAAAGGGAGTTTTTTTGTTTAACAGTAATGGACCCATACCAGCAGATTAAGGAGAAGGTGACAACTGACTCAAGAAAGGGACCTATAGAAAAGGGTCATCAGTGTCTTGTCTAGAGATGGCCAGATACCATTTTTTGCTTCCCAATACCGATTCTGATACCTGAACTTGCATATCGGCCAATACCTAGTACCGATCCGATACCAGTGTGTTATATATTTTATTATGTTTTAACAACTGTATACTACTATCCCTGTATGAATGTGATATTATTTATATTAGTCTAGATGGAAACAAGGGTCCACGTGCACCCCCAAGCTTTTTTTATGCCACCTGATTTTTTAAAATCCTTAATGTGTCTATTTTCAGAATCTGCCAGGTACCAAGCTGAAATAATGTCCCAAAGGCTTCATTTTTAACCCTTTGCTGCACCCGACCGGAACCCGAAAAATCAAAAAAATTATATAGAAAGTGGCATAACATTTGAAGTAAACAACATACAGAGACAAATGAACACATTTTCCCATGCAATTCTGTCCCCAGGAATGTAATGGAATGGTTATTTTTAACATTTGACAACATATTGACCCTATTTCTGGACAAAAATAGCAAAAAATGGTTAAAGATGTGTAGAGGATCAACAATTTTTTCGTTTTCTCAAACGCATAGGGTGATATATTTTCACACCCTGTTATTTCTTTATCATTCAAGTGTCTAGTTTAAGATTAAATTGGGTACCAAGCTGAAATAATTTCCAAAATGCTTTATTTTTAACCCTTTGCACCAAACCCGAAAAATCTAAATATGATATAAAGTGCCATAACTTTTGATGTAAACAGCTTACAGAGACAAATGGACACATTTTTCTATACAATTCTGTCCCAGGGAAATTGTTATTTTTTATATTTTACAACATCTTGACCATCTATGGTCAAAAACAACAAAAAAAAGTTAATTTGACAATGTTTTTATTATACTAATAGCAGCCTGAAATAGGATTTATTTTAACCTTATACTGCACCTATCCCGAACCTGAAAAACAAATACAGAAAAAATTCCAAAAAGTTGTCTAAGCATCAACTGCCAGTTTTGGAAAGTTGGGGCTTTGCATTTGGCAGTTGGTGGCTGTCGATTGGTACCTGCAGATCGCCATCTCCCACTGCTCTCCCTTTGGGAAAAATTTCAGTAAGTATTTAAAACTATAAGATATATATATACACATATACCTTTGTAGTCATAATTTTTCAATAATTGCTCAACAGTTTTTATTATAATCACAAGCTTTCGGAAATCAAATCTGTATTCTTGACTAGCAGTGTTGGTAGCTTAGTTGGTAGCTAGCTAAAGTTTTTGTTTTATTTTCAGGCTCAATACTTCATACATACTTACCATGGGGAAAATTAAACATTATAACACAGCTGAAGGGCCTCCAAAGAGGATTTGTTCCCTAACATGTATTTTAGTAGTATGGTAATTTTACCACGCTCAACGCATGCAAGGGAGGGCCAAGCAAGAAGCTATCATATCTAAACAGTATCCGAGATATGAGACTCTGTGAAGCAGCCAGTTCACCATACCGCATGATGGATATTTGTGAACAGATTCCATTAACATTAGAGGACTTGCCTTTGGATATAATTGGCTATCACCAAAACTGCTATAAAAACTTTACAGGGGAAATAGATTGTTTACAAGTGTCAAAGGCTTCTAAATCTGGTGAATCATCATCATTGAAAAAGGACTCTCTGCGCCATGTCACATCTCTGTCAATTCAATCTGAAGGAGCTCCAAGAAGGTATTCCTTCTGGTTTCCCAATCAAAATCCAAGTTCAAGGGCAAAACTGAAGAGCTCACAAAGTTTCAGAGTTGGAAACACAGGGGATCAGCCTGTAAAGTTATTGAACCTAGGGCACGGGAATTAAAGAAAGAGGCTCTTTATCGCAAGGTGCAGGGCAAGGACCTTTTTGCAATGGAAGCTAAGTATCATCCATCATGCAGAAACAACTTCAACACAGAGTACCAAACCCATGAGCGTGGAAGGAAGAGGGCAGAAAAGGCGGCAGACAACATTGACAGCCTGCAGGCCATAACAAGTCGTATTGTGTGGTAAAGGATTACAATCTTAGGAAGGTGATTGAATGCAAAGAGGTTGTCCAGCTAAGATCCATGTGCAACTTGTAAATGAAGACATTGGAAAATCAAGGTTTTCCTAATCCTGTATACCACAGTGAGAAATTGGCAAGACGGTTACAAGGAGACATCTCTCATGAACTCACATTCTCCAAGGTGCAACACCGTGGGTGTATTGAGTCGAACCTCATATACAGATCTAGCATTAATGTAGATGAAGCAGTTGGATGGGGGTACAAACATGGAATAGCTGACCAACTTCTAGAAGCAGCACTCACCCTCCATTCTCACATTATAAAGGCATTCAAAGAGTCAAAGGAGCTACCATGGCCCCCGACAGCACATGAGCTAGATGCTGTGAAGATGGCCGTGCTTCTTCCAGAGCATCTTGTATAATTTCTGAGCTCAGTGTCGACTGGAACATTTGATGGCGAAAGGTGCGAGAAGACAACAGGCTGGTCTATTCGTTTACACAAGATGTGTGTCGAGCAGCAACTAACAGCGAGTGGAAACTCCCAAAGCACATCCTCCTATGTGCTACACTTCAACACCTCTATCGAAGCAAACAGGTGAGTATTAAATTCATTTACTGCTTATGATGTCCTAAAATGTCAATGCTGAACTCTTTTTGATACAGGTATTTCATTTTGATATTTACTAAAGCAATTTTAATTTCTGTCAGTAACTCACTCCTTTCATGACTGAGACACTCAGAAACATATGACTTCAGTTTGGAACAGCAATGGCCAAGGCTAATGATGACATTTCCACCCACCTGACCCCTCAAATCATCACTGGCGAGGGAAACACTGTTTTTCACAGTGAGTGGGACAACCTGAACAGAACCACAACGAACGTTCATGGCTCAAATGTTGTAAACAACGCCGGGGGAATCATGATTCAAGAGGTGAAGGAGAGCCATGTGAGCACCAAGAAGAAGACCCGTCCTCTCTATGACAGGTCATCCAAGATGAGAAGCCTTAAGATCACGCCTCCCGAAACGCTCCCACAGCTGGCAGTCAAAAGAGCTGGCAGCAAATTCTCCAACAGTGCCAACTTTACCCCTCCTGCTGAGAACCAAGAGTCATATGATGCCTCAATGTTGCAGTACAACACACATGTCCTCTGCAGCAGTGGATGATGTCAATGAGGGTCTCATGTGGGATGTCTGGTTTCTCCTCCTCCAGCAAAACATTGATGAGTAACTGTTCGACTGCCTCTGTGACCTCCCTCAGACTGAGAGCCTTGGTGTATGATTTGCCGCTCAGAATGTTTTTCAGGCAACCACTGGTTGCGAGGCCAGCTTCTATGAGGATCTCTGCATAGCCAGCTCCAAGACACTTGCGCCTAGTAAGCTTGCCCATGTAATTCATGGCCGTATGGAACTTGCCAAGGAGGATCACATGCTTACTGAATTCCTCCTCATACTTCCATACTATAGGACAGGCCTTCATGACCACTCCCAGGTCAAAAGTGTTGATAGTGTATGGCTGTCCAACCTCCTCTGTTGCTGCCTCGGACCTCCTGAGTATCTCATACACTACTGCATTGTCTGTAATGGACTGGTTGATGGGGGTGTAAAAGCCAATTGTATATTTCCTAGGAGGCACTTTCCCTGTGCTTGAAATAAAACCACCAAATCCAGGCACCTGCTGCTTGCCCTGGCTGCTTAACCATCTGCAGAGGAGATGTGTGTCGCTCATGGGTTTGGTACTCTGTGTTGAAGTTGTTTCTGCATGATGGATGATACTTAGCTTCCATTACAAAAAGGTCCTTACCCTGCACCTTGCGATGAAGAGCTTCTTTCTTTAATTCCCGTCCCCAAGGTTCAATAACTTCACAGGCTGATTCCCTGTGTTTCCAACTCTGAAACTTTGTGAGCTCTTCAGTTTTGCCCTTGAACTTGGATTTTGATTGGGAAACCAGAAGGAATACCTTCTTGGAGCTCCTTCAGATTGAATTGACAGAGATGTGACATGGCGCAGAGAGTCCTTTTTCAATGATGATGATTCACCAGATTTAGAAGCCTTTGACACTTGTAAACAATCTATTTCCCCTGTAAAGCTTTAATAGCAGTTTTGGTGATAGCCAATTGTATCCAAAGGCAAGTCCTCTAATGTTAATGGAATCTGTTCACAAATATCCATCATGCGGTATGGTGAACTGGCTGCTTCACAGAGTCTCATATCTCGGATACTGTGTAGATATGATTGCTTCTTGCTTGGCCCTCCCTTGCATGCGTTGAGCGTGGTAAAATTACCATACTACTAAAATACATGTTAGGGAACAAATCCTCTTTGGAGGCCCTTCAGCTGTGTTATAATGTTTAATTTTCCCCATGGTAAGTATGTATGAAGTATTAAGCCTGAAAATAAAACAAAAACTTTAGCTAGCTACCAACTAAGCTACCAACACTGCTAGTCAGGAATACAGATTTGATTTCCGAAAGCCTGTGATTATAATAAAAACTGTTGAGCAATTATTGAAAAATTATGAGTACAAAGGTATATGTGTATATATATCTTAATTATAGTTTTAAATACTTACTGACATTTTTCCCAAAGGGAGAGCAGTGGGAGATGGCGATCTGCAGGTACCAATCGACAGCCACCAACTGCCAAATGCAAAGCCCCAACTTTCCAAAACTGGCAGTTGATGCTTAGACAACTTTTTGGACCTTTTTGGAATTTTTTCTGTATTTTTTTTTTTTTTTTAAGTTAATTTGCTTTGTTTTATTTACTTCAAAAGTAAAGCTATTTTCAATTTTTTTCAGGTTTGGGATAGGTGCAGTATAAGGTTAAAATAAACCCTATTTCAGGCTGCTATTAGTATAATAAAAACATTGTCAAATTAGCTTTTTTTGCTGTATTTGACCATAGATGGTCAAGATGTTGTAAAATATAACAAATAACAATTTCCCTGGGACAGAATTGTATAGAAAAATGTGTCCATTTGTCTCTGTAAGCTGTTTACATCAAAAGTTATGGCACTTTATATCATATTTACATTTGTCGGGTTTGGTGCAAAGGGTTAAAAATAAAGCATTTTGGACATTATTTCAGCTTGGTACCCAATTTAATCTTAAACTAGACACTTGAATGATGAAGAAATAATAGGGTGTGAAAATATATCACCGTATGCACTTGAGAAAACGAAATAATTGTTGATCCTCTACACATCTTTGACCATTTTTTGCTATTTTTGTCCAGAAATAGGGTCAATATGTTGTCAAATGTTAAAAATAACCATTCCATTAAATTCCTGGGGTCAGAATTGCATGGGAAAATGTGTTCATTTGTCTCTGTATGTTGTTTACTTCAAATGTTATTCCACTTTCTATTTAATTTTTTAGATTTTTCGGGTTTTGGTCGGGTGCAGCAAAGGGTTAAAAATTAAGCCTTGGGACATTATTTCAGCTTGGTACCTGGCAGATTCTGAAAATAGACACATTAAGGATTTAAAAAAATCAGGTGGCATAAAAAAAGCCGGGGGGTGCACGTGGACCCCTGTTTCCATCTAGACTATCTTTGTTGTTGGCCTGGCTCAGGTTAAACTCTTTGTGAAACATGAACAAACACAAACAATGAATGCCACAGAAATTTCTTTTATTATCCAGTTTGACAGTCAGCTATAACGGAAAAAGAACAAGAAACTACTTTAACGTAGATTTTCTTTTTATTACGTGGTATCGGATCGGTGCACAAACTCCATTACTTCCCAATACCGATAGGCAGTATCGGACCATCTCTAGTCTTGTCCACATTAAACTTGGCCAATTTCCTAAGGCAATACAGGCGCTGCTAGCCTTTCTTGCAAAGCAAACTAGTATTTGGCTCAAAACACAATTTGTCATCAATAATGGATCCTAAATACTTGTACTCTTTAACTACCTCTATTACCTGACCATTTATACTAGTTTTTACAGTGTTAGTGACATTAGGCCTAAAGTCAATACACATGTCCTTAGTCTTTGAGGCATTCAGTTCAAGAAAGGCATCCTGACACCATGTTACAAAGTGGTCAATGACCGGACCGTGTGAAGTTTCCTAATTGTTCAGTAAGCTGACAATAACCGTAGTGTCGGTTTTCAGTCACAGAGCGACAGTCATTGGTGTACAGAATGTAGAGGAAGGGGGGAAAGAACACACCCCTGCGGTGAGCCAGTTGATGTGAGTGCCAAGTCAGAGAGGTGACCATTGACTCTCACTTGCTGGGATCTATTAGTGAGGATATCCAGCCCACAAGGTTGGCCTCCAGAACTGATGCAAGAGCTTCTCAACCAGCAGGTGGGGCTGAATGGTGTTAAAGGCAGACAAGAAGTTCACAAACAGCAGTCTGGCATGGTTTTTGTTGCCCTCAAGGTGTTTAAGGTGAGTACTGTTACAGTTGCATCCTTGATCCCTCTGTTGAGTCTATATGCAAACTGTAGTGGGTCAAGGAGGCAGTTCATCATAAAGGTCAGTTCTCTTTTGATCAGCTTTTCAAAGGTCTTCTCACAAGTGACGCAAGGGCTATGGGTCTATAATCATTTAAAGTTGACTGTTTCCATAAGTCAGGGACCTTCTGTTGGCACATAGATTGATTAAAAATATAATAAAAAATGGGGCCTAGCTGTTCCCCACAACAAGAAAGAACACGGCTGCCAATGTTGTCTGGGCCCAGACTTGTTTTGGCTTTGCAGTATTTAAAGTGTCGTGGAAGTTTCCTTTGCAGCAGGGGGGAGAGTTTTTCAGAGTTTAGTAAATTGAAACAAATGAGAAAGTCGGAATGACTGAGTGAACAAGTGAACAGAAACACTAGGCTTATATGCATCTTCAGAGTGACAGCACACACGCACTTGGATTATTATGACGCTACAATTCTTTCTTCTGATACACATGCAGACATCTCGGAGCCTTTTCGCCTCCTCCTCCCTGTATGACTTTCACCCCCCCAGTTACATCTTAACTGGCATGGGAAAACTGGAGATAGTTTTAGGGTGACCTTGTAGCCCCTATCTGTTCAGACAAACAATGCTCACATTATGTTCCAGACTGGACACCTCAGCAGTTTAAGCAGAAACTGAGATAAACTGTCTTTCAATAATGTGATAGAATTAAAGTAGAAATAAAACATAAAAATATTTAATAATAATAATTTTTCCCATCACATGCCACCCTTTTGATTTCAACCTAATCACAATACACAAATTACTTTAATGATTATATCTATTTTTGCCAATAGCGTCTTCCATGTTCTTCCATTGTCAGAGGTTCGTCCTAGCACTTGACAAATCGTTGGAAACAATCTTTACCATTGTTTCGGGTGTGTGTGTGTGTGTGTCAGCACTACCTTCCTCATCAGTTTTTTGGACTCAGTCAAACAGAGGGACAGGTGTTGTTCTCTGTCTGAGGTTTTTTTGCTTTTTCTTCGGGCAGTTACATACCCAATGTCCAAAGTCCTTGCAGTACCAAGTACTGGTCTGGGTTGTAGGGCCCATCATTTTGCCCACAGTACCCGCCTCGGCCTCTCTGGCTCGACCACATCCTTTGTGGGAGCGGCCTTTTTTGGGTCCGCGCTCCATATGTTGCCCACCAGCCTGTTGTAACATGCAGACAGACAAACGCTTCAAACATGGTTTTCTCACATACTCGGTCTTTCCACCCGATGCAGGTGTGACTGATGTTGTCGGTCCTGTCCAAGGGTTCTTCGTCCCTCCGTTTGTCCAGCTTGTCTTTCTGGTTTTTAGAGAAAGCTCAGAACATGGGCTTTGGTTAGAACTGATGAGGAAGTTATTGGTGTATGTGTTTTTGCATTCTTTGCCTGCGTCTGTCTTAATTTAGTCTTTTTTTCATTAGTTTTAGCTCTTGTTATTTTAATCCCTGTTTCAACATTTTCAATTTGCCCGAATTTAAAGGAAACCAAAAAAAAAATTAAAATATTTTGACCAATACGGCAGACACTCTAGATATTCTGAACCGCCCTTTACCATCTCATCCACCACGGGTCCCATAGGAGTGATCCGCTCAATCCGTTACCCATCCTACTTACAATCGTCACTGTAAGGCCAGGTTTCTATCTTATTTCGGAAAAACCCATGCACGAAAAAACCTAACAGTTTCTGAAAAAACGTTTATTAGATTTACTTCAAAATCTAATTAGACTATAAAACACCCGTGTGGATAGAGATCTGTGGCTCAGAATTACTGCTAGAATGCTCACAAATGTAATTACCCAAATTTAAAGGACCACCCAAAATGTATACAAACAACCCCAAAATGGTTGTCCTATTTCAGTTTCCAATGTCAGTATTTGTTTCTGGAAGTTTACTACAGCCAATTCAAATTACTCTTAATTCAATTTAAATTAGAGTTTAATCTTACCCTGCTGCTTGAAATTGCTTCCGTCTTAATAGATCAGTGTTGGGTCAGTAGAGCCCTCCGTGGTTTCTGATCCTCTCTCTCTGAATGCTTTTTGGGCGAGGTAGAGGCAAAGATCGCTTGATCTCTGATCGCAAGTCCTCAGTCAACCACGGAGTCTCTCTTATCTGAGCCCTGCACATAATCTCCCATTCTCGTCGCCAGGTTTGTCGTGGAAGTTTCCTTTGCAGCGGGGGGGGAGAGTTTTTCAGAGTTTAGTAAATTGAAACGAATGAGACAGTCGGAGACTAGAACCAAGTTGGGTTTTTGTATTTTATTAAAAACATATATATATTTGCAAATAGGAGCAACAGGATTTCACAAAAGGCTGCAGCCCAGTGTGGAGTCAGTTTCTCAAATAAGTGAACAGAAACACTAGGCTTATATGCATCTTCAGAGTGACAGCACACACGCACTTGGATTATTATGACGCTACGGTGAAAAAATAGACAGCGGATCCCTGGATTTAGGAGCGCTGCTCCTGATGAGTGCTGTAACCGACTGTTAGGTTTGCCTAGCTAGGTTTCCTAAGAAAATCAGTAACACACACGGTGCATCCAGTTAAACAACAGTTAGTCTCGAATTGCAAGACCTTCCTCCACAGCGCTGAAAAGGAGGGTCTGGCGAGTCCACACAGCATTTTAGGATGGGAAAAACGTGCTCTGGTTTAATGCCATTTCTTTAAACCAATCACAATCATCATGGGTGGCGCTAAGCGCCGCACAGAGCAACGGTGCTGCTGCAAAATATCCTCGAAAAGGTAATTGTTTGGGTGGAACGTGTACGTTCAAAGGTTGTTTTAGTAGTGCAAAGGAAAACTCAGATTCGACATAAAGTCTAGCTAGTTGTCTCGATTTACCCTGCAGAGATCTGAGGAGCAGTTAACCATTGTCCTCATAAATCCACTGGAGTTTGAAATGCCAACACAAAGAAAGAGGAAGGTTAACGGACATCTGGCTGTATTGAAAGATATCTGGCAGAATTTCTAGCGGCACCTGAACAATCCCACAAGTATAACGTTGTGGATATAGACTATACAACAGCCAAACGCTTAATTAACATTCCCCTATTCCCTCTCTCTTTCTCTCATTTCCTGGGGCACTGCGCCCCGCCCCTTTCTACTATGGTGACCTGAGGGATACAGGAGGGATCTTGACATGTCATAGTAGGAAAAGCACAGGTGTATTCAAAACCATTAAATATGGCTGCATTCCACTTAGGAGAGGCCCTGGTATTGTGCATGCTGACTCACTGAAATATACTGGGACACTTGACGGAATTGAGCCATCGTTAAGGTTATCAATTTCAGCTGTGCTTTTCCTACTATGACAAGTCAAAATGTCTGAAAAAGGTCCATCAAGAGGGACTTTAACATGAAATCTGTTAGATTGAGTTAAAAGACAGGGAAGCGAACAACCTAAGCAAAACAAACCACAGCCAACAACACGTTCTAAAATAAGCGAAATGTCACTTTGCCTTTATTGCACTAGAGTAACTAATTATTGTATGAATGTAGGTCTAATTATGCACTATAATGTAATTTTGCTACCTATTACCGACAGGTATGCGTATTTATAATTACTACACAGTAAAATAACTAGTTTCCCTGCGGGAGGGGAGAAGACACAAATTCAATGGTCAATCTATTGACAATCTAATATTTGCGGTGTGGGCAGGACCCAACAAACACACTGTGGGAAGTGGCGGGAGCAGACGTTGCTTCATGCAATTTTCACCTTTTAATACATTTGAGATACAGTTGAGATAATACCAATTGCAACGGTCTTCAGGGTTGGTTTGTTGTTGCATAAATAGGTTGACATTTATTTTTAAACTTATTTTAAATAACCTTGTCACAGTAGTTGGGATATTTTACACTCAACTACTATTTACTCATTTACTGCGGGAACTGGTGGTAATGGTCAGAAATCCACAGGGAGTGGGCAGAAGCGGGATTAGGAAAACAGTCCTCGCTCTAGTTGGTGGTTCTACTAAGATGCTAAATCCAAATCACAGTAAAACAGAATCCAACAATAATGAGACCAATATTTTTCTTATGTGCTTCTGTTTTTACTTCTCCTTCTAGCACTCTGTGGAAGCTGTGAATGCTGGAGTGAATCCCGTCGGAGATACCTCCTACAACTCCAGCCACTGGGATTTGGGTAGTGCTTTCTTCTTTGCTGGGACTGTCATCACAACCATAGGTACCTTGATTATGGAATGACTCAATGGCTTACATTGAACAGGTCTATGGAGTTTAATATAGAGGATGCACTGTATATTGCATTGTGTGCTGGTTGTGCAAAATGAATATACCTGTAGTCTACTCTAGAAAAAGAAGAAATACTTTAGAAGGACTCACTTAACTATACACACAACTGTTCACTGTGTTACCTTCAATAAATCGCCTGAAAACAACACAAGGCTGCCACAGTATAACCATACAGAGCTTTACACACATCAGACTGCTAACCTTATAGCTTGATTCAGTGGATAGTGGACTTTTAACTAGTGGCTTAATCCCAACAAACACCATGGTGAATTTCATCCTGCATGCATGTTTTTTCAGCTTAATATTGTTGAAACAGCAATTTAATTAAATTCAATAAGATTTTATTATAGTATCAAATCATAAATAGTTATCTCAAAACACTTTACAGATAGAGTAGGTCTAGACCACACTCTATAATTTACAAAGACCTAACAATTCCAAAAATTCCCCTATGACTAGAAATAATAGTTCAGAAGTTCAGGGCATAGCAGGGCGTAGCAGGGCATAGTAGGGCGCAGCAGGGCGCCGAGCAGGACCATGGCGGCAGCTGCAACCATGATTTAGGTGCCACCCTGATCCAAGGAAAACTGCGAGTCGAGAAAACATAAGGACTTAGTAGCAAGCATTACTGGGACATGAATGCACACAGATGGAAAGAGAGAAGAAATAGTAGCTCAGTGTGTCAAAGGAAGTCCCTCGGCAGTCTTGACCTATAACAAGGCAAACCTGAGCCAGCTCTATTAGGGCAAGCTAAGAGCAGCTAATATTGTTAGCAAGGGCAACAAGTTAGCAGGCTGACAAGTTGTCGCACTATCTCTGTGCAAAGCCCAGCGCTCTGTGGAAAGCGTTGATCAAAGGAGATGAGAGAAACACAACAGTAAACTCAGCTAAGACTCTCCAACCCAGTCTCATGGCACTACGTGAAATGGTCACGTTATTTTAATCTACTGATACTTGTTTTTGTTGTTTGTTTCTTGGTGGCCAAGACGAAAATGTAAACTAATGTATTTAAATGGGAAGCATATGTCGTGGTCACAGCACGTCTACGGTGGCGAGTAGTATTAAATGCCGAAAATCCACATAAGGAGGTTGGTTGGGGTGGTCGATGGGTCAAACAATTCCGTCCTGCGTTATTGTCGCGTGTTCCCTGCAGCCGTCTCCCGGCGTGTGAGGCGTCCTTTCCCCGCGGCCGTATCCCGGCTTGTGAGGCATCCTCCCCCACGGCAGTTTCCCGGCGTGTGAGGTTTCCTTTCCCCGTTGTTTTGCGGCCATCTCCCGGTGTGTGAGGCGTCCTCCCCTGCGGCCGTTTCCTGGCGTGTGAGGCGTCCTTTCCCCGTAGTTTTTTTCCTAAACCCAACCTACATCACGTATCAATAGATTAAAAATAACGTGACCATTACATGAACTGCCATGAGACTGTGTTGGACTCTCACACTGAGCGGAAATGAAAATGTGCCACGACCATAGTCTTTAAAAATAATGGACAAGGTGGGAGTCATGTGACATGGTTGACGAGAATGGCTGCTTGAGGAAGAGCTGCGCCCATCCCTGCATGATACTAACTTTGAAACTTGACAAAGAGTCCAACTTTATTTGAGTTATCGAGTGAAAAGTTGACGTTATATTGCAACAATGCCGAACAATACCAGAAGCACCACTAATCCCCCGAGAACTGGCTCCGGTGGTGCGAAGGCTAACGCAGTGGCTAATGCTAGCCAAGCTAACCTGAAGAAACCGCAGCCTCATGACGAGCCCGGCGCCGAAGAACCGGACGCTAGCACCATCATCATAATGTAGTGGTTGAAATTACAAACCGCATTTCTCAAGTCGAGAGCCGTCTGGGCTTCCTCGAGGAGGCTAATGAGAGACAGCAGGCTAACCCTCCAGCCACAGTTACAGAGGTGGAAGCCCTCCGCCAAAAACTGGATGACATTGAAAATCGGGAGCAAAGGAATAATTTACGGTTCATCGGGTTTCCAGAGGGCTGCGAGGACGTTGACACCTTGTCATTCCTCATAAAAATTTTACCGGAGATCCTGAACCTCAACAGAGCACACAGGATTGGAGGATCGCGCCCGGGTCCGGTACATCCCTCGCCAGCAAGACCCATCATCGCCAGATTTCTCAGATTCCAGGACAGAAACCGCATCTCGGAGGCTGCACGCAAGATGGGTAAAGTTACCTGGAAGGAGCATCGTATAATGGTCTTCGCAGACTATTCCAAGTTGGTTAATGAGAAGCGCATAAAGTTCAATGAGTGTAAGAAGATGCTCCACGAAAAACGCACAAGATTTTCTCTCGATTACCCGGCAGTGCTCACCGTGAGATCAGCGCAGGGACCCGCCAATTTGATGACCATAAAAAGGCCCTGGCTTACATTCATTCCCTTGGATAACTTGGCGTTACTGCGTTTTGGATTAATGTTACTGGAACAGCATCACAGCCTTAAATTGTGAGGAGCTGAACCCCTTGCAGATTATTTTTTTGTTGGTCTACCATTGGCCTCGGAGTGTATGATGGTAAAGATGAACGCACAAAATGTTCTGGTTTTGACTGTCAAACCTTTCTCCTTCTTTTTTGTCTGAGCATAAGCGGTTAATATTACTGGAGGTTTATTTTATTTATTTTTTTATGTCAGGAGGTTTAATTAATGGCGCTTAATTGTAATTTTAAAACACCTTAAACGGCTTGATTCACAAGGATGTTTTTGTTTGTTTCTCATCAGTGAGAGGGCTGAGCCTTTCGGTGGGTCTATCACTCGCTCGGACGCACACGAACACAGGTGCACGTGCACATTTTTTATTTATTTTTTTTGTTTGTTTTTCTTCCATTTTCCTGACAAACGGACAATTTTATCTGGACATACGAAGAATATCACCGATCCTTTCGGACTATAAGGACGAGTGGTGGGTCGTTGGATCCTTTTTCCTATGGGGGTATTCAGAGGGTGTTTTTGTAGATCAGTTCATAATTTTTTTTGTTAGTTTTTTTTTTCCTCATTTCAATCAAGAAAGGACTCACTGGAGGTCAGTAAAATCGCTATATTGCGCATGGCAACGCCGCTGCTTATTTTCATGGTGTAAAGTGAGATTTTATAGGTGGGGCAGCCCAGGCCTTGTCCCTACAATGTTCGCCCATTATTCTGGTTTATGCCTATGGGCGCCATGGGTCACACAATCGGTTATTTTCTTTATGCAGACTTCTGTTTAATGTGTAATTCATTGCCAAAGTTTGAAATATCTTCCTCATTGTTATTATAATGTTAACAGTTACGCTCGTGTCGGGCAGGTAGGAGGTTGGGTGGTCGTCGCTGCCAGACTTTGAAGGACAACAGGTGTGGGGTGGGTGGGGCATGGTTCTTAGCGGCTTTAAGTTAGAGAGTCATGGACCAGACTGAGATTAGTGTAAGCGTCTGGTTTCTCAGATGCGTTTTTGTTGCTTTTGTTATGCGTATTTTTAAATTTACTGTGTTTTTTGTCTATTATTTAGTGATGTTACTAAGTCGGTTTGGAAGGTACAGCAAAACTTGTATAACACTTATTATACATTATTTCAGCTAGTAGTACAAAAGGTTTCAAGCTTATGAGCTGGAACGTCAGAGGCCTCCATAACATAGTGAAGAAGAGGAAGGTATTAACTTTCATTAGATCTAAAACATGTGATGTAGTATTTATGCAGGAGACCCACTTACTACCACAAGAATCTCAAAAGCTTCAGGGTGACTGGGTGGGCTTTATGGCGGCTGCCTGTGGCAGTAGTAACAGCAGAGGAGTAGCTACTCTAGTTAACACGCGACTACAATTTAAATGCTTAAAGAAGAGTGCAGATGAGGCAGGGAGAATGCTGTTGATGCTTTGTGAGATCCAGGGAAATAGTATCATACTAGCGAATGTGTACGCTCCAAATAGAGACGATTCGTCATTTTTTTGGCTACTTGAGAAGAAACTGAATGACTTGGGGGACTATCCAATTATCATGGGGGGTATCATGAGGTAATGGACCCTATATTAGACCGTAGCTCTCCATCAGCCCGCACTACTAGGGCACACGCAGTGCTCAAAGATATGTCCAAAGCATCTGGCCTAGTAGACATTTGGCAGCTACAAAACCCATCAGCGAGAGATTTTACATTCTTCTCTTCACCACAGGTTGTTTTCCAGAATAGACTTTATTTGGTTTCTCAGTTGCTGGTATGAGCTATGGGAGCGAGTGACATTGGTAATATAATTGTTTCAGACCATTATTTCTCCATATTCGGTCCTTTAATAAGCCAGCTAAGTCAACTAGATGGAGATTAAACACTAGCCTTCTATTAGATGAGACCTTTAAGGAATTAATTAGATCACAAATTAACCTCTATATAGAGACCAATCTCCCAACGGCTCCGTCAGCAGGGGTAGCATGGGAGGCTTTGAAAGCCTTTTTGAGAGGCCACATAATTCAACACTCGTCATTCATGAAGAAGGAAAACAATACCAAGCTCCAGGAGCTTGAAAAACAGATCATAACTGCAGAATCTAACTTAAAAAAAAATGTCCTCTGAAAATCTTACCAGGTTGACTAGATTAAAGTATGAGTTTAATTTAATTATGACCTTTGATCTTTCGGGCAAGGCAGAAATACTTGGGTGACAAGGCTGGTAGACTACTTGCAAGGTACATTAAACAAAAAGAAGCAATGAGTACTATTCCTGATATTACGAGGGACAATGGGTCTGTCCTGACTGATCCCAAGGAGATTAACGCAGCTTTTAGAGACTTTTATGTAAAACTTTATACTTCAGAGTCAAAGGAGGACAGAGAAGACATTACATCTTTTCTATCAACTCTTGATCTGCCGGCGTTGTCAGTGGACCATCTTGAGCGTCTTGAATCACCTGTTACTATTGAGGAGATAAGTGACGTTATTGCACACCTTCCTTCAAGTAAAGCACCAGGTTTAAATGGCTTTACAGCCAAGTTTTATAAAGCTTATGCGGAGGAACTTGCACCATTACTCTTAGACACCTATAATGAAGCTCTTGAGAAGGGGAATCTCCCTCCCTCATTATCTGAGGCCATTATCACCCTTATCTTGAAGGAAGGAAAAGACCCTTTAGACTGTAAAATGTTTAGACCAGGGGTCTCAAACTCGCGGCCCACGGTCCAATTGCGGCCCGTGGGACAACAGTTTGTGGCCCCCGCCTTAATATGAAAGTTTAATGTTAGTGTGGCCCGCAAGTTTGATATGTATGGTACTTTACAGTGTTGTGTGCGGAGCTGAACGAACCTACCAATCACGGTGGGGTATATGGCTCTTGGGGGCGGGACATCGGCCGGGCTTGATGCAAGCAGAGAAACATTCCTCAAGTTACAGCACCGTTGCCATGGAGTGTTTTCTTCCGTGCCTGGCTGGCTACCTCGTTTCTATTGGGCACATGCAGACACAACTGCGTTCACAACACTTTTTTTAAGTTGCTGCCCAGCGGGACATTATACGTATATATATGTACATAAATGTTTAGGCTTATAAACAGGGGTTAAATTGTGCCGGGGCTCTCTCTGAACACAGCAACAACCCTCCCAGAACTGCAGACAATTCACCACCGCGGGTCAACTACATAACGCCAAAGTGTCTACGTCGGTAGGATTAACAGATAAAATGCCTTCTCCTAAAGCTAAAAACCCCGTTCGCAGCAGTGGAAGCCCGGTGCTCAGAAGCTTCACCGGCCGCTACGAGTTCATGAACCGGTCCTCGCTGTCGCATCTCCGCCAGCGGTAGGGCTCCGAACCGGACACGGCTCGCCTCCGAGCATCGGAGAGCCCCACTCGGTGCCGTGTGTGTTTGTGTGTGTGTGTGTGTGTGTGTGTAAGTAAAGAGAGAGAATGGGAGAAGAAGTTTGTGTGAGGTGGACCTGGTCACCACAGACCCAAATCTTCTCAGCTGTTGCTACTGTCATATGCTCCATTGTCTCTTCATGTGGCACATTATGTTTGGCACATTGTATGGGTCACTTCTTATATCATAACAAGATAATACAATGTGTAATCAAGTGATGACTGATTAACAGTAATGCAAATGCCCTAATACCTGTTGATACTACAACAATGGCTCTTAACCTTGCAGTTTTGCACATATCATGTAAGACTCAATTTCTCCATTTCTTTGCATAAAACTCTCCAGAAAGTGCCATTTCACGGTTTATTTTTCAATTTTATATATACACACACCAACACACACACACACACGTCAATGGCAGAGAGTTAATATGAGGTCTCTCTCTCTGACAAAACAAATCAAAACCTAATGCGGCCCAGCCTCACCCAGACTCTGCCTCCAGCGGCCCCCAGGTAAATTGAGTTTGAGACCCCTGGTTTAGACCTATTAGTTTGACCTCCTGTGACAGTAAAATACTATCTAAAATCGTAGCTAACTGTCTGGACAAGGTAATAACCTCCTTGATCCATCCTGACCAGGTCAGCTTTATACATTCGCGCTCCTCGGCTGACAACATCAGAAGACTTATTGATATTATGTGGGCCACTCTGGATAACACCTCTCCCATGGCTGCTATCTCGCTGGACGCCGAAAATGCGTTTGACAGGGTGGAGTGGCATTATCTGCTCTCCACCCTGGAATGTTTCGGCTTCGGCAAAAAGTTCATAGCTTGGATTAGGCTCATATACACTCACCCCACAGCGTCAGTGCTTACGAACGGCATCATCTCCCTCCCATTTGAACTGGAAAGAGGCACGAGGCAGGGAGACCCTCTCTCTCCTCTACTTTTTGCAGTTGCACTTGAACCGCTAGTGGTTGCTATACATAGAGAACCTGCATTTCCAGGCATACAAATCGGTGACAAATGTCATAAACTGATGATGTATGCAGATGATATTCTTTTGTTTGTCACAGATCCTGAATGGATTCTCTTGCATCACTATTTAAAATTATTGACAAGTTCTCATCCATTTCGAGTTATAAAGTCAGCTGGACAAAATCTGAGGCTCTTCCTCTCACACCATATTGTCCCAAATCCCTCTTCCAGTGAGGCACTTTTGCCTGGCCTAAGAATAAAGACATTAAATATCTCGGCTTAACATTCCCCCCCATATTGACGGATCTGATCAAAACAAATTTTGACCCCCTACTGGACAAACTACGGGCTGATATAGAGCAGTGGTCTCCATTGTATCTCTCTATGTGGGGCAAGGCAAACATCGTTAAAATGATTTGTGCTCCGAAATTCAACTACTCTGAAATTCAACTACAGGCTCTCCCAGTCCGAATTCCTTTGCACTATTTCAAACAATTTGATCAACTTTGTAATACATTTTTATGGAATAAAAAACGCCCCAGGATGAACCTGCGAAAGCTGCAGAGGCCAGTGGACAGAGGAGGATTAGGTGTGCCCAACTTGCTCTTTTACCATTATGCGTTCTCCATTAGGCATATGGCACAGTGGTCTTTACCCCCCAGAGAGAGCTCCCTCGTGGTTCCACCTCGAAAGTGCAGTGTCCTCCCCTCTCACACTCATAGCATACATCACAGCTAAATTAGCCCAACAGAATTAGTCACATCCCATTTTGTCCTACATTCAGTGGGTCTGGAAGAGAGTAACTAAGATCTTTAAATTTGATCCGTATCTGCACCAGTCTGCTGGGATCTGGCAAAATCCTAAACTCTGTATAAATAAATCTCCCTTCCTTTGGAGGCTCTGGTTGCAAAAAGGGATTAGGGTGCTCGGAGACTTGTGCCATGTTGCAACATTAAAATCTTTTGAGGCACTTAGACAGGAATTTGACTTACCACGTAATCAACAATGGAAGTATTTTCAGTTAAGACACCTCCTGGTGCAGGTCTTCGGCTCTCCTTCGTTAGTCACACAGAGCGGTGACATGTTAGGAAAGGTCCTAACAATTTTGGGCGCGGCCATGAAGCCTCCGCTTACTACGCTATGATTATGATTGTGATTGAGATTATGATTAAGTAGACATTTTGGGTATCTATACTTTACTGGAGTAATTATTTTACAGCAGACTTTTTACTTCTACTGATTACATTTTCACACAATTGTGACAACACAACAGTCTGTACTTTCTACTCCTTACATTTAAAAAAATAGCCTCTTTACTCCTATTTCAGTTGTTGCTTTCATTCCGGCTTGTCGTCGCTCAAAAAAAAAACCTATCCAGATAAATCACGCCATAGGATAGAGTGAATTTGATTGTGGTTGGATGAGAAGTATAAACATATACCATTCCAACAGCCTTTTGGTTTGTACGCGATCCATCGCACTTGTACATGACATAACACAAATCACGTCACACTCCAGCAAGGAAATAGCAGACGTATGTAGCCTACGAAGATGTCAGTGGCAGAGACTCAAGAGAACTCAAGCGAAATATCCCAACCAAGCACCAGCGAGGAGATTGGTAGCCAGGAAGACCGGCCAACCCTTCTACATCCCTGGCCGTACCTGGAAGAATTTTTGTCGAAATGGTTGGATGCAAAAACTCCTTCGAATGCGCTGCAAGCTCTGCGCACCCAAGTACCACAAGCTAATGGCTTTCAAAAACTCGCCGTCTAATTTGAAAAAGCATATTGAGGTAAGCAGAAAGTCTGTTATTATCAGTCGATTATTGACAAAATATTGTAGTAACCTAGTAACGTACTAATGGTAAATTTGCAATGTTTGCTATGGCTAGGTACATGCCAAGACATGCCATGGTTTGCGTGCCATCAGCAGAGATGGGGACTTGAGTCGCACTTAAGTCGCACTAACAGCTGACTTCAGACTTGACTCGGACTTGAGCTTCGAGACTCGTCAACAACCTGTTTTCATGCAATTATTGCTTTTTAAATCTTAATGTATTCCTGTATTTCTATTTTCTTTTATTGGCGCATATACGTTGGGGAAACATATGAAGAGCTGCATGTCCCCTGCCCTTTGCCATAATGTGCAACGTAACGCATGCATTATGCCTTATATGCGCGCACTCACATATAAAAAATGCATTGGCGATGGCGACACCAAGTCCTCCCGGAGTTGTGCCTTTTGTCATTAGTTTTGCTTTCAATAACTTTGTTAACAGTGGTAGTAAGCTAACAGCTACATACAAGGTGTGTGGCTAAAGATAAATGATGCCGGATCAACAACGTCAAACTTCATCAGGCATCTGAAAACGCACCCAGGTAGGTCAGTCACTTGCAATGTGAAAGAGACATTACATTTAGCATATATTGTCACAAGTAACAAGCTAACCATTGCAAAGTGTGGTGCTAATGCTGGGAACAGGCAAATTGTATCTTTATAGTTAGTAGATGCTGAGGCTCAGACATCCATGGCACACAGGAGGCGGGACGCATGGATCCATCTCCCCAGGAACAAACGCTGTGTCGGGTGGGCAAACTCATGTGATGCGTAATTGATCCCGTGGATTATTTGTATGCTATTAAGTGATCAAGGAGTACCCAGTCACTGGGCCTTCTCGACTGTATTAATTGTGCACATATTTCTGTTACTGTAGTACTATTTATTATTTCAGTATTTCATCCACCCGTGGCGCAGTGGATCCGTGCGCACTGTCACCTGCTGTGGAGACGCTGGCCTCACTAACCTCTCCTCCTCTGAGTCGGGTCTCCCTCGTGCTGGACTCAGTTTCACTGAGCGTACTAACAATGAGATAATAAATAAATTGCATTTCATCAGTGAGTTCAAACTGTTTATTGTGCGTAATTTGGACTGACACTGAGATGCATGTTGTTCTGTAACTGGTGTGGAGTCCCACTATTCTCTTGATTTCCACTTCAACATTAGACATTTTTTTGTGTTAAAGAGACATTACATTTTGCATATATCGTCACAGGTAACAAGCTAACCATCGCAAAGTGTTGTGCTAATGCTGGTAACAAGCAAATTGTATCTTTATAGTTGTATCCATATGATGTGACAGACTTAGGTTAATATTTCACCAGGTCTGAGGGCTAGAGGGATGTGTTAAATAGACCCCATAAAGTCCCCCCAAAATACAACTGATTTTGATACTGTATGGATGGTAGCTACAGGACATGCTTTGAACTCATAAGATTTAACAATACAGTGTTAGGGACAGATCAGATGGCCAGAGAATTGAGACTTGACTTGGACTCGTGGCAAAAGACTTGAGACTTGACCTTGGCCCTCAAAGACTTGAGACTTGACTTGGACGAGCTCAAAGACTTGAGACTCGACTTGGACATGCAAAAAATCATCTCTGGCCAGCAGTAGGCTATGATTCAACGAAATTTGACTTTAGCCAAATGTTATCTGAGCTTATATTATTGCTATATGCAATATTTGTAAGTTAATTGTGCAAAGCTATAGTCTACAGCTGGTTGATAAAGCATGTACTAAGGATAGTGTGTGCGCCTGTGTGGGCCAGGCCCTATGGGTCCTTGTAAAGAGGTAATAAGCCCAACTACCAACTATCAGCCAAATGCAGTTTAAAATGAATTTAGTCGGACTATCTCATCAATAATGCTACTTTTCAGTCATGCCAGCAGCTGCTTGTGGTCCTAAAACAGCTTTAAGTGGCAATATTCTGGTCTGCTCAACATAATTGCCAGACCAGTGAAACTGGATGAACTTCAAGCATGACATTTAATACAACGGGGGTCCTAGATAGTCTGAGCTTGTGGTTTCAGAGAAATAATATGAATCTCAATCTGTGCCTGTGCATTCATTTTCTCCACAGAAGAAACAGCCCACTCATCTAGAGAGGTACACACAACTTTCTTCAGCAGCCCTCAAAAGGAAATCATCCACTGAAGGTTCTTTGACCCCACCTTCCAAACAAACCAAGCTGTGGGAGACTCGAAGGGTTCATAGCACCAACAACAGACTGCTGGACCGTGTAACGACCTAAAACTCGAGACTGGTGGACTCAAATAATTTCTTAATAATTAAGAAAAAGTTTACTTGGCAAAAAGGTTCAACAAAAAGCCCTCACTAGGAGGATCAGATAATTTACAAAAGCAATAAACAAAAACCTGAAAACATGAAGATATGGCTAGAAATCTTGAACTTTCCTGTGGAACAAACAAGACGAACTGGCACAAGACAAAGGGAAACAAGGAACACATGGGGTAGGAGAAAGCAGGTGAAAACAATCAGGGGCGGGGTAGACAATCACCCTGCCGGGAAAATCACACAAAGGGAGGAAGTCAGGGTCTGAAACGAGAGGGAAAGTGAATACAAAATAAAACACAAAGTGCACAAAAAGACAAGACATGAGTGACTAAACTTAAAGGGGTGATAGAATGCAAAACTGATTTTACCCTGTCATAGTTGAATAATGACGGGTAAATAGGACATACATAGAAGCTCAAAATTCCATTGACACCCCTTTACTATGAAAATCTCATATTTTGAAACTGCCGCTGAAAATGGGCTCCCATGGCCCTCTCATGGTCACTCTCCTCCTCCTCGTCTTCATCCCGGTCTTTCTGCTTCTCTGTATAGCCAGCCACCTCTCCTCCTCGGCTTCAGGTAATGCTGATGTTGAAGCAGCTACTACATCCCCAAACATGTCCGAAATTTTGGCACATTTTGAGGAATCCACCTGTAGATTCTCAATCTTTTTCTCCTGTCATTTCTCTGCACCTCCTTTACACGTTGGTGGTCGTTTGTCCATTATAACGTGGATGCTAAACTTCCAGCATTACTATTACAGCTCGTGTCTCAGGTCCGGGAGGGGTGGCCTTAGTGGGATTCGTAAATTTGCGGCCCGGAGTGGGGAAGGGGGTTCCTGGTTTTGATTGGGTCAGGCCAGTGCCAATAAAGAAAATTAACCAATGGGCCGCTGTGAGTTCTTTATGGGCCGGCCCGGCCAAAAAATAAAAAAGGCCTATTTATATCGGCGAATCGGCCCAAAAGTGCGTCGGCCCACCGGGAAAATGCCCGGTATGCCAGATGGCCAGTCCAGCCCTGGGTTCCAGTTAATCTTATAATGGATATGTGTGTTGAGTTATTTAAACAAACAATCGGGGAAATAAATGCCCCTTGTCAGCAAGTCTCATTGATAGAGCCTGCGGTGAGCTGGAGTCCATCAATGAGAGCTAGCTAGCCTCCTCCTAACAAGACCTCTGACATTCACAAAAATGCATTCAATTGAAATTGTGAAAAGTGTTAGCTAAGCTTTGTAAGACCTTGGGGAACCTGTAATATTCATGCCGTGACGAAATTCAAACTGTAAATATACTATAGTTATGCCAAAAGTGTAGCTAGCTAGCCACAATCATTTCCCATTGTATTCAATGGGACACATAGCTAGCTTGCTGCTCCTCCTAATAAGACCCCTCAGTTCATAAAAATACCTTAAATTCAAATCGGACACAACGGTTAGCTTTGTAAGACCTTGGGGTAGCTGTGATATAAGTGCCGTGACAAAATTTAAACTGTAAATATACTATAGTTAGGCCGAAAGTGTAGCTAGCCAACTCCAATCGTTTCCCATAGTTTTGAATGGGACCTATACAGTACGGGCCAAAAGTTTGGACACACCTTCTCATTCAATGCGTTTTCTTTATTTTCATGACTATTTACATTGTAGATTCTCACTAAAGGCATCAAAACTATGAATTAACACAACTATGTACTTAACAAAAAATTGTGAAATAACTAAAAACATGTCTTATATTTTAGATTCCTCAAAGTAGCCACCCTTTGCGTGTTTGCTGGTGACACTGTTGGGGATTTATTCAAAATTGAAGGCATACTGAACCAGCATGGCTACCACAGCATCCTGCAGCGTCAGGACGAGTTCACTCAGTGAACCAATCAGAGGATGTGCCTGGCCAACAGATTTATTTTTGGGACTTTGGTCGTGATGTTTTCTGTCCGTGCCATACAAAGAGCCAAAAGATTTCCCATGATGCACTGGGCTGAGCGGCTGCCTGTGGAGGCTCGATGCTGGTCACCTTTGACCTTTTTAACTTTTAGTTAACCATCCGGTTTGCGTTTAGTTGGACCATCATTTATTTTTCAACAGGACAATGACCCCAAACACACCTCCAGGCTGTTTAAGGGCTATTTGACCCCAAGAAGGAGAGTGATGGAGTGCTGCGCCAGATGACCTGGCCTCCACAGTCACTGGACCTGAACCCAATCGAGATGGTTTGGGGTGAGCTGGACCGCAGAGTGAAGGCAAAAGGGCTAAGCATCTCTGGGAACTCCTTCTAGACTGTGCAAAGCAGTAATCAGAGCAAAAGGTGGCTACTTTGAAGAAACTAGAATATAAGACATGTTTTCAGTTATTTCACACTTTTTTGTTAAGTACATAATTCCATATGTGTTCATTCCTAGTTTTGATGCCTTAAGTGAGAATCTACAATGTAAATAGTCATGAAAATAAAGGAAACGCATTGAATGAGAAGGTGTGTCCAAACTTTTGGCCTCTACTGTAGCTAGCTTGCTGCTCGTCCTAACAAGACGCTTGGCGTTCATAAAAATGCCTTAAAATCAAATCGGACACAAGGGTTAGCTTTATAAGACATTGGGGTAGATGTTATATAAGTGGCGTGACGAAATTATCAGCGTAAATATATTATAGTTATTCCGGCAACCAGCCGCGGAGCCCCGGTAGTGCAGTATCCACAATGGGTGACTTTGCCCTGGGTATGGAGCCCAGCAGGCTGCCGCTTTCTTGTCAGACTGTGTGGAGCTCCTAAAGTCCGACACGTTTTTGCAAATTTGCAATTAGCCATACATTTTCGTAAAACGGCCCATATTTGAGCTTTATATAGTTGATTTCTCGCATAAAAAAGTCTCAGAATTGAATTTGGTAACGAAACATTGCAGTGTCTGAAATATGAGATTCTGTCGCGTCTCTAATGTGTGTGTGTATTGGGGATTCGCTCAACCAATCAGCGCACAGCTCATCTAAATATTCATGAGCATACCATATTTGGAAGAAAAGCTCTTGTTACAAATAGGGCCAAAACACAGGGATGCATAAGGGCCAATAAAATATCAACCAGGCCATTTTCAGCCCAACCAATGTTACATACCCCATTAGGAGACCCTAAGGAACAGTGTGAAATACCCTATATAATCATTCTATCACCCCTTTAACAAACTTGACGAGACATAACAGTATCCCCCCCCCTCTAAGGCCGACTCCCAACGGCCCAGGAGCCTCCGGGTGGTGTGCATAAGTCCCAGATGAAATCCTTGTCCACGATGAAACGGGAAGGGATCCATGAACACTCCTCAGGACCGTAACCCTCCCAGTCCAACAGGAACTGGTTCCGGCAGACAGCCAGGAACTTCATGAGGGTATACACCAGACCGCCATTGACGGGGCGGAGAAAGAGCGGAGGCGGGCACCAGAGCGATGTCCTTGACTGGCTTGATCTTGCTGACATGGAATGTGGAGTGGACTTTCAATGACCTGGGAAGGCGTAGACCCACAGAAACAGGGTTAATGACTTTAGAGATGGGAAACAGACCCAAAAACCTTAGCCAACTTCCTGGAATGGACGTGAATGGGCAAATCCTTGGTGGCAAGCCACACCCTCTGGCCAATCCTGTAGGGAGGAACCGGTCGTCTGTGTCGGTCCGCCGCCGCTTTCATCCGGAGTCCCCACCGAGAACCGGCCCAAATCCGGCGACACCGTCCAACCAGGGCATGAGCTGAGGGGACCGTGACTTCCTTCTCATTGGCCAGAAACAGGGGAGGCTGGTAGCCATTGGCACACTGTGGCAGCCAAGGGAAGGGTATTTTGTATATTGTGGGCATATTCCACCCAGGTGAGGTGGTCACTCCAGGAGACCTGGTTCTGGGAAACAAGGGGTGTATCCTGTTGTCCTTGGCAGACCTCTGAGACAACACCGCTCCAATGCCCTCATTGGACGCATCGACCTCAACCACAAACTGCCATTGGGCCAGGAACAGTGAGTAACGGCTCCGGAAGACTTCCTCTGCCTGGGGGGGGTCCACTGAAAAGATACTTTGGAAGAGGTGAGTGCATGTAGGGGTGCGGCTACAGAACTGAAGTTAAGAATAAACTTTCTGTAAAAGTTGGCAAACCCCAGGAACTGTTTAACCTTTTTCCTGCTGTTTGGAGTTGGCCAATCGGCCACAGCACTGACCTTAGCCGAGTCCATGTGCACCTGGTTAGCAGAGACGACGTAGCCCAGGAACAAGATGGTAGCTGCATGAAAGTCACATTTTTCAGCTTTGACATAAAGTTGGTTCTCCAACAGCTTCTGAAGGACTTGGCGAACATGAACTTCATGAGTCACAGTATCTGGTGAAAAAAATCTAAATATCGAGTGACGTGACTTTCGTCCTGGTTCTGTCGGGCTAAATTCCAGTTCATTAGACTTTCGTCTGCCCCAGAGTCAATTAACACCCTCTGACATTCTGGTCATTTAAGGAAAGTTTTACCTGAGTCAGTGGTGGAGGAGGAAAATCAGAGGCAATGCTGTTCACCAGCGTCCTCCCCCTGGCTGGTGAGCTCGATTTTTTTACCGGACAGGTGGTGAGTCGGTGACCCAGTTGTCCACAGTAGAAGCAGCACCCCTCCTGTAGACGGCGCCGTCTCTCCTCTTGAGCGATCTTGGTTCCCCCCAGCTGCATTGGCTCCTCCAATGCACAGGGTGGCGCTGTCGTCCCGGAACCTGCCGACGTGAAGCAAAAAGAAGTCATTGAAGGATGGATTCCTGGAGTGTGCCCCTGGTGCAGTTCCCCCTTTACTGAAAGGGGGAACTGCAGTTCAACGCCGCTCTCTCTCCCTCTCCTGAAGACTGTTGTCCACCTGAATCGACATGGCCATGACGGCTTCCAAATCCTGGGGAAGCTCAAATGGCGCTAAATGATCCTTAATGGGATCTGAGAGTCCATTCATAAAGGCGTCTACTAAAGCTGGTGTGTTCCACCCGCTATCTACAGTGTGGAACTCAATGGCACTGTGTCGGATCTGGATTGCAGTTGAACTCATACAACTTTGAACAAAAGGATTGGAAAGTGGTGTTGGTATCTTCAGGATTTGTTGAGGGGGTAATTAAATTGCCACCTTCTAGATCTTTCTCCTAACATATCACAATGGAATGTGGTTATCAGCACATTGTGATCAGACAGAATTGCTGGTTCTATTGTTATCGTGTGGAACATTGCCTTAAGCTCGCTAGAACACAAAATATAATCAATGTGTGAATGGGTGAGGTGACGTGCGGAAAAAAAGGTGTAATCCTTGCTAGTAGGATTGTGCATCCTCCAAGTGAGATTGTGGGATTCCACAACTGCTCTGAACATATCTGATGTTTGTTTTTGGGCCTTTGTGTGATTGCCCCCTGATCTATCCTGATTTCAATCTAGCACTGCATTCATGTCTCCCCTTATAATTAGTGAATATTCATTGAGAGAGAGCAATTCATTGGTTAGACGCGAGAAAAATCTTACGTCATATGTAGACGGTGCATATACCGAAACAAAGGCTATTTTCCTACTCCTTATTGTGGTGCATATATAAGATATCCTGCCTGATAGACCTTTACTACTTTTATCTACGGTGAGTGTGCATTTCCGCGACAGTAACACAATGGAGCCCTTGGTTTTGGTGTTGTCACTAGATGAAGCAGCAATCTTGTAGTATTTATTTTGTAGGCAATTTACATAATTTTTACGTAAATGTGACTCTTGTATAAGCACTATATCTATATTCTTTCTCCTGAGGTAGTCCAGGAATTTAGCTTGTTTTATCGGGCCATTTAGCCCCTGATGTTAACTGAAAGGATTGAGAGTTCAGCCATCTTCAAAATATACCCTACCGGAATTCGATGATAAATTTGTAGCAAAGGGTGAAGGGTGTTACATCTGAGCAAGGTGTGGTAAAAACACAAAAAAATAAATAAATCCCCTAACCCTCTGAGACCGCAGACCCCATCCCCTATCTGTAAGATACGTGGCCACATCAAACACAGCACCCATAAACTCCAGCCCACAATTACCCCTACTTTAAAGTCACAGGTACGTTGAAACAGGTCTGATGAACTTCTTATGCTAAACATGAACGGTGTTACAAAAACCCTAGAACTAGGTCTCAATCAGCTATCAAATTCTGAGATAAGCTATGTGAAAAACACACCAATCTAGTTGGAGTAACAAACAGACAATAAGCTGAACAGTCATACCCATCATGTTTTTTTCAGTCTGGTTAAATGTTAACAAAACATAGACTATAAACTGAAAGCCAACATTCATTGTGTTCTTACACGATGAATACAGTGTCCTCAAGTGTCCTCAACTTACATACAGTGTCCTCAAGTCAAACTTGGTACCGTAGCCGAGATACTGCTAGTCCACAGCCACTGGGTCCTTTAGCCTCGGCCCCACTGCCAGCTCCAGCACTAGACGCAAAGTCCCCCCCACCGTCCTCTGGCTCCGTCGTCGGCAACAGGCCTCGGTGCGGAGCGGCCCATGTGGATGCCGCGTCACCCTCCACACCCAACTCCCGACAGAAAACGGCCACATCCGTGGCTGTCGTTAAGGTAAACTCTCTCCCTCCGTGGGTCATTCTCAGAGTGGCCAGGTAGCAAGTCTAAATGCCTTTAGCATGTAGCTCGTGTTGTGCCCCTTCAAGCTCCCGATGCTGCTGGATCATGAATGTGCCGCAGTCAGGTTGTATCCAATCACGTACCGTAATTTCCTGCATCTCAGGCTCTGCCCCGATGTGCTGGAGCGAGGCACTAATTTCCGCTAGCGCTCTCCGCATTTCGCTGTAGATCACCGATTCAAGCACCCTCCGTTGCTTTTCCAAGGCCTGAGCGATCAAGTCCTCCATGTTCGGGACTGCGCTAGCATCACTTACTATGTTAGCCACTGTTCTGTTAGCCGACCGCCATGTTAGCAGACTTCTCTGTCTGAGTAGATAGTTTAGACGACAACGAGACCTGCTTTTTTGCACTTGCAGGCATTTCACATTTGGCGTCGAAGAAAAGGAACAGACCTCGTCTTTCAATGAAATCCGCAGGTGGGTAAGGAGCTCTAGTCTTCTGCGGCCATTGTGGTTGCTGGTCACTTGAGCTCCAACTTCTTTTCCTCCTTTAAGAAGACCGGCCCTCTTGAAACAACCCAGCAGTTGGATGCGTACCTGGGGTGCCCAGGAGACACAGTAGAGGTACTGAAGTCCTTCCCAGCTGTGTGCCAGCTATCAATTAAGCTTAATACGGCCCTCCCTGCCTCAGCAGCCTGTGAAAGACTGTTTAGTGTTGCAGGGCTGATCTTCAGGCCAAGAAGAGCATGCATTGGCTCAAAGAACTTTGAGAACCAGCTGCTTTTGCAGCTAAACAAATCCTATTGGTAACTCTTGCATGTTCGTTGCTTTACTGATGTAGATCCTGATTTAGATTATACAGTTGATAATCTACATCTACATATGGGATTGAGTCAAAAGTGTTCTTCTAGTTAAATTTGACATTGTTGCCATTAGCTATGGAATTGACCATAGTAATACCAGGAAGGTATCAAGCAGGATTATGAGTTATTTTTTACATCCATTCACCTTTTCTGCGTCGCACAAAGACACGGCGGTTGGAACCAAAGATCTCAAATTTGGACTCATCAGACCAAAGCACAGATTTCCACTGGTCTAATGTCCATTCCTTGTGTTTCTTGGCCCAAACAAATCTCTTGTGCTTGTTGACTCTCCTTAGCAGTGGTTTCCTAGCAGCTATTTGACCATGAAGGCCTGATTCGCGCAGTCTCCTCTTAACAGTTGTTCTAGACGTGTCTGCTGCTAGAACTCTGTGTGGCATTCATCTGGTCTCTAATCTGAGCTGCTGTTAACTTGCAATTTCTGAGGCTGGTGACTCAGATTAATTTATCCTCAGCAGCAGAGGTGACTCTTGGTCTTCATTTCCTGGGGCGGTCCTCATGTGAGCCAGTTTCGTTG
Organism: Perca flavescens; assembly: GCF_004354835.1. Taxonomy (NCBI): domain Eukaryota; kingdom Metazoa; phylum Chordata; class Actinopteri; order Perciformes; family Percidae; genus Perca; species Perca flavescens. The sequence goes on from NC_041348.1 coordinate 6,380,884, forward strand.
TAGCGCTCAATGGTTGTTGCGACTGCACTTGGGGACACATTCAAAGTTTTCGCAATTTTCTGGACTGGCTGACCTTCATTTGTTAAAGTAATGATGGCCACTCGTTTCTCTTTACTTAGCTGATTGGTTCTTGCCATAATATGAATTCTAACAGTTGTCCAATAGGGCTGTCGGCTGTGTATCAACCTGACTTCTGCACAACACAACTGATGGTCCCAACCCCATTAACAAGGGAAAATATTCCACTAATTAACCCTGACATGCACACCTGTGAAGTGAAAACCATTTCAGGTGACTACCTCATGAAGCTCATTGAGAGAACACCAAGGGTTTGCAGCGCTATCAAAAAAGCAAAGGGTGGCTACTTTGAGGAATCTAAAATATAAGACATGTTTTCAGTTATTTCACACTTTTTTGTTAAATACATAATTCCATATGTGTTCATTCATAGTTTTGATGCCTTCAGTGAGAATCTACAATGTAAATAGTCATGAAAATAAAGAAAACGCATTGAATGAAAAGGTGTGTCCAAACTTTTGGCCTGTACTGTAGGTTATACTATGTACACTGTATAACAATACATTACGTATTTCCTTTATTTCAGCTTACATGTTACCTACTGTATATACTACTGCATTACAGTGTCCTGTAGTTAAATTGTTTTTAAAATTATCATTGTATAATGTCTGTGACTCATCAATATGTAAGTAACTGGTTTCACCCTGTCTAAGTCAAATAAACTGAGTTACGGCGATCCCAGTCTCCAGTGCTTGATGGTGGAAGGTGCTGCTACTCAGATTGCAGAGGGTTACGTGCATACAGGACAAGACACATTTCATGGTAATATTAGAATAACAGAGGTGCAGAGATTACCTGGAAACTACCAGAAGCATTTCCAGGTAATCTCTGCACCTCTGTTATTCTATTATTACCATGTAATAAAAAGGAAACAGGTAGTTTTGCATTTTGCAGTATTGATTCATGGTTGTTACACAGAAACTACCAGAAGCATTTCCAGCTAATCTCTGCACCTTTGGATGATTTGTTTAATCTAATATTACCATGTAATAAAATAGAAACAGGCAGATTTGCATGTTGCACCACTGATTCATGGTTGTTACAGAGAAACTACCAGAAGCATTTCTAATCTCTGCACTTCTGTTATTCTATTATTACCATGTAATAAAATAGAAACAGGTAGTTTTGCATTTTGCAGCATTGATTCATGGTTGTTACACAGAAACTACCAGAAGCATTTCCAGGTCATCTCTACACCTCTGTTATTCTAATATTACCATGTAATACAGTAGAAACATGCAGTTTTGCAGCACTGATTCATGGTTATTACACAGAAACTACCAGACGTGTTTCCAGGTAAGATGTCACAAAATTAAACATATAATTTGTAAAGTATTACCTTGAAACAAAAGGGAAATATTTGGAACATGAAGGGTGGATGAATTTCATAATTATAATATGGTAATTACCAATTTTAAATTCCAAGAAGTTTGATCTAATTTGGAAGTTATAATGCTGATAGTAGCCTATAATACTGTGAAAATATCAACATTGTCAATCGGTAGTTTCAAGTCATATCCAATACAGCCTTGTCTGTGTTTTCGTCTTAAACTTGCCCTGTGGTCTTGTTCCTCACGTCTGCCAACAAGATGCTCGTACCAGCTTGTTACCTGAAGTAAACCCAAAATGATAGATCTGATAAAAGCTGCAGGGGCCTGCTATCGACAACACTGTGCAAAATTAACTTGAACATGACTGTTGAGAAAAAAAGGCACCTTTATTTTTGTTACAAGATGTTATTTCAGTACTTTGGTCCTTGTTGAAGTCACCTGTGATGCCTTCACCACACCTGCTACACACAGCATAACATGTAAGTACCATTCTTGGCTACTTGACTTTTTTTTTTAATTGTATTTTTTATTTTATTTTGCAAAAACAATGTGAAGACATTTCATACATAAATCTCGTTATTCATATTTCAAGTCCTTCACACTAGGACAAAACAGACAAGACATGCAAAAAAATATAAATATTTTTAGGTATTTTTAATTCCATTTTATCCTACTTATATGACATACAAGTATTGTAAACTAAGCCATCCTTTATAGTTGGCTTTACAGTTGTCTGTTTAGTCTGTTGGGTTGGCTGTGGTAGCTGCAGTGGGAAGGACTTCTCTCCTTCTTTTTCTACTCCCTGCAAGATAGAGTGGATGTCCTCATCCCTCATCATCCACTGTGTCTGCAACGAAATCGGGGAGGTAATCCGCATCAGGCTGGTCATTGTGAAAAAGGCAGACCGGCACTCGCTTCACCTCCAGCACCCTGGCATGTTTTTCAAAGGTGCCTGTGGAAAGCTGTTACCAATCCGGCGAAGATAGACAAGGCTTTTGTCAAAAGTGGTATGGCTGCATTTGTTAGTGTATTAAATGGTGTTTTGATTAAACACCCTCACATTAGACATGACAGTCATGGCTTTTAGGGAGATGGAGTTTATTCATTGGAATTCACACCTTGGGTAAATTAAATGTTTTTAAGTACATTAGCTAACTGCCCCAAAGACCACCTCGAATTGCAGTAAACTGCTTACAGTTGGCAGTTTCAGTGCTTTTTAATTGCCAATTTGATCTGATTCAAAGGAAAAGCAAATTACACAATCCAACTAAAACATAAAACATCAATACTGAACTCTTTTTACAAAGGATACACGTTTAGGTTAAGGTTAAAATTACCGTCAACCCATGGAATATTTTCACTTTCTGAAAATATTCCATGGGTTGACGGTAATTTTCCCCCCAAGGAGTTGACAAAAGAACTTAAAAATATATCAAATAATGTACTTTGTGTAAATAATGTCTTGTGTTTTCTAGTGAGTCGTTGACCCGTTGCCTGTTTTGCTTAGCGATTTTTGTACCTCTGCCTTACCTGACTTCTGCCTGTTTTTTTTTAACCTCTCCCTTGGGTTTTGTTTTAGACACTGTTACCTGGTTTTGGAATAAAACCATTTGTGAACTTTTACTCTGTCTGGAGTTGTGCATTTGAGTCCATTCTGGTTGTGCCCTGATATCTAGGCAGACAGGGACGGACTGACAATCTGTGCGTTCGGGAAAAGTCCAGAATGGCCGTCCAACCAATGGCCGCAGGCACAAAAAAAAGTCTAATAAAGCAATATTAACAGCCAGCAGCAGGGGGTGCTAATACGATCACTTACTGTATATGCTACATGTAAAAGAAACTGAGGAAGAAGAGTAGGGCAACTAGTCTGGCTATCTATCACCAATCCACAGCCTGGTCATGATGAGGGACAGACAGCAGAGTTAATTTCACATCAGCAAGAGGTACTGGTAAGTGCCAGGAGCAGGGCACATTTTAATAGCCTACCTTTATCCCTATCTTAGCGAATTGCATAGTCCGCTATCAACATGGGTGTGCATCATGATTATGAAAATTATCGTGCCATTTAGTGGTGTCAAACTTAACGTGTTTAATAATTTCTGTTAGGTTAATTTGAAACATTAAACTTCGTTGTATATGAGAGGTTGTAGTGAGCTCACTTTTGCTGCTAGGATGAAGACTATGGTATTGAATTAAATGGGAAAACATCAGGCATGCATTGGTACCACCCTAAACGTGCTAACAAACAGGGAAAGGGGCTAAATAATTCACCAAATGTAACCAAAGGTTTAACCAAAAAATCCTAGCTTGAACTTTGTCTGTCTTCCATCAGAGTGCAGTTTATCCTTGTCTTTCATATTTGCGTTTACTATTGTGGAACTGGCAAAGACCTGAGGCCTGTACTACGAAGCAAGATCAACTTGTCCTGGATTTCTTTCAGTAATCCGGCTTCACTTAACCTAACAACCGCGGTCCCGCATAACCTGTACTACGACACTGGTTATCAACTAGTTCAGTCAACTCAGGGTTTCCCAATCCAGCGGCGCGCACGTTCACATAAAAGAGGCGGTGTCTGCGCACCACAACCAATCGCAAACATCTACCAGAGCCGCATGTTATATATAAGAAGAGCAAATTATAATTCTCCATAAATATGAAGAACACAGACACGGTTTTACAGGGAAAACGCAATACAGTCGCTGCTTCCTAAAACAGGAAGGAAAGCTGGCAAAAAAAAAAAAAAAATAGCCGACGCTGTAGATGTTTAAATCACAACGCTTATTAATATCACTTCCTCATCAGTCAGGACCAAGATCTGACCATAATTACACTAGTGCTTTCCATAAACTGTCGTTGCTTTAGCCTATTATTTCAGTTGCAATCCTGGCAGTGGGAAGCGATCGTTAGAGCAAATAAAACATATAAAAACATAATTCAAACCGATGTGCATATTGGCGACACACGGCTCAAGAAGCCGATATGTAATTCCCTCCCATAAAGGCTATATTTCATAAAAATACCCATGTTAACGGGGTTGTTGGTCTCTAAAAAAAATAAATGTAAATGTTTTAAATTTTATGAGCGCACCCCTCTCTCTCCCCCTCTCTCTTCCCCTCTCTCTCCCCCTCTCTCTCTCTGCACCGAGTTCCGCCTGATCTTCTTTAAGAACGGTGACGCCGTTATCAATCGACCTATTGATTGGTCAGTAGGCGGTGCTTTTACACCGGTTGATCTCTGATCTCCAACTTAACCTGCTCCCGACCAGGTTAGGTGTTCAGCATGAGTTACCACGGCGATTAAACCCGATAACAACTGATCCACCTTCGTAGTACAGAAAATCCTGGGTTGAGCCTTAAGTTAGCTTGTTAATGCCAAATCCTGCTTCGTAGTACAGGCCTCTGGTGGTTGTTTGTGAAAGCTTCACAGACAAAATTGATAGGGCCTAGTCATTTTCATAATTTCACAGCCTTAATATGAATCAAAAGTGTAATATGACATTGACAAAATATTAAATAATATATAATATATATAATATATTAAAAATAATAATTCTTTAACACAAAGCAACACATTTTATATCAATAATAACTAATAATCTATCTTTAAAATCATTTGTTTATTCAGGTTGAAGATAGTTGCAGTACAAAAGATGACAGGGAGAGTGCAGGGAAATGCCAGGATGTCCCAGGATGCTCTACATCACAATATTTCACACGGCCCAAGTCAGATAGTCACATCCTGGAACAATTTTTTGTTTAGCACCCTCAGCAAAAGCCTAAACACCTGTCTCTACAGAGAGTGTTTAGTTGTAAAGATGGTACCAACCGCAATGGCTAATAAACACAAGCCCAATTATCATCATTGGTTTTGAGATGTTACTTGCTGTGAATGCCTTATCTGATAGGCTACAGTATTGTGGCATAGAATCAGGACTTCCTGGCTAGTGTCTGTCGCACACGGCTAGGGGCGAATGGCCGGATGATGGACCGATTTGGGAGAAAGTCCAGGACTGTTTTTTAGACCCAGTCTGTCCCTATAGGCAGATAATATGGTTTGCATCTTAATATAAAAAATTCTAAATCAGAAGATATTGTCCAACGTTGTAAAGTTTGAGCATAATGTAAACATTTTTCCATTAAATTTATACAGGATACAGGCTCTAAATTTTCGGAATGGGAAAGATAATTTGCTTCTTTTAAAAAAGAAATCGGTTTATCACAATGTATTAGTCCAATATAAGTTTTCTTAGAGATGCAGACTGTTGTGAACACAAAAATATAGAGGTGTTTTAAAGTTTTTCAAGTGTTCCACTAAATCCAGACCGACTCCTGCAGAATTCAATCAATTCAGCTATAGAGTATTTAGTATTGTACAACAACAGGTAACTGCTATTCCTGTTGTTGTACAATGATACGTGTAGCTAATTTGTAAAATAATACTTCATGTTATGAATACAAAAGATTATGAAGTATGTTTTCTATTTTGAAATATTAAAATTTTCTATTGATCAATAAATTGTTAGAAATGTTGAATATACAGTAGTGGTGTAACAGATCCCCCCATATGGTTTGACAGGCATGCAAACCACTTTTTTTATAAAGTAAAATAGTGATGTAACGAGTAATGTAATTACTTTTTTTAAGGAGTAATAAGTAAAAAGTCAAGTATTACACTTCTGAGTAACTTGCCCAACACTGTTCCCCACATTTTAGTCTTCTAACCATTCACAAGACATTGTGTTAAGAAAAGTCAAAAGACAGAAACGCTAACCTCTATGTGACGTACTGGGCATAGCAGCAGCTTGATTGTGCAACTTTGCATTTGCTCGGTATATCCATCTGGGAATTTTCCGTTGGAGAACTTTTGGGAAGGAGCGAAAATACTGGTTAGCTGATTGGATAAACCATCTGTCTATCACCACCTATGTTGGTGATAGATGGGCCAAATCCAGACGTGTATAAAGTACTAGAAACCCCAGTGGTGTAACAAGCCAAAACACCGGGCCCCTATGCAGGATTATCAAGGCAGGCCCCACTACTACAGCATGTGATGACGGCGCAATGTCCACGAGTAGGCTACCATGAATAGGACAGGAGAGGATCATAGAGACACAGCATATAAGAGATGAGATGACTGACAAAATCAGGAGTAGCCTATGCACACCACAACAAAAAAACACTAGTGAATGCGCATCATAACACATGAAAAAACACACAAGGGCAGTCCTTCCAGGATTTCGCGGCCTTTTTTGAGATTGTTGCGGCCCAAAATGCTTGATTTCACGGAATCTTTTGTAAAAAATTGCAATAAAAGTTGCAATATCTTTTGTATGTTTGTTGCAATGAAGTTGCAGAGGACAGTGAAAAAAAATAGTTCTTTAAAAATAAAAAGGAAACTTGTTTTGGGGAGAATAATAATTATTACTATTAATTAATTACTCTGGGCTGAGATTTCCTAGGAACCTTACCAAAAAGGCTCAGGATGCTGCAAATGTTGGTATTATATGAAAATGGCTGGTGGATTTAAAACAAAAAATAATGTATTGATGTATTGTATTGTAATGCATTTTTTCTTGCATCCACCATGTGTGATTGTGTGCGTGTACGCGTCAGTCGCGGGGGAAATGGAGCAGCAGCCCCGCCCGCGGCAGAGAGCTGACAGCATTGAAACAGCAGCCGCTTCAGTGACTTTATAAAAATCGTTACAGCGTACGTTGATGTTAAAATGTATACAGGTTGGCAGGACGGTCTGAAATGTTTTGCACCGTCTCTCGCTGTACGTTTTGTTAGTAAATGTGAGATGTTCGAGTCACACACATGTCTCGTCTTCATAAAAGAAACAAGGAAATTAATTTGACCCGTTCTCACTCCCGCTTGGTCAGTGGTTGCACGTGGGACTACTGGGATTGTCGCGAGTAATGAAAATGCGATAGGGGGCCCCGACTGTCTATCAATATCTTCCAGTGATGCGGGCCCCTGATTGGTCCGGGCCCGTAAGCACCGCTTACCCTGCTTACCGATAGATAGAGTAAAAGTATAAGTGCTCTATCAAAAAGGTGATTTGAGTAGAAGTAGAAGTGCTCTTTAAGCACAACACTTAAGCAGAAGTACTAAAGTATTAAAAAAATGTTGTACTTAAGTATTGCAAGTAGTTTATTTTAAAATGTACTACGTACTGAAAGCAAAAGTAAAAGTGCGCGATAGCTACGCTCATCTCATCCGTGGAAACTGCCATGTTGTTTTGAATTAACAGTTGCTTCTCGTTGCGTCACACCTAAACCCGCCTCAAAACCAATGCTGATTGGTCGGTTGTTTGGCGAACGGCTCCAAATTTTCTGATCCAGACTCCAGACTGATCTGCGAGTGGAAAACTGGAGCTCGCGAGATCAGGACGGTCTCACGAGGCTAGCTTCACTTAGCAACTCTCATAGGAATGAACGGGGCTGTATCCAGTTCTTATAATATACAGTATCTATGGTATTAATGAGCGGCTGTGTTACTTAAAATAGGTGCTGAATGCACATTGTCACCACCATTGCGAAAGCCCTTTTCTTAGTAAATCTGGCTCTGAGAGTTCAGAATTCATATTCAAAAGAAAACAAATCTTATATCTCCTTTAAATGGTCTATTCGATGGTGTGATCACACCAGTGTGATCGCAAAGAGGCTTGTATATTGCATCTTGTGATGGTGTCTGAGGTTGACTTATTGGGGCTGCATAAGGAGAGGCAGACTGCATGCAGGGACATATATGAAGATGCAGAGAGAGAGATGGTGAGAGAATCTGGAGGCTGTAAGGTAACCGTAGTCATGGAGAGAGCAAGAGAACAGAGACAGAGATCATACAGCGTGAGCTTAGGCTACTCTGGAACACAAGGTTGTTTGTTTGAGAGCATTTCTACAAGTTTATTGATCATGAGTCACATTTTCCAGATGTTTCACCATTTCCACTACAAACACACTTGTTGGTGGGACATTCCAATTTAAGTCACAATATAAAGGTATTGCTCAGATGCCCAGGTTTATGCTTCTTTTAGTTATTTTTATAGTTTCAGCTGTCGTAGGCTTTGATGCCTGCATCATGCATTTTGAGTGTTTTTGTATGGAGGCCCATTTAAGAAAATACAACCTTTTCTAAGACATAATGACTGATGATTCAAGTAGTTGTAAATCTGTGATTGTACATTCACAAGCAGCATCTGGCAACATAATATAAGTAATGCATAAATTGAGATACAGACTAGGAATGTAACATATTCACGTGTTGTCTTAGTCAGCTAACTTATGAGTAATCCCATTCTTTTCGTTTTCCTAAAATATTTACCTGCCAGTATTAAAATTAGCAGTGTGGCATTGAAAGGTGGGCTACCCAGAGCGTCAGATATCACCATTGATGGGATTACATTTAAATTAGTTGAAAACTCAACCAATAACATATTGCCAATTATTATTGGTCAATGTTGTTTCTGGAACTATGCTGAAATAACATGAAAATACGCACACCTTACTATAATTTCACACAGTTTGACATGTCTAGCATTACGTTAATGTTTCATTGCCTGTATGGCAATTCATTGATAATAACTTGCTGTCATAGCCTGTGGGAAAGTTGGTGGAATTTGGAGAGCAGAAATTCCATATTAGTGAATCAAATAAACAATAAAAATGTCTTATATGCATAATGTGTAACTAAATCTGACCAGTGTTTTGTTTGCATCATTTACAGTAAAGCCCCTTTTTGTCTCCCTTTTCTTCTCCAGGTTATGGTAACATTGCCCCAAGTACTGAGGGAGGAAAAATCTTCTGCATTCTGTATGCAATATTTGGAATCCCGCTGTTTGGATTCCTCCTGGCAGGCGTCGGTGACCAGCTTGGTACTATATTTGTCAAAAGCATCGCTAATGTGGAGAAGATGTTCCGGGTGGGTCACAATGTAACTCCTATCATCTATGAGTCAGCTGTGTGGAAATTCTATAGTTATAAAATTGGCATTTTTAATGTTGGCCCATTGTTTTAAATAAGGACAGTAATAGACCATAGGAAAAGACTCCCAGTAATAAAATGAGACACACTAAGCACATTTTTTAAAGGCAACATAATGAATTTTTGAAGCAAGGGCGGAAACAACCCAGCTGATCACTCACCTAACCCTTCTGAGGAAGCTGTTTTACTGATTGTCAATTAAAACCAGACAATTGACACCCACACTTGCAGCCACGGGAAATGCTTATACGCATGCTTGGTTTAACCAAAACGACAAACAATCTAATCTCCCAACTCCTTCAGGGGCCTGTTTCACAAAAGCAGAATATATAAATCCAGGATAACTGATAAAGCGAGGCTTGACATAGTCTAATCTGTGCATCCTGGCTTGGTGCGTTTCACGAAGGCCAAGTCAGGCTGAGGAGGAGCGACTTGGTCGAGCCAGGCTGAACTAATTCAGATAGATGCGCGTCCACGGATTTCCTCAAAAGACCACGAGGTCGAGCACAGATTTACTGATGCCAAAATGGAGAACACGCATTGTACATAGGCTACTTTATACAGAGTGAGCAGCAGCTTCTTGTGGAAGTATGATGACGTGAAACACATTATTTGAATAAAAAGAAAATAACACGAACGCTGTACTGAAACAGAGAGAGAAAGCGCAGCAGACGATCACGGACCGACTGAATGCGTAAGCAGCCTAAATATATACATTAACTGACCACTGCTCTGAATGGAAACCGTCATAATCAGACCATTCAATGATGAGGCTACTAATCATTTGCACAAATTAACAATTGTACGCTTTGCCTTAAAAGTAAGCAGAAGATAATGTTACTCAGGAAATTTACCATGAAGATCCATTTTCTATAACGCTAGAATATGAAGCCTAAATATCTCTTTCACTCTGTTCCTCCCTCTCTCTCATTGGCTAAAATATTAATTTCCTAAGTCATATTAACTTCCACTACTCGCTTTTAATGCAAAGTGTTCAGGTGTTCGTTTTTGCAAATGACAAGTGACACATTGAATGGTTTCATTTAAGAGCAGTAGTTCATAAATGTATATTTTTAGACTATCATTTAGTCTGTCCGCTATTATCTGTCACGCTTTTTCTCGCGTTTTTTTATTTTTTATAGAGGACGAGTTTCCTTCTCTACATATTATATGCCTTGCTCCCTGGTATATATGGACATAGAAAATAAAGACACTGAAGAAATTGCACTGTAAAATCTAGAAACTATAAAGATAATAAAGTGATAAATTCCATGCACACTATAAACATGAATGGAACAGAGTATATTCATCAGTTATTTCCCCCCAGGCAAAATATAAGGTCAAAAACCATTAAGGTGTCCTCTCCCTGTTGTTACATGAATGTACAGTAGCCTACATCACTAGATAGTTACTGGTCCAGTGAACTAAGACTATAATTTGGGAGGATTGTACAATAAGAATATGTTCTTAAAATTATACAATCCTCCCAAATTATAGTCCCAGTTTACTGGACAACACAAATTGTGTGCTAAGAATGCCAAATACAATGCACATGGAAGCAGAACAAACATGATCCTTATTGTTAAAGAATAAAAAAAGAAATGATACACTAAAATAATTTAAGGTGCATTGGGGAACTATAGAAATGTACAGCACTGTATGTATTGCCCTTAGTAACAGACTTCATTTAAAACTCATTTGAAATTTTATCAGCCTTTTCTAATTATCTCAACAACTTCCATAATATATTCATCAAACTTCTTACAACAATATGAACAGCAGTCTTCATACAGCAATATAACAGTAACAATGACAAATTTATAATTATAAAAAAAAATAATGGTCGCAACTTTAAATAATAACAGTACTTAAATGAACAGCAATATGCACCTGTTGTATTTTAATCCAGGCTGATAACAAAAGGGTAAAACCACTGCTGAGTGAACAGAAAAGGTTCCAGGATTAAATAAATCCTGGCTGTTAGCCTGGCTGTTAGCCTGGTCAGGACCAGGCTAGCTGCACAGAATAAATCTCCATGGTGATTTATGTGCCTCTGCTTTCGTGAAACCGAGTCAAGGCTAAATTCATCCAGGATAACCAGGAAATCCCGGCTTAATCCCTTATCTTGGTTTTGTGAAACAGGCCCCAGATCCTGGAAATCCAACAAATTTTGTTACGTCCTTAGAAACCAGAGAAACCATTGATGTTAAAATAACTCAAGGAAGGATGGAAGATGCATGTCAAATTATCAGTACAATTTATTTAGAAAAAAACTGCAAAAAGAGAATGTGCAACACTGCTCCACAGAGATGAGGACTAAAGATCAAATGAAGACCAAAACAAAAACAAGCTATGAAACAGAAACAACAGCATTAGTTACCAAAGCAAAGCACAGGCCAACACCCTGCCCTTTGTATACACACTGGCGCAGCATAGCCTGCTGCCAGCACACAAAGGCCAATGGGGAAGCCAAAGTTGCAGGTTCTTCTCCCTCCCTTGTCCAGGGAGCTGAGTGAACACAGGTGTACTCATTCAGCAATCAGACAACCTGGAAAAGATAGGGAGGAGGCACACACACACACACACACACACACACACACACACACACACACACACACACACACACACACACACACACACACACACACACACACACACACACCACAAGGACCTACCTAACAAGCCTTTCCAAACAAGTCTTGAAAAAATTGGAAAAAGCTAAACCTTTCACAGACAAATGAAATAACGTCTCATATCAGTCTTTATAAAACATATTGAAATAACATAAAAAGGGAGAATTTTAAAGTTGTGCAAACAAACATTTTTGGCTTAAGAGAGTAAAATGATAGCTTGGTTGACATTGGTGGCGAAATTCCACAAGTTTTAATCTGCTCCTTTGATTTGTTGCCATATAAAAGGTTCTTAAGAACATTAATTATTATTAATCAATTATTGTTGCTGTTAATAAAGAAGGTGTGAACTAAGATTAAATTAAGTACAATAAGTGTTTCACTGCACTGTAGGTTACTTCATTTGTGTGCCCACAGAATAATCCAATTTACTATTAAAATTTAACCAAAACTACAGTATGTGCTTTATTGACTTTAAATAGCAGTACATTTCTGTTTTTGTCTGGTTTTAATACATGTACCTGTATTTGTATTTCTACATCCTTACCCAAAAATGTTCCTGATCTTATCACATTACCTGTGTGACATCCTCTTCTTTGACATAATTAAATTTAACACTACAGTCTCGGCATCATCTGCTCCGCCAAGGTCATCTTCCGGATTCCCATTCTACTGTGTCTCTTCAAAAGTTTTATGACGCTCATGCACTGTTTGTGGTGAGTCGTCAGGATTAGTCAGATCAACAATTTCAGGGAAATTATCATCGCTTGAGTTAGTGTCCTTCCCCAACAGCTATTCGGTCACCAAATTAAGTAATATATATTTGACTTTGATTTGTTCATCAGCCATTATGGATAGCACTGCCTTGTATCTGCAAACAAATTTTTAGAAGAAATTCTTGAAATGCCAACTTTGAAGATGAATGCACACACACACACACTAAATTATCAGCCTTTCAAGTGCAGTGTTTTGTGTGAATGAAGGCCAAATCAAAATCACTGTCAGCTTGAATTGCGTGTAGCATGTAACGTAACGGGAATTGATTAAAGGGTAAGGCAGAACCAACACCATTGTTGTCATAGCTACAGCAGTTTGTTCAGCTGCTCAGGTAGCCTCTGTAGCTAAACTCCGGTTATGGTAAGGGATGTGACATTTCTGGCACAAGCTCTTAAGCTAAGTTCACACCAAAAAAAGCGATGCAGTGATTTTCCGTAGGGTTGTGCGGGGGGAGAGCGGAGTGTCAATGAAACGGTCCCTTTGTGCGACGTCCTGTTGTGTTCTTTAATATCTCAATGTGGTACAAGTAGACTTTTTACTGAACTTGAAGGCAGCTTGATTTTACGTAGAAAGAGAGAAAGAAAAGAGACGAAAAATTGACTGTGCTTTGTTGTTGCAGGAAACAGCTGTCTGGTTGATACCAGACCCCTATCAGTTGTAACTGAGAGTGGGTCTGGGCAAGGTTCATTCACAGCCCATTTCAAAAGGGGCGTCACCAACAGACGCCGCTCAAATGCCTCTGGGTGCAATTGGATAGTCCTTCAACCAATAAGACCAACGATCCGGGTGACATAGCAGCGACAGCGGCATCAACGGGTTGCTGCGCTTCAGTGGCCGTCATGTTGAATGTAAACAAAACGCTGCTTGCTGTCACTGCGTCATCGTGTAAAGCCCACCTCAACGGTTGTGATTGGTGCCTTGCTTTGGAAAAATTGGAAATGGGCTTGAACTGGCCAGACTGACTTGCAGAGCAAATCTCAAATTTGCCAGAAGTTTGTCAGGGGTTTCCCAGGCTAGTTGTTAAATAAACTCCTGGGCAGTTTAGTGCTTGTGTTTCGTGTTTTAAAACTTTTCTTGTAGCAGCGACATGGATGTATTAGAGAACAGGAAGTGATAGGGGGATTCTTACACCGCCGCAAAACACACCCCGAAACACACCGACAAGTCTGATCGCGGGTTTCATGATTGGCCACCGCAGCGTGACGTGGGGTTGCGTCCCCCTGCGATAAACCACAGCCTAAATGCGCTAGCCCCATTCAAAATTAATGGATAGTCTTGCATTTTTGCTGCACTGTCTGCAGCTGACACAGGCTGTGTGATTGCCCACTAGGGAGTTGACAACAGAAACATTCACAACAGAATGAGCCAACTGACCAATCAACACAGACTGGGATTTTTTCAGGAAGGGGGGCTGAGGGCAGCAATGGGCAGTATGAGAATGATAGTGTGTTTTTTGAACATCAAAGCATGTAAAGCTATTCTTTTAGACCCCAATAATACATACAGTATATGACGCTAAAACAGGATCTCTTGAGATGGTGCCTGACCATTAGGGCTTTGACGGTGAGGAGAATATTTTAAATTTACTTCTGGACAGTGCAGAAAAGCTAATATGGGAGAAATATGATCTCTTTTCCTAGTTCTTGCACATGCTGCAAATCTGGATCAACTGGACGGTTTAAGGATTTATTGGTTCAAAAACCCCAATGAAAAAGCTAAGCAGAGATGGAGTGACCCTGCCCGGAGGAAGCCCGGGGCCCCCGTCTGGAGCCAGGCCCAGACGGTGGGCTCGTCGGCGAGCGCCTGGTGGCCGGGTTTGCCACGGAGCCCGGCCGGGCACAGCCCGAACAAGCTACGTGGCAACTCCCTCTCCATCCCATGGGCCCACCACCTGTGGGAGGAACCGTTGGGGTCGGGTGCGATGCCACATGGGTGGCAGTGAAGGTCAGGGGCCTCGACGGACCAGACCCGGGCAGCAGACGCTGGCTCTGGGGACGTGGAACGTCACCTCTCTGTGGGGGAAGGAGCCGGAACTGGTGCGGGAGGTGGAGCGCTACCGGTTAGATCTGGTGGGGCTTACCTCTACGCACAGTCTTGGTTCTGGAACCATACTCCTGGATAGGGGTTGGACTCTTTTCTTCTCCGGAGTTGCCCAGGGTGTGAGGCGCCGGGCGGGTGTGGGGATACTCACAAGTCCCCGGCTGAGCGCCGCTGTGTTGGAGTTTACCCCAGTGGACGAGAGGGTCGCCTCCCTACGCCTGCGGGTTGTGGGGGGAAAACTCTGACTGTTGTTTGTGCATATGCACCAAACAGGAGTTCGGAGTATTCGGCCTTCTTGGAGACCTTGACTGGAGTCCTGCATGGGGCTCCAGTGGGGGACTCCATTGTTCTGCTGGGGGACTTCAACGCACACGTGGGCAATGATGGAGACACCTGAGAGGCGTGATTGGGAGGAACGGCCTCCCTGATCTAAACCAGAGTGGTTGTTTGTTGTTGGACTTCTGTGCTAGTCATGGATTGTCTATAACGAACACCATGTTCGAACATAGGGATGCTCATAAGTGTACCTGGTACCAGAGCACCCTAGGCCAAGGTCAATGATCGATTTCATAATCGTTTCATCTGATCTGAGGCCGTATGTTTTGGACACTCGGGTGAAGAGAGGGGCAGAGCTGTCAACCGATCACCATCTGGTGGTGAGTTGGGTCAGAGGGTGGGGGAAGACTCTGGACAGACCTGGTAAGCCCAAACGTGTAGTGCGGGTAAATTGGGAACGTCTGGAGGAGGCCCCTGTCCAACAGACTTTCAACTCACACCTCCGGGCGGAGCTTTTCGTGCATCCCTGTGGAGGCTGGGGGCATTGAACCCGAGTGGACAATGTTCAAAGTTTCCATTGCTGAAGCTGCAGCGAGGAGCTGTGGTCTTAGGGTCTTAGGTGCCTCAAGGGGCGGTAACCCACGAACACCGTGGTGGACAACGGTGGTCAGGGAAGCCGTCCGACTGAAGAAGGAGTCTTTCCGGGATATGTTATCCCGGAGGACTCCGGAGGCAGTTGCAGGGTACCGAAGGGCCCGAAGGGCTGCAGCCTCTGCCGTGAAAGAGGCAAAGCAGCGGGTGTGGGAGAAGTTTGAGAAGACATGGAGAAGGACTTTCGGTCGGCACCAAAGTGCTTCTGGAAAACTGTTCGCCACCTCAGGAGGGGAAGGGGAACCATCCAAGCTGTGTACAGTAAGGATGGGACACTGTTGACCTCAACTGAGGAGGTAATAGGGCGGTGGAAGGAGCACTTTGCAGAACTCCTGAATCCGACTAATACGCCCTCTATGTTAGAGGCAGAGCTGGAGGATAATGGGGGATTGTCGTCGATTTCCCAGGCGGAAGTCACTGATGTAGTCAAACAACTACACAGTGGCAAAGCCCCGGGGATTGATGAGATCCGTCCAGAAATGCTCAAGGCTCTGGGTGTGGAGGGGCTGTCCTGGTTGACACGCCTTTTCAACATTGCGTGGAAGTCTGGGGACGGTGCCAAAGGAGTGGCAGACTGGGGTGGTGGTTCCCCTTTTAAAAAGGGGGACCAGAGGGTGTGTGCCAATTATAGGGGTATCACACTTCTCAGCCTCCCTGGTAAAGTCTACTCCAAGGTGCTGGAAAGGAGGGTTCGCCAATAGTCGAACCTCGGGTTGAGGAGGAACAATGCGGATTCCGTCCTGGTCGTGGAACAACGGACCAGCTCTTCACTCGCAAGGATCCTGGAGGGAGCCTGGGAGTATGCCCAACCGGTCTACATGTGTTTTGTGGATTTGGAGAAGGCGTATGACCGGGTCCCCGGGAGATACTGTGGGAGGTGCTGCGGGAGTATGGGGTGAGGGGGTCTCTTCTCAGGGCCATCCAATCTCTGTACAACCAAAGCGAGAGCTGTGTCCGGGTTCTCGGTAGTAAGTCGGACTCTTTTCAGGTGAGGGTTGGCCTCCGCCAGGGCTGCGCTTTGTCACCAATCCTGTTTGTAGTATTTATGGACAGGATATCGAGGCGTAGTCGGGGTGGGGAGGGGTTGCAGTTTGGTGGGCTGGGGATCTCATCGCTGCTCTTTGCAGATGATGTGGTCCTGATGGCATCATCGGCCTGCGACCTTCAGCACTCACTGGATCGGTTCGCAACCGAGTGTGAAGCGGTTGGGATGAGGATCAGCACCTCTAAATCTGAGGCCATGGTTCTCAGCAGGAAGCCGATGGAATGCCTTCTCCAGGTAGGGAATGAGTCCTTACCCCAAGTGAAGGAGTTCAAGTATCTTGGGGTTGTGTTCGCGAGTGAGGGGACAATGGAGCGGGAGATTGGTCGGAGAATCGGGCGCAGCGGGTGCGGTATTGCATTCAATCTATCGCACCGTTAGACGAAAAAGAGAGCTTAGCCAGAAGGCAAAGCTCTCGATCTACCGGTCAGTTTTCGTTCCTACCCTCACCTATGGTCATGAAGGCTGGGTCATGACCGAAAGAACGAGATCCAGGGTACAAGCGGCTGAAATGGGTTTCCTCAGGAGGGTGGCTGGCGTCTCCCTTAGAGATAGGGTGAGAAGCTCACTCATCCGTGAGGAGCTCGGAGTAGAGCCGCTGCTCCTTTGCGTCGAAAGGAGCCAGTTGAGGTGGTTCGGGCATCTGGTAAGGATGCCCCCTGGGCGCCTCCCTAGGGAGGTGTTCCAGGCACGTCCAGCTGGGAGGAGGCCTCGGGGAAGACCCAGGACTAGGTGGAGGGATTATATCTCCAACCTGGCCTGGGAACGCCTCGGGATCCCCCAGTCGGAGCTGGTTAATGTTGCTCGGGAAAGGGAAGTTTGGGGTCCCCTGCTGGAGCTGCTCCCCCCGCGACCCGACACCGGATAAGCGGACGAAGATGGATGGATGGATGGAGTGATCTTATAATAAGGAATTGCAATACTCCAGCCTTGACATGCATGGACTAGTTTTTCTGCATTTTTTTGAGACAGGATGTTGCTGATTTTGTCAATGTTACGCAGGTGATAAAAAACTCTTCCGAGGCCACGCCATCTGAACATTGTTACTCTCAGTGACATGTTCCATGCGCAAGTGTTCTTTAAACTTTACAGTAAACTGTAGAGTTTAAATTTTCTAAAAGGTCACTTCAGGTTGCATTTAGCATTGTGCATTTAGCATTGTGTTGCATACATGGTGTCACAGACCTCCCCTGTTAAGCAACAGTTTTTCTATCCCGGTGAAAATGGCTTCCCTTACACCCCTCTTAAACTATCCGTCCTCTCAATGTGTATCTTGTGGTCCTCGATTAAGTGCCATAAGTATTCCATTGCATACTTTAATATTTTTTTTTATGTCTAAACATATGGTCTAAAGATAAATGTTGATGAAAAACAACTCACTTCATGGATGAATAATTTGTGCGTGCATGTGTAAGAGAGACAACATAAAAGTTTGCATAAAACAACATAAGCAAAGGCAAACAGTTTGCATAACAAAAACAAGGCATAAACAGTTTTATTTACCAACAAGATTTCCCATTTACTTAGGGCTACCCCTTGATTTCGCCGCTATAACTTTAGCAGATTACAGTTCCATAGCCATTTACTTTAAAATCAGATTTGTCATGTTTCGGGCAAACATCAAAGTACGAGTAAGGTGGGGAACACACAACACTTGGCCAACGTGGTGCCTCTGTTAATGAAATGATTTAGCCTTGAATCAACGTTACCATTCTTTGTGCAGCTTCTAATGCTAAACAAAGTTGTAAGTTGTTGCATCTCCATCTGTAATTTTCGACTTGCATGTTTTGCATATTGCAATCTATTTTTTGTTGACCACCACATAGTCTTTATACGCAAACAAGATTATTTTTGCTGTCATCATTTCCAAATAGTACTCAGTGATTAATAGCCTTAGTTGAGTCAGGAAATGAACGGAAATGAATTTATTTGTGAAAAATGTTTGAGTTTGGTGAAAGGTATTAAGTCTTTTAAAATGCAAGTGAAGTTAAAAGTCATTGGTGTTGGTGTTAATGTCCAAGTCGACTTTTTTGAAATTCTCGATTAGAGTCTAAAGTTATCAAATGTGTGACTTGAGTCCACACTTCTGTCCTGACCAAAGTATTCTTTTCTCATCATAATAACTAGTCATGCTGATGCGATAATAAAGCCACTGTGGCTGATTCATCAAACTCCTAATGACTCTGTGTGGTGCCACCATACAAATTTGAATACGGACTATCCCAATTCAACATAACAGGATGGTTATAGTGGTGGCCAATTTTTTTGTTGTCATTGCCGTTGCAATGCATTTTGTAACCAACTTGTTGGAAGTCACAGACTTACTGAGGTGAGGTTTTCTGCCAAACAAGCAATGAAGTAGTATGAAACATGGAGAAGCATCTTTTGTGCACTATATCGGTTGCTTTGCTGTGCGGCTGAGAGGAATTAACGATCGCTAGATCTAGAAAGAAAAACACTGGCTTAGTGTGGATGGTAGGCCAAAACTGAGTTCTTATACCAGTAGGTGTGAAATGAGAAATAATGCATGGCTCCAATGACGTGTGCTGTCACCATAACAACTAATATGAATCGTCCTTTTTTTCTTGATCAAATGACCATAGCAAACAGTTCAAAGTCCGTTCAAAGTCAAAACACAATGAGAACCCAGCTGAAAATGAGACATAAAAAAACTAGGTATTATGGTTAACACTTTGCTAATGCTTTGTGTGTGTGTGTGTCTCTCCCTCTCACAGAATAAACACAACCAGATCAGTCAGACTAAAATCCGTGTGGCCTCCACCCTCCTCTTCATCCTGGCTGGCTGCATCTTGTTCGTCACCATCCCAGCTGTGATCTTCAAACACATTGAGGGCTGGACAGCTCTGGAGTCAACGTATTTTGTCGTCATCACTCTGACAACAGTTGGAATAGGTGACTATGTTGCAGGTGAGAGGTTATCATTCATGGTCAAAATATTAATGAATGCAAATGTCCTGATGACTTGATAGTTTCTTACATATTATTAAAATGATTACAGTTGAGGTTTCTTTTTGATTATAATATAGGCTTGTTTATATATATATATATATATATATATATATATATATATATATATATATATATATATAAGTTTAATCTTCGATATTAAGCCCAAACAATAGGCCTCCAGCCTTGCCTCACGGAAGCAAAACTTCACCCAGAACTTGCCTAACCAACACTAATCCCTGTTTATCTTCTGGAGCCGTGTCGGGCTCGAGGCAACTTACAGGCAACACATCAGCAGCCAAAACCCTGAGAAGCCAGCCCCCTTTGGAGAACGCCATCTTCGCCCAGGATTGACTCCAAAAACAAAAAAGGCAAAACATTAAATTAGTGTCTGAAGGAAAGGCCGATTAGGCCCAGCTGGACACCACCCTATCTAGACTGAGGAAGCAGTTTCACCATCACACACAAGCAAAACCACGGAGGCAGCACACAGGGCTATATAAAAATATCACACATAAAATCTTACCGTTAAAGACAATGAAAACAGTAAACCCAGGAGAAGGAAAAAGGAAAGGCGGAAACTCTTTCAATGATAACTAAAAAGATTTATTAGACAAACTAAACACAACACAACCTTCAAAAGGAAGGCGAAAATGACCACACAAAGACAAATCGAAACACCACCGGCCCACTGGCTCTGGTACGCTACTGGCTCCTCTCTGTCTCTTGCTGGCTTCCACGGAACCCCCCGGCCCTCTGTCAGTGGCTCCCACAGCTACTTACGCCTCCCCTGATGGGCGCTGATTGGCTTCAGCTGCGGGAGTGACGCTACACCTGGAGAGAGCGGCACACAAAAGAAAACACACAACACAAAACATGGCACGTGACAGGGTGTTGTTAACTTTTTCTGTTACAGCTTGCAGTGCACAAAACTGCAAACTCTGCTGTATATTCACTTGATATCTCTGCTACTAAAGTTAAACTCTCCTCTGCTTTGACAGCTCATGCCACAGTCACCGTCACTCTCGGCAGTTACCAGTTTCTCTTCATTGACCACTGACCAGGCTACACCCTCTTCCAAAACAGACCATAATGGTGGCTAGTTTTGAGTACAATCTCTTTTTTTTTTTTATGAAAATAGTTCTCCTTTCAACAATAGTTTCTGAAAACATTTTATGCGAGAAATAGGTTTTGCAGTTGCTGAATCACAATGGTCAGTTTAAAAGATTTTCATGAGCTTTTGAGAGGCGCTATTCCAAAGTCCCTGCAATGCTACCAGAATGCATTGCACAGCTGCTCCCATAGAAGTGAATGGGAAGCGTGGAAATGACGCTGGACAGACTCCCCAGACCCCAGTGGTCTTTGTGGCTAGAAGGGATACAGCTACGGAGTTCAGACAACAAAAAGTGAGCGCCACGCAGCAATGGCAGTTAAGAATAGGCACCAAAACGATTGCATTTGGGTGTTGCCTTTTCAGCCTTTTTTTCTCACTCTCCGCTGTGAGCTTAAACTCGCCATGCTCTGCTGGGTGACAACTCTTCAACTATGGCTTTGTTTGTAGTAGCATGCGCCTGAGTATCCACATGCAGCTCCTGGCCAATAAGGTGGGTGGGACAAGGGAGGACTTAATTACACTTGAACAGCCAATTAGGCACAGGAATGTGGTTGTTGCTCTTGTTGGCCAATCAGCTGAAGTTGAAGCTGCAGTGTCTGAATACACAGATACATCAGCAGGTGGCTTTTCTCTGTCTTCTGCTTTGTACTCTCGCTCTCTCTCTCTCTCTCTTTGCATTGCCGGTGGATCTAGGATGATATTTGTATGTGTGTGTGTGTGTGTATGTGTGCGATGATTTCTATTAAAACTATTTTAACTAATCTTTTTTCTGTTGCAGCGATATTTGATCAGATGATTGTACCTGAGTGATTTCTTGAATGTATAGTACATGGCAAATTTATATACATTATGGTATATTTATGGTTCATCCACAACTCATAGGGTCTATCCGAACATGACTTAATGTGCTGTGCAGGGGGAGCATGCATTCTATCTATCTATCAATCTATCTATCTATCAAAATGTCTATTTTGTTGATAGAGTCAAAGATTTTACAGAGAGAATTTGGGATATTTCTTTTTTTTATCACTGCATGAATTAGAAAATACTGTCAACAGCTACAGTATATTTCCGCCATGTTTGGGGAATAAAATGTTATATAAATCATGTTATGAATGAAATATGAACAAACCTAATTATAAAATCCTTCACAATATAGATATGAATGAAATGGAAACTTTGGTGAATATAAGTGCTACTGATGGCTCAGAGTGTCAGCCATTAAAGATATGTATTGTAGAATTCCATACATTTTGCAAGACAATACAGGTGAATAGAGTAATACAAGTTATTTATTAGATATCACCATGAAACTTCCCCAGTTGATTACTTATATTAGGACAATATTTTTTATTTATATAAATATGTATGTGGGATGTTTTCTTTCCTCCAGTCTGAAAGAAAACATGTTATAGAAGCAAACAGCCCAAACTCAAAACAATTGACCAGTATATGAACAAAATAATTTTCTTGCCTGAAGTGTCTCGCCTTAAAGCAGAATTCATCAATGGACTTATAGAGCCTGTGTTTGTTGACAATGTCTTCGCTGACGGCAAGAACAAACATAACATAACTCAACTGTGAATTTCTCATTGTCTGAGCTTTATTCCTTGTTCAGGTTCAGATGCATGCTGACAGCAGCAAAGTGATGTACATTTCATCAGTCATTAATGTCTTTTTTTTTCTAATTAGGAGGAGACAGAAGGATTCAGTACCGGAAGTGGTACAGACCACTAGTGTGGTTTTGGATCCTGGGTGGCCTGGCCTACTTTGCTGCAGTGCTGAACATGATTGGTGACTGGCTGAGGGTGCTATCCAAAAAAACAAAAGAAGAGGTATGCTCTCATAAGGAATGATTAAGATGTTGATATTCATGTTATTCTTGGCCATGTTAGGACCAGCGTTGGGATCTACTGATTACCAAATATGGCTACAACCAAAAATTATGTTTATTAAACATAATGTATGAATTATTTTGTTTATAAATTGATTGATCTTTTAGCCTGTTAATGTCAGAATCAGTGTAGTCTGGCGTACCGGGTGTACAGTGCTGGGATCTACATCTAGTGTGTGACAAATGGGCTGGATGTCAGGTCAATCACAGTTCTTAGCAAATCTTTGGTTGGTGGAATATTCTGGGAATACACTTGAGATTAAGATTCTACCTACGCCTTAACATTCAATCTGATTTGTATTTTGGTATGTGGTCTAGAGGCGTAAAAACACATGTTAGTGCAGTTGTAATTTCAGAAGGCATTGCAATCTAGATGCAACATCAAGTCAACGACATTTTGAAAGGTTACATGTACCTAACTCCACCTCTTCCTGCTGTCTCAAGCTGTCATTTAAAAGATACAGGCAAGTACTTTATCTGCAAAGAAAGAGTTACTAGGTTCGACACAGCAGCATCACTTCAGGAGACTCTGTGGGGCAGCTACCATTCGCAAGAAGAGTCACATAACTGACAGGTGTAGCCATTCTTACATTCTTACCGGCAATTTCCACTGGATGCGGAACGTCTGCGGAACGTCTCCGGAACATCGACGGAGTCATTAGGTTTCCATTAAAGTCAGTGTGTGTATTTCCACAGACTGCAGAACGTCTGCGTCCCGATTCCGTCCCAGTTCTGTCAGTCCGCAGCCCTCCGCAGCAGATACGCAGAGCTTCTATATTTGACGGACAACGGAGAGCGCCGCATCAATTCAGCACACGGCAGATAGTGCGGGACAGGAAGTCGAGCACAGAAACAAAATAAATATCCGGTTAATTTTCAAAATAAAATACACCGTGCTCACGGCGGATCATATTTCCCTGCACTACACCTTGAAAGCACAGCACAGAGTCGTTCCCCTCTACTCCTCTGGATGGAAACAAACTGTTGTTGGTTTTGTGGTTCTATTCTACGTGAATTCGCGAGAACTTGTGGGTCCTCGTGACTACAGCTGTCAGTCACAGCCGCAGCCGTTCCGCAACAAATCCGGACCCGGTGGGTATTGACGGACGGCGGAGCACGCAGCAGACACGCAGCGGAGCCGGTCTGCAGCCATTACGCATCCAGTGGAAATCCCTGGTTACAGTATAAGTAATGGTGGCCTAGTTTACAAGGTTGCTCGAAAGTAGCCTAAAGATGCCTTTAGCTGTCACTGTCTGTCAAAGGACACCCACCTTGCTTGTTGCAGTGGTCTCTATAGATTACAGCACATCACTTCTCTAGACCTGAGACCTTGTTTGTTGACAAGTCTGCCAGTCTTGCCTAACCAATTTGCATATTGAGATTAAATCACAATACAGGCTGAACAAAGCTAATGACAATGCGTACTGATGCCAGGTCAAAATGCAAGAGCCTATGATCAGATGTTATTATTCAGACACTGTATCCAGATATCGATCACATGTTAATAGAGATGGGATCCAAGAGAACATTACTGTGTATTTAAGGGCGTATTCACACCTAGAGTACGTTTGCTTGGAGCGATTTCCCCTTGGTTCAGTTTTTTTCACACAGAAAAATCCAAGTTTACCAAAATGCGTAATTATAAACCACACCAGAACGTTTACTCCACTTATTGGTCAGATGTGTCTGGGGCAGGAGCAAGAAAGTAAACTAGAAAATGCATTTCCTACAGAAAATGCATGTGAATGCTGAATAGCTAAATTGCTAAAGCTCAACTGGATTAATAGCTTAAATCCGTAAGAAGAAGTTGAAGTAGTGAGAATAGTTGGAAAAGTGGGAATTGTTTTAATTGGTATGAATTTCATTGAAGTTGAATCCATCCATCCATCCATCTTCGTCCGCTTATCCGGTGTCGGGTCGCGGGGGGAGCAGCTCCAGCAGGGGACCCCAAACTTCCCTTTCCCGAGCAACATTAACCAGCTCCGACTGGGGGATCCCGAGGCGTTCCCAGGCCAGGTTGGAGATATAATCCCTCCACCTAGTCCTGGGTCTTCCCCGAGGCCTCCTCCCAGCTGGACGTGCCTGGAACACCTCCCTAGGGAGGCGCCCAGGGGGCATCCTTACCAGATGCCCGAACCACCTCAACTGGCTCCTTTCGACGCAAAGGAGCAGCGGCTCTACTCCGAGCTCCTCACGGATGACTGAGCTTCTCAACCTATCTCTAAGGGAGACGCCAGCCACCCTCCTGAGGAAACCCATTTCGGCCGCTTGTACCCTGGATCTCGTTCTTTCGGTCATGACCCAGCCTTCATGACCATAGGTGAGGGTAGGAACGAAAACTGACCGGTAGATCAAGAGCTTTGCCTTCTGGCTCAGCTCTCTTTTCGTCACAACGGTGCGATAGATTGAATGCAATACCGCACCCGCTGCGCCGATTCTCCGACCAATCTCCCGCTCCATTGTCCCCTCACTCGCGAACAAATCCCCAAGGTACTTGAACTCCTTCACTTGGGGTAAGGACTTATTCCCTACCTGGAGAAGGCATTCCATCGGTTTCCTGCTGAGAACCATGGCCTCAGATTTAGAGGTGCTGATCCTCATCCCAACCGCTTCACACTCGTTTGCGAACCGATCCAGTGAGTGCTGAAGGTCGCAGGCCGATGATGCCATCAGGACCACATCATCTGCAAAGAACAGCGATGAGATCCCCAGCCCACCAAACTGCAACCCCTCCCCACCCCGACTACGCCTCGATATCCTGTCCATAAATATTACAAACAGGATTGGTGACAAAGCGCAGCCCTGGCGGAGGCCAACCCTCACCTGAAACGAGTCCGACTTACTACCGAGAACCCGGACACAGCTCTCACTTTGGTCATACAGAGATTGGATGGCCCTGAGTAGAGACCCCCTCACCCCATACTCCTGCAGCACCTCCCACAGTATCTCCCGGGGGACCCGGTCATACGCCTTCTCCAAATCCACAAAACACATGTAGACCGGTTGGGCATACTCCCAGGCTCCCTCCAGGATCCTTGCGAGAGTGAAGAGCTGGTCCATTGTTCCACGACCAGGACGGAATCCGCATTGTTCCTCCTCAACCCGAGGTTCGACTATCGGCCGAACCCTCCTTTCCAGCACCTTGGAGTAGACTTTACCAGGGAGGCTTAGAAGTGTGATACCCCTGTAATTGGCACACACCCTCTGGTCCCCCTTTTTAAAAAGGGGAACCACCACCCCAGTCTGCCACTCCTTTGGCACCGTCCCAGACTTCCACGCAATGTTGAAGAGGCGTGTCAACCAGGACAGCCCCTCCACACCCAGAGCCTTGAGCATTTCTGGACGGATTTCATCAATCCCCATTCAATGCCCCCAGCCTCCACAGGGATGCACGAAAGCTCCGCCGGAGGTGTGAGTTGAAAGTCTGTCGGACAGGGGCCTCCTTCAGATGTTCCCAATTTACCCGCACTACACGTTTGGGCTTACCAGGTCTGTCCATAGTCTTCCCCCACCCCCTGACCCAACTCACCACCAGATGGTGATCGGTTGACAGCTCTGCCCCTCTCTTTACCCGAGTGTCCAAAACATACGGCCTCAGATCAGATGAAACGATTATGAAATCGATAATTGACCTTCGGCCTAGGGTGCTCTGGTACCAGGTACACTTATGAGCATCCCAATGTTCAAACATGGTGTTCGTTATAGACAATCCATGACTAGCACAGAAGTCCAACAACAAACAACCACTCTGGTTTAGATCAGGGAGGCCGTTCCTCCCTATCACGCCTCTCCAGGTGTCTCCATCATTGCCCACGTGTGCGTTGAAGTCCCCCAGCAGAACAATGGAGTCCCCCACTGGAGCCCCATGCAGGACTCCAGTCAAGGTCTCCAAGAAGGCCGAATACTCCGAACTCCTGTTTGGTGCATATGCACAAACAACAGTCAGAGTTTTCCCCAGAGTTTTCCCCCCCACAACCCGCAGGCGTAGGGAGGCGACCCTCTCGTCCACCGGGGTAAACTCCAACACAGCGGCGCTCAGCCGGGGGCTTGTGAGTATCCCCACACCCACCCGGCGCCTCACACCCTGGGCAACTCCGGAGAAGAAAAGAGTCCAACCCCTATCCAGGAGTATGGTTCCAGAACCAAGACTGTGCGTAGAGGTAAGCCCCACCAGATCTAACCGGTAGCGCTCCACCTCCCGCACCAGTTCCGGCTCCTTCCCCCACAGAGAGGTGACGTTCCACGTCCCCAGAGCCAGCGTCTGCCGCCCGGGTCTGGTCCGTCGAGGCCCCTGACATTCACTGCCACCCATGTGGCATCGCACCCGACCCCAACGGTTCCTCCCACAGGTGGTGGGCCCATGGGCTGGAGAGATGCGAGCCACGTAGCTTGTTCGGGCTGTGCCCGGCTGGGCTCCGTGGCAAACCCGGCCACCAGGCGCTCGCCGACGAGCCTGCCGTTTGGGCCTGGTTCCAGACGGGGGCCCCGGGCTTCCTCCGGGCAGGGTCACTCCATCTCTACCTTGCTTATTCATTGGGGTTTTTGAACCATTCTGTCTGGCCCCTCACCTGAGACCACTTTGCCTTGGGAGACCCTACCAGGAGCACAAAGCTCCAGACAACACAGCCCTCAGGTTCACAGAGACACACAAACCTCCCCACCACGATAAGGTCACGGTGAAGTTGAATAACATCACTAATATAAAAAAGATGTGGAATAAGTTTTTTTTAAAAGCTAATGCTTAAGCTAAACTGGTGCTTAAGCTAAATGCTGGTTAAAATATGTAAGAAGAAGGTGAAGTTGTAAGAAATGTCAAAGTGATAATTGTTTTAATTAATATATCTTTTTGTATGAAAGTTTTAGGTGTTACAAAAGTGGCGATAAATATATTACTGTCTGTAGTTGCAATTTGACTCTGGCGAAAATGCAGCATCATGCTTACTAATCAGTGGCCATGTTTGTAAACACAGAGGACATCCCTTTGATCTCTGTATGATTACAGAGATCATACAGACCGTGACCATGTGACCTGTGTCAGATTACTGCCATTAAGGGACACTGAGAGCAGAGTCTTAACTATAGGTTGCATAAGTGAAATGATCAGCGATTCAAAAAAGTGGTTTGCTGTGCCTTTGCGTGGAAATGTCAAGGATGTTTAACATGTGCAGCGAATGGAGGAAGATTTGGAACTGTTGTCATTTGGAAGCTCACCGAGCGAACTGTAAAGTGTAAATGAAAGTCCTATTGCTTAAATGAGCACATTGGCTGAAAGTAGACACGTAAACCTAAGTTTTGATATATATATGTTGTATGACAAGGACAAATTGTGTTAGTTAAGTTATTATTAAGTTATAGAGAAGAGACTAAGGAACTGTTCATTATTTATTTCAGGGGCCACTGGAGGGGTTATGGGACCTTAAATCAAATAAACTTGACCCTCCCTTCACCAGTGATACATTTTCGATGTAGTGTTGACGAACTGACCGAAGAGCCGGTTAATTAACCCGACTCGTGTCACTGAACCGGGAGAATCAAGTGCCATACGTCAAATACCTCATTTGTGCTGTTGTGTGTAGCTGGTATTCTTCTGCTACTGTGTGTCTGGTAATCTAGCTCATTAGCGCCTCCATTGGAGTGGTGGTGGTAGAATCAATCAGGAAATGAGCTACCTAGACCGCGCACCAGGCTACTGAACGAGACCAAATGTAACCGTGCAACTGGCCGGCCCGCTTAAGTCTAATGTAATCAAGCTGTGTCTTGGTTTTCGGCAAGTTTGAGTTATTAACCAAGCCTTTCTGGTGCATCTTACATGATTGTGTTCATGGCAATTCACACATTATCGATGGGGAAGTACATCACATACAAATACACGTCATGTTATCTTGGTAGTTATGTTAAGTTAAATGTTAGAGAAGTGAATGTTGCTACATGGTAGGTAGGCTGTCACGAGGAGACCGCGCACCAGGCTACCGAACGAGACCGTAAGGACTGTAACCGAGGGTATTGCACGAGTCTATATTCAAATGGGTGTCTAGGTTTTCGGCAAGTTTGAGTTATCAGCCGATCCCAGAAGCTTTTATTTCTTGTGCATCTTAGATGATTGTGTACATACAAATTCATAGGCTACATTATAGATGGATATCACATACAAATACACGTCATGTTATCTTAGTAGTTATGTTAAGTTAAATGTTTGTTACATGGTAGGTAGGCTGTCATCAGGAGACCGCGCACCAGGCTACTGACCGAGACTGTAACCGTGCCTAATGCATGAGTCTATGTAATCACATCTGGGTTCTCGGCAAGTTTGAGTTATCAACTGATAGCAGAAGCCTTTATATCTTGTGCATTTTAAAATTGTGTTCATGGAAATTCATAGGCTACATTACCAAGGGGAAAGTATTATATCACATACAAATACACGTAATGTTATCTTGGTACTGTAGTTATGTTAAGTTAAATGTTAGAAGTAAATGTTGCCACACGGTAATTAGACTGTCACGAGGAGACCACGCACCAGGCTACCGAATGTAACCGTGGCCAGTGCGTGAGTCTAGTGTCGGTCAGTATGAGTGTGTAAATAGTATGGCGAGACTGAAAGTAACTGCAACCGCTCAAGTCTTGGCAAAGATGTATGAATGTCCATTGTTTTTTTACAGCCATGACATACGTAACTAAACCTCTGCATTCTGATCGCAGTGTGGTGTGGTGGCCATTTCAGTAGATTTACTCACTAACATTGTTATGGAAACACAATAAGCATGGAAACTAAATGCACACTTCCTGCATTACTGCATTACTTAAAATACTAAGTTACTCATCTAGTAAATTAGTATTCACATTAAATAAAACAATAAAACATTGAGACCATGCAACAAAGGACACTAAGTAATGATAAATTCAACACTGGTTTCTATGGAATCGTTACTGAGCTTCCTCAGTGATAGTATATTTTAGCATAGGTAAAGCTGCCGAAGCGGAATATTATCCAAAACTCCATTTCTCAGACGAGCGTCAATTTGGGAGCTTGCATTCTACTACTCCTTCCTTCTGAAATGCCTTGAAAAGGCTTTCATTTGCACAATTTCACAAATAGTCACCGGGACCGAAAGGATATTTGAGTCGGGTATGGCTGCAGCCTGGAGACCTCCCGTCTCATGCCTCCCAGCTGTTGCTGTCCGCAAGCTTTGATTTTTCAAAATAAAAGCTTGTGTCTGGTTCGCTATGTTTTCGTACTATGTTTTGGATGTTTTTTAACTAAACAGTACGGCAATCGTGCTAATGAATACAGTTATTTTTTCAGCAGATATCTTAGTTACAACACGATGGAGCTAGCAAAGCAGTTTTGTGTTTATATGTGCGAGCGGGATTTATTCAGTATGTGAAAGCCCACGGTCTATAAAGCTACAGCTCAAATTGTCTGGCTGACTAAAAAGGGAGGGACCTATTTGCTAGCGATAGGGGCCGAGACTGTGAGAGCAAGATGGAGCTACATGGATAAAGATGCATCAAACAAGCCACTTTGAAATTTTGCTGTTCTCTAGGCAGCATGGTGACTCAGTGGTTAGCACTTCTGCCTCACAGCAAGAAGGTTCTGGGTTTGAACCCAGGTTGTCTCAGGCCTGTCTGTGTGGCGTTTGCATGTTCTCCCCGTGCTTGTGTGGGTTTCCTCCGGGTGCTCCGGTTTCTTCCCACCATAAAGACATGCATGCTAGGCAACTACGACTACAGTTGAACATTAGCCAATTGGCTAACACTGGGTCATTTACAGAAACGTTCATTAATGTGCATTGTCCTAATCAATTTAGCTCCGTGCTCTAGCGATGACATCACCCACTGTAAGTTAAACAATACACACCCATTATAAACTTCCTGAAAGGAACACAAAACCTAAACTTATTTTTCACAAAAACTGTTGAATATATGAAACTGCTGAGATAGAGCCTAATAGCTGACATTTTTGTGAATGGTATAAAGTTTGATTGGTGTCTGTAGGTGAAAGTATGAAGTAGGAGTAGCATTTTGAAGTAGAAAAGGATTTAAAGCCTGCTCTCCTTGACTTCAATTTAATTTAATAAAAAAAAGCTTATATTTAAGTATAAATAGCCGAACAAATGTTGAAGAAGTCCCATCATGTGCTTAAAGCTGAACATGTTGATATTTTCAGAAGATAGAGGCGACCAAAGAAAGCATTCATTCACACAATAAAGGGAAGAAGATCCAGCGTTCTGGACTAGTGCATATTTCTTGCATCTCAATGGTTAAACCAGCTCATTTCATTTAAATATTCAGACATTGTTTAACAAGCGACGTTATTACGGTTGCTCTGCTAACCAAGACTTCGCTCTGCTCTGCCGGTGTCTGTCTCCAACTTTAGCAGTGGGTGGCTGGACCATGGAAATACGAGTGATGGCGAGCTTGAAGCTTGAAAGTATAATATACTGTATATATTCTTGAGTTGTGTACAAGGATTATCCAAAATGTTTCCAACAATGTTCAAACCAGAGAAATCTGTAATTGTATTTAAGATAATGATCCGTTACCATTATAATTGGCTGCCTGTCAATGGCGTCATATTCCCTTTGCGTATGTGTCAGCGTTGAAGTTGTCTGCCAGAAGCTTTCATAAATTGACTTTTATCCAGTTTAAGCCACATCTTTATGATAAACTTTTTCATCTTGGTCGTTTTTAACTATATTAAATGTTAGTGGTAGCTTGGCTGGCAGCCCCCTCGTCAACGAGGCGAACAGTGTCTGAGAAACACTGATTTTTAACATGAAACTGTTTTTACTGGTTTTAATTGCCTAGACCAGGGGTTGGCAACCTTTTTGATATGAAGTGCCCTTTTCAAAATTTCTTGTTTATTAGTGTGCCATGTTAACATAAATTTTTTTTATGACATCACATCAAAATGTAATATCCAGGGAATCTGTATAATCAGGATCTTGTAATTATTATTATTATTATTGTAAATTATTATTATGGAAACATGGTTTTAGTATGCAGTCCTGATTGGTGGAAAATGGGCTGACAAAAATATCACTGTCAAAAAGCCTGAAGCGAAAAGTTGTGGAAAAGCCCAGCTTTAATGATGAATGGACTGATAAGCAGGTCCTGTATGTCTCATTTTCAATGAAACGATGCTGTGGCAAAATAATAATAACACAACCAGCATCATTATCAAGAATGAAGAACACAACATAACGATTGCGTCATTCACGTGCATATTAAGTAGCCACATGTATTTGTTTTGGTCTAATAATGCATCCATATTTACCGCTCCAGCGGAGAGGATGGTTTCTTCAGACAGCTTAAGTTTATAAGAATTTGTCCAAATTTCACGATTCCCTGCAAACTAAGATAAATAGACTACAAACCGACAGCTTTTCTTTTAGCTTGTTTTGTAAAAATTAGCTATTTGCAGAGTAGAGCTGTGTTTGCGTAAAACAGCGCGGTGGACAAGAGTGGACTGAGCAGACAGAGCAGATTGAAATATCGCTTTCTACATGTTGATGCCGGTCTACACAGGTGAGTGCACTGATAAGTATTGACTTTTAACTCACGGAGGTTTAATTGTAGCCTCCTTACAGTAACGAGACTAGCGTTAGTTCATCTGCCCCAGCGGCCGTTGGTAATCCTCTTTGTATTGTTCCCAGTCAGAGATATGAGTCAATCAAACTACCGTACATAACAGGTCGCGCACAGGCGCCGATTTATGTTTTCCTCCGTGGGTGCTCACACGCGCACACAGTTTAAAATAAAAAAGTAGTCAACAATGTTTGCATTTCAGAACCTCAGGAAATGGACAGCGGCCGACACGAACACACACGCCGTAAAGTAAGCTCTCTTTCAACTCAGGACAGTGCCACTTCTCACAGATAGGATTGGAGAAGTTTAATCAGCTTCGTGGGAAATTATAAATCAATGCCACCGACATGACCAATCACACTATGACAGACGCTCCACTTAGCACCACCTGCAATGTTTAATATTAAATTAATATAAAAATGAACTGGCAGTCTGGCACACGTGGGTGCTCAGTATTTTTCGTGGTTGCTCAAGCAGCACCCACGGTATCGGCACCTATGAGGTCGGCAACTGTGAACGTTGTAGTTTGGCATGCGGATGAGAGAGTGCTTCAGCATTTCAACCATGATTTCAACACATCAATAACTCTCTTGCACACATATTGCCAGCGTGCCATTGGTTAAGGTCCCGCGTGCCCATGGTGGCACGCGTGCCTAAGGTTGCCGACCCCTGGCCTAGACCGATGGGTTTGGTTTGGAGGAGACCTCTCTAGATAAACAATAACAAAAGGAATCTTGAGCAGAAGAAGCTTGTTTACTTTTAATAGCAATTTGTTCTTTAGTTATCCAAGTAGACAGACAAATGATGGGAAACTCACTCAATGTCTTTTAATATTATTTCTTAGATATGTAGGCTACATACCAAGAACATTCATGAATATTAACTGAGATACCCCATTATGTTGTGAGCAGTAGGCCTACGTGTGCTGTTTGCAAAATTGTGTCTAATCTGTCTGAGTCTATGTCTGACCTGGGCTGGCACATGTTCACGTTAAAAAGCATGTGCGTGCACAAGCACTACAGTCACGCGCAAAGTGTCCCGGTTTTAGTTCCGCGAAATCTGGTCACCCTACGTCAGAAGGACATGCAATAAGTGAAGCTGAAGCTGAATTTTAAGAATGGCCTGTACTGGACTACAAAGCATACTGCTTTAAATGCTCTGTTGGGTTTACATACTGTACATTTTAAATTATAACACATCATTACAGTTTCAACACTACATTTTCCCAGTTTTGAACCAAAGCCTCTATGTCTAATACAACATAAAGGGATTTGTAGTATGCTATTTGATATTGTAGGGTAACTAATTAGCTTGTCATATAATGCAAACTCTTTTTCATCCTGTCTTCCTAAAACAAAGCAATATATATAGATATACTGCCTGTAAACAGTCTTAGATTAATTTACTAGAATGATTTAGGCAAAATTATCCGGCAAGAAAAAAGTAAATATTAGAAGAAAAAAAAAAGTTATAATTTTGTGTTGCAGAAATCCTATCATGCTAATCATCTCAAGATTCATTGGAGGGCCCCTTAGGATGGGGACCACTAATATAATGTGTGACAGACAGTTTTTTCCGCTGTGGATGAAATTTAGATTCAAGGTTGATAAAATATCAGTGACTACTTACCTCTTATTTACCTTGAAAAGGACATTATCATTGTGCTGCAGCATTGTTCTTATTTTATTATTATTTTCACTGTAAACTGATGTACTGATTTTTATTAACTGTCTTTGGCCAAGGTTGGCGGGATCAAGGCTCATGCAGCAGAATGGAAAGCAAACGTGCGAGCAGAGTTCCAGGAGACGCGTCGGCGTATGAGTGTCGAGCTCCACGACAAGTTGCAGCGAGCCGCCACCATCCGGAGCATGGAGAGACGGCAGCTGGGATTGGACCAGCGTGCCGTGTCCCTGGACATGCTTTCTCCAGAGCGCCGTGCAATATTCAACAGCCTAGACACAAACAGCTATAAGACTTCCTCCCAGGAGAGCATCGACTCCAAGCTGAACAACCTTCGGCTGCGAGGGGCCGAGCATTGTGACCGGAGCTCTAACCACCAGACCACATCTGAGGACAACATTTTCAACCGCCTGGGCTCAGTCACCAAGCTGGCCAAACGTAACAGAAATCGGGACCTGAAGAAGAACATCCCAGACGAGGCTCGTCGACCTCACAGCGAGGCCTACGGCTGCAGCACACCCACTTTTGACTGCAGCCCACCCACTTCAGATGAAGGAAAAAGGAAGGATGAAAGAGAGGATGAGAATGAAGACAAAGAGTGCAACGCTAGCTTGTCTGATTTTCCACTGTTTGTGGATGCTTGCAAGCCACAGAATGGGTTTATTCCAGAGCAAACCAAAGAGAATGAGAGTAAGAAAACACTTGAAACAAAAGAGCTGCATATTCAAATGGCCCCATAGACAGTGTGTACTCATGCAAAATGAGGTTCTAGATACCACCATTAATGCCTTAGGTCTCTCTTATTCCTGTGTGTGCTTAAGCAGGGACAACACGTCTCTTTGTGCTATATACTGTAATGTCTTCATATTATATGTGCCCTGTAAATTGACACACATTGTGTTAGGTCCCTGGTAGGGAGAAGAGGAGGGATGGGGGGAAAGCAAATTAGTTCCCTCAGTATTTGTTAACTCAATATTCCATGTTACCAATTCTAAACCATATATATAGTGTCTGCTTAATGTTAACATGTCAACAGCAACAATTAACACAACTGCACGTGGCTCATAAATGCTCACCACAGTTTTGTGTCCATTCTGCTTCCTCTGCAACTTGCACCCAAATCTCTACTACACAAGGAAGACAATGTGTACAAAATGTACTTTTTGCATCCGCATAGCTTCTTCTTAGACTGTACATACTGTATGAACACATCCACCTATGCAGACACCCAATGTGGTATCAAAAGATGATGATTCATGAAACAGGCTGGTGGATGATCTGGATTTCCCTCACTCTGCTGATTTGTCACAAAAACTTTGTCACTGTGTTGTTGTTGATTGAAACGCAGACCCATTTGCGGATAGCACTTTTGAAAACTTGTGTGCAATGTCCTGCACATTTCTCTAAGTTCTCATACCTTATTGCTTTGTTTTTGGTGTGTATTTTGTGTTTTACTGTACAACCAACATGTAGCTACTGGTTATCCTCTCTGGACCTGCACACAACTTGTTAAAGGGTAAAAAATGTTGTTTTTTTTCAACATGGACCCTATTTTCCTATGTTTTTTGTGTCAAAGTGAGTATGTAATGGGAACAACAATCTTTGACATTGGTCCAGAATTAAGCGAGATCGCTGCAGTCGGCAGCGGTGAATCAAGCTACAATGTAAATAGTCTCGCTTTGCCAGAGCTTCCTCCACAGCACTGCCGAGGAAGGCTAGTCCACACAGCATTCTGGGATGGGAGAAAAATGTGCTGTGGTTTATTGGCATTTTTTTAAACCAATCACAATCATCATGGGCTAAGCACCGGACAGAGCCACTCTGCCGCTACAAAATAGCCTCCGGAAGGAACTTGTTTTGGTGGAACACTACGGTGTACGTTCAAAAGTTGTTTTAGTTGTGCAACAGAAAACTAAGATTGGACATATAGTCTAGCTAGCTGTCTAGATTTACCTTGCAGATCTGAGGAGCAGTTAACCATAGTCCTCATAATTCAGAGTTCAAAATTCCAATACAAAGAAAGCAGAAGGTAACAGACATCCAGCTGAAAAAAAATGACGGCAACAGAGCTATTCCGTAAGTGGAACGTTGTGGATATAGACTACAATGTAAGTTAATAGGGCAATTGTGCAGCTTGTATTTGTTTTGCCATTGACAGGCTCAGATTAATATTCTGTGTCTGACAGAACCTTTCGGTTAAAAAGTAAGATCCTTTTTTAAAACTTCATAACATTTGCAAAATTGCGTTTGCTAAAGCCCCATGTAAATAAACACTAATTTTAGCATCATAAAATACACTTCATTCAAAGTCGACAGAAACAAAATAAAATTATGAAAAGCCGTTTTAGGTCATCCTTCCACTTTTCCAACCATTGCAACTCTAGTTTTGGTCGAAATAAACACATAATACAGTTTACCGATTTACAAAAAAAAGAAAATGCTAAAAGTACTGTTTATTTAAATGGAAAGGTCTTAAAGAGGTTTTAAGGCCTAGCTCTATAGGGAATAGAATAGAATAATAATCTGAGCCTGTCAGCTGGAAAAACAGCACTTTAAGTGGACCAAATTGACAATGCACATTTGCTCAATAGGGTTACATTGC
This sequence comes from Perca flavescens, assembly GCF_004354835.1. Lineage (NCBI taxonomy): Eukaryota > Metazoa > Chordata > Actinopteri > Perciformes > Percidae > Perca > Perca flavescens. Next base: position 6,417,535 of record NC_041348.1, read on the forward strand.
AGCCTGGTCTGTGACTGTGGGATCCAGCGTTCACACTTAATACTGGACCAATATCAAAGATTGTTGTTCCTATAAGTCACTTACACACAAAAACATAGAAAAATAGGGTTTATGTTGAAAAAAACTGAAATTACCCTTTAAAGAGGTAAGACTGAAAATACAGAGAGAGAAATACTGCTAGTATGGACAAATAGGAACCTTAACAAGGAGGCAATTAGTCCCTTCCAGAAGGTGTCAGCCTATTAATTTAAAGCTGACCTGCTGATGCAAGTGTGGCAGAATACCTACCGTCTAATGTCTGACTAAAGACACTCATTGTTTGTTGTTTCTTGCCTTGTCTGACTTTGTTGTAGTGATGTTGGCAGCAATTGAGTCCGGGACCTTTACTGCATGTCATCCCATCTCTCTCCCCTATCTATCCTGTCTTTCTCCAAGCTATGATTTTCCAATAAAGCAGAAATTCAGAAAAAATATCTTTATAAAAAGAAGATATAACGCTGCTGGATGTGAAAACAAATTCCTACTTTGTAATACACAAAAAAACGTAACAATCAAAAACAAATTACTCAAAAAAAGCTGTTGCGGAAGAGTAGAACAGTAACTTGACAAAAGCATGACTTAAATATAACACGTCCATTATGTGTTTGTTGTCATGTTTCCTATTGAAACTTTATTCCTAAAAATGTGGATTTAAATGTGAATGAAAATGATTCAGAACATGTGCATGGTCCGCAACCTAAACTGTTGTCGCAGTACAATGTCCAAAAATGCTACCTAGGTCATGACCTCTTTAAACACTATCTCAGGGCTTGTTGTCCTAATGTTTGTTGTTGACATTGTCTACCAAGTGCTGCATTCACATGTTGAGAGGAAACAATGACTGCACTGTGCTCCATGAAAATAAATGACAACAGAACGGAAGATAAGATATTTTTTTTTTTTTGCCGGATGCCGGAGAGCTCTGCAGCAGTTCAGCACAATTCAAATTGTGCAGGACAGGAAGTCGAGCACAGAAACAAAATAAAACATCCAGATAACTTTCAAAATAAAATACACCTTGCTCACTGCACAGCACAGAGTTGTTTACCCTCTACTCCTCTTGATGGAAACAAACTGCTGTTGGTTTTGTGGTTCTATTCTAAGAGAATTTGCAAGATCTCGTGGGTCCTCATGACTTCAGCTGTCTGTCATGGCCGCAACCGTTCCGCAACAAATACGGACCTGGTGGGTATTGACGGACGGCAGAGCACGGAGCTGCAACCGGTGGAAATTTGGAGTTAGACGGCAAAGCCTATACGAAATAGAACCGTAATAATGTCTTTTTCACTTACACTTCCCAGTATCATGTTAAAGTGCTCACTATCTTTTTTTTTTTTTATTTACACTTCCCAGTGTCATGGTAATGTACTCATTATCTGTGTATGCACACAATGTGTCTGATGTTACTGTTCACATTACTAAGTGAAGCTGTAGCTAATAGGAATGAGAAAAAGCAAGGACTACAAGCGCTTTTAAGGACCAAAAAATGTCAAAGCTTAAAAAACAAACAAGAAAATGGAACAAAAAACGCATGCTATATTGCAAAACTATATTACATTGTCTATGATGTTGATTGTATACCACTGCTTCAGAGGATGACGGTTATCATGGAATTTTGTTTCTTACTGCCTGTGATAAGAATCACAAGAAGCACATGCTCTGTACTTACACATTGCTCATTGTTTATCAATCATTAAAAATACATTTAGTGATTGCGTTTTGGAAATAAAGATCACAGGAATTAAGTGCTATTTTTGAGTCCTTGAGGTGGTTCTGAAACGTATGTACACTGTTAGAAAAAATACACCATATCTACTCAATAAAAATGAGGCAACAGATTACAAGCAATATTATTAATTAAATTTCACATGGTTTGGTATTAATTGAATGAGACCCTTAATAGTTATCCATTTAATATGAGTAGATTCAAATAAAAAACATTACAGAATTAATTATAACCTAAATAAAAATATTGAGTTGATTTGAAAAAGATAAACTCCCTAATGTGTAAATAGTACTAACAAGAAATAATTTAATTCTACATATCAATGATATATAATTGAGTAATAATCATCTACATTAATCTGTACATCAATTTGAATTTAATCAATGCAATGAATTAAAACTTCTTTCTTAGGAATAACTAGTCTATTTTATTAACAATTCACTTTTGTGCTTTCGACCCATTGTAGTAGTGCTGGGCTATACCGCTATTAATTTCCTGTTTGATAGGAATTTTTCACATACGCTGGGATTGTATACCGGTTTGTACCGTATATATATATATATATATATATATATATATATATATATATATATATATTAAATTAATAACCCACAACTAATTCTCTTTAACAAGATAAAACACCATAGCACACAACTATTTGTGACTTTAAAAATTTCTAACACTAATAATTTACAAATGTACACAGCCGAACGGCATGCTGAGTAACATTATAGCTGCTAGCTAGCTAGGTTGACAGGAAGTTCTTTTCAATTAAAATTTGCCTGATTACATTAATTTGAATTAACTCAATATTCTCTCTATTTGGGATTAGATAAATATAATGCTTATGTTTTGTTTAACTACAATGGGTGGATTTTATGCCAGACATTTTTATTTGAAATTTAATTAAATATTTGCCTCAAAATCAAAATCAAAAACACAATCATATTGAATATATTTTATCTAATAATAATAATTCAAATCTACATGACCACAGAATCATTTCTTACAGTGTACTTATCTTTCACATCTACTATAAGTGGCTTTTATCAGGATGGAAAAAAGGACGGATCAATTTCACATTCACCACCTGTGAATTCTCCCACACAAAAAATATTCCCTGATGTTAAAAATTGCTAAATTACCCACGTAGTGTAAGAGTTTTATATTTTCTATTTAGTCAGATTTTAATGTAATTGCCCAATTGTCTGTTAAAAAATATAGATCCAAAGGTCAGAGGTTTCAATCCCCACCTAGCACCAGAGGACCCGAAGCTTATCTTGAGTTTAGTAAGTTGTCTTTACACTGTTCACTACTTTGTTGTTGTTGTGATATTAGGAAGCTTGTGAAACAATTTAAACAAATTATTTATAACTTTTAGATTGACTTTTGAACAAAATATCTGTTTTTGGTACTGCAGATACGTATACATTTGGTAATCCTAATATACACTCACCTAAAGGATAATTAGGTGACCTACTAAGACTGTGGTTGACCCCCTTTCGCCTTCAGAACTGCCTTAATTCTTCGTGGCATTAATTCAAGGAATGGCATGGAAGCATTCTTTAGAAATGTTGGCCCATATTGATAGGATAGCATCTTGCACTTGATGGAGATTTGTGGGATGCACATCCAGGGTACGAAGCTCCCGTTCCACCACATCCCAAAGATGTTCTATTGGGTTGAAATCTGGTGACTGTGGGGGCCATTTTAGTACAGTGAACTCAATGTCATGTTCAAGAAATCAATTTGAAATGATTCAAGCTTTGTGACATGGTGCATTATCCTGCTGGAAGTAGCCATCAGAGGATGGGTGGTCATAAAAGAATGGACATGGTCAGAAACAATGGCAGGCTGATAAATAGATGATAACACGTGAGGCTGCCTGCTCACATTCAACTTCCAGACTCCCATGGTGCAAAGGTCCTACAGTTCTTAAAGGAACAAACACGCATGTGGAACAAACTACTGCCAGCAATGGGAGAAGAAAAACATTTAAAGGGGTGATAGAATGATTATATAGAGTATTTCACACTGTTCCTTATGGTCTCCTAATGGGGTATGCAACATTGGTTGGGCTGAAAATGGACTGGTTGATGTTTTATTGGCCTTTATACATCCCTGTGTTTTGGCCGTATTTGTAACAGGAGCTTTTCTTCCAAATATGCGCTGATTGATTGAGCGAATTGCCATACGCACACATTAGAGATGTGCGCTGATTGGTTGAGCGAATCCCCAATACACACACATTAGAGACACACGCTGATTGGTTGAGCGAATCCCCAATACACACACATTAGAGACACACGCTGATTGGTTGAGCAAATCCCCAATACACACACATTAGAGAAGCGACAGAATCTCATATTCCAGACACTGCAATGTTTCCTTACCAAATTCACTTCTGAGACTTTTTAATGTGAGAAATCAACCATATAAAGCTCAAATACGGGCCGTTTTATGAAAATTGATGGCTAATTGCAAATATGGTAAGACTGTGTGTCGGACTTCAGCGGCGGTGCTGCTGCCTCGCTGCCCGGCCTGCCTTCCTTCACAGACCCCGGCCTGCTGTGAGCTCCATTACGGCTGGTAGCCCTGACAGAGCTCCAGGGCCTGCAACTCCCCTCTTCTAGCTAAATGGCCCATTGTGTGAGAGTGAGAGCGCGGTCAGCGAGCTTGTTACGCACAATCTGATATCACCAAGTAATTAACAGTCCAGGATCAATGACAAAGTTGTTTGCCCTGGATTAACATTTTAATGACATCACAAGCATGTTTTGCTTGTGATGTCATTAATAGTGCGACGTGATGGCAAATTCAAAAAAGAAAAAAAAACGTCTGCCAGTTTCACTATCGTAACGGCCGCCCGTTCCAGAGCTGCCACCGATGCTTCACTATCGTGCTTAAAAGGTAAGATTTAGCCTACTTCCAAGAGTTTGAACGTCTTCAAAACATTATAAGGTTGATGTGTAGCTAGGCTAAACAAGTTAATAAGATAACTAGCATGACCAGCTAGTGTGCTAGCAGTAATTCAATTGGAAAGGGTTGAGCTACCAAATGTGATATTAATAAGAAATAAAATATCACGGTCCAGTTCTATCTCTTAACAAGATGGAATGTCAGTCATTAGGCTAACCACTTTAATCCTATGAAAAACAGGCTACCTAGCATGACCAGCTAGTGTGCTAGCAGACTTATGGTGGTATGAACTAGCCTAAAGGTAGCTTACTACTAAAATGTTCATGCTAAGCCTGTGTGAGTCTGTAGACGTTTTTTGCATAACTAACATTACAGACAAAACACCTTAGCAATGTGTGTTTTAATCAAAGTTGATAGCATTAGCAACTTATATGTGCTATGCTACAATTAGCTGCAAGTGATTAAGTGTTGATCCTGGACCACTACAACATCACATACATCCTGGACTGTTGTTTATTGTTTGTCCTGGACAGTCAGTTATTCTGTGCTGCCATTAAGTGTTGATCCAGGACCACCACAGAGTGACATTTATCCTGGACTGTTGTTAAGTGGTAGTCCAGGACAATCGCAGCATTACAGCCCCAGAGTAATTGTTATTAAATCATAACTCCGGCATTATGCGATCTATAGCCCTGTTATTCAAGGTCACCTAAGGTTAATCTATCAGGACACTTGGCTTACGTTTTGGTTTCAAATGCCCAGTTAGGTTAACTTTAGCTGCTGAGTTATTTATTAACTCTATAATGGAAAGTATTGTAAGTAAAGTCTGTGGAGGTAAAACCATGTGCTCTTTTCTTTCAGAAATGGAGGATATTTAAAAAGCGGTCATCAATGAAGAAAAAAAGAATGTGGATCCAAGAAAGCCAAACTTGATGTTTTTGTGATGCCACATCAGCAAGGTTCACAGTATTGAAATGGAAAAACTGCAAAACCTGGACTCTTATTTTAACCTGCTGCTGCATTTTACCTTGACCTCAATTGTGTTGTGGTTTTGGACATTTCTGTTCCTGTTTTGTAGGTTTTCTGTTTACCCTGTTTTGACAGTGTTGTGTTTTATGTTTGTTTCCCATTTTTGTTATTCTGCATTGTGTTCCTGTCGTCTCTGTTATCCCTGGTGTTTAGTGTTGTCTGTAGTGAGGTTACGTCATGTTTTGTCTTTGTCCTGCTTCCTGTTTTATTTTGATAGTCTGGTCTTCTGTCTTGTCATGTCTAGCTTTGCTTTCTGTTTCCCACCTTGGTTGATTGTCCTGCCCCGCCCTGATGTGCTTCACCTGTTGTCTCACCTGTTTCTGATTTACCCATCACCTCATGTATTTAGCCTCTGTATTCCCCTTGTCTTGTGTCAGATCGTTTTGTGTCCGTGCCCGTTTGGTTTGAGACCATGCCCTTGTGTTTCCGTCCTGTGCCTTGTGTCTGTTCCTGCGTCACTCTGCTCCTACCTGTGTTTTGCCCGTCAGTTTTGGTTTATAAGTTTTCCAGTCTTTGTGCTGCCGCTTTTTGTTTCAATTACATTAAAACCTTGAGTTCCACCATCTCCTGCCTGCCTGCCTCTCTCTGCATTTGGGTCCTCATCCTCCCGCAACACACAACAGAACGATCTGACCATCATGGACCCAGCGGAGAAGCTTCTTTTTAAGAAGAAGGTGTTGGAGTTCGGCTGGACTGTGCAGTGTTTGCTCTGCTCTGAGCCAGACTGGCACCCTCCTCTCCTGGAGAAGCTCGCCATTCAGCGGCAGTGGTTGTCAGAGAGACCATGGGTGAGTCACTTTGTTACCCAGCTGGAGGAATTCAAACACGGGCTAGAGTGTTTTCTACAAGCCACCCCCAGTGACTCACCCACCACCAGCCTTCCTCCTCCCCAGTTGGCCAACACTGTGGCCATCGGTGCATGCTTTGTCAGCCAGCCTTCCCCTTTACCGGCTTCCCCGGAACTCTCATTAGACTGCTCAGACACTACCTGGTCGGCGTACGCCCCCAACCACCAGCAGTCCTCCGAAGGCACCCGCCTGACAGTCTCCTGTGGGACCCGTGGAGGCCATGGACAGGGAAAAGGCCGTTGTGGCTCCCATCGCCATGCTCCGCTCTTCACCCCGGAGTCCTCGCTCCCTAGCGACTCCGGGCTGACGTGTGGCTCTCCTGACTCCGGGCTGACGTGTGGCTCTCCTGACTCCGGGCTGACGGGCAGCTCTCCTGACCCCGGGCTGACGGGCAGCTCTCCTGACCCCGAGCTGACGGGCAGCTCTCCTGACCCCGAGCCGACGGGCAGCTCTCCTGACTCTGCGCCGACGTGCAGCCGCCCAGAGTCGCCGCCGACGTGCAGCCGCCCAGAGTCGCCGCCGACGTGCAGCCGCCCAGAGTCGCCGCCGGCGTGCGGTTCTCCTGACCCCGAGCCGGCGTGCGGTTCTCCTGACCCCGAGCCGGCGTGCGGTTCTCCTGACCCCGAGTCCTGACCCCGAGCCAGCGTGCGGTTCTCCTGACCCTGAGCCGGCGTGCGGTTCTCCTGACCCCGAGCCGGCGTGCGGTTCTCTTGACCCCGAGCCGGCGTGCGGTTCTCCTGACCCCGAGCCGGCGTGCAGTTCCTCCCCTGACTCCCGGCCTGCTAGCGGCCTCTCCCCTGACTCCCGGCCTGCTAGCGGCCTCTCCCCAGACTCCCAGCCTGCTAGCAGCCTCTTTGACTCTCAACTAGCCAGCCACCTTCCTGATTCTCTGCTAGGTAGCGATCTCTCTGAGCCCCGGCTACCTGGCAACCTCCCAGATCCCCGGCTGGCTAGCAGCCTCCCTAATGTCCTGCTAGCCAGCAGACTCCCTGACTCCAGGCTAGCTAGCACCCTCTCTAAGTCCCGGCCGTGTAGCGGCCCCCCAGAGTCCCGGCCGTGTAGTGGCCCCCCAGAGTCCCGGCCGTGTAGCGGCCCCCCAGAGTCTCCCCCGAGTCCCGGCTAGCTAGCAGTTTCCCCGAGTCCCAGCCAGCCAGCAGCTCTCCCGAGTCCCAGCCAGCCAGCAGCTCTCCCGAGTCCCAGCCAGCAGCTCTCCCGAGTCCCAGCCAGCCAGCAGCTCTCCCGAGTCCCAGCCAGCCAGCAGCTCTCCCGAGTCCCAGCCAGCAGCTCTCCCGAGTCCCAGCCAGCCAGCAGCTCTCCCGAGTCCCAGCCAGCCAGCAGCTCTCCCGAGTCCCAGCCAGCCAGCAGCTCTCCCGAGTCCCAGCCAGCCAGCAGCTCTCCCGAGTCCCAGCCAGCCAGCAGCTCTCCTGAGTCCCAGCTAGCTGGTGAGCTCTCTAGTGTCCCCAAGCTGCCCAGTGTCCCAGCATTGCCCAGCAACCCTGTGACTTTGCCGGTCTCCGGCCCCCCAGAGACCGCCCCTAAGACTGTGCCTGTCTCCATCCCTGTCACTGTGCCTGTCTCCATCCCTGTCACTGTGCCTGTCTTCGTCCCTGTCACTGTGCCTGTCTCCGTCCCTGTCACTGTGCTCGTCTCCGTCCCTGTCACCGTGCCCATCCTTGTCCCGGTCACCGTGCCCATCCTTGTCCCTGTCACCGTGCCCATCTCTGTCCCCTTCAATATCTGTGTCCCTATTACTTTCCCTGTGTCTGAGTCTGTCCCGTCTGAGTCTGTCCCGTCTGAGTCTGTCCCTGTTCTGTCTGAGTCTGTTCTGTCTGTCCTGTCCGCGTCTGTTTTGTCAGTCTGCCCAGTTCCGTGTTCCCTCAGCCCCCAGTGTCCTCTGTGTTCCCTGTGCCCCCAGTGTCCTCTGTGTTCCCTGTGCCCCCAGTGTCCTCTGTGTTCCCTGTGCCCCCAGTGTCCTCTGTGTTCTCTGTGCCCCCAGTGCTCTCTGTGTTCCCTGTGCCCCAGTGCTCTTTGTGTTCCCTGTGCCCCAGTGCTCTCTGTGTTCCCTGTGCCCCAGTGCTCTCTGTGTTCCCTGTGCCCCAGTGCTCTCTGTGTTCCCTGTGCCCCAGTGTTCTCTGTGTTCCCTGTGCCCCAGTGCTCTCTGTGTTCCCTGTGCCCCAGTGCTCTGTGTTCTGTGCCCCAGTGCTCTCTCTGTTCCCCGTGCCCCCAGGGCTCTCTCTCTGTTCCCGTTGCCCCAGGGCCCCTCTGTTTCCTGTTTTCCCAGGACTCTCTGCTCCCCTGTATCCCGGTGTCTTTTCGGCCTTCCCTGGCCCCTTTCTCGCCCTCCTTGGGTTGGTTTTTGTTCCACGGGTGCGTTTTGGGCTCCTTTTGGTTGTTCCCCCTTCGGTCCCTCTCTGCCCTCCGGGTTCTACCTTTTTGGGGCGTCTGGGATCCGCCCCTTGAGGGGGGGGTTCTGTTGTGGTTTTGGACATTTCTGTTCCTGTTTTGTATGTTTTCGGTTTACCCTGTTTTGACAGTGTTGTGTTTAATGTTTGTTTTTCCATTTTTGTTATTCTGCATTGTGTTCCTGTCGTCTCTGTTATCCCTGGTGTTTAGTGTTGTCTGTAGTGAGGTTACGTCATGTTTTGTCTTTGTCCTGCTTCCTGTTTTATTTTGATAGTCTGGTCTTCTGTCTTGTCATGTCTAGCTTTGCTTTCTGTTTCCCGCCTTGGTTGATTGTCCTGCCCCGCCCTGATGTGCTTCACCTGTTGTCTCACCGGTTTCTGATTTACCCATCACCTCATGTATTTAGCCTCTGTGTTCCCCTTGTCTTGTGTCAGATCGTTTTGTGTCCATGCCCGTTTGGTTTGAGACTATGCCCTTGTGTTTCCGTCCTGTGCCTTGTGTCTGTTCCTGCGTCACTCTGCTCCTACCTGTGTTTTGCACGTCAGTTTTGGTTTATAAGTTTTCCAGTCTTTGTGCTGCCGCTTTTTGTTTCAATTACATTAAAACCTTGAGTTCCACCATCTCCTGCCTGCCTGCCTCTCTGCATTTGGACCCTCATCCTCCCGCAACACACAACAAATTGCTGTCTTCCAGGAACACCACCCTTTGGAGTACATGACAATAAAGTTCTTGAACTTGATTAGACAGTCTTCTTGTGTGTATTAATTTGCACATACATGAAAATGGATGAAATGATAAAAAAAAAAACTCAGAATGTTACTTGGTGATATCAGATCGTGCAGCTTGTTACACCAGCAATCTCTTACCACATGTTACACACATGTCACCCCACTTATACAACATCTAACTAAATGTCTTATAAAGCTAACAACGGTGTCCGATTTCAAGTTAATGAATATTTGTGAAGACTAGGTGTTTTGTCAGCTGCGACTGTCCCTTCAATCCTAGCTGTGTGTAACTACAAATCACGGATAGTTAGCTTCATTTTTGGCATAATTCCGAGTATATTTACAGTTTGAATTTCGTCACGCCAGTTATACAACATCTAACTAAATTTCTTATAAAGCTAACAACGGTGTCCGATTTCAAGTTAATGAATTTTTGTGAAAGAGGAGGCTAGCTAGCTCCATCCAGCCGCAGGCTCTATCAATGAGACTCGCGGACAAGAGGCTTTTATTTCACCGATCATTTGTTTAAATAACTCAACACATTATAATTACACACATTATAAGATTAACTGGAACCTGTGGTAAGAGATTGCTGGCGTAACAAGCTCGCTGACCGCGCTCTCACTCACACACACCTGGCATTAGGAAGAGGGGAACTGCAGGCCCTTGAGCTCTGTCAGAGCACCGGCGTTTAGTAGTCCATTAGCCCACAAAACGGTGACTTTGCTCAGGTATGAAGTGCTGTGGGTTGCCAGCCGTAACGGAGCTCAATCGAGCTCACAGCAGGCCGGGGTCTGTGAAGGAAGGCAGGCCCGGGTGGCACTGGCCGCTGAAGTCCGACACACAGTCGGACAAAATCTATTAAATTAAATAAATTTTTGTAAAATGGCCCATATTTGAGCTTTACATAGTTGATTTCTCGCATAAAAAAGTTTCAGAAGTGAGTTTTGTAATGGAATAGCAGAGATCTGCGTGACCTATATTCAGAAGACTACCTGATCTCAGGTCAGTTGTGTAGCCTATGTAAATGTTGGGGCGTGACTGTTCTCTTAATACACCCACGGCTGTGACAAAGGTTCCGGATTTTGAGGTGCTTACGTAAGCAACTAGCTTTGTTGAGATTTGCCCGTTTTTAGCATGTACTTCAAAATATGAGATTTTCATAGTAAAGGGGTGTCAATGGGATTTTGGAAACGAACCATGACGTATGTGGAGAGCCCCCGTGGAGGTGTTAATGGATCTAATTAGAATATGAATAGGCGCCTGGCCAGAGAACGTCTGGCCTGGCTGGAATTTCCTCACTCACTATTGGATGAAACCACTACTTTTAAACAAGAACAATCTCTCGTGATTGGTTGACAGGTCTGTCACGGGTTAGGCTATTGGTCAACCTGGGCCATTATTATTATAAAAATAACATTTTATTTATATATATATATATATATATATATATATATATATATATATATATTTATTTCATATATGCTATGTTGTATATTTATGTCATGATTATCATAGTTAAAATGATTTGCCAGGAACGTGCTGTTCATTCAAAGATAGAGCTTTATTGACACAAAACACAGACAGAAAAAAAACTATGTACAAAGCATCGGAGACACACAGCACACACAACAAATATCCCACGCTCACGAGAAGCAGCACCGTCCACACCTAACTTGCGACAGCCTCGGAGCTGTAGGTAACTGGCAGCATTCGGTCTGAATTCGGTCCATTTTGCAGACGTCTGTGGTGCGTTGTCCTGTATGTCTATGGTGGCGCACTTCCAAATTCCCACCTCACCCGCAGCCAGGACACTCTGTCTCGCTTCCAGCAGCTGTAAAATCAATCAAAAAAGACAATCAGTACTGCGCAATATACTGCATATGGACACAACACATCTATGAATGCACCTGTAATATTCACATTAACCAAACGGATCTAATCTTCTGCCCGCGATGCTACATCTGGTTGTTTCTACCTGAAGCTCCTGCGTGCTGTCTCGTAATATGTCTTACAGGCAGCTAGAAAACAATTAAATGAGAGTGGTATGAATAAAAAACATAAGTCACAGTAAAATTAAACAAGGAAAGATGAAAAAGTAAAAATGACTTACACACAATGGCGTCATTATCAGCGTCATGTAAATCTGGACTTGCAGACAGCTCCGATCAAATATAGGTCACGGCCTCATTATGAGGCGAGGTTAGTCTTTAAAAAAAATAAAAATAACTATGGTTAAGATCGGTATCTATTAATGTATCTATGTCCTTATACAGAAGAATTAATGAAGTTCATTCAATGAAAGCAAATTCTTTAAATCTTAAAGTTCGTAGCGCCTGCTACAGTTTGTCTCTGAGTTGTGAAGACGGTGTGATGGAAATTTCTTGCAGCAGCAGAGTTTAGTAAATATCAATGATAAAAATGAAATAAAGACTGTTCTCTTACTGGACTTGTCCGTCAATCAATTGTCTTATCACCATATGAGAATTCAATCATAAATATGTCCGTGTCTGCCAAAAGATGTCATTCATAACCTCAGTTATATTTTTCTTACCCAAAATGGCCCAAAAGAAAATACCCAGTTACTCAAACTCTCAAAAGTCAGAATTAGTTTCATTTGTTTGTATTCACAATACTAATGATTTTTGCATGTCATTTTTTGGAATATCTGTCCAAAATATTGATTTTACAATCCAATTGAATCAGTGTATGGATCTTACCCGTGCTGCCAGAAATCTCTTCCTGTTCGTTTTACGGAGTGGAAAAACAGCTTGGAGTCCTCCGCGGTCCTGACCCCTTCTCTCTGAAAATGTTTTTATTTCGAGGTATAGAGGCAGGCTGATCGTTGATCTCCTGGTTTGCAAGACTCCAGGCCCACGGAGTCCTCCGTGCCGCTGTTCGCAACCGTCCTAAGCCGACAATGCCAATCTGTGATGGAAATTTCTTGCAGCAGCAGAGTTTAGTAAATATCAATGATAAAAATGAAAACGAATAAAGACTGTTTGAGAATTAAACCAAAATCTGGTCTTTGAGCATTTATTATATTTTGCAAAATATGAGAATACAGATTCACAGGTACAACTGAATGAGCATTTCTAAACTAAAATCTAAACATCACATCATCATATAGTCAAAACCTCTCTTTAGCCACCCCTCTCACTTCATCTTTTAGCCTGGCCATAGTTGAAAAGAGGACATCATGAAAAGTCAAACTATCCTTACCTTCCCCTCTGCTCCTGTTCTTTTCATTAGCCTAAACAATAGTTTATCTCAGGAGGCAGAAGGAAAGTAGCCTCGTGAGACTGTCCTGATCTCGTGAGCTCCAGTTTTCCACTTGCAGATCAGTCTGGCATCTTGAGGCAGAGAAAATTTGGAGCCGTTAGCCAAATGACCGGGCCAATCAGCGTTGGTTTTGAGGTGGGTTAGGTGGTGATAGACAGATGGTTTATCCAATCAGCTAACCAGTATTTTCAGACAGCGGTAGCCACTCGCTAATGCTTTTTTTCTCTTGGATCCTTCTTTTGGAATATGGTCCGTGAACCTGAAATGGTTCCTTTTATTCCTAAATTCTCGTTACACAAACGGCAAATATCCTTTACCGACATGTTTGCATGCTGAGCTAACGAGCTATGCTTTGCCTGCAGCAGCAGGGGCTTGTGGTTGTATTTTCATACGCTTCGTGGATCTGATTGGTTGATTTGGCCCGTCTATCACCAACATAGGTGATAGACAGATGGTTCATCCAATCAGCTAACCAGTATTTCCGCCCCTTCCCAAAAGTTCTCCAACGGAAAGTTCCCAGATGGATATGCCGAGCAAATGCGAAGCAATCCATCTGGTGGAGTCAGGTTAGAAGGAAACATGGTTTTGTGGCCTTCTCAACTTTGTCTGCTAAAAAGTTAAACAAATGAGAGGCTAGTGTCTCTCCAAAATAAAGCTTCTAGGCTAAGAGTTCATGGCTGCAGCTGTCCCTCTCTAGTCTTTAAGAGTCTAAGAGGAAGGAACAGCATTCTATGGAGGTTTTAAACCAATCTTTAAGCAAATGGTTAAAATCATTAATCAATAATGGTTAAAATAAAATTTGCCACCACAGTCCACCCTTTTGATTACAAAATAATCACAAAAAATAAAATGTACCCTTAAAGATTCAAACCTTATTAAATCATTAATCACATAATCAAACTTATGGATATAATTGTCTATTGCTGAAATGCTGTTTTTGAAAGAGGTACAAAAAAAAACCTTTTTAATAGTAGCAAGCTTTCACGTCTAAGTAAAAATCATTAAAATGTTTTTTTAATCAGTCTCACACAGTATCAGAAACGGTGTCCAGGACCTCATCATCATATCTGGACATACGAAACAAGTCAGAGGACTCAGTATTCTGAAGTGCCTGATACTGTATCATGTTTACCATGAAGATGGAGGAAATCATTTTCTTGACTAGTGGGATTATGCAGTATACACAGATCAGGAAACCAAACATCAAAGTTATTAGTGGTGCAACAAATCTAGCTAACCAAGCTTTCCATCCCCCTTGAAAAACCCAGGCCCACCAGTCCCATCCTGCATAGTGTTCTGGGACGTCCTGTGCTTTGAGATTAGTCAAAAGTAGATTCAAGTGGTGAATGGTGTCAGTGATGTTTCCTGAAATGTCTGGGATGAATGTGCAGCAGTGAGTTCCTATGATGTGACAAAGGCCCCCCTGTGCTGCTAGCAATAGGTCCAATCCCATCTGATGCTGCATTAGCATGTTTCTCATAGCTCGCATAACAGGAGGAAATTCTCCAAACCCTGAAATCATCATAGCAGTCAAATTCTCAAGACTTTCCTGAACCTGATCAATATTATGTGCATTTTTCACTGTCCCATACCAAGGAAAGAATCCTGCTGCAAATTTAGTTCCTGGGCTGGTAACCTTTCGCTTTTCTCTAGTAGAAACATCAGATGTGGGCACGTACATGGGATAGTGGTGAGTTGTATGCACAAGGGAAGTCATAACTGTAATGGCAGGTGTCAAAAATATCATACTACATCTTCCTGCCCATCGAGGAGTCAAAATCTGATACCAATGATCTCCACAGAGCCAAACATAATCCACTAGAGACCCTGCGCCAGAATCATCAGGCCAACGTATGGTGTGAGTCAAAGATGATATCAGTACTGAAGCACTAAGATACCCCGGTGTGGAGTGTAAGCATGCACTAATGTTTAATTTCCCTGTTGCGCACGTACAATTCAAAGTCTGCTGACAACCCGTGGTTACCCCCAAATACTGAGAACCCATGCAACGAGGTCGTTCAATGCATAAGGCATGGGTCAAATTCTTCATAAGGCTATGGTGAAACTGTCCTATACTATCAGATGCTTCTCCATTTTTAGTTGTGAAGATAGTACCATTCGGAGCACGCACAGTGCGATTCGCAAAACCTCCACAAGATGAAGGTTGAATAGAAGCCGAATAGAACTGACCCCCCTCCTCTCTAACATCCTTGAGTGCTGTCAGAGCACAGACAACTTCTGTGAGATTCAATGTGTGTGGTTTTACTGGGGTAGCCTGCTTCTGAGAGTGGGGAAATAGTGAACAAACATAACAAGAGTCATTATACCCTACATCACGTGTGAACTTCTTAACTAGGCCAAGCCATGCATTAGTGGAGAATGCATCATTCTCATCAGAAGATCCCCTCTGTTAGATAAACTTTCAAAAGTCTGCGTCAAATGTGGTGATTCTGTGTGAGATGTGTGAGGTGAGATTACTTCAAGGTAGAAAGATCCGCAGGGAAGCCTCCCTACGGTCATAATACACACAACAAAGTAACCTTGGTCGGAATACTGATCATTGGTCAATGTTAACAAGATGCCTGTTGAGGAATAGTTTACTTTCTTTATTGACAATCTATTGGTTAGGTTTGTCTGGTCGTTAGGAACTTCATAGCCCCAACCCACATTACCCGTAACCCAAACAGCTTGCTTCCATGAGGAACGTATGGGTCCTCCTTCTCTGTAGTATCCTAAATACATTATCACTGCAATGTAACAAACATATACCTCTCTCTCTCCTATTGATGCTCCTTTCTCCCCGCACCACACATAGTCACAGGGCTGAAGCATAAGAGTGGATGTAGTGTTGACCATGATAGTAACATTAGCTCTGTGATACCTGTACTCTGAACGCCATCTACTCCTGGACGCAGAAACTGTGGAACGCGTCACTCGCTTTCCCCTCCCATGCTCCTCACTAGTGTTCCTAGTGTGTCTGGGTGTGTCTGTGTCATTGGGAGAAGTGGTGTTGGAAAAAGTGGTTATTTCAGTCGAAGATTCGGGGGGTACCATTTCAGTAGTTTCTCGTGCTGCTCCATCATGTGTGCATACCACAGCACTCTGCTCCTGTGTGTGTGTGTGTGTGTGTGTGCCTGAGCACACTGCTCTGAGTCACAGAGGAATGTCAACAGTTCCTCAGTGTAAGGAAAACAAGGAATGTGCTGTGAGTGTCAGAGCTCAACAGAATGAGTGTTTTTCAGGAATGTGCTGTGTCAAAGGTACAATACCAGTATGTTGGTCACACTTTCTCTCCTCCTTTCAGTGTGTTGCAAATCAATGAGAAAAACTCCAGTTTTTCCCCGATTGATTTCAGAGATAGCACAGAACGCCGTCTGTCAGGCTGGTCTCTGAATCAACTTCCCTCGTAGGTGACTCAGCAGGGAACCTGCTTGTCACTTGTTGCAGGTGTTAGCGAACCTGGCACCTCTCCTGGGTCTGGAACCTGTTTGCAGTGTGTTGTGTGTTGGACCATTCCCCCTTTTGAGATATGGTCCAACCCATGTGTCAACTTAGTAAAATGTGGGAAAAAGTGTTTTGGGAGACATGGTTTAGAATCTGGCCCTAGCCAGATGCCAGTGTTAAAGGTGCACCCTACTGTTTTCCACTGTTGTCTTTCTTGTGGTGTAGCATGTGTCTGCATAGCAATCACAGACTCTGGAAGGGAGAAGTGATCCTCTGCAGTGAGAGCTAAGGTGTCAAGTGTGAGGGGCAGGCGTGCAGCTGCTTTGGCAGCTATATCAGTACGACTGTTACCCCTAGAGACAGCATCTTGCGCTCATGTGTGTGCAGTGCATTTACATACAGCTACCCTTGTTGGTAGTAGAATAGCAGTCAAAAGATCGTTGATCAAATGATGATGTAAAATGGGCTTACCGTCAGATTTCAGAAATTGTCGGTGTTTCCACAGTGCACCAAAGTCGTGCACCACTCCAAAAGCATACCTTGAGTTTGTGAAGATGGTAACAGATGAGCCATCAGCCAACTTACATGCTTCCGTGAGGGCAATGAGCTCAGCAGCCTGTGCAGACAAATGGTCCATCCATCCATCCATCTTCGTCCGCTTATCCGGTGTCGGGTCGCGGGGGGAGCAGCTCCAGCAGGGGACCCCAAACTTCCCTTTCCCGAGCAACATTAACCAGCTCCGACTGGGGATCGGCGTTCCCAGGCCAGGTTGGAGATATAATCCCTCCACCTAGTCCTGGGTCTTCCCCGAGGCCTCCTCCCAGCTGGACGTGCCTGGAACACCTCCCTAGGGAGGCGCCCAGGGGGCATCCTTACCAGATGCCCGAACCACCTCAACTGGCTCCTTTCGACGCAAAGGAGCAGCGGCTCTACTCCGAGCTCCTCACGGATGACTGAGCTTCTCACCCTATCTCTAAGGGAGACGCCAGCCACCCTCCTGAGGAAACCCATTTCAGCCGCTTGTACCCTGGATCTCGTTCTTTCGGTCATGACCCAGCCTTCATGACCATAGGTGAGGGTAGGAACGAAAACTGACTGGTAGATCGAGAGCTTTTGCCTTCTGGCTAAGCTCTCTTTTCGTCAGCGGTGCGATAGATTGAATGCAATACCGCACCCGCTGCGCCCGATTCTCCGACCAATCTCCCGCTCCATTGTCCCCTCACTCGCGAACAAAACCCCAAGGTACTTGAACTCCTTCACTTGGGGTAAGGACTTATTCCCTACCTGGAGAAGGCATTCCATCGGTTTCCTGCTGAGAACCATGGCCTCAGATTTAGAGGTGC
The DNA here is from genome assembly GCF_004354835.1 of Perca flavescens. Lineage (NCBI taxonomy): Eukaryota > Metazoa > Chordata > Actinopteri > Perciformes > Percidae > Perca > Perca flavescens. Next base: position 6,435,296 of record NC_041348.1, read on the forward strand.
TGATCCTCATCCCAACCGCTTCACACTCGGTTGCCTACCGATCCAGTGAGTGCTGAAGGTCGCAGGCCGATGATGCCATCAGGACCACATCATCTGCAAAGAGCAGCAATGAGATCCCCAGCCCACCAAACTGCAACCCCTCCCCACCCCGACTACGCCTCGATATCCTGTCCATAAATATTACAAACAGGATTGGTGACAAATCGCAGCCCTGGTGGAGGCCAACCCTCACCTGAAACGAGTCCGACTTACTACCGAGAACCCGGACACAGCTCTCACTTTGGTCATACAGAGATTGGATGGCCCTGAGTAGAGACCCCCTCACCCCATACTCCCGCAGCACCTCCCACAGTATCTCCCGGGGGACCCGGTCATACGCCTTCTCCAAATCCACAAAACACATGTAGACCGGTTGGGCATACTCCCAGGCTCCCTCCAGGATCCTTGCGAGAGTGAAGAGCTGGTCCGTTGTTCCACGACCAGGACGGAATCCGCATTGTTCCTCCTCAATCCGAGGTTCGACTATCGGCCGAACCCTCCTTTCCAGCACCTTGGAGTAGACTTTACCAGGGAGGCTGAGAAGTGTGATACCCCTATAATTGGCACACACCCTCTGGTCCCCCTTTAAAAAAAGGGGAACCACCACCCCAGTCTGCCACTCCTTTGGCACCGTCCCAGACTTCCACGCAATGTTGAAGAGGCGTGTCAACCAGGACAGCCCCTCCACACCCAGAGCCTTGAGCATTTCTGGACGGATCTCATCAATCCCGGGGCTTTGCCACTGTGTAGTTGTTTGACTACATCAGTGACTTCCGCCTGGGAAATCGACGACAATCCCCCATTATCCTCCAGCTCTGCCTCTAACATAGAGGGCGTAATAGTCGGATTCAAGAGTTCCTCAAAGTGCTCCTCCCACCGCCCTATTACCTCCTCAGTTGAGGTCAACAGTGTCCCATCCTTACTGTACACAGCTTGGATGGTTCCCCTTCCCCCCCTGAGGTGGCGAACAGTTTTCCAGAAGCACTTTGGTGCCAACCGAAAGTCCTTCTCCATGTCTTCTCAAACTTCTCCCACACCCGCTGCTTTGCCTCTTTCACGGCAGAGGCTGCAGCCCGCCGGGCCCTTCGGTACCCTGCAACTGCCTCCGGAGTCCTCTGGGATAACATATCCCGGAAAGACTCCTTCTTCAGTCGGACGGCTTCCCTGACCACCGGTGTCCACCACGGTGTTCGTGGGTTACCGCCCCTTGAGGCACCTAAGACCCTAAGACCACAGCTCCTCGCCGCTGCTTCAGCAATGGAAACTTTGAACATTGTCCACTCGGGTTCAATGCCCCCAGCCTCCACAGAGATGCACGAAAAGCTCCGCCCGGAGGTGTGAGTTGAAAGTCTGTTGGACAGGGGCCTCCTCCAGACGTTCCCAATTTACCCGCACTACACGTTTGGGCTTACCAGGTCTGTCCAGAGTCTTCCCCACCCTCTGACCCAACTCACCACCAGATGGTGATCGGTTGACAGCTCTGCCCCTCTCTTCACCCGAGTGTCCAAAACATACGGCCTCAGATCAGATGAAACGATTATGAAATCGATCATTGACCTTCGGCCTAGGGTGCTCTGGTACCAGGTACACTTATGAGCATCCCTATGTTCGAACATGGTGTTCGTTATAGACAATCCATGACTAGCACAGAAGTCCAACAACAAACAACCACTGTGGTTTAGATCAGGGAGGCCGTTCCTCCCAATCACGCCTCTCCAGGTGTCTCCATCATTGCCCACATGTGCGTTGAAGTCCCCCAGCAGAACAATGGAGTCCCCCACTGGAGCCCCATGCAGGACTCCAGTCAAGGCCTCCAGGCATATGCACAAACAACAGTCAGAGTTTTCCCCCCCACAACCCGCAGGCGTAGGGAGGCGACCCTCTCGTCCACCGGGGTAAACTCCAACACAGCGGCGCTCAGCCGGGGGCTTGTGAGTATCCCCACACCCGCCCGGCGCCTCACACCCTGGGCAACTCCGGAGAAGAAAAGAGTCCAACCCCTATCCAGGAGTATGGTTCCAGAACCAAGACTGTGCGTAGAGGTAAGCCCCACCAGATCTAACCGGTAGCGCTCCACCTCCCGCACCAGTTCCGGCTCCTTCCCCCACAGAGAGGTGACGTTCCACGTCCCCAGAGCCAGCGTCTGCCGCCCGGGTCTGGTCCGTCGAGGCCCCTGACCTTCACTGCCACCCATGTGGCATCGCACCCGACCCCAACGGTTCCTCCCACAGGTGGTGGGCCCATGGGCTGGAGAGATGGGAGCCACGTAGCTTGTTCGGGCTGTGCCCGGCCGGGCTCCGTGGCAAACCCGGCCACCAGGCGCTCGCCGACGAGCCCGCCGTCTGGGCCTGGCTCTAGACGGGGGCCCCGGGCTTCCTCCGGGCAGGGTCACTCCATCTCTGCTTAGCTTTTTCATTGGGGTTTTTGAACCATTCTTTGTCTGGCCCCTCACCTGAGACCACTTTGCCTTGGGAGACCCTACCAGGAGCACAAAGCTCCAGACAACACAGCCCTCAGGTTCACAGAGACACACAAACCTCTCCACCACGATAAGGTGATGGTTCACGGAGAGGCAGACAAATGGTTTGGGAGAGATTTAGCAATCATAGTTTCAGTGTCAGAAACTACAGCAAAGCCTACCTGTCCCTGTCCTGTTTGTGGGCAGCACGAGGCTGACCCATCTACATACAAAATGAGGTCTGGATTCTCCAAGGGAGTATCCGAAAGATCTGGGCAAGGTGTGCATGTTTGCGCCAGCTCTGCCAAACAGTCATGCGGTTCTCCCTCCTCTGGTGTAGGCATAAGAGAAGCAGGGTTAAGCACAGTACAATGTTTAACTGTTACGTTAGGCATGTCAAGAAGTACTGTGTCATAACGTAGGTATCGTGCTGCAGAAAAATGTGAAGCCTTTTGTTCAAGTAGGATCAAAGAGACAGCATGTGGGACTAGCAGTGTGAGTGGAGCATATCCTACTATGTCACGTGATGCAGCCAAGGCTCTTTCAGCAGCTGCTACAGCCCTGAGACAAATCGGAAGGCCTGCTGCAACTGGATCGAGTTTTGCAGAGAAATAGGCCACTGGTCTTAACCTGTCTCCATGCGGCTGCAGGAGAACAGACGTCATGCATCCTACGCGTTCATCCACTGTCTGAGTGAAATGAAGATTTGGGTTAGGTAAACCTAAGGTTGGAGGACTTTGAAAGGCCTTTTTAAGATCTACAAAGGCCTGCTCAGCCTCAACAGTCCAGGTTATCAAATTGTGTGCAGTCAGTCCCTTACCGTGCATCACGTCCCCTAAAGGTTGAACAAGTTCCGCGTAATTTGGGATGAAAACACGACAGTAGGAACACATTCCTAAAAATGACATCATTTGTTTTTTTGTCAACGGTTTTGGTAGGGAAACAATTGCCTCAATCCGCGAAGGAGACAAGGTTTTCCCTGACCCAGAAATGTCATGTCCCAGGAAGTGGACCTCTTGTTTTACAAATTGCAATTTCTTAAGACTGGCTTTGTGTCCCTCAGTTGCAAGATGACACAATAGCACAATCGTGTCTTGCTCACACAACTCTTGTGTTGAGCTTCCAATCAAAATGTCGTCTACGTACTGCAGCAGACTTGAACCTAGGTTCGGTGTGAAGCTCTCTAGGCTGTCGCGCCGTGCATCATTGTAGATGGTCGGAGATTCAGTGTATCCCTGACAAAGGCGTGTGAAAGTGTATGGTTTTCCATCAAACAGGAAAGCGAACCAGAACTGACTGTCTTTGTCCACCGGGACACTGAAAAAAAGCATTAGACAAATCAACAACAGAGAACCATTTAGCATTACTTTTAATTCCCTGTAGGATTGTGTATGGATTTGGCACATTTGGTGCGCGAGCATGAACAGCTGCATTGACAGCTTTCAAGTCCTGAACAAAACGCCATTCCGTCGGAATGCATTTTGGCCGTATTTTCTTTACCGGAAAAATCGGTGTTCTTACAGGAGAATCTGGACACGGAATTATAACTCCTGTAGCCAATAAGGAGTTAAAAACGGGTCGGATTCCATTAATAGTTTCCTGTTTTAACGGATACTGATGTTTCTGTGGTCTGTAGTCCGAACGTGGTATTATGACGACAGGTTGACAGTTTTTAATCAACCCCACGTCATATTTATGTGTCGCCCAAAGGTGTGTTGACACTTTAGCTAAAAGTGGTGAGACGTCAGTAGGTAAAATGTCGTTTTTACCGTGCAAAAATGTGTCAGTTGTAGGTGCAGTTTCACTCAATATATAGATACTGCGGATACAAGGCACGCGCCGTGATAAAAGTTTTCTATAATTTCCTGTTGAGGGAGAATATGAAATACAGTTATCAGCCGTGTCAGTCCAGTCAGTCAGTTTCTCACAGGTCATGACAAAGTGTCCTGGGTCTGTCTCCTGGTCTGTGGGAGACAAAGATAGAAGAATATGAGCTACAGAGTTAGAAATTCTGAAAAACGTTTTCTGTTTATCAGTCAAGGCTACCGTCACTGCGCATGTGTGCGTGTGCCAGTAGACGTAAGACAACTCTAGCTCCTCCTTGGACTGGTCAAGGAATTTGTCAACATATTCTTCGTCTGGAGTTGGGGAGACATGAGAGATGCATTGCATTTGTTGTGGTGTTCTCAGCACTGCTAAAGGTGATACTAGTTGTTGTGCTTCTGTCAGGAGATCGATAGCCTGACAAAGGTTGATGTCCCATAGAAATGTGAAAGAGTGTGTGCTTTTCGATTTTAACAAAAACATGTCAGGAAAAAGATGATTTTTATCAAAACGCACAACCCTGAGGCCAGTGGGGGTAGGAATTACCCCTATACAAAAAACACACATTAGATCTCTTCCCATCAAATTTACCGGGCACACAGGTGAGAGCAAAAATGAGCATTTTGCTCTTCTATCTGGGTCTGGATCTGTAGGATCTGTGTGCACACAAGTCATTGGAGCAGTACATTTTTCTGGCAATACTATACCACTCGCACTTCTAGAAAGAATTACTCTACCAGAAAGTTTTTGTTTAGGAAACAATGATTTTTTCAAAACCAAATTTGTAGCCCCTGAATCAACCAAGAATTCTATTTCCCTCCCCTGTATTGTCAACACTGTTGTAGGCAGTTTTTTATACACATCTGATGAATACATAGCATAAGTAGGCATTTTTTCTGCTAATTCCTTCTGTTCTATATGCTGTATTGCATCTAATATGTTTTGACTATTGTTTGGGGGTGGTGTAGGTGTTTGTGGTATGCAGGAAAGCATGTCTTCATTGCAAGCATGTGTATCTTTGTGTGTGTGCATGTTACCCTCCTTAACAGGCGCACTCATGTCATCCAGTCCGTCCATTCCACCACTCTTTCCATCCCCCACCGCCTGTCAATCTGCAAACTGCTGAGGGTCGTTGCGCTGTCCCTTAGACGAGTCCTTCTTGGGGTGGGGACATTCGTAGGCCCAATGCCCTTTCTCGCCACAGTTGTAGCAAGTGTCTTTGTCCACTATTCGTGTGTTGTCCCGGCCCCTGCCTCTGCCTCCTCTGCTTTTTCCTCTTCCTCTCGCTTTGCCTTTTCCTCTGTCCGCACTCCTTCTTTCTTGAGACATTGCTGCCACAGTTTTTATGAGGGTTAACTGTGCAGCATCACTGTTCTGTTGTCTTTTCTTCTCCTTCTTTTTTCTTGTGCTGGTCAGGATTTTCTCAGCATGTCTAGCATGTCTAACAATCTTCGTCAGGGCTGAATCGGGCAGTCCAATGCAGGTTTTTTCCACTTCAGCTCTAATGTCAGGGAGCAGCCCATTCAAAAACACGTTTTAGAAATGAGCTTCCCAAAGTTCAACCACTGCTCCGGCAGCAGTTGTGCGAGCGATGCCGCTGTGTCTATCAAAAGTCTCAGACAATCGGTGCTGGAAGTCCTCCACCGTCTCGCCTTTATGCTGCTTGGTGTTTGCCACACGTGTCATGTTCGGCGGGGATTGGGAACAGGGGTGGGATGTCCAAGACCGGATCCACGGTTTTCAAACTCGGATAGAGAGGAGAAAATGTGTCAGTGACATTGTTCATCTCTTTTTCTTTTTCTCTGTTTTGTTAGTATCAGTCATGCTCAACAGTGTCATCTGTTTCTGTAACTGCTTCCTCTCTCTGTTATCAGCTTCTTTCATCCACACATTAAAACATGCCTTGTTATCCTCAATTTGTTCTAAGACCTCTGTTTTAATCGTTTTCTTCCCCTTCAATTTTTCCTCCTCTGTCTGTAGATCTAATTTTAGCATCCTCAGCTTCGCTACACTCAGGGAACCATTTGGGGGAAAGTTTTTTGACCAATAAGATAGACACCGCAAACAATCCGGTCCATATTTATGAGTCATTTCTCCCACTATGGGTCCAGTTGCATCACTGGAACGGGAAATTTCGTTTCCCATAATTGATCCTTGGACTTTATAGTATACTATGTCTTGGTTGATGTGATCGTCACCACACCGCAAGGTTATTTGTTCGGGAAACTTGCGTGAAAACCCGTGTACAGCACTGCGGACGAAATCAACTTAATAGTCAAATAACTTGACCTATTTAGTATGTTTTGCCTTGTTGCAGTCTGTCTCTAAATAATCAAAAAGCTCTTCTAAAGAGTATAGACTATTTGTTTTTGCTCGGGAAACTTGTATAAAAAACCAGGTGCGACCCTGCAGTCAAAATCTCTTATATCTTATTTACTCTGCAGTCCGCCTCTTTAATCAAGAAACGTGCTATCAGTTTCGTAGATTAATTCTTTAGGCCTTGCCTACTGTTCTGCCAGTTCTCTTACTGGACTTGTCCGTCAATCAATTGTCTTATCACCATATGAGAATTCAATCATAAATATGTCCGTGTCTGTCAAAAGATGTCATTCATAACCTCAGTTATATTTTTGTTACCCAAAATGGCCCAAAAAAAAATACCCAGTTACTCAGTCTCAAAAGTCAGAATTAGTTTCATTTGTTTGTATTCACAATACTAATGATTTTTGCATGTCATTTTTTGGAATATCTGTCCAAAATATTGATTTTACAATCCAATTGAATCAGTGTATGGATCTTACCCGTGCTGCCAGAAATCTCTTCCTGTTCGTTTTACGGAGTGGAAAAACAGCTTGGAGTCCTCCGCGGTCCTGACCCCTTCTCTCTGAAAATATTTTTTATTTCGAGGTATAGAGGCAGGCTGATCGTTGATGTCCTGGTTTGCAAGACTCCAGGCCCACGGAGTCCTCCGTGACGCTGTTCGCAACCGTCCTAAGCCGACAACGCCAATCTGTGATGGAAATTTCTTGCAGCAGCAGAGTTTAGTAAATATCAATGATAAAAATGAAAACAAATAAAGACTGTTTGAGAATTAAACAAAAATCTGGTCTTTGAGCATTTATTATATTTTGCAAAATATGAGAATACAGATTCACAGGTACAACTGAATGAGCATTTCTAAACTAAAATCTAAACATCACATCATCATATAGTCAAAACCTCTCTGTAGCCACCCCCCTCACTTTATCTTTTAGCCTGGCCATAGTTGAAAAGAGGACATCATGAAAAGTCAAACTATCCTTACCTTCCCCTCTGCTCCTGTTCTTTTCATTAGCCTAAACTATAGTTTATCTCAGGAGGCAGAAGGAAACATGGTTTTGTGGCCTTCTCAACTTTGTCTGCTAAAAAGTTAAACAAATGAGAGGCTAGTGTCTCTCCAAAATAAAGCTTCTAGGCTAAGAGTTCATGGCTGCAGCTGTCCCTCTCTACTCTTTAAGAGTCTAAGAGGAAGGAACAGCATGCTATGGAGGTTTTAAACCAATCTTTAAGCAAATGGTTAAAATCATTAATCAATAATGGTTAAAATAAAATTTGCCACCACAACGGCGTACTGCTTTCTGAAAATTACGAGATAAAAAAAATATACTTTTATAAAGCAACATCACCAGCTTAGCTCTGTAATGAATGGCGCTGAAAGCAACCACAGCTCTGTGCTGCTCGCGTTTAAACTTGGTGGGGTTTAAAACATTACTGCCAAAGTCTAAGTAGCCTGTTTAACATCCAAACACAGTCATTGTACGATCAAGAGTTAATAAACAATACAGACTAGCCCGCCGTTTCATTAATAATCATATACTTACGTTGTCTTCATAGGCGCGGGAAGTAGGGGTGCTGGGGGTGCTGCAGCATCCCCTGTTGGTGGCAGCACCCGTTGTTGGCAAACTGCGATCAAACCCGTATTACCCAATGGGCATTAATCATTATGGTGATAATTATCCAATCAGAATAAAATAAAAGTTGTTTAATGTAATGATTGGGAGAAGGCTGCATGCACTGTGTAGATTGGCTAAAGATAAAGGTGGGTGGGCATAGAGCAGGTTGTTTACATCACACTGATCCAAGATTAGCTTTCTAAGAACGCGTTGAGATTGAAAGAGTGGAATTAATTTGTAACTGATCCCCGGTCAGATTGGGTTGCATCAGTGAGAGAAAGTGTGGAAAAGAGAGAGAAAGAAGCGGCTGCTATAAAAATGTCCCGCAAATAAATAGCTTTTTTAAAAGAGCTGGGAATGACAAAGAGGAGGATGTCGAGGAGCTAGCCAACGTTAGCTTGGAAGAATCGCTGCCTTCTGCCAGCTACACTCAGCCACAGCTAACGGTGGCTAACGTTAACTTTAGCGAAGTTGTTGTGGAAAAAGACAGAGATGAGGCCGGCGGTCATCAGCATTACAGAACAAGGTAATGGCCCCTCAGGTACCATCATCTCTGAAGACCCTGCACTACGGGGACCGATTACAGAGACCGTCCGGGAGGAATCGGCGGCTAAATGTCCAGCATCTCGGAGGGGGGACGAGGCTTGCAGCAGAAAGACCCGCTCTCTCACTAACGAGGCACTGCCCGACACCTTCACAACGGCGAAACGGTACCACGGGAGTGGATTCTAGATCACTATCCACCGGAGACATTTGTTGCGTTGCCTGTAAAGTGCTCCCAACACACCGCAACGCATTTCTAGTAGGGTTTAGCGAGCTGCTGAGGGAGCTGGACTTTGAGGATTTGATCTGCGACTTTGCAAAGAAAAAGACAAGAAATTAGAACTTCTAAAGGTAAGAGCTATTATGCTATCTGTAAATTGACTAGGCTAATATAATCTGTGTGACCGTGTGACCAGATAATGCACATATTTTGTTTAGTTTATTGAAATGCCATGCATATCAGATGTATTGCATCATAATTTTGTGATGCTGCTATATAGGCCTGTGGTAGAGGTAGAGTCGTTCTTCGCACCCCCCCCCGCGCCAGCACCCCGCACCTCCTGCTGAAAATGACTTCCCGCGCCTCTGGTTGTCTTCTTTTCTGTGAGCGCATCTTTGGAGCCCCGGAAGTGATATGGAGGAGAGAAAAAAAACGCTCCATACGTCTTGAACAACTCCTGTGTGTTTCCAAGTGAAGTTTGACAGAGTGTACAGACAACTCTTTTACCATTTGGCCTGAAATATCCCCATATTTCGGAAGCTTTTGCTCTAACTCTCGCAGTCATCTCCCGAGTCCCTCCGCTTTTTTTTCAAATAGAAGAAGTGAGGGCGGGGGTAGGGGGCGGGGCAGAGTGAGAGTGATAGAGGGAGACCGTGGAGCAGATTAACCAGCAGGGCACGAACAGCGCACACACTGGTGTGGAGGTGAATTACAGTGAGTTATAATGGAATACTGGGAAAGCTTAATAACTATAGGACAATTGAAGTCTGGATTATGAGGCCATTTCAGCAGAGCCAACAGCTTCATATGCCATGGACATGTGAATATGGTGCTGAATTTGCCAGTATTTTAAGAAGACAAATGGTTGGGACCTTGTCATGCAATGACAAACCTGATATGCTTTATGTGAAGCACAGTGTTTTGGTGTCAGCAGAAAGTCTCCATTCCACCAGACAATGTTGGATGAGCAAGACCAAAGACTGTAGTTATGTCACTATGTACAGTGATTGAGCCTGAGGAGACTGTGAATGAATCATGGAATGCACATTTTACCTTTGTGGCAAAGCCTGATTAAAACTAATTGTTGAAATAAATTATTTTGTGTATCTTTTTTACATAACATTGGTCATAGCTAATGACATACAAAGTAATTAATCTAGCATACTTTCATTAAATAAATCAATTCGAGCTAAAATTGAAGAGTCTACAATTAGGCTATACTGAGTCTGATCTATTTTAAGAGATTTTCTTAAAATTAAGTTAATACGTTTTAGAAAAATGTCACCTTCGGTAAAATTCCCCCTGCTGCTACCATGATTTGCATTTGTATAGCTCACAGCATTTTCATTTACATGTGAAAGCCTCCCCTAGAATTAGAGGGCGGGGGGGTTATTGGGGGGACAACTGCCAAGCAAGGCCCACGTCAATTTCTGACAATTTACGTCAGTTTTCGGTTGCGCCTGTAAATTGCCGTGTGCAGTTGTAAACCTGAAGTTCCACGACAGTCTACAGTGCCGCATACTGACGAAAATCCCACTTTTCATGCAGTGGTTATTACTTTGGTAATTACATGTTATTACCTATATATTACCTCTTTGTTATCTCACTGTTACCCCTCCATTACCATCTTATTACCGAGCCATAATATGCAGTGCTACCACATTTTCTATTTACATTATACATTTACATTTACATGGCTTTGGCATGATAGCCTGTGGGGGCAGTGGTGACAGGACAACCCGGTCTCACGCCAGGTCGTTATATAGTTACGTTATTTAGATTTATTAATTTGTGTACAGGTTACGATTTTGACGTTTTTTTCGTGTACATGCAATGATTTTTGAACGTGTACAGGTCACGCTTTTTCGAACCTGCTCTGGGGTATGCAACAACGGGGAAATGAGGCGCCACACGCCGGCCACGACAGACACGCCACAATAATGGGACGGTTATGGTTAGGAAAAAAGAAGAACAGGGAAAGGAACTGTCACACGCGGGACACGCTGACAAAGGAACTGCAACACGTGGGACGCGATCCCCGGTCTCCCGGGTGAAAGTCCTGTGTTTTCTGACCCATCCACCACCCCAACCAACCTACTTGCGCGGCCTTTTGCCTTATCAATACTACTCACTATCGTCAGCGTTCTGGGATCACGAAATATGCTTCCCATTAAAATGCATTGCTTTCAATTTCGTAATTGCCACACGAAAAAAACGGCACTTACGTGTCCTGTCCACGACTTATTAGATTACATAACGTAAGTATATAATGAACTGCCATGAGACCTGGCTGTGACAGGAGCAGGAGGCTGTAGAAAAAGCGGATTCTGGGCTGATGGCTTTGCCACGGCTGCGTTGACAGGAGCTACTGCCCGCCGCCGCTTCGTCTTTGCCAACCCCACAGTGCTTGGGGGAAGGTTGTAAACATGTTCAGTGCAGTGTGTTTGAGGAGGAGCAGCAGAATGGTTGTTGACAGGTGGAAGGGCCTCCGAGCCCACTGCTCGTGACTGTAGCCAGTCTCACAGCCCACGTGACACACTGCAACCACACTCAAACACCTCACATACCACCCATAGCACAGAAAGCATGACTGCCCTTAGAGACCTCCCCCTCCTGCAAAGGAAAGAGTTCAAGATAAATGGTGGGCAAATCGGCGACAACACTTCAGAGATCAGTTACAACAACATCACTAGACAGATTGAGGCCTCAGAGAAAATCACACTGAAGGTGAAATCACCCGAGCCGTGCTACGTGTCATAAAGCCTGGCAATTTCAATGACATGCTTACTAGTAAAGAGGACATGACAGTAGGTGAACTTAAGAGCTTCCTTCAGTCACACCTATGGGAGAAAAGCAGCCCTGAGCTCTTTCAGGAACTCATGACGGCCAAGCAGCATGAGCATGAAACATCACAGCAGTTCCTTTACAGGATGATGGGGCTGAAACAGAAAGTGATATTCACATCCAAGCGGGCTGATGCAGACATCAAGTATGAGGCATACAGCACAGAATGTGATCCTCCACACCATCTATCAGGGCTTAAGCGAAAAGCATGACGACATCCGTCGTGAGTTAAAACCCCTCCTCTCCAACCCTGCTCCAACTGATGAGGCACTCTTGAGGCAGGTCACTAAAACAACAAGTGAGGAGAGTGAGAGAAAGCGACGCTTTGGGCGCAGCATTCGTCCAAGAACCGCTCATGCTCAAAGTACTGAAGCCAGCAGCAGGGACGAGAGTACAGGGAAGTGTACTGCTGACCCCAAGGATGAGCAGATTCATCAGTTGAGTGCTCAAGTACAGGCCCTCACCCAGGTAGTGAACACCCTACAGTCCAGTTCCACAGCAACAAAGCCAGCAAACCCTGAGCTTTGGCCGCAGTGTAACTGTGGCTGCCCCAATAGGCCGAGTAGACCACTGAGAACAGAGAGACCCCGTGGCTGCCCCAGTTGTATTGCTAATAGCCGTCCTGACTGCAACCACTGTTTCGCTTGTGGGGTATAGGGGCACCGTGCTGTGGGATGCCTGAAGAGGAAGCCGTCGGGAAACGCACCCCGGTAATGGCAAGGGGACTACCTGTGATCGGCTATAGCATCCAACATGCTGATGTGCCAGGTTCAGCACTGGTTAACTACAATCGTGCCATCCCTCCCCAGCCACTGACTGGTGCAAAGCCAACAACAGGGCGAGTGGCCAATCTGATCGGAGAGAAGTGCACACTGAAATGCAATCTCAGTGGACATGCTGTAACTGTCCTTTTTGACTCTGGTGCTCAGGTCAGCATCATCAGCCTTGCCTGGAAGGAAAAGCACTTCCCCCAACAACAACTACACCCACTCAGTGAGCTTATGGGGGACAGAGGCCTTGACCTTACAGCTGCTAATGGTGAGCTGATACCATATGATGGATGGGTTGAACTCACTTTTAACCTGCCTGGCAATGAAGATCCAAGACTTGACGTCCGAGTAGCCTTTCTGGTCAGCCGTGCAAGACCTTTAACCCCTTAACGCCAACTGTTGCTAATTTGCATCAAACCCCTTCCATTCCGACTGCAGGCGAGATAGCGTGTGTATTCCCCCAATGCCGGTTTGTTTACATTTGATACATACCTAGGAACCTTTTGCACGCACTGGTTTCTCGTAGGACCAGTCGGAGTGGGAACTACATCCAGTTCACGGAAGCAAGATTACCCAAACCCTAACACTAACCCTAAAAAGACTACTGTCAATGTTAGGGACTAGGAGAGTGTTTTCTTTCTTGCTGTTGTCAAGATTCATTTATTTGTCAATTACTTTGTGACATGAATAAAATCTACATATCTGAGATGGGAAAATGTGTTTTATTAATTTTACCATTTTGTAAAGAATTTTACCATGAACGCTGTCTCTAATTTGCATCATACCTAAATTTATATCTATTCTATATGCTATAGACAAATTAACAATCTCAACTTAATTTAGCATCAGCTTGGAGCCAGAAACACACATAATACATTTTTTATATAATTGTGAATAAATTCAGGCGTCACAGGGATATTAGGCTTCAATGTGATCCAGGAGCTAATCCAAGGATGGGAGGGTGGAGTTGAAGTTGTCACCATCATTGCTCAATTGCTGCAAAAGGCCATGCAGATTGAAGAGGACATAGCTGAGGCCATTGTGAACTTTGTGCAGACCCAGGAACACACCCAGGGCCAAGTACTGGTGAGAGTTGGCAGGCGTGATTTTGTCATCCACCCGGGCCAAACTGCTCACATCAGATGCAAGGTGCCTGTTGGGTTTAACTCACCAGTAGCACTGTTTGAGGTCAGTCAGGCAGACCCAAGACTGGAGCAATTAGACCTGGGCGATGGCCTGGTTGAGGTCCACCACACCAGATGGCCTTATGTCGAGATCCCTGGTCAACCACTTCACAGTGTTAGGCAGTATCCAGTCAATTGACAGGGTTGTAGAGACAGACCAGGGGCACAGCCTTGAGGTAGCACAGCCAACTCACCTGAGCCTGTTTCTGTTGGGGAGGATAATAAAGGCCAAGCAGAGCCCATGTCCCAGCTGTGGCATTCTCCTGTTGATATGAAAACCGATGAAAAACAAGCAATAGTGAGAGGAATGCTGCATGAGGAGTCTGCCGCCTTTGCACGGGATGACAACGATATTGAATGTGTCCCAAGTTTCCAGATGAGCTTAACACTGAAGGATGACATCCCAGTGCAGCGATCCTATGCGGCTGTCCAGGAATTGCTGGCTAAGAAGTGGATTGTTAAATCAAAATCCCCTTATGCTGATCCTGTCGTTTGTGTCTGCAAGAAGGATGGGACCTTGAGGCTTTGCATTGATTACCGGCTGCTAAACCAAAAGACCGTTCCAGACAGACACCCCCTGCCCCGTATTCAAGATCTTATTGACACGCTGGGTGGGTACAGCTGGTTCTCAATCCTGGATCAAGGAAAAGCCTACCATCAAGGTTTCATTGCAGAGGGGTCATGGCACATGAATGCATTCATCACTCTATGGGGCTTGTATGAGTGGGTACGCATCCCTTTCGGCCTTTCCAACGCCCCAGCAGCATTCCAGAGGAGTATGGAGGAGATGCTCACCTCCCTGCGGGACGAATGCTGCATCCCCTACTTAGATGATGTCCTCTGCTATGCCAAGATGTTTGAAGCTCTTGTGGAGGCACTGAGACATGTTTTGAAGGCTCTCCAACGCCACGGTGTGAAGCTGGGATCAACAAAGTGCAAGCTCTTCAAGAAGGAAGTCCGCTATGTGGAAAGACTGGTGTCTGCTGAGGGAGTAAGACTTGACCCCAAGGATCTGGAAGCCATTCAGGCGTTGAGAACCAAGACCCCAACCACCGTGGGAGAAGCCCATAAGCTGCTAGGGTTCCTCAGCTATTACCGGACCTATATCTAAGACTTGCCAAGCCAATGTATGAGCTCTTGCAAGCAAAACGCCCTGCCACTGCTACGCCTCTGCCCAGAACAAAGAAGGGGAAAGGGGAGCACAGATGTCATCCAAGACTCCTGTCGAGTGGAGGGAAGAACATCAAAGGGCCTTGGACCAGCTCATCCATGTTCTGTCAAACCCACCAGTGCTTGGCTATCCTGACTTTGACCTCCCTTTTGTCTTACACACAGACGCATCAGAAAAGGCACTTGGTGCTGTGCTATACCAACGCCAGGGAGGGAAACTCAGAGTGATCGCCTATGGGTCGAGAACACTCACGCCTGCCGAGCGCAATTACCACCTTCACTCAGGCAAGCTTTAATTTCTGGCACTTAAGTGGGCAATATGTGAGAAATTCAGGGACTACCTCTTCTATGCACCGCACTTCACTGTGTACATGGATAACAACCTGTTGACATACATGATGAGCACTGCCAAGCTGAATGCTGTCGGTGGATGGGTGACCTTGCTGACTTCAGGTTTGAGGTGAGATACCGACCAGGAAGAGCAAACGTGGATGCAGACACACTGTCAAGGTTGCCGGTGGACATCAACGGCTATATTGACTCCTGCACAGAAGAGCTGTCGAGAGACACCATTCTGGCAATGTGGGAGGGCAGTAGAGCAGCACAGCAACAAGACGTTGCTTGTGTGGCGGTCCTGAACCTCTCACAGAGCCTAGCATCTCACTCACCAGAACTGCTCCCTACCATTAGCCGCGCCGAACTCATGAAACAGGATGTTGAAGCCTATGTGTCAAGGAAGTGCCCCCGTATCAAGCAGAAGAAACCCATCTCCCACATCAGAGCACCGATGGAGAGCATCACCACCAGCTCACCCCTTGAACTTGTGTCTGTTGACTACATCCATCTAGAGTCCAGCAAGGGAGGCTTTGATTATATCCTGGTTGTTCTAGATCATTTCACCAGGTTTGCTCAAGCCTATGCCACCAAGAACAAGTTCGGTAAGACGGCGGCCGAGAGGCTCTTTTGATGACTTTATTCCACGGTTCGGCTACCCCTAGAAACTACATCATGACCAAGGGAGCGAGTTTGAAAATGACCTTTTCAGAACCCTACGACAGCTGAGTGGAGTGGGTCACTCAAGGACCACCCCTTACCATCCACAGGGAAATCCCGCGGAAAGATTCAACCGTACCCTGCTGCAGATGCTCAGAACCCTGGAGGAGAAAGAGAAGGAAAGATGGAGAGAACATCTACCACAAGTCCTCCATACCTATAACTGAGTCATGAGTCGACTGGATTTTCACCCTTCTACCTCATGTATGGTCGTCACCCATGTCTGCCGGTTGATCTGATCTTTGGCTTGCTGTCTGAGGAAGAAGCCACTTCTCCAAGAGGTTATGCAGAGAAATGGGCCTCTCGGATGCAGGAAGCATACAGACTCGCCTCAGAGAACAGTCAACAGTCCAGCTTTCAAGGAAAGAGGTACTACGACCAGCATTTGAAGGGTGTTGAGCAGGGTGACCGTGTCTTGGTGCGGAACATGAGGGAAAGAGGGGGCCCCAGAAAGCTACGGTTGTACTGGGAAGGCACAATTCACATTGTGAGGGAGAGGATCGCAGATGGACCTGTGTATAAAGTGTCTCCAGAAACAGGTGGAGGTAGAGTACGAACTCTACATCGCCACCTGCTTCACTTGGTCAACGATTTACCTGTGGATTTACCTCAGTCATCACGTAGACCACCTGTTGGAGAAAGAGGCTCACCAAGACACCTACCTACTCCATCAACAGATCAGCCACAACGGAGAGCAAGAAACAGCCCTTCATGCCACACAGAGAGACAGAGTGAGTGGCGCCCAAGCAGTGACTCCTCCAACAATAAGGATGAGCCTCTGGTTCAGGACACCATCAAGAATGGAGGATGAGAACAACCCAGCCCAGCCTCTTCACGAGTTTCAGAGGATCTACAGTCCAGTAGCCTCCCCCCAGAGACCCGACTTGCACCAGCAAATCCTGCCTGGCAGGGAAGACCAGTGGACTGAGGGTGTACCTCTAAGGAGAGAGAGTATGCCTGTGGTGGAAAGCAGACAGATTGAGCACAGAGCACACCGAGAGGAATACCTACCTGTCCCTCCAAGGCTTGCAGAATATAGACAGGAAGGTGCCATCCAGGAGAGGCTGATAATCCCTGAAGCAGTCAGTGAACAGTCCAATGATGAACCGTCCAGCCCGCCACAGATGCGGAGGTCCAAGCGTGAAAGGAGGCCTGCCCAGATGCTCACGTACAACTCCTTAGGACCGCCCTCTTTCCAACCCCCAGCCAGCTGCAACACAGTAGTGGCCTATGGGCCACTGCCAGTGCCACCATGGGAAGTGCAAACATACCCCAGTCACTTCCAGACACCACTACCATACCCCATTCCCATTCAAAGTACACCCTATCCCCCATCCATGCAGTATCCTGGACGTTCATGTACATAGTATGGATATGATTAAATAGTCTCTCTCTCTATATATATATATATATTAGGGATGCACCGAATATTCGGCCACCGAAATATTTTTATCACCAAAACAATATGGCCGAAATACGCGTTGTGATGACGCAAACAGAAACTGCGACCTGCACGTGCTTGTCTGAAGCAACATGTCTGCGGTGTGAACGTATTTCAGTGTATCTGAGAAAGACCCACGGACAGCGATTTGCAAATCAAGTAATGCCGAAATTTCAAGAGGGGGTGCATCTGCAAAACTTTCTCCACGTCGGGTTTAATTTATCATCTTAAATCCAAACATTCCAATCGCTACGCTGAATATGAGAGGAACGCGGCACAGAAAAGGAAAACGCCAACGAACACGCCCACTCCGTCTGTGGCGGACGTTTTTGAAAAGGCAAGGAAGTTTCCCAGTGATGGTGTCAAGGCAAAGGGCATTACACAAAAGATTATGAAATTCATTGCCTTAGATGATCAGCCATTCTCTGTCGTAGAAGATGTGGGATTTCGTAGGCTGATGGAGCACATTGAGCCCCGTTTTGTCATGCCGAGCAGACGATATTTCTCAGATGTGTGTTTACTGGAGCTGTTTAATGTCGTTGCAACTCACGTCCATGAGCATATAGCTGCAGATATTTCAGCAATCAGTTTCACAACAGACATATGGAGCTCAGACGTCAGCATTACCAGTATGCTCAGTCTAACCGCACAATGGATCAACGCTGATTTCCAGCTGCTAAAGATTCTGCTCCATTCACAAGAGTTTCGAGGGTCACATACAGCAGCAGCCATTTCTTATGCATTCGCCAATATGTTCGACACCTGGCATATCGACCAATCTAAAGTGCATGTCAGTCAGTGACAATGCAAGAAATATGACAAAAGCGATAGAAGACAGCCATCTGAAGGGAATATGGTGCATGGCCCACACACTAACAAGCTGCGGTAGAAAACAAATGACGCCACTGCAGACGGTTAAGTGCCGTCTCGCAGCAAACTGGGTCATTGTCATCCCTTTGATTCATGCAGCATAGCATTTTGAGCTTCGACACTCTGCTTGTTAGAAACGGTTATGTTAACAAGTTTAATGAGTATGATTTAGTAAATGCACACTGGTTTTAGAAAGGATTATTTGGCCAACTTTAACAAGTAGAAATAAGTTTTGATGTAACGGCTAACTGTTCATGTTACATGAGTAAATAAGCGATGAGAGTGAATGATTTTCTTCCAATGTATATTGAAGTAAAAAAAGGTATGAAACTATACAAATATATTTGATAAATTGTTGTTTTAAGGAGAAGTGATGTAAATATCTGATCCTCTGTGTCTGTGGGTAATGCTGTTAATACGACTAGTATTTGCTAGGCAGCTATATGTAGCGACAACTTTAATAACAATGTAGCCATGTGAAGTGCACTATGCAGCCATAGTGGCCTTGTATAACTGATGTAAGTTAGAATGTGATATGTGATATGGTGTTATTTTGGAAATATGGCAATGTTTTGTGATTTATTCTGAATGAATAAAACGGATGCAACTTGGGAGAATACGAGAGAAGCTGCTGTGTCAACTCTCCTTTTATTTCACCTGTCTTTTCAGGAATTTAAATTTGTTACCTGGTCTCCTTGCCTGAGACCCGTAACATATACATATTTTATATTATTGTTGCTCTCTTCTCTTGTAAAATTTGTTATGATTGTATATATTTTTGGCACATATATGTATATAGTGTATATTTATTTTAAGTTCTGATAACCTATACTGTCATATTTTGTGCAAAATTGTGTCCATTGTCTTTTGAAAATGTTGGAAGTGGAGATTGTGCAACTTAAGTGTGTTTCCTGTTGTAATTTCAATTGTTAATTACTGGATTCTCTTGAGTGTGTTTTTCAAATGTTCTAATGAAGGATTTGTGCAATTGAGAAATATAATTTTCTCTTTCACTTATGTTATAATATTCTAAAAAAAATTGGGGGGGGGGGTCGAAGGGGGTCTCGCCCTGGGTGTAATTCAATGTAGAACCACCCCTGCTCTGCACGATGGCTCCATTACCCAGAATTAACTGCCGGATTTTGCGGTAATCGTGCAGGTCCATCTTGTAATGTAGTCCTGACCTTTACCCTTTATTTTCCTTTTTGGATTCTTGTGTAAATTGCAGAGCCTAATACAAATGGCTTCCACCAAGCGGCAGCAGTCTGGCCACTGGGCAGGGGAGGCAGTGGATCCTAGCACACACCGCTTCAGGCTCTCCACACCAGGAGTAAACTTTCCTGCTATGAGCCTATGAGTCTTGGTGCCTGGCAGCGAACACCACCCGTTGCTGGTCATATCGCAGCAGGCTCTGCCAGAGGTCAATGATGGTGCTGACCTGTTGGTTGCTCAAGGTCAAACCAGTATGGTTCTTCAGACTGACCAGATACTCTGCTAGGCTGTCCACAAGATCCATTCCTGGCCTGTTGTATTCATCCACAGCCTGAAAAAGGACATCAGACCAATAATTACAAGTTATCACTAATATGTACTCAATAATATGGGATAATTTCCCTTTGGGTGTTCTTTTTCTTAGCTCTTCTTTAATCCCTCTTACTAGTTGTTCTTCAGGCACGGAGACAGCTGCAGGCTGGGTGGATACAGAGGCAGCAGCAGCCTTGGAAGCTGGGGTGGACACAGAGGCAGCTGGGGTGGACACAGAGGCAGCAGCAGTATTGGGGTGGGGGCTGGAAAAATGGAAAATACTTCCGACCAAGCACCTTCAGACTATTGGTGGTGACAGACTGGACCTCGTTACTAAGAAGAATATTTAACAGTATATTAGAATATAATACAAATTATAACGTATATATAAAAAAAATCACCTGGAATAAACCTGTTCAGGTGCAAATTAAAGGATTCCAGTTGAGCCTCTCGCACACCTGTAGTTCTTCAAAACAATACCCTCCTTGGTGGGGTCGGTGCCGGTCTCTGTGTAGAGAGCCACGCCTGGCAAATCCTGAATGCACTTAACGTGCCTCTTTTGCACACGCCAGATGTGCTCCATTCTGACGCGATCCAGGAGTGGAACACCCAGCAGATCTCTCCCTTTTTCCCCCATCAGCTCTTGCAGCAGGTGGTCTATAACGTTGATGCTAGCAAAAAGTTGTCTTTTAGACGTGGGAATAGACGTAAATCTTCAACGTCTAATTAAGGTCTACTGAAAGTTGAAAATGAAAATTGAAAAGACGTCAAATTTGTCCGACTTTTCAACGTTGAAAACAGGTCGATCTTCAGCGTCTAATTAAGATCTACTGAAGGTTGAAAATGAAAATTGAAAAGACGTCAAATTTGTTCAACTGTTCAACGTTGTAAACCGGTTGATCTTCAACGTTTACTCAATGCCTATTGACAATTCTCAAGTCACAACACATTAACATGCCAATAACATTTTAGATATGATGCTCTACATATGAGATGAGTATTGTGAACGTCACTTACGTTTCCGCCTGACTTCCTGTTTCTTGTTGCAGACGACAACGGCAGACGCTTAACGCTTAACGTCTTGCGATTTAAAGTCCTCCACAACAAAATAAGTCACTAATTACACCGTTTAGCTGTATTTTAACCGGACCTGTCTGGCCGCAGTTTCTCCGTTGTTTGCAAAACTTTCCTCCGCTCCGTTAGCTAACGTCTAGGTATTTGTTGTGCTAACGGCTAGTTAGCCTGCCTGCTAGCGGGAGTTAAAGCGAACCACTCAGGATTTTGCCTCCTGAGAAATCTATTCTATATTTTGGTAGCAGTAACGGGCTATCCACAGCTTGCTAACACAAGCAGGGGCACCTGCATTGTATTTTGACTCGTGAAGGTTTTTAGGTTTTAGGAGAAGGCCTCCATCAACGTTGCTACTAGCTAAACTAGCAAGCTACACGATGCCCCCCCTCAGCTGTTCACCTGGCTGTGACTCGTGCCTCCTGTTCAGCCAGAAGATAGTGGAACTTGAAGCCAGAATATTGTCTCTCCACCAGATCAAGGCAAGTGAAGAGTTCCTCGACTCCATTATCATTGGAAGTTCCCCCCACACACACACTGACGGATGTTTTGATTCCACTGTGCCCTGCAATACTCTCACCCTACCACGCACTAATACAACCTCTGTCCCTGTTGTCTCTCCTCGGCTTCTGCCGAGGACCCAGCCAGCTCTGCTGACCAGCTCCACTCCACACCATCCTGAGCCATGGCGTGTAAGCAAGCACCAGAGCAGGCGGTCAGGACAACGCTCAGCCCCAGCCCAACCCCTACAACTAGAAAACCGCTACAGCATTCTGATGAACGACGAGGAGTTCCCTTCTCTGCCACACCCCCACGCAGCTCATCCTGGTCCATCCACACAGTCAACGCGCCCATTGAGGGCGGACTCTCCCCCCTCGGACTCATCAACCTCCATGCTGGTCATCGGAAGCTCCATGGTAAGGGACCTCCACATTCCCCCTTTACCTAGCGGTCCCTCCAAGGTCTACTGCTTCCCCGGTGCCAAGGTCCGTGACATCCAGCACAAACTTCCCGGCATCCTCGCCCGCCACGCCAAGGTCGACAACATCATCGTACATGTGGGCACAAACGACATCAGAGAGAGACGGTCGATAGCACTCCAGGAAGACTTCACCACTCTCATCACCATCCTGATGGGCACAGGTAAGTGGATTGTCATCTCTGGGCCTCTACCTACCTACAGGAAGGGTGCGGAGAGATGGTCCAGACTGTTCTGGCTCCACACCTGGCTGGAACCACTCTGCACTTCCCTGGGCATTCCCTATGTCGACAACTTCAACTTGTTCTGGGAGATGCCCAACCTGCTGAAGCGTGATGGTCTCCACCCAAACCGACACGGAGCCAGGATGCTATCTGACAACATAACGACCACACTGAAAGGCAAGTATTGACATTATGTTGAAAATATCACAGATTCATGTCCCCCAGGTATTGATCCTGATAGCACTATACAAGTGGATGAATCTGAAAATGTTTTCTGTAGGATAACATGTAGTACTAGTATTATTATTCCAGTAACGTGTAGTGCTAGTACTATTCCAGTAACATGTAGTACTAGTACTATTCCAATTATAATCAACAACAGACCACACAAAATGGTGAATAGAGGGGCAATACTTAACAACCTAATTGGAATTAAAACTACCACTGCAATGATAGAAAAGGATAGGAAAATTAGATGTGGATTACTAAATATCAGATCTTTGTCTTCAAAAGCAGTACTAGTAAATGAATTGATATCTGATAATCAAATTGATCTATTCTGTCTTACTGAAACCCGGCTGGGCCATGAAGAATATGTTAGTCTAAATGAAGCCACCCCTCCCAGTCATATTAACACTCAAATTCCTAGAGGCTCAGGCCGAGGAGGGGGAGTTGCAGCCATATTTGATTCAAGCCTGTTAATTAACCCTAAACCCAAACTAAATTATAACTCTTTCGAAAGCCTTGTTCTTAATCTTCAACATCCAACACGGAAATCAGAACAGCCAATTATATTTGTTGTTGTCTACCGAGCTCCAGGTCCGTATTCTGAATTTTTATCTGAATTCTCAGAGTTTTTATCATGTGTAGTCCTTAAATCAGACAAAGTACTTATTGTAGGTGATTTTAATATCCATGTGGACGTTGACAGCAATAGCCTTACTACTGCTTTCAACTCATTACTGGATTCAATCGGTTTCAGTCAGAGTGCACAAGGCGACGCACTGTTTTAACCACACCCTCGACCTTGTGCTGGCATATGGTATTGAAATTGAGGATTTAATAATATTTCCGCAGAATCTGGTATTATCAGATCATTTTTTAATTACTTTTGAATTCTTGCTACCTGACCATACTAAACCAGATAGCAGCTTCTACACTAGATGCCTATCTGACAGTGCTATAGCTAAATTTAAGGAAAGTATTCCTACAGCATTCCAGTCTATGTCGTGCCTTAACATAACAGAGGACCTCTATGTTAACCTCAGTCCCTCTCAAATTGATACATTTGTAGACGGTGCTACAACTGGCCTACGGACGACCTTAGACTCTGTCGCTCCTCTCACAAATAAGACGATAAAGCAAAGGAAAATAGCTCCTTGGTATAACTCCCAAACTCGCAAATTAAAACAAATCTCACAAAACCTCGAAAGTAAGTGGCGCTCCACCAAAGTGGAAGAATCCCGTTTGGAATGGCAAGAAAGTCTCAAAACCTATAGGAAGGCCCTAAGAAAAGCCAGATCAGACTATTACTCATCATTAATAGAAGAAAACAAGAACAACCCAAGGTTTTTTTTCAGCACTGTAGCCAGGCTGACAGATAGTCACAGCTCAACTGAGCCATCTATTCCTCTAGCTCTGAGTAGTGATGACTTCATGAGCTTCTTTAATGATAAAATTATAACAATTAGAGATAAAATTCATCATCTTTTGCCCTTAACTTCTAACAGTTCACCTTTAAATGCAGGACCGCTAGAAAGAACGACGAGTCCCGACATATACTTAGACTGCTTTTATCCTATAGACCTTCAACAATTAATGTTAAAGATATCCTCAGCTAAACCATCTACCTGTCTCTTAGACCCCATCCCAACGAGGCTACTCAAAGAAGCGTTACCCGTGGTAAACACTTCATTACTAGATATGATCAATATGTCCTTACTATCAGGTTATGTACCGCAGTCATTTAAAATTGCTGTGATAAAACCTCTTCTGAAAAAACCCACCCTAGATCCTGAGGTCTTAGCAAACTATAGACCTATATCTAACCTTCCCTTTCTATCCAAGATCCTTGAGAAGGTGGTTGCTAATCAGTTATGTGATTTTCTACATAGCAACAGTCTATTTGATGATTTTTAATCAGGATTTAGAAAGAATCATAGCACAGAGACGGCACTGGTGAAAATTACTAACAACCTTCTAACTGCTGCAGACAAAGGATTTGTCTCCATTCTTGTTCTACTAGATCTTAGTGCTGCATTTGACAATATTGACCATACCATCCTTTTACAGAGACTGGAACACTTAGTTGGCATTAAAGGAATCGCACTAAGCTGGTTTAAGTCCTATTTCTCTGAACGATCCCAATTTGTTAATGTTAATGATAAAGCCTCCAAGCACGCTAAAGTTAGCCATGGCGTTCCTCAAGGCTCAGTGCTTGGACCAATTCTATTTTCCTTATATATGCTTCCTCTAGGTAATATTATTAGGAAACACTCAATTAACTATCACTGTTACATGAGCGATACCCAATTATATCTGTCAATTAAGCCAGATGAAAGTGGTCAGTTAGCAAGACTTCAAACGTGTATTGAGGACATAAAATCCTGGATGACCCACAATTTCCTGATGTTAAACTCAGACAAAACTGAAGTTATTGTGATAGGACCAACGCACCGCCGAACTTCGTTTTTGAAAGATAGTTACTCTGGATGGTATTACCCTGGCCTCCAGCACTGCTGTCAGAAATCTAGGAGTTATTTTTGATCAGGATATATCCTTCAACGCCCACTTAAAACAAACCTCAAGAATAGCCTTTTTCCATCTTCGTAACATTGCCAAAATTAGGAATATCCTGTCTCAAAACGATGCTGAAAAACTAGTCCATGCATTCGTTACTTCTAGACTAGATTACTCCATCCATCCATCCATCCATCTTCGTCCGCTTATCCGGTGTCGGGTCGCGGGGGGAGCAGCTCCAGCAGGGGACCCCAAACTTCCCTTTCCCGAGCAACATTAACCAGCTCCGACTGGGGGATCCCGAAGCGTTCCCAGGCCAGGTTGGAGATATAATCCCTCCACCTAGTCCTGGGTCTTCCCCGAGGCCTCCTCCCAGCTGGACGTGCCTGGAACACCTCCATAGGGAGGCGCCCAGGGGGCATCCTTACCAGATGCCCGAACCACCTCAACTGGCTCCTTTCGACGCAAAGGAGCAGCGGCTCTCCGAGCTCCTCACGGATGACTGAGCTTCTCACCCTATCTCTAAGGGAGACGCCAGCCACCCTCCTGAGGAAACCCATTTCGCCGCTTGTACCCTGGATCTCGTTCTTTTCGGTCATGACCCAGCCTTCATGACCATAGGTGAGGGTAGGAAGCGAAAACTGACCGGTAGATCGAGAGCTTTGCCTTCTGGCTCAGCTCTCTTTTCGTCTGGCGGTGCGATAGATTGAATGCAATACCGCACCCGCTGCGCCCGATTCTCCGACCAATCTCCCGCTCCATTGTCCCCTCACTCGCGAACACAACCCCAAGGTACTTGAACTCCTTCACTTGGGGTAAGGACTCATTCCCTACCTGGAGAAGGCATTCCATCGGTTTCCTGCTGAGAACCATGGCCTCAGATTTAGAGGTGCTGATCCTCATCCCAACCGCTTCACACTCGGTTGCGAACCGATCCAGTGAGTGCTGAAGGTCGCAGGCCGATGATGCCATCAGGACCACATCATCTGCAAAGAGCAGCGATGAGATCCCCAGCCCACCAAACTGCAACCCCACCCCACTACCGAGAACCCGGACACAGCTCTCGCTTTGGTTGTACAGAGATTGGATGGCTCTGAGTAGAGACCCCCTCACCCCATACTCCCGCAGCACCTCCCACAGTATCTCCCGGGGGACCCGGTCATACGCCTTCTCCAAATCTACAAAACACATGTAGACCGGTTGGGCATACTCCCAGGCTCCCTCCAGGATCCTTGCGAGAGTGAAGAGCTGGTCCGTTGTTCCACGACCAGGACGGAATCCGCATTGTTCCTCCTCAACCCGAGGTTCGACTATCGGCCGAACCCTCCTTTCCAGCACCTTGGAGTAGACTTTACCAGGGAGGCTGAGAAGTGTGATACCCCTATAATTGGCACACACCCTCTGGTCCCCCCTTTTAAAAAGGGGAACCACCACCCCAGTCTGCCACTCCTTTGGCACCGTCCCAGACTTCACGCAATGTTGAAAAGGCGTGTCAACCAGGACAACCCCTCCACACCCAGAGCCTTGAGCATTTCTGGACGGATCTCATCAATCCCGGGGCTTTGCCACTGTGTAGTTGTTTGACTACATCAGTGACTTCCGCCTGGGAAATCGACGACAATCCCCATTATCCTCCAGCTCTGCCTCTAAGATAGAGGGCGTATTAGTCGGATTCAGGAGTTCCTCAAAGTGCTCCTTCCACCGCCCTATTACCTCCTCAGTTGAGGTCAACAGTGTCCCATCCTTACTGTACACAGCTTGGATGGTTCCCCTTCCCCTCCTGAGGTGGCGAACAGTTTTCCAGAAGCACTTTGGTGCTGACCGAAAGTCCTTCTCCATGTCTTCTCCAAACTTCTCCCACACCCGCTGCTTTGCCTCTTTCACGGCAGAGGCTGCAGCCCTTCGGGCCCTTCGGTACCCTGCAACTGCCTCCGGAGTCCTCCGGGATAACATATCCCGGAAAGACTCCTTCTTCAGTCGGACGGCTTCCCTGACCACCGGTGTCCACCACGGTGTTCGTGGGTTACCGCCCCTTGAGGCACCTAAGACCCTAAGACCACAGCTCCTCACCGCAGCTTCAGCAATGGAAACTTTGAACATTGTCCACTCGGGTTCAATGCCCCCAGCCTCCACAGGGATGCACGAAAAGCTCCACCGGAGGTGTGAGTTGAAAGTCTGTTGGACAGGGGCCTCCTCCAGACGTTCCCAATTTACCCGCACTACACGTTTGGGCTTACCAGGTCTGTCCAGAGTCTTCCCCCACCCTCTGACCCAACTCACCACCAGATGGTGATCAGTTGACAGCTCTGCCCCTCTCTTCACCCGAGTGTCCAAAACATACAGCCTCAGATCAGATGAAACGATTATAAAATCGATCATTGACCTTCGGCCTAGGGTGCTCTGGTACCAGGTACACTTATGAGCATCCCTATGTTCGAACATGGTGTTCGTTATAGACAATCCATGACTAGCACAGAAGTCAAACAACAAACAACCACTCTGGTTTAGATCAGGGAGGCCGTTCCTCCCAATCACGCCTCTCCAGGTGTCTCCATCATTGCCCACGTGTGCGTTGAAGTCCCCCAGCAGAACAATGGAGTCCCCCACTGGAGCCCCATGCAGGACTCCAGTCAAGGTCTCAAGAAGGCCGAATACTCCGAACTCCTGTTTGGTGCATATGCACAAACAACAGTCAGAGTTTTCCCCCACAACCGCGCAGGCGTAGGGAGGCGACCCTCTCGTCCACCGGGGTAAACTCCAACACAGCGGCGCTCAGCCGGGGGCTTGTGAGTATCCCCACACCCGCCCGGCGCCTCACACCCTGGGCAACTCCGGAGAAGAGAAGAGTCCAACCCCTATCCAGGAGTATGGTTCCAGAACCAAGACTGTGCGTGAGGTAAGCTCCACCAGATCTAACCGGTGGCGCTCCACCTCCCGCACCAGTTCGGCTCCTTCCCCCCACAGAGGTGACGTTCCACGTCCCCAGAGCCAGCGTCTGCCGCCCGGGTCTGGTCCGTCGAGGCCCCTGACCTTCACTGCCACCCATGTGG
Organism: Perca flavescens; assembly: GCF_004354835.1. Classification (NCBI taxonomy): domain Eukaryota; kingdom Metazoa; phylum Chordata; class Actinopteri; order Perciformes; family Percidae; genus Perca; species Perca flavescens. The sequence goes on from NC_041348.1 coordinate 6,463,228, forward strand.
CATTGCAGCCGACCCCAACGGTTCCTCCCACAGGTGGTGGGCCCATGGGATGGAGAGGGAGTTGCCACGTAGCTTGTTCGGGCTGTGCCCGGCCGGGCTCCGTGGCAAACCCGGCCACCAGGCGCTCGCCGGACGAGCCCGCCCGTTTGGGCCTGGCTCCAGCGGGGCCCGGGCTTCCTCCGGGCAGGGTCACTCCATCTCTGCTTAGCTTTTTCATTGGGGTTTTTGAACCATTCTTTGTCTGGCCCCTCACCTGAGACCACTTTGCCTTGGGAGACCCTACCAGGAGCACAAAGCTCCAGACAACACAGCCCTCAGACTAGATTACTGCAATTCTTTATTATCAGGTTGCCCAAATAAGTCCCTTAAGACTCTCCAACTGATCCAGAATGCTGCAGCACGTGTTCTGACGAGAACTAAGAGAAGAGATCATATTTCTCCTGTATTAGCTTCTCTGCATTGGCTTCCAGTGAAATCTAGGATCGAATTTAAAATCCTCCTCCTGACTTACAAAGCTCTAAATGGTCAAGCACCATAATACTTAGAAGAGCTCATAGTACCTTATTGTCCCACTAGAGCACTGCGCTCCCGGAATGCGGGGCTACTTATGGTTCCTAGAATCTCTGGAAGTAGACTGGGGGCCAGGGCCTTCAGCTATCAGGCTCCAGTATTGTGGAACCAGCTCCCAGTCTGGGTTCGAGGAGCAGACACCGTCACCACATTTAAGAGTAAACTGAAAACTCTTCTCTTCGATAAAGCTTATAGTTAAGGAGTGAGGAGTTGCAGCGTCCGCCTAACCCGGCCCACCTGCTCTCCTCGTAGTCATCAGTTTTATATACTGTATAATTAATAATCTAGCGAGAGTAGAAGGAGGCAGGCCAGTACAGCCCGATCCGGTTGGGGAGAGTTCTAGCCCGACCAGGCACATCTCTTTAACCTGCCTCTCTTAAGTTATGCTATTACAATTCTAGACTGCCGGGGAGGCTGTTCCTCCCTAAGACACACTGAGCTGCTCTCTCATCTCTACTTGTTACTTTTGTATGCATCCTGTCCCAGAAATGCTTGTTACTAATCTAGCTCTGGGGAGTTTACTCCCCGGAGTCCTTATGTTACTTCTTCGCAGAGCTATGCTCTGCGATTCTCTGCATTTCCCGGCCACATCCTGCTGCGTCCTGCTGCATCCGCAGCATCCACCCGTGCTCTGCAATGCCACGTTACATCCCGCAACGCCCTGCTGTGATGTTCCTATGCACAGAGTAGTCAGGATCCAATATAGGAGACTGCACTACTCAGTATGACACGATGTGCCCTGCTATGACATGAACTTCCACGATAACCTTCGAAGTCACTGTGACTTCTAATGTGACTATTATCACCACTGTTCATCATGCCCCCAACCGGCCCGTCAGACACCGCCTACCAAGAGTCTGGGTCTGCCGAGTTTTTTCTTGCCACTGTCGCAATAGCCACTGCTAATGCTTGTTCTTACTGTAATTGTTGGGGTTTTGGAATTTATAGAGTGTGGTCTAGACCTACTCTATCTGTAAAGTGTCTCAAGATAACTTTTGTTATGATTTGATACTATAAATAAAATTGAATTGAATTGAATTAGATTAACATTTGAATGAAACAAAAAGCTTTAAAACGTTCACTTCGAATAGCTTTATTATACTAACTTATAAAACAGCACATTTTAAATATAGTGCAATAAACCTACACAGTAACCTACACAAAGATTTCACATTCCAAAAACCATTACTACAAAAGGTACTAGACCTATTTCAAAACTATTTGAAAACAAATTTAAGTCAATACAACTTTTACTTTTGTAACTAATGACCCGATTGATGTAGACCCTTGTGTGAGGTATCGTTGAACCTCACACAAGTGTGTGGTCTAGACTAGAGCTGAAGATCTTTGCCCGAACCCGACGGGACCCGGCGCAGTCTCTTTTTTCTTTCTCTCCCTTGCGAAGCGCGTGTCCGACACTCTAATGATGTCGGGCTGTAAACGGGTTTGGGCTTTTAAAAAGCTGTCAATCAAAATGTACGGGTCGGGCTCGGGCCAAACTCTGTCGGGCTCGGGCCTTTTCGGGCCGTACTTTTAAGGCCCAATTACAGCTCTAGTCTAGACCTACTCTATCTGTGAAGTGTCTCGAGATAACTCGTGATATGATTTGATACTATAAATAAAATTGAATTGAACTCGGCAGGGAGTTCCATTTTTATCGTTGACAATTTGCGGTGTCTGAGTGCCGCGCAAATGCACGGTGCAAGGAGCGGCGTCCGCCGGTAACCCCGATGCGTGCAGAGGCGCGAGGGCCCGTCCATCGCTGCTCGCAGCTTTAATTGTATTTAGAGGTTGTATCAGAATAGGTTTACATGGTTTAATTTTCAGAAAACACCATATTTTTGTTGTACTGCAAATTGCTGCAGCTTCTCTTTTCACCCTGTGTGTTGAGCTCTCTGTTTTAGCTACAGAGTGAGACATCTCACTTCTGTTCCATCTTTGTTGGGAGTCGCATATGCGCAGTAAGTACTGCTAGCTAGTCAGTTGTAGAGTATGATGACATGCCATGCTAGCAGCTAGGTGAGCATTATAATGTGTGTTACAAAGTGACCCACGTTTGTCTCTGAAGTAAAGGCTGGACTACAATAGAGCTGTTTGGAGCAGTTTGTGAACAGTGTTTTCTGTTAGAGAAGTCCATTTGGGGTGGACTTTGGGCTTTTTCACTTTGTAAACCTATAACGTGCACAAAAAGATATATAACACAATAAAGGAAAGGGAAAAAGCCAAAAATCACAATATGAGCACATAACTTTGATCAGAAAATAAGATTTATAATACAAATGTTCACATGCAATTCTAAATTCCTTTGCGACCTCCACCTCCTGCTCTCCGGGAGCATGTTTAAGTGTCTCAGCCATGGCAGCCCTGATTTCGACTTCTGTGGCAGTATTACACCACTGCATTACTGCAGCTGCAAAAGAAAATACATTAGATGGTGCATACCACATGTCTTACATAACTAAGACTCCTACTACACATTGTATTTACATTTAATCAATTACCAATTTCATGGATTTGCATACCTTCCCAAAATAAATACAATTGGTAAGCTAAATTATATATATATATATATATATATATATATATATATATATATATATATATATATATATATATATATATATATATATATATATATATATATATATATATATATACACATGAAAAATGCAGTTACCTTTTACCACAGAGTAAAACATTTTTTTTTTTTTTTTGACACTGCATTACCCGCCCCTTCATCTTGAAAGAAGCCATTAGGCTGTTGGTGAAGAGCCTGTGAATACATGCAGAAAATAGAAACAAAATCAAAGGGTGAGGTCCATGCCAAAATTCTACAAATTCTCCTTTATGTTTGCATTATTCCTACTGAATAATCTTTTCTGCATTTTTGCTTTTCTAATTACTAAAAGGAGGGCAAACACAGCAGGTAATGAGTAAAAATGTAACTGCATAATTACATTCTTTATTCTGACCATGTGACAGTTGTTTAATACCTGTCCATCACTTTATGGACGCAGTCTTTATTGTTCCTCCCTCCCACCTTTGAGAGCTGGGACACCTGTACATGACACATGAGATGCCACTCAATACATTATGAATAAACCCATGGTGTTGGTGAATATACTGATTGTTGCCAGATTGAGCTTAACCCTCGTATTATGTTAAGGGTCAATTTGACCCATTTCCGTTTTTGTGTTGACCAAAATACTGGTTAACCTATATTTTTCTTCATGAAATTGTATGACATTTCCTCATTTAGGGTCATGAACTTGTTCATAAAATTTGGACACACTGATGTGTAGTGGAATGTCTGTTCAGAGTTTGTATACAAAGATGATGTTGCGGGTCATTTTGACCCGGAGACTTTCAACACCCATTTAGAACCGTGTGTGTGTGTGTGTGTGTGTGTGTGTGTGTGTGTGTGTGTGTATAAAGGAGGAGGAGCTTTCTCGCGCTTGTCCTCTTCGCTGTTGTAATGTCATCTCTTTGACACGCACACTACAAAATGAGCTCCAAAAGGTTTGCAACTGAAGAAGTTTTAGCACAGATTTTTGATGGTAATAGTGATGTAGAGAAAGAGATTTCAGAGTCAGAGGATCTTTCAGAGACCGAGAACAATGCTACTGACGATCCGGATTGTGAATTTTCCTATGATGAAGAGGATTCAGGGGTGTTACGGAGAGCGCTGGAAATCTGGACAAAAAAGTCGCTAACACGATGGCTTAAGTTGCAAGACATGAAGGTGCTTTTATTTACAAAAGAAATGGTGAAACAGTGCAGGACGTCCACAGCAAAAATCCATAAGAAACAAAAGAAATATATGTCTTTTCACACTAGCAACGCTCACATCACCTGTCTGGATTGTAGCCTACCTCAGACTGCCCCCACACTTAAGTGGCCAGTGGCTTATATGTGTTAAGCCCCTCCCACTAGAGATACCAACTCTTAATTGCCTTAATTACCTCTCCAATACGTCACCATTTACATGAATTGTCACAACCTTGAAATGTCACTGCTTGTTTCTACAATAAACAAATACCCAAATAACAGATTATTGAACAAATCATTTCCACTTATCTTACTTTGGAAAACACTAAAAACTTACACACATTTCCAACTAGAAAATCTACCCTCACCTATGAGCCAAACACATGGTATGTCCCCCCCTCAGCACACCTGTGTGTGATTGCTGCAGGCCCTATATGAAGCAGCACTTTGCTTCAGCTCTGGTTCAGACCCAGGGACTGGAGAGGAGAATGAGGTTGAGGTAATGGTTAAGTAACATGGTTTGTTGGAAATCAGAAATGACTGAAGTAAATAAACTGAACTGACTAAACTAAATTGAAGTAATGTGGTATATTTGGTAACAGTGTTACTAAATGATATGTATGAAAGTGTGACTGCAAAGTAATTGTCTGGGTGCTTAGTGACCTGAGTTGGTTTAACATGTGCTGTCCAACCGTGACAGGGCCTTTGTCACATTACCACCCTCCTCTCCTGCAGCAAGGATGTTTGGCAGTCTAGACAGGTAGTCTGCAGTGATGTTTTCCTTGCCTGCCTTGTGCCGCACAAAGAATTTGAAAGGTTGCAGTTCCAGGTACCACCTTGTCACCCTGGCATTGCGGTCCTTCATTGTCTGGATCCAGGTCAGGGCTCTGTGGTCTGTTTGGAGGTCAAACTCCCGCCCAAGAAGGTAGTATCTGAGGCTGTCCAATGCCCACTTCATTGCCAGACACTCCTTCTCAATTGTGGAGTACCGGGTTTCACGAGGCAGGAGTTTCCTGCTCAGATACAACACTGGACGTTCTTCACCTGGTTCCCCTTGAGCCAGTACTGCTCCGATGCCCACTCCCGAGGCGTCCAGCTGCACAAGGAAGCGGCATCCAAAGTCAGGGCTCTGCAACACCGGAGAAGAACACAATTTCTCCTTCAGAGCCTGAAAAGCGTTTTCGCATTCCTCACTCCATTCCACTGGATTACGGGCCAACTTGCAGGTGAGATTGGTCAGTGGGGTTGCCAGAGTGGCAAACTGGGGAATGAACCTTCGATACCAGCCCACTAAGCCAAGGAAAGACCTGACCTGAGTTTTGGTTTGGGGTCTTGGGCTGTTCCGGATGGCCTCAATTTTGTCCACCTGAGGCCAGACTTCGCCTCTCCCCAATAGATATCCCAGGTAACGAGTCTCCTGCTTGGCCCATTCACATTTCTTTAGGTTCAGGGTCAGGCCTGCTGCATTTATTGCACCAAGGACTCGGCGGATGTGCTCCAGATGCTCCTCCAAGGTCATGCTGAAGACTACCACATCATCCAGATAGGCGGCACTGCAGTCCTCACAACCTCGAAGCACTTTGTCCATAAGCGTCTGGAATGTTGCAGGAGCACCATGTTACCCAAAAGGCATCAATGTGAACTGAAAAAGACATAGCGGGGTCCTAAATGCAGTGAGGGGCCAGGACTGGCTCTCCAGGGGGACCTGCCAATACCCCTTGCAGAGGTCTAAGGTTGTGATGTAGTTGGCCCGCCCAATCCTCTCCAGCAGGTCCTCAATCCGGGGCATTGGGTAGGCGTCAAAGAATGAGATGGCATTTAGTTTCCGAAAGTCAATGCAAATGCGCAATGATCCATCTTTCACAAACAATGACAATTGTACAATGACAATTGGGCTACTGCACTCACTTTCAGATGGCTCTATGACTCCCAGTTTCAACATTAAGTGGATCTCCTCCTTCAATGCTTCCACCAATCGTTCTGGTACCCGGTAGCATGCCTGCCGTACCGGAGTGTGGTCCGGTCGGACCCGAATGACATGCTGCAACACATCTGTGTTGCCTGGTTTCTGTGTGAACAACTGAGGACAAGTGTTGAATACAACTTGTAATTCCACTGGCTTCTTACCATCCAGATGAGAGAGATCCACATTACCGGGCTGTTTCCAGGCCTCCACTACACCTTCAGAGTCATCTTCTTCAGTCACCCGGCGGGCCAGCAGTGAGGTGATGGACGGAGTACTGCATCGTTCCTCCCAGGCTTTCAAGAGGTTCACATAAGTCTGCTTCTTTTTTCCCTTCTCTGGATGCAGGATCTCATATGTTGTAGGCCCCATTTTCCTTAAGACTTCAAATGGTCCCTGCTACTTGGTCAGCAGCTTGCTGGATGAAGAGGGCAGGAGCAACAATACCTTTTGACCTGGTTTGAACTCACTTTTGCGTGCTTTCTGGTCATACCACAGCTTCTGGGTCCTCTGGGCCTCCACAGGAGGTTGTGTCTGGCCTCCTCCCGGTACTGCTCCAACCGGTCCCTCATTTGGAGGACATATTGCACAACACCTTGCCCCTCATCAGCTTTATCAGTCACTTTCTCCTCCCAGTTCTGTTTCAGCAGATCCAAGGGGCCCTGGACTGGCCACCCATAAAGCAGCTCAAATGGTGAGAATCCGGTGGACGCTTGCGAGACTTCTCTGTAGGCAAAAAGCAGAAAGGGTAACCACTTATCCCAGTCCTTCCCTGTATCAGATACAAACTTTCTGAGCATCCTCTTCAGGGTTTGGTTAAACCTTTCCACCAAGCCATCTGTCTCAAGGTGATACGGAGAGGTCCGGATTGCAGTAATGCCCAACTCCTTATGCAGCCGTTTCATCAGGTTGGATGTAAAGTTGGTTCCCTGGTCGGTCAAGATCTCTTCCGGGATGCCTACCCGAGAAAACAGCTGGACAAGAGCACTGATCAGTTTTGGAGTGGTTACAGACCGAAGAGGAAAAGCTTCAGGGAAACGAGTAGCATAATCACATACAACAAGAATGTATTGATATCCAGCTGAGCTTTTTTCTAGGGGCCCCACAATGTCCATTGCAATCCTCTTAAATGGTGTGGTAATCACAGGCATGGCTTGGAGTGGTGCTCTGTCGGATTTACGGACAGCACTGGTTTTCTGACACTCTGGGCATGTTTTGCAATATGTCTGCACATCATCATTGAAGGCCAAAAGAACCAAGAGGCCAACCTGAGATATGTCTTATAGTGTGCTAAGTGTCCTGCCCATGGAATGGTGTGTGCAAGGTGTAGTACTAGTGATCTGCATTTACCTTGGTACCACTAACCTCCTGCTACCTGGCTCCTCCCCCTCATAAAAGATATCATTGTGAAGAACATACATTGCACCACCCACTTGGGCAGTGTGATCAGCAGAGTTCAGAACCTTGGTAAACACAGACTTTAAGACAGGATCAGACTGTTGTAACACAGCGACGTTCTCTGGCACCTCCCACTTAAGATCTAATAAGTCACTTTCAGGCATTTCACAAGACACAGGTGTACCAGCATGTTTCGCAAAACGTTGTTGCCGACGTGTCTTTCTGGGCCCTTTGGTTCCAGCCTTGCAAAGACTACCACATAAGTCTGGCAGAGGCTGGAGCCCAGACAGAGCTTTGGCTTTTCCCTGTGACCTTGCCTGAGACTTTGTCATGACAAAACAAGAGACATGCACTTTTGGTTCTGACAGAGGTTCATTAGCTCTAACAAAACTTTTACCTTTGCTTAGGAGGTCATATAACACAGGCAAATCCCTCCCCAAAAACATTTCCACTGGTCATCAGATACTTTTGCCCATCCACCTCAACTATCAGTTCTACCTGTGGCTCTGGCTTACAGTCACCATGTACACATAACACCTCTGTCTGCTGACTGTAGTCAATAGTACACGGCACATATCTTTTTTTTATGAATGACATAGAACTTCCAGAGTCAAGGAGAGCAGTTACAGGCTTGCCATTAATTTTAACTGGAACAGATCTAGATTCCCCTTCCTTGTCCTGGTAATCACTCTGGTCACTCTTTTTAACCCTTGTGTGGTCCTTCGGGTCCTTGCGACCCAAAGGACAAAACAAGGGTTAATACAGCACATTAGTGCTTGTTTGTACAACATTTTGGCCAGCTTAAACTGTGTTTAAATGTGCTCTAGAAACAAACTTTCTTACTTACTTTACAAGAGACAGGGTTTAGAGAGCAATTCTCAACAAAATAAACGGAAGTACATAACCCTTGTGTTGTCCTTTGGGTCCCGGTGACCCGAAGGACAACACAAGGGCTAGGCACATAACATAGTCCAGTCACTTTTGGTTTCTTCAGGGGGCAAACAGATGCTTTGTGTCCCTGCTGTTGACAATGATAGCACACTAAAGTCTTAATTGCTGAATGAGCAGTCTGTCCCTTAACATTTGCCCCACGATTACCTTAAAAGTTGTCTCGATGGCCGATGTTCCCTGGTATCCCCTCGTGTTGGTCGTGGTGTGGCTCCCCTCCGGGCATTCAGGAACTTTAGGGCCAATTTTGCTGCCGTCAGACCATCTTCCGGTTCATGCTTCCTCAACCACATCCTGATGTCTGGAGGAAACACCTGCAGGAGCTGCTCCAGAATGATGGTCTCTCCTAACTGGTCCTTATTCTTTCGTTCAGGCCGCACCCAGCGACGGTAGAGGCCTCACAGTCGATGGTATGTCTCAGTCGGTGTCTCCCCAGGTGGCGTTGAGATTGCTCGGAACCGTTGTCGATAGGTTTCAGGGGAGATGTCAAATTTCACCAACAGCGCCTCCCTCAGGTCTGGGTAACAGTTGGAACGATCTTCATCCATGGCTGTGTAGGCCTCCAGGGCTTTCCCGGTCAACAGGGGGATTAATCTATAGGCCCACTCCTCCTTTGGCCACTGCCATGTTCTTGCCATACGTTCAAAACGTAAAAGGTAGTTTTCGATGTCCTCACCATGTTGATACACTGGCATCTTAGGCTCCTTACGCTGAACTGCTGATGGACCCACAGCAGGATTACCCAGTCTGCTTGGGGAAGAAGTCAATGATTGCCCAAAGGCAGTATTGTCTGGTGGGCCTTCCCTTCTGGGGTGCGGAGTTGGAAGTTCCAGTCTAGGGCTAGGGCTCCCACCCTCTGTTGCGGCGGAAGGCCCGACTGGGGATGGCTGTAAAACAGGTAAACGGGAAGCCTCCAGTGAGTCCCGTAGGCCTCGAAGCTCCCCTTGGAGGATATCATCTCTCCTCTGCTGAGCGGCTAAAAAGTCCCTGAAGAGATTTATTACTTCAGTGTTTGAGGGACTCCCTTCCGGCTCTTGCCCGGACTTCAGCTGCCTGGTTTTTGGTTTTGCCTTTTGTGACTCAAAACCAGGCAGTTCTTCCTCTGACGTCACTGCTGTCTCCCAGTCATCTTCCTGCTCCATCTCAGGCTTCGTCCATTGTGACCTTAATCCAGGTCGTTTTTTAAAAGCACGGTCGGTTTTGCGACTGGCCATCCCATTTCTGACACCATATGTTACGGAGAGCGCTGGAAATCTGGACCAAAAAGTTGCTAACACGATGGCTTAAGTTGCAAGACATGAAGGTGCTTTTATTTACAAAAGAAATGGTGAAACAGTGCAGGACGTCCACAGCAAAAATCCATAAGAAACAAAAAAAATATATGTCTTTTCACACTAGCAATGCTCACATCACCTGTCTGGATTGTAGCCTACCTCAGACTGCCCCCATGCTTAAGTGGCCAGAGGCTTATATGTGTTAAGCCCCTCCCACTAGAGCTACCAACTCTTAATTGCCTTAATTACCTCTCCAATACGTCACCATTTACATGAATTGTCACAACCTCGAAATGTCACTGCTAGTTTCTCCATCCATCCATCCATCCATCTTCGTCCGCTTATCCGGTGTCGGGTTGCGGGGGGAGCAGCTCCAGCAAGGGACCCCAAACTTCCCTTTCCCGAGCAACATTAACCAGCTCCGACTGGGGGATCCCGAGGCGTTCCCAGGTCAGGTTGGAGATATAATCCCTCCACCTAGTCCTGGGTCTTCCCCGAGGCCTCCTCCCAGCTGGACGTGCCTGGAACACCTCCATAGGGAGGCGCCCAGGGGGCATCCTTACCAGATGCCCGAACCACCTCAACTGGCTCCTTTCGACGCAAAGGAGCAGCGGCTCTACTCCGAGCTCCTCACGGATGACTGAGCTTCTCACCCTATCTCTAAGGGAGACGCCAGCCACCCTCCTGAGGAAACCCATTTCGGCCGCTTGTACCCTGGATCTCGTTTGTTCGGTCATGACCCAGCCTTCATGACCATAGGTGAGGGTAGGAACGAAAACTGACCGGTAGATCGAGAGCTTTGCCTTCTGGCTCAGCTCTCTTTTCGTCACAACGGTGCGATAGATTGAATGCAATACCGCACCCGCTGCGCCAATTCTCCGACCAATCTCCCGCTCCATTGTCCCCTCACTCGTGAACAAAACCCCAAGGTACTTGAACTCCGTCACTTGGGGTAAGGACTCATTCCCTACCTGGAGAAGGCATTCCATCGGTTTCCTACTGAGAACCATGGCCTCAGATTTAGAGGTGCTGATCCTCATCCCAACCGCTTCACACTCGGTTGCGAACCGATCCAGTGAGTGCTGAAGGTCGCAGGCCGATGATGCCATCAGGACCACATCATCTGCAAAGAGCAGCGATGAGATCCCAAGCCCACCAAACTGCAACCCCTCCCCACCCCGACTACGCCTCGATATCCTGTCCATAAATATTACAAACAGGATTGGTGACAAAGCGCAGCCCTGGCGGAGGCCAACCCTCACCTGAAACGAGTCCGACTTACTACCGAGAAACCGGACACAGCTCTCACTTTGGTCATACAGAGATTGGATGGCCTTGAGTAGAGACCCCCTCACCCCATACTCCTGCAGCACCTCCCACAGTATCTCCCGGGGGACCCGGTCATACGCCTTCTCCAAATCCACAAAACACATGTAGACCGGTTGGGCATACTCCCAGGCTCCCTCCAGGATCCTTGCGAGAGTGAAGAGCTAGTCCGTTGTTCCACGACCAGGACGGAATCCGCATTGTTCCTCCTCAACCCGAGGTTCGACTATCGGCCGAACCCTTCTTTCCAGCACCTTGGAGTAGACTTTACCAGGGAGGCTGAGAAGTGTGATACCCCTATAATTGGCACACACCCTCTGGTCCCCCTTTTTAAAAAGGGGAACCACCACCCCAGTCTGCCACTCCTTTGGCACCGTCCCAGACTTCCACTCAATGTTGAAGAGGCGTGTCAACCAGGACAGCCCCTCCACACCCAGACCCTTGAGCATTTCTGGACGGATCTCATCAATCCCCGGGGCTTTGCCACTGTGTAGTTGTTTGACTACATCAGTGACTTCCGCCTGGGAAATCAACGACAATCCCCCGTTATCCTCCAGCTCTGCCTCTAACATAGAGGGCGTATTAGTCGGATTCAGGAGTTCCTCAAAGTGCTCCTTCCACCGCCCTATTACCTCCTCAGTTGAGGTCAACAGTGTCCCATCCTTACTGTACACAGCTTGGATGGTTCCCCGCTTCCCCCTCCTGAGGTGGCGAACAGTTTTCCAGAAGCACTTTGGTGCCGACCGAAAGTCCTTCTCCATGTCTTCTCCAAACTTCTCCCACACCCGCTGCTTTGCCTCTTTCACGGCAGAGGCTGCAGCCCTTCGGGCCCGTCGGTACCCTGCAACTGCCTCCGGAGTCCTCCGGGATAACATATCCCGGAAAGACTCCTTCTTCAGCCGGACGGCTTCCCTGACCACCGGTGTCCACCACGGTGTTCGTGGGTTACCGCCCCTTGAGGCACCTAAGACCCTAAGACCACAGCTCCTCGCCGCTGCTTCAGCAATGGAAACTTTGAACATTGTCCACTCAGGTTCAATGCCCCCAGCCTCCACAGGGATGCACGAAAAGCTCCGCCGGAGGTGTGAGTTGAAAGTCTGTCGGACAGGGGCCTCCTCCAGACGTTCCCAATTTACCCGCACTACACGTTTGGGCTTACCAGGTCTGTCCAGAGTCTTCCCCACCCCTGACCCAACTCACCACCAGATGGTGATCGGTTGACAGCTCTGCCCCTCTCTTTACCCGAGTGTCCAAAACATACGGCCTCAGATCAGATGAAACGATTATGAAATCGATAATTGACCTTCGGCCTAGGGTGCTCTGGTACCAGGTACACTTATGAGCATCCCTATGTTCGAACATGGTGTTCGTTATAGACAATCCATGACTAGCACAGAAGTCAAACAACAAACAACCACTCTGGTTTAGATCAGGGAGGCCGTTCCTCCCAATCACGCCTCTCCTGGTGTCTCCATCATTGCCCACGTGTGCGTTGAAGTCCCCCAGCAGAACAATGGAGTCCCCCACTGGAGCCCCATGCAGGAATCCAGTCAAGGTCTCTAAGAAGGCCGAATACTCCGAACTCCTGTTTGGTGCATATGCACAAACAACAGTCAGAGTTTTCCCCCCCACAACCCTCAGGCGTAGGGAGGCGACCCTCTCGTCACCGGCTCCAGCAAGGGACCCCAAACTTCCCTTTCCCGAGCAACATTAACCAGCTCCGACTGGGGGATCCTGAGGCGTTCCCAGGTCAGGTTGGAGATATAATCCCTCCACCTAGTCCTGGGTCTTCCCCGAGGCCTCCTCCCAGCTGGACGTGCCTGGAACACCTCCATAGGGAGGCGCCCAGGGGGCATCCTTACCAGATGCCCGAACCACCTCAACTGGCTCCTTTCGACGCAAAGGAGCAGCGGCTCTACTCCGAGCTCCTCACGGATGACTGAGCTTCTCACCCTATCTCTAAGGGAGACGCCAGCCACCCTCCTGAGGAAACCCATTTCGGCCGCTTGTACCCTGGATCTCGTTTGTTCGGTCATGACCCAGCCTTCATGACCATAGGTGAGGGTAGGGCGAAAACTGACCGGTAGATCGAGAGCTTTGCCTTCTGGCTCAGCTCTCTTTTTCGTCCACAGCAGTGCGATAGATTGAATGCAATACCGCACCCGCTGCGCCAATTCTCCGACCAATCTCCCGCTCCATTGTCCCTCACTCGTGAACAAAACCCCAAGGTACTTGAACTCCGTCACTTGGGGTAAGGACTCATTCCCTACCTGGAGAAGGCATTCCATCGGTTTCCTACTGAGAACCATGGCCTCAGATTTAGAGGTGCTGATCCTCATCCCAACCGCTTCACACTCGGTTGCGAACCGATCCAGTGAGTGCTGAAGGTCGCAGGCCGATGATGCCATCAGGACCACATCATCTGCAAAGAGCAGCGATGAGATCCCAAGCCCACCAAACTGCAACCCCTCCCCACCCCGACTACGCCTCGATATCCTGTCCATAAATATTACTAACAGGATTGGTGACAAAGCGCAGCCCTGGCGGAGGCCAACCCTCACCTGAAACGAGTCCGACTTACTACCGAGAAACCGGACACAGCTCTCACTTTGGTCATACAGAGATTGGATGGCCTTGGTAGAGACCCCTCACCCCATACTCCTGCAGCACCTCCCACAGTATCTCCCGGGGACCCGGTCATACGCCTTCTCCAAATCCACAAAACACATGTAGACCGGTTGGGCATACTCCCAGGCTCCCTCCAGGATCCTTGCGAGTGAAGAGCTAGTCCGTTGTTCCACGACCAGGGACGGAATCGCATTGTTCCTCCTCAACCCGAGGTTCGACTATCGGCCGAACCCTCCTTTCCAACACCTTGGAGTAGACTTTACCAGGGAGGCTGAGAAGTGTGATACCCCTATAATTGGCACACACCCTCTGGTCCCCTTTTTAAAAAGGGGAACCACCACCCCAGTCTGCCACTCCTTTGGCACCGTCCCAGACTTCCACTCAATGTTGAAGAGGCGTGTCAACCAGGACAGCCCCTCCACACCCAGAGCCTTGAGCATTTCTGGGACGGATCTCATCAATCCCGGGCTTTGCCACTGTGTAGTTGTTTGACTACATCAGTGACTTCCGCCTGGGAAATCAACGACAATCCCCGTTATCCTCCAGCTCTGCCTCTAACATAGAGGGCGTATTAGTCGGATTCAGGAGTTCCTCAAAGTGCTCCTTCCACCGCCCTATTACCTCCTCAGTTGAGGTCAACAGTGTCCCATCCTTACTGTACACAGCTTGGATGGTTCCCCTTCCCCTCCTGAGGTGGCGAACAGTTTTCCAGAAGCACTTTGGTGCCGACCGAAAGTCCTTCTCCATGTCTTCTCCAAACTTCTCCCACACCCGCTGCTTTGCCTCTTTCACGGCAGAGGCTGCAGCCCTTCAACCCCCCGGTACCCTGCAACTGCCTCCGAGTCCTCCGGGATAACATATCCCGGAAAGACTCCTTCTTCAGCCGGACGGCTTCCCTGACCACCGGTGTCCACCACGGTGTTCGTGGGTTACCGCCCCTTGAGGCACCTAAGACCCTAAGACCACAGCTCCTCGCCGCAGCTTCAGCAATGGAAACTTTGAACATTGTCCACTCAGGTTCAATGCCCCCAGCCTCCCACAGGGATGCGAAAAGCTCCGCCCGGAGGTGTGAGTTGAAAGTCTGTCGGACAGGGGCCTCCTCCAGACGTTCCCAATTTACCCCGCACTACACGTTTGGGCTTACCAGGTCTGTCCAGAGTCTTCCCCACCCCTTACCCAACTCACCACCAGATGGTGATCGGTTGACAGCTCTGCCCCTCTCTTTACCCGAGTGTCCAAAACATACGGCCTCAGATCAGATGAAACGATTATGAAATCGATAATTGACCTTCGGCCTAGGGTGCTCTGGTACCAGGTACACTTATGAGCATCCCTATGTTCGAACATGGTGTTCGTTATAGACAATCCATGACTAGCACAGAAGTCAAACAACAAACAACTGATCTAAACTCTGGTTTAGATCAGGGAGGCCGTTCCTCCCAATCACGCCTCTCCTGGTGTCTCCATCATTGCCCACGTGTGCGTTGAAGTCCCCCAGCAGAACAATGGAGTCCCCCACTGGAGCCCCATGCAGGAATCCAGTCAAGGTCTCTAAGAAGGCCGAATACTCCGAACTCCTGTTTGGTGCATATGCACAAACAACAGTCAGAGTTTTCCCCCCCACAACCCGCAGGCGTAGGGAGGCGACCCTCTCGTCACCAGGGTAAACTCCAACACAGCGGCGCTCAGCCGGGGGCTTGTGAGTATCCCCACACCCGCCCGGCCCCTCACACCCTGGGCAACTCCGGAGAAGAAAAGAGTCCAACCCCTATCCAGGAGTACGGTTCCAGAACCAAGACTGTGCGTAGAGGTAAGCCCCACCAGATCTAACCGGTAGCGCTCCACCTCCCGCACCAGTTCCGGCTCCTTCCCCCACAGAGAGGTGACGTTCCACGTCCCCAGAGCCAGCGTCTGCCGCCCGGGTCTGGTCCGTCGAGGCCCCTGACCTTCACTGCCACCCATGTGGCATCGCATCCGACCCCAACGGTTCCTCCCACTGCTAGTTTCTACAATAAACAAATACCCAAATAACAGATTATTGAACAAATCATTTTCCACTTATCTTAATTTGGAAAACACTAAAAACTTACACACATTTCCAACTAGAAAATCTACTCTCACCTATGACCCAGACACATGGTATCTCCCACCCTCAACACACCTATGTGTGATTGCTGCAGGCCCTATATGAAGCAGCACTTTGGTTCAGCTCTGGTTCAGACCCAGGGACTGGAGAGGAGAATGAGGTTGAGGTAATGGTTAAGTAACATGGTTTGTTGGAAATCAGAAATGACTGAAGTAAATAAACTGAACTGACTAAACTAAACTGAAGTAATGTGGTATATTTGGTAACAGTGTTACTAAACGATATGTATGAAAGTGTGACTGCAAAGTAATTGTCTGGGTGCTTAGGGACCTGAGTTGGTTTATCTCACAACCGTGACAGGGCCTTTGTCACAAGGGGACTAGTCTGGTGTAGTCTACATTAGCTGAAAACAATGGGCAGCAATCATCCTCAACATGGACAGCTAAAGATGGTAACATAAAATGGTCAACATCACCACACAGACTGACTGACTGTCATCAAAATGACTCCAAGCCCCACAAGATTTTCTGCCACACTAGTTGATGATATTCAATCACCATTTCATCTCTTCATATCCCAACCAACAGATAGGATCATAGTGGACATTACCAACTTGTAGGGGAGGTGTGTATTTCAAGAGAAATGGAAGCCACTAGATCAGATTGACTTGCATGCATTCATTGAAATCCTAGTCCTGCTGCGTCTGCAGCATCCACCCATGCTCTGCAGCGCCACGTTACATCCCGCAACACCCTGCTGTGATGTTCATACGCACAGAGTAGTCAGGATCCGCTATAGGAGACTGCATTACTCAGTATGACACGATGTGCCCTGCTATGACATGAACTTCCATGACTACCTCGAAGTCACTGTTCCATTATCTCTAATGTGACTATTATTTGCCACTGTTCATCACATCAGCAACCGGCCCCGTCAGACACTGCCGACCAAGAGTCTGGGTCTGCCTAGGTTTCTTCCTAAAAGGGAGTTTTTTCTTGCCACTGTTGCAACAGCCACTGATAATGCTTGCTCTTGGGGGAATTACTGTAATTGTTGGGGTTTTACTCTATCTGTAAAGTGTCTCGAGATAACTCTTGTTATGATTTGACACTATAAATCAAATTGAATTGAATCAAATTATTAGCTGGAGTGTACAAGTCAAAGGAAGAAGCAACTGCCAGTCTGTGGAATGACGAGAGTAGAAGGCCAATATTTCTAACAACAATGTCTTTGGAGTCAATTCATACGAAAGCTTGGGTGTTCCACAACACTAGAGCTGGTCGACGTGAAAGAGACAAACTAGCTGAGATCAGAGATGTAGGGGATAAATGGGTCGAAATTTTACCTGTCTTGTACAATACTGGTCCCCATGTCACTGTAGATGAACACCTTGTTCCATTCAGGGGGCGCTGTCCCTTCTGACAGTACAGTATTTACACTGTACGGGTCATTTTGACCCGTAACAATATCAATGTAATTTTTTTTTCAACATAATACGAGGGTTAAATGGGAACTGATCATGTTGACTCATCCATTAACTTTAAATCCATGCTAAATATTATGGGACAGTAGCATACCTCTATACAAAGGCATGAAAATCAGCTTGAAAAGATTTGAGCACTGTGTTCCTCAATTACACATTCTATAAAGCTGGGCATCTTAACTGATGCAGGAGAAAAGCAAAGTTTTGTACAATATAGATCATTTAAACTTTTTGGAGACTGGGGGTCTAGTCTAATTGACATAATTTAGTCCAATTTCTGTATAAATCATACCCTTTGTTCCCAGAGGTTGCGGTCCTTGAGACGTGCCTCTTCTTCAGCAAACTGTTCTTGGGTTTCTAGCCTAGCAACATGGACAGCAGAATTCAGGGGCTCATAGTGCCTCCCGACTCTTTTTATCTCATCAAGAAGTTCAACTAGCTTTCCAAGCACTGACTTCTGGTATTCTGTGGAAGAAAATATATTAATTTATTTTCGTGTCAAGTACTTTATAAATCTTACTTTATTATTATTAAAGAATGATACAATAATAAATATTGACCATGGACGTACTAGCTTGAGACATGGGGAATAAGCTTCTGCTCCTTGACTGTGATGGCATTCCAACTCCACACTGAGGTGTGCGAGAACGCCTGGATCCTGAAGAAAAATAACAAAACCAGCGTTGAAGCTCATTGAAATAGTTTTTAAAGACAGCTGCTCTTGCAATAATGTCAGGAAGTGAGGTGGGACAATTGCCAACTATGAAGAATGCAGCTGATCATGGACTCACTGGATGAGGATGCCCGACCTTCTCTGCTCCTGGACTGTGATGGCATTCCAACTCCACGTTGAGGTGTGCGAGAATGCCTGGATCCTGAGGAAAAACATAGGCCCAAAATGCCAACTATGAAGAAAACGGTTTATTCCATGTGTAGTTACGGTAATCGCAGGTTGCAATTAAGACATTCAACTGTCTCATAAGTGTGTTTTTACCTCTGTTCCATGTAGCGGCATCTGAATTCAGGAGGTTTTAAAAAGAGGGAACAAAAAGGTAAAGATATTAACAGGCAGATTGCAAAAATGTAAATATTTAAGACTACCAAGGGTTAAAATACAAATAAAAACCAAACGGTGATATATCTTGCTTTGAGTCTATAACCTTACATTAATTCTTAGTCTTAATGGACATGCAGTAAAAAAAATTACTGATTTACTGGCTGTCACTGGACTAAATGCTTCTGATGATTTAGACCTTGTGGGTGAACGGTGAAGCATTGGACGAGAACATCCAGAAACTGAACAGAAAGGTTGAAAGACTTTGTTTTGAGCCCACACTTGAAAATATTTTATATTCAATTTGCATTGTGAGTAAGTAAAGTAGAATAAATAAAAACATGAAATTACTGTCTGAAGATGGACTATCTGGTTGTATAATGGCGGTGTTAGTCAGTTCTGGGGGTGCGGGTAACTGGAGCAGCATTGCATTTTGTCCTGTGGTTGTTAAAAGAAAAAATAAATTCCAAAACCAGAAGCATTTACAGCAACTTAAATGACAGAAAAACTCAAATATTGCCAACCATTCCCTGAAATTTGATGACTGAATTATATCACTGTATGAGCCCAGCTAACTATATTTTACTCACCCCTATGTGAGAGCTTAATCTTTGGCGGAGGAACTGGAAGCACCACTGTATCTTCTAATTGACAAGAACATGCACAATGAAATTAATCACAGTAAAATAACGATGAATACACACAGTTTACACAGCCAACTTAATTTTACTGGCATTAAATATAATACATAAACTGTACTCATCCTTTTTCTTGTCCTGCCAATATTATATTTGTCACTTATGATAAGTGATGGTTTCATTGTTCAATGCATATTCTTAAATAGGACAAAATAAATTACCTTTAACATAATCTTCAAATGTCCTTCTTTTCTTCATTCTCTTTTGACTGACTGTGTCCTCTTCGGTTTGAGCTGAGGTGTAATTATATTTTTCACACTCCTGTCGGCTTACTACAAATCAAGAATGAAAACAAACACTATTAGCAATAGTAATATGTATTATGGTGTTATAGTATTTTAACTGAAAAATAAATTGTAAAGATATGCCAGAAATAGCATTCAAAATATTTTTTATCACCTGATGTCACTTTGAATTTAACAAATTCAAAACTCAGCCAGTCCTCCTGTGGTTGTAGAAGGCGCTTATGTGCCACAGACACATTTTTTAGAGGCCATCGCAGCACTTTGGTCTCTGTGTCAATCCAGTTCAATGGCAAAACTCCTTCCATCTGCTGCCCATTCTTCACACAAACAGCCCGTGCGTATACCATTGCCTGACACACAATTAGATCATCATCTAAATTTGATGGACAATGACAATAGAGATTATTATCCGTATAGTAAAAGTTTACACAATGAAATGGTGCTCACATTAACTAAATAGACAAGTTACCTTTGGCATTAATAGCAGATGGCGTCTCGTTAGCTCCGCTGCTGCTTGACTCTCTTGTTGTTGCTGTGTCGCTGAGTAGTAGAGAATCAAACACGCGACAGTCCTGCAAACGGATTGCGTGCTGTGTGGCCAAATGCTTCTGCATATTGGAGGTAGTTCCCCCCTTTGCCAAAAATAAACTTTTACAACTGTTGCAAATGACTGCATTGGCGTCTTTTTGAGTGAAATATAACCACACTTTAGATCACTTCTGCCTCGATGACATGTTTGCTGCGTAACCAAAAGATCGCTAAGCGTGTGTGACGGTCATGACACATTTGCAACGAGCGGAACCGTTAAGCGGAATTGTTAAGCAGGTACACTAACGGTTCCAAGGAATTGATTCACTGGGATTCCCATCCCTAGATTTGGGTGTGGGCAAGATGGAGGTAGGTTGACCATTGTTCATTTAGACATACCACCCACATTGTTATGATACAAACCTGGTTGATAATGGGCAACAAATCTCTTGTTGCCTAGAGTTGTGCATGTAAAAGAAATGCTACTGCAAAGTCTGAAAGAGACTTACACAACTCATCATAGCCACAAGCAGAAGATGCACCTCTTGAAAACATGCATGATGATGAGGACCTCTTGCAAACCTGTATGACGGATGATGATAGTGAGCACTCTGGAAATATCCCACAATCAAGCTGTCGCTTTAACAGGGACTTGAGCTGCGGTATTCTTTTTCGCTCAAAACGTAGAAAACCTAATGCAATTTTACAACTCCAGACCAATAAACTTTCCTGCTGGTGGGTACCATAAAGCAACTCTCCATCTTGATCCACTTCTATACTCTTGGTGTCCTCATGCAGAAGTACAGTCTGTTGTTTGAGGAAAAGCCCTAGCGCCTGCTTGGACTTACCATCAAAATAGGGAGTTCAGCACAGAGATTTGGGTGTGGGCAAGATGGAGGTAGGTTGACCATTGTTCATTTAGACATACCACCCACATTGTTATGATACAAACCTGGTTGAAAATGGGCAACAAATCTCTTGCAAAGAGTTGTGCATGTAACACAAATACTACTGCAGTCTGAAAGTGTTAAGGCTTGCCCAAATGCACAACTCATCATAGCCACAAGCAGAAGATGCATCTTTTGTAAAGATGCATGATAAGGACCAAGACAAAAACATCACACAATAAACTGGTTACCTGAACAGGGACTTGAATCCTGGACCCTCTGGTTAAAAGTCTGATGCTCTTCCGACTGAGCTATCCAGGCTTCTCTAAGATGGGGCTGTGGACGAACCAATAGCGTGGACTCCAAACGGAAGTATAAGTCAGTGAAGACCATTAAGCTGTTGCCATGATCACTGTCTTCTGGATAAGAGGAGGGTACAACCCTGATTTGCACATTGCCTGGGAACACACATTGTTATGGCACAAACTGGTTGAAAATCGGTCATACAAAATGCAAAACTCATCATGGCCACAAGAAGTCTGTGGACCTCCTGCAAACCTGTATGACGGATGATGATAGTGAGCACTCCGGAAAAATCCCCCAATCAAGCTGTTGCTTTAACAGGGACTTGAGCTGCGGTATTCTATTTCGCTCAAAACGTATAAAACCTAATGCAATTTTACGGCTCCAGACCGATAAACTTTCCTGCTGGTGGGTACCATAAAGCAGTTCTCCATCTTGATCCACTTCTATACTCTTGGTGTCCTCATGCAGAAGTACAATCTGTAGTTTGAGGAAAAGCCCTAGCGCCTGCTTGGACTTACCATCAAAAAAGGGAGTTTAGCACAGAGATTTGGGTGTGGGCAAGATGGAGGTAGTTTGACCATTGTTCATTTAGACATACCACCCACATTGTTATGATACAAACCTGGTTGAAAATGGGCAACAAATCTCTTGTAAAGAGTTGTGCATGTAACACAAATACTACTGCAAAGTCTGAAAGTGACTTTCACAACTCATCATAGCCACAAGCAGAAGATGCACCTCTTGAAAACATGCATGATGATAAGGATCTCTTGCAAACCTGTATGACGGATGATGATAGTGAGCACTCCGGAAAAATCCCCCAATCAAGCTGTCGCTTTAACAGGGACTTGAGCTGCGGTATTCTTTTTCGCTCAAAACGTAGAAAACCTAATGCAATTTTACCATCTCCAGACCAATAAACTTTTAACTGGTGGGTACCATAAAGCAGTTCTCCATCTTGATCCACTTCTATACTCTTGGTGTCCTCATGCAGAAAACAATCTGTAGTTTGAGGAAAAGACCTAATTTGCTTGGACTTACCATCAAAAAGGGAGTTCAGCACAGAGATTTGGGTGTGGGCAAGATGGAGGTAGGTTGACCATTGTTCATTTAGACATACCACCCACATTGTTATGATACAAACCTGGTTGAAAATGGGCAACAAATCTCTTGTAAAGAGTTGTGCATGTAACACAAATACTACTGTCAAAGTCTGAAAGGCTTTGCCCAACTTTCACAACTCATCATAGCCACAAGCAGAAGATGCACCTTTTGAAAACATGCATGATGATAAGGACAAGACAAAAACATCACACAATAAACTGGTTGATGAATAGGGACTTGAACCCTGGACCCTCTGGTTAAAAATCAAGACTGAGCTATCCAGGGACTTAAGATGGGGCTGTGGATGGACTCAAAATGGAAGTATAAGTGCAAGTGAAACCATTAAGCATGTTGCCATGATCACTGTCTTTTGGATAAGGAGGAGGGTACAACCCTGATTTGCATTGCCTGGGAACACACATTGCAGTCACAAACTGGTTTCAAGTCATACAAAATGCACAACTCATCATGGCCACAAGAAGTCTGTGGACCTCCTGCAAATCTGTAAAACGGATGATGATAGTGAGCACTCCGGAAATATCTCACAATCAAGCTGTTGCTTTAACAGGGACTTGAGCTGCGGTATTCTTTTTCGCTCAAAACGTAGAACACCTAATGCAATTTTACGGCTCCAGACCGATAAACTTTCCTGCTGGTGGGTACCATAAAGCAGTTCTCCATCTTGATCCTCTTCTATACTCTTGGTGTCCTCATGCAGAAGTACAATCTGTAGTTTGAGGAAAAGCCCTAGCGCCTGCTTGGACTTACCATCAAAAAAGGGAGTTTAGCACAGAGATTTGGGTGTGGGCAAGATGGTGGTAGGTTGACCATTGTTCATTTAGACATACCACCCACATTGTTATGATACAAACCTGGTTGAAAATGGGCAACAAATCTCTTGTAAAGAGTTGTGCATGTAACACAAATACTACTGCAAAGTCTGAAAGTGACTTTCACAACTCATCATAGCCACAAGCAGAAGATGCACCTCTTGAAAACATGCATGATGATAAGGATCTCTTGCAAACCTGTATGACGGATGATGATAGTGAGCACTCGGAAAAATCCCCAATCA
This sequence comes from Perca flavescens, assembly GCF_004354835.1. Lineage (NCBI taxonomy): Eukaryota > Metazoa > Chordata > Actinopteri > Perciformes > Percidae > Perca > Perca flavescens. The sequence goes on from NC_041348.1 coordinate 6,486,569, forward strand.
AGCTGTCGCTTTAACAGGGACTTGAGCTGCGGTATTCTTTTTCGCTCAAAACGTAGAAAACCTAATGCAATTTTACCATCTTACCATCAAAAAAGGGAGTTCAGCACAGACATTTGGGTGCATGTAACGCAAATACTACTGCAGTCTGAAAGTCTTAAGGCTTGCCCAAATGCACAACTCATCATAGCCACAAGCAGAAGATGCATCTTTTGTAAACAAGCATGATTATAAGGACCATGACAAACACATCACACAATAAACTGGACGCCTGAACAGGGACTTGAACCCTGGACCCTCAGATTAAAAGTCTGATGCTCTACCGACTGAGCTATCCAGGCTCCTGTAAGATGTGGCTGTGGACGAACCAATAGCCTGGACTCCAAATGGAAGTATAAGTCGGTGAAGACCATTAAGCTTTTGCCATGATCACTGTCTTTTGGATAGGAGGAGGGTAGAACCCTGACTTGCAAATTGCCTGGGAACACACATTGTTATGGCACAAACTGGTTGTAAATCGGCCAAGTCATACAAAATGCACAACTCATCATGGCCACAAGAAGTCTGTGGACCTCCTGCAAATCTAAAAAACGGATGATGAATGCAGTCAACTCACAGCTGTTGCCTTAACAGGGACTTGAGCTGCGGTATTCTTTTTCGCTCAAAACGTAGAACACCTAATGCAATTTTACGGCTCCAGACCGATAAACTTTCCTGCTGGTGGGTACCATAAAGCAGTTCTCCATCTTGATCCACTTCTATACTCTTGGTGTCCTCATGCAGAAGTACAATCTGTAGTTTGAGGAAAAGCCCTAGCGCCTGCTTGGACTTACCATCAAAAAGGGGGAGTTTAGCACAGAGATTTGGGTGTGGGCAAGATGGTGGTAGGTTGACCATTGTTCATTTAGACATACCGCCCACATTGTTATGATGCAAACCTGGTTGAAAATGGGCAACAAATCTCTTGTAAAGAGTTGTGCATGTAACACAAATACTACTGCAAAGTCTGAAAGTGACTTTCACAACTCATCATAGCCACAAGCAGAAGATGCACCTCTTGAAAACATGCATGATGATAAGGATCTCTTGCAAACCTGTATGACGGATGATGATAGTGAGCACCGGAAAAATCCCCAATCAAGCTGTCGCTTTAACAGGGACTTGAGCTGCGGTATTCTTTTTCGCTCAAAACGTAGAAAACCTAATGCAATTTTTACCATCTTACCATCAAAAAAGGGAGTTCAGCACAGACATTTGGGTGCATGTAACATAAATACTACTGCAGTCTGAAAGTCTTAAGGCTTGCCCAAATGCACAACTCATCATGGCCACAAAGAAGTCTGTGGACCTCCTTTTGTAAAACGGATGATGATAAGTGACCACCGGAAACACATCACACAATAAACTGACGCCTTAACAGGGACTTGAGCTGTGGTATTCTTTTTCATCAAAACTTAGAACACCTAATGAATTTTACGGCTCCAGACCGATAAACTTTCCTGCTGGTGGGTACCATAAAGCAGTTCTCCATCTTGATCCTCTTCTATACTCTTGGTGTCCTCATGCAGAAGTACAATCTGTAGTTTGAGGAAAAGCCCTAGCGCCTGCTTGGACTTACCATCAAAAAAGGGAGTTTAGCACAGAGATTTGGGTGTGGGCAAGATGGTGGTAGGTTGACCATTGTTCATTTAGACATACCGCCCACATTGTTATGATGCAAACCTGGTTGAAAATGGGCAACAAATCTCTTGTAAAGAGTTGTGCATGTAACACAAATACTACTGCAAAGTCTGAAAGTGACTTTCACAACTCATCATAGCCACAAGCAGAAGATGCACCTCTTGAAAACATGCATGATGATAAGGATCTCTTGCAAACCTGTATGACGGATGATGATAGTGAGCACTCCGGAAAAATCCCCCAATCAAGCTGTCGCTTTAACAGGGACTTGAGCTGCGGTATTCTTTTTCGCTCAAAACGTAGAAAACCTAATGCAATTTTACCATCTTACCATCAAAAAAGGGAGTTCAGCACAGACATTTGGGTGCATGTAACGCAAATACTACTGCAGTCTGAAAGTCTTAAGGCTTGCCCAAATGCACAACTCATCATAGCCACAAGCAGAAGATGCATCTTTTGTAAACAAGCATGATTATAAGGACCATGACAAACACATCACACAATAAACTGGACGCCTGAACAGGGACTTGAACCCTGGACCCTCAGATTAAAAGTCTGATGCTCTACCGACTGAGCTATCCAGGCTCCTGTAAGATGTGGCTGTGGACGAACCAATAGCCTGGACTCCAAATGGAAGTATAAGTCAGTGAAGACCATTAAGCTTTTGCCATGATCACTGTCTTTTGGATAGGAGGAGGGTAGAACCCTGACTTGCAAATTGCCTGGGAACACACATTGTTATGGCACAAACTGGTTGTAAATCGGCCAAGTCATACAAAATGCACAACTCATCATGGCCACAAGAAGTCTGTGGACCTCCTGCAAATCTGTAAAACGGATGATGATAGTGAGCACTCCGGAAATATCTCACAGTCAAGCTGTTGCCTTAACCGGGACTTGAGATGTGGCATTCTTTTTCGCTCAAAAGGTAGAAAAACTAATGCACTTTTACGGCTCCAGACCAATAAACTTTCCTGCTGGTGGGTACCATGAAGCAGCTCTCCATCTTGATCCACTTCTATACTCTTGGTGTCCTCATGCAGAAGTACGATCCGTAGTTTGAGGAAAAGACCTAGCGCCTGCTTAAACTTACCATCCAAGCAGGGAGATCAGCACAGAGATTTGGGTGTGGGCAAGATGGAGGTAGGTTGACCATTGTTCATTTAGACATACCGCCCACATTGTTATGATGCAAACCTGGTTGAAAATGGGCAACAAATCTCTTGTAAAGAGTTGTGCATGTAACACAAATACTACTGCAAAGTCTGAAAGTGACTTTCACAACTCATCATAGCCACAAGCAGAAGATGCACCTCTTGAAAACATGCATGATGATAAGGACCTCTTGCAAACCTGTATGATGGATGATGATAGGGAGCACTCCGGAAATATCCCACAATCAAGCTGTCGCTTTAACAGGGACTTGAGCTGCGGTATTCTTTTTCGCTCAAAACGTAGAACACCTAATGCAATTTTACGGCTCCAGACCGATAAACTTTCCTGCTGGTGGGTACCATAAAGCAGTTCTCCATCTTGATCCACTTCTATACTCTTGGTGTCCTCATGCAGAAGTACAATCTGTAGTTTGAGGAAAAGCCCTAGCGCCTGCTTGGACTTACCATCAAAAAAGGGAGTTTAGCACAGAGATTTGGGTGTGGGCAAGATGGTGGTAGGTTGACCATTGTTCATTTAGACATACCACCCACATTGTTATGATACAAACCTGGTTGAAAATGGGCAACAAATCTCTTGTAAAGAGTTGTGCATGTAACACAAATACTACTGCAAAGTCTGAAAGTGACTTTCACAACTCATCATAGCCACAAGCAGAAGATGCACCTCTTGAAAACATGCATGATGATAAGGATCTCTTGCAAACCTGTATGACGGATGATGATAGTGAGCACTCCGGAAAAATCCCCCAATCAAGCTGTCGCTTTAACAGGGACTTGAGCTGCGGTATTCTTTTTCGCTCAAAACGTAGAAAACCTAATGCAATTTTACCATCTTACCACCAAAAAGGGAGTTCAGCACAGACATTTGGGTGCATGTAACATAAAAATACTACTGCAGTCTGAAAGTCTTAAGGCTTGCCCAAATGCACAACTCATCATAGCCACAAGCAGAAGATGCATCTTTTGTAAACAAGCATGATTATAAGGACCATGACAAACACATCACACAATAAACTGGACGCCTGAACAGGGACTTGAACCCTGGACCCTCAGATTAAAAGTCTGATGCTCTACCGACTGAGCTATCCAGGCTCCTGTAAGATGTGGCTGTGGACGAACCAATAGCCTGGACTCCAAATGGAAGTATAAGTCGGTGAAGACCATTAAGCTTTTGCCATGATAACTGTCTTTTGGATAGGAGGAGGGTAGAACCCTGACTTGCAAATTGCCTGGGAACACACATTGTTATGGCACAAACTGGTTGTAAAAAGTCATACAAAATGCACAACTCATCATGGCCACAAAAGTCTGTGGACCTCCTGCAAATCTAAAAACGGATGATGATAGTGAGCACTCACTCTACAAAATAACAGGGACTTGAGCTGCGAAAATGCACAACTCATCATGGCCACAAGAAGTCTGTGGACCTCCTGCAAATCTGTAAAACGGATGATGATAGTGAGCACTCCGGAAATATCTCACAATCAAGCTGTCGCTTTAACAGGGACTTGAGCTGCGGTATTCTTTTTTCGCTCAAAAGGTAGAAAAACCTAATGCAATTTTACGGCTCCAGACCAATAAACTTTCCTGCTGGTGGGTACCATAAAGCAGTTCTCCATCTTGATCCCACTTCTATACTCTTGGTGTCCTCATGCAGAAGTACAATCTGTAGTTTGAGGAAAAGCCCTAGCGCCTGCTTGGACTTACCATCAAAAAAGGGAGTTTAGCACAGAGATTTGGGTGTGGGCAAGATGGTGGTAGGTTGACCATTGTTCATTTAGACATACCGCCCACATTGTTATGATGCAAACCTGGTTGAAAATGGGCAACAAATCTCTTGTAAAGAGTTGTGCATGTAACACAAATACTACTGCAAAGTCTGAAAGTGACTTTCACAACTCATCATAGCCACAAGCAGAAGATGCACCTCTTGAAAACATGCATGATGATAAGGATCTCTTGCAAACCTGTATGATGGATGATGATAGTGAGCACTCCGGAAAAATCCCCAATCAAGCTGTCGCTTTAACAGGGACTTGAGCTGCGGTATTCTTTTCGCTCAAAACGTAGAAAACCTAATGCAATTTTACCATCTTACCATCAAAAAGGGAGTTCAGCACAGACATTTTGCATGTAACATAAATACTACTGCAGTCTGAAAGTCTTAAGGCTTGCCCAAATGCACAACTCATCATGGCCACAAGAAGTCTGTGGACCTCCTGCAAATCTGTAAAAAACGGATGATGATAGTGAGCACTCGGAAATATCTCACAATCAAGCTGTTCGCCTTAACAGGGACTTGAACCTGGTATTCTTTTTCGCTCAAAACGTAGAACACCTAATGCAATTTTACGGCTCCAGACCGATAAACTTTCCTGCTGGTGGGTACCATAAAGCAGTTCTCCATCTTGATCCACTTCTATACTCTTGGTGTCCTCATGCAGAAGTACAATCTGTAGTTTGAGGAAAAGCCCTAGCGCCTGCTTGGACTTACCATCAAAAAGGGAGTTTAGCACAGAGATTTGGGTGTGGGCAAGATGGTGGTAGGTTGACCATTGTTCATTTAGACATACCACCCACATTGTTATGATACAAACCTGGTTGAAAATGGGCAACAAATCTCTTGTAAAGAGTTGTGCATGTAACACAAATACTACTGCAAAGTCTGAAAGTGACTTTCACAACTCATCATAGCCACAAGCAGAAGATGCACCTCTTGAAAACATGCATGATGATAAGGATCTCTTGCAAACCTGTATGACGGATGATGATAGTGAGCACTCCGGAAAAATCCCCCAATCAAGCTGTCGCTTTAACAGGGACTTGAGCTGCGGTATTCTTTTTTCGCTCAAAACGTAGAAAACCTAATGCAATTTTTACCATCTTACCATCAAAAAGGGAGTTCAGCACAGACATTTGGGTGCATGTAACATAAATACTACTGCAGTCTGAAAGTCTTAAGGCTTGCCCAAATGCACAACTCATCATAGCCACAAGCAGAAGATGCATCTTTTGTAAACAAGCATGATTATAAGGACCATGACAAACACATCACACAATAAACTGGACGCCTGAACAGGGACTTGAACCCTGGACCCTCAGATTAAAAGTCTGATGCTCTACCGACTGAGCTATCCAGGCTCCTGTAAGATGTGGCTGTGGACGAACCAATAGCCTGGACTCCAAATGGAAGTATAAGTCGGTGAAGACCATTAAGCTTTTGCCATGATCACTGTCTTTTGGATAGGAGGAGGGTAGAACCCTGACTTGCAAATTGCCTGGGAACACACATTGTTATGGCACAAACTGGTTGTAAATCGGCCAAGTCATACAAAATGCACAACTCATCATGGCCACAAGAAGTCTGTGGACCTCCTGCAAATCTAAAAAACGGATGATGATAGTGAGCACTCCGGAAATACCTCACAATCAAGCTGTTGCTTTAACAGGGACTTGAGCTGCGGTATTCTTTTTCGCACAACTCATCATAGCCACAAGAAGACTGTGGACCTCCTGCAAATCTGTAAAACGGATGATGATAGTGAGCACTCCGGAAATATCTCACAATCAAGCTGTCGCCTTAACCGGGACTTGAGATGCGGTATTCTTTTTTGCTCAAAACGTAGAACACCTAATGCAATTTTACGGCTCCAGACCGATAAACTTTCCTGCTGGTGGGTACCATAAAGCAGTTCTCCATCTTGATCCTCTTCTATACTCTTGGTGTCCTCATGCAGAAGTACAATCTGTAGTTTGAGGAAAAGCCCTAGCGCCTGCTTGGACTTACCATCAAAAAAGGGAGTTTAGCACAGAGATTTGGGTGTGGGCAAGATGGTGGTAGGTTGACCATTGTTCATTTAGACATACCGCCCACATTGTTATGATGCAAACCTGGTTGAAAATGGGCAACAAATCTCTTGTAAAGAGTTGTGCATGTAACACAAATACTACTGCAAAGTCTGAAAGTGACTTTCACAACTCATCATAGCCACAAGCAGAAGATGCACCTCTTGAAAACATGCATGATGATAAGGATCTCTTGCAAACCTGTATGACGGATGATGATAGTGAGCACTCCGGAAAAATCCCCCAATCAAGCTGTCGCTTTAACAGGGACTTGACTTGAGTATTCTATTTCGCTCAAAACCTAGAAAACCTAATGCAATTTTACCATCTTACCATCAAAAAAGGGAGTTCAGCACAGACATTTGGGTGCATGTAACGCAAATACTACTGCAGTCTGAAAGTCTTAAGGCTTGCCCAAATGCACAACTCATCATGGCCACAAGAAGTCTGTGGACCTCCTGCAAATCTGTAAAACGGATGATGATAGTGAGCACTCCGGAAATATCTCACAATCAAGCTGTCGCTTTAACAGGGACTTGAACCTGGCATTCTTTTTCGCTCAAAACTTAGAAAACCTAATGCTTTTACGGCTCCAGACCAATAAACTTTCCTGCTGGTGGGTACCATAAAGCAGTTCTCCATCTTGATCCACTTCTATACTCTTGGTGTCCTCATGCAGAAGTACAATCTGTAGTTTGAGGAAAAGCCCTAGCGCCTGCTTGGACTTACCATCAAAAAAGGGAGTTTAGCACAGAGATTTGGGTGTGGGCAAGATGGTGGTAGGTTGACCATTGTTCATTTAGACATACCACCCACATTGTTATGATACAAACCTGGTTGAAAATGGGCAACAAATCTCTTGTAAAGAGTTGTGCATGTAACACAAATACTACTGCAAAGTCTGAAAGTGACTTTCACAACTCATCATAGCCACAAGCAGAAGATGCACCTCTTGAAAACATGCATGATGATAAGGATCTCTTGCAAACCTGTATGACGGATGATGATAGTGAGCACTCCGGAAAAATCCCCCAATCAAGCTGTCGCTTTAACAGGGACTTGAGCTGCGGTATTCTTTTTCGCTCAAAACGTAGAAAACCTAATGCAATTTTTACCATCTTACCATCAAAAAAGGGAGTTCAGCACAGACATTTGGGTGCATGTAACGCAAATACTACTGCAGTCTGAAAGTCTTAAGGCTTGCCCAAATGCACAACTCATCATAGCCACAAGCAGAAGATGCATCTTTTGTAAACAAGCATGATTATAAGGACCACGACAAACACATCACACAATAAACTGGACGCCTGAACAGGGACTTGACCCTGGACCCTCAGATTAAAAGTCTGATGCTCTACCGACTGAGCTATCCAGGCTCCTACAAGGTGTGGCTGTGGACGAACCAATAGCCTGGACTCCAAATGGAAGTATAAGTCGGTGAAGACCATTAAGCTTTTGCCATGATCACTGTCTTTTGGATAGGAGGAGGGTAGAACCCTGACTTGCAAATTGCCTGGGAACACACATTGTTATGGCACAAACTGGTTGTAAATCGGCCAAGTCATACAAAATGCACAACTCATCATGGCCACAAGAAGACTGTGGACCTCCTGCAAATCTAAAAAACGGATGATGATAGTGAGCACTCCGGAAATACCTCACAATCAAGCTGTTGCTTTAACAGGGACTTGAAGCACAACTCATCATAGCCACAAGAAGACTCCTGCAAATCTGTAAAACGGATGATGATAGTGAGCACTCGGAAATATCTCACAATCAAGCTGTCCGGGACTTGAGATGCGGTATTCTTTTTTGCTCAAAAAACGTAGAAAACCTAATGCAATTTTACGGCTCCAGACCAATAAACTTTCCTGCTGGTGGGTACCATAAAGCAGTTCTCCATCTTGATCCTCTTCTATACTCTTGGTGTCCTCATGCAGAAGTACAATCTGTAGTTTGAGGAAAAGCCCTAGCGCCTGCTTGGACTTACCATCAAAAAAGGGAGTTTAGCACAGAGATTTGGGTGTGGGCAAGATGGTGGTAGGTTGACCATTGTTCATTTAGACATACCGCCCACATTGTTATGATGCAAACCTGGTTGAAAATGGGCAACAAATCTCTTGTAAAGAGTTGTGCATGTAACACAAATACTACTGCAAAGTCTGAAAGTGACTTTCACAACTCATCATAGCCACAAGCAGAAGATGCACCTCTTGAAAACATGCATGATGATAAGGATCTCTTGCAAACCTGTATGACGGATGATGATAGTGAGCACTCGAAAATCCCCAATCAAGCTGTTGCTTTAACAGGGACTGTATTCTTTTTTCGCTTTAATGCAGGGACTTGAGCTCCATCTTGATATTCTATACTCTTTTTCATGCAGAAAATCCGTAGTTTGAGGAAAAACCTAATGCTGCTTTTTTACCATCTTACCATTAGCACAAAAAGGGAGTTCAGCACATTGACATTTGGGTGCCCACATTGTTATGATGCAAACCTGGTTGAAAATACTGCAAAGTCTGTAAAAGTTGTCATTAACACAAATACTTGCCTGAAAATGCACAACTCATCATAGCCACAAAGAAAGCACCTCTTGAAAACATGCATGGACCTCTTGCAAACCTGTATGACGGATGATGATAGTGAGCACTGGATGATGATAGTGAGCACTCTAAATCTCACAATCAAGCTGTTGCCTTAACAGGGACTTGAGATGCGGTATTCTTTTTTCGCTCAAAAACGTAGAAACCTAATGCAATTTTACGGCTCCAGACCAATAAACTTTCCTGCTGGTGGGTACCATAAAGCAGTTCTCCATCTTGATCCACTTCTATACTCTTGGTGTCCTCATGCAGAAGTACAATCTGTAGTTTGAGGAAAAGCCCTAGCGCCTGCTTGGACTTACCATCAAAAAGGGAGTTTAGCACAGAGATTTGGGTGTGGGCAAGATGGTGGTAGGTTGACCATTGTTCATTTAGACATACCACCCACATTGTTATGATACAAACCTGGTTGAAAATGGGCAACAAATCTCTTGTAAAGAGTTGTGCATGTAACACAAATACTACTGCAAAGTCTGAAAGTGACTTTCACAACTCATCATAGCCACAAGCAGAAGATGCACCTCTTGAAAACATGCATGATGATAAGGATCTCTTGCAAACCTGTATGACGGATGATGATAGTGAGCACTCCGGAAAAATCCCCCAATCAAGCTGTCGCTTTAACAGGGACTTGAGCTGCGGTATTCTATTTCGCTCAAAACGTAGAAAACCTAATGCAATTTTACCATCTTACCATCAAAAAAGGGAGTTCAGCACAGACATTTGGGTGCATGTAACGCAAATACTACTGCAGTCTGAAAGTCTTAAGGCTTGCCCAAATGCACAACTCATCATAGCTACAAGCAGAAGATGCATCTTTTGTAAACAAGCATGATTATAAGGACCATGACAAACACATCACACAATAAACTGGACGCCTGAACAGGGACTTGAACCTCATCAAAAACTTAGAACACCTAATGCAATTTTACGGCTCCAGACCGATAAACTTTCCTGCTGGTGGGTACCATAAAGCAGTTCTCCATCTTGATCCACTTCTATACTCTTGGTGTCCTCATGCAGAAGTACAATCTGTAGTTTGAGGAAAAGCCCTAGCGCCTGCTTGGACTTACCATCAAAAAAGGGAGTTTAGCACAGAGATTTGGGTGTGGGCAAGATGGTGGTAGGTTGACCATTGTTCATTTAGACATACCGCCCACATTGTTATGATGCAAACCTGGTTGAAAATGGGCAACAAATCTCTTGTAAAGAGTTGTGCATGTAACACAAATACTACTGCAAAGTCTGAAAGTGACTTTCACAACTCATCATAGCCACAAGCAGAAGATGCACCTCTTGAAAACATGCATGATGATAAGGATCTCTTGCAAACCTGTATGACGGATGATGATAGTGAGCACTCCGGAAAAATTCCCCAATCAAGCTGTCGCTTTAACAGGGACTTGAGCTGCGGTATTCTTTTTCGCTCAAAACGTAGAAAACCTAATGCAATTTTACCATCTTACCATCAAAAAAGGGAGTTCAGCACAGACATTTGGGTGCATGTAACGCAAATACTACTGCAGTCTGAAAGTCTTAAGGCTTGCCCAAATGCACAACTCATCATGGCCACAAGAAGTCTGTGGACCTCCTGCAAATCTGTAAAACGGATGATGATAGTGAGCACTCCGGAAATATCTCACAATCAAGCTGTCGCTTTAACAGGGACTTGAGCTGCGGTATTCTTTTTCGCTCAAAACGTAGAACACCTAATGCAATTTTACGGCTCCAGACCGATAAACTTTCCTGCTGGTGGGTACCATAAAGCAGTTCTCCATCTTGATCCACTTCTATACTCTTGGTGTCCTCATGCAGAAGTACAATCTGTAGTTTGAGGAAAAGCCCTAGCGCCTGCTTGGACTTACCATCAAAAAAGGGAGTTTAGCACAGAGATTTGGGTGTGGGCAAGATGGTGGTAGGTTGACCATTGTTCATTTAGACATACCACCCACATTGTTATGATACAAACCTGGTTGAAAATGGGCAACAAATCTCTTGTAAAGAGTTGTGCATGTAACACAAATACTACTGCAAAGTCTGAAAGTGACTTTCACAACTCATCATAGCCACAAGCAGAAGATGCACCTCTTGAAAACATGCATGATGATAAGGATCTCTTGCAAACCTGTATGACGGATGATGATAGTGAGCACTCCGGAAAAATCCCCCAATCAAGCTGTCGCTTTAACAGGGACTTGAGCTGCGGTATTCTATTTCGCTCAAAACGTAGAAAACCTAATGCAATTTTACCATCTTACCATCAAAAAAGGGAGTTCAGCACAGACATTTGGGTGCATGTAACGCAAATACTACTGCAGTCTGAAAGTCTTAAGGCTTGCCCAAATGCACAACTCATCATAGCTACAAGCAGAAGATGCATCTTTTGTAAACTGTAAAAGGATGATTATAAGGACCATGACAAAACATCACACAATAAACTGTTGCCTGAACAGGGACTTGAACCTCATCAAAAACTTAGAACACCTAATGCAATTTTACGGCTCCAGACCAATAAACTTTCCTGCTGGTGGGTACCATAAAGCAGTTCTCCATCTTGATCCACTTCTATACTCTTGGTGTCCTCATGCAGAAGTACAATCTGTAGTTTGAGGAAAAGCCCTAGCGCCTGCTTGGACTTACCATCAAAAAAGGGAGTTTAGCACAGAGATTTGGGTGTGGGCAAGATGGTGGTAGGTTGACCATTGTTCATTTAGACATACCGCCCACATTGTTATGATGCAAACCTGGTTGAAAATGGGCAACAAATCTCTTGTAAAGAGTTGTGCATGTAACACAAATACTACTGCAAAGTCTGAAAGTGACTTTCACAACTCATCATAGCCACAAGCAGAAGATGCACCTCTTGAAAACATGCATGATGATAAGGATCTCTTGCAAACCTGTATGACGGATGATGATAGTGAGCACTCCGGAAAAATCCCCCAATCAAGCTGTCGCTTTAACAGGGACTTGAGCTGCGGTATTCTTTTTCGCTCAAAACGTAGAAAACCTAATGCAATTTTACCATCTTACCATCAAAAAAGGGAGTTCAGCACAGACATTTGGGTGCATGTAACGCAAATACTACTGCAGTCTGAAAGTCTTAAGGCTTGCCCAAATGCACAACTCATCATGGCCACAAGAAGTCTGTGGACCTCCTGCAAATCTGTAAAACGGATGATGATAGTGAGCACTCCGGAAATATCTCACAATCAAGCTGTTGCCTTAACCGGGACTTGAGATGCGGTATTCTTTTTTGCTCAAAACGTAGAACACCTAATGCAATTTTACGGCTCCAGACCGATAAACTTTCCTGCTGGTGGGTACCATAAAGCAGTTCTCCATCTTGATCCTCTTCTATACTCTTGGTGTCCTCATGCAGAAGTACAATCTGTAGTTTGAGGAAAAGCCCTAGCGCCTGCTTGGACTTACCATCAAAAAAGGGAGTTTAGCACAGAGATTTGGGTGTGGGCAAGATGGTGGTAGGTTGACCATTGTTCATTTAGACATACCACCCACATTGTTATGATACAAACCTGGTTGAAAATGGGCAACAAATCTCTTGTAAAGAGTTGTGCATGTAACACAAATACTACTGCAAAGTCTGAAAGTGACTTTCACAACTCATCATAGCCACAAGCAGAAGATGCACCTCTTGAAAACATGCATGATGATAAGGATCTCTTGCAAACCTGTATGACGGATGATGATAGTGAGCACTCCGGAAAAATCCCCAATCAAGCTGTCGCTTTAACAGGGACTTGAGCTGCGGTATTCTTTTTCGCTCAAAACGTAGAAAACCTAATGCAATTTTTACCATCTTACCATCAAAAAAGGGAGTTCAGCACAGACATTTGGGTGCATGTAACATAAAATACTACTGCAGTCTGAAAGTCTTAAGGCTTGCCCAAATGCACAACTCATCATAGCCACAAGCAGAAGATGCATCTTTTGTAAACAAGCATGATTATAAGGACCATGACAAACACATCACACAATAAACTGGACGCCTGAACAGGGACTTGAACCCTGGACCCTCAGATTAAAAGTCTGATGCTCTACCGACTGAGCTATCCAGGCTCCTGTAAGATGTGGCTGTGGACGAACCAATAGCCTGGACTCCAAATGGAAGTATAAGTCGGTGAAGACCATTAAGCTTTTGCCATGATCACTGTCTTTTGGATAGGAGGAGGGTAGAACCCTGACTTGCAAATTGCCTGGGAACACACATTGTTATGGCACAAACTGGTTGTAAATCGGCCAAGTCATACAAAATGCACAACTCATCATGGCCACAAGAAGTCTGTGGACCTCCTGCAAATCTGTAAAACGGATGATGATAGTGAGCACTCCGGAAATATCTCACAGTCAAGCTGTTGCCTTAACCGGGACTTGAGATGTGGCATTCTTTTTCGCTCAAAAGGTAGAAAAACTAATGCACTTTTACGGCTCCAGACCAATAAACTTTCCTGCTGGTGGGTACCATAAAGCAGTTCTCCATCTTGATCCACTTCTATACTCTTGGTGTCCTCATGCAGAAGTACGATCCGTAGTTTGAGGAAAAGACCTAGCGCCTGCTTAAACTTACCATCAAAAAGGGAGTTAGCACAGAGATTTGGGTGTGGGCAAGATGGTGGTAGGTTGACCATTGTTCATTTAGACATACCACCCACATTGTTATGATACAAACCTGGTTGAAAATGGGCAACAAATCTCTTGTAAAGAGTTGTGCATGTAACACAAATACTACTGCAAAGTCTGAAAGTGACTTTCACAACTCATCATAGCCACAAGCAGAAGATGCACCTCTTGAAAACATGCATGATGATAAGGATCTCTTGCAAACCTGTATGATGGATGATGATAGTGAGCACTCGGAAAAATCCCCCAATCAAGCTGTCGCTTTAACAGGGACTTGAGCTGCGGTATTCTTTTTTCGCTCAAAACGTAGAAAACCTAATGCAATTTTACCATCTTACCAGACCAATAAACTTTCCAGACTGGTGGGTACCATAAAGCAGTTCTCCATCTTGATCCACTTCTATACTCTTGGTGTCCTCATGCAGAAGTACAATCTGGGTTTGAGGAAAAGCCCTAGCGCCTGCTTGGACTTACCATCAAAAAGTTTAGCACAGAGATTTGGGTGTGGGCAAGATGGTGGTAGGTTGACCATTGTTCATTTAGACATACCACCCACATTGTTATGATACAAACCTGGTTGAAAATGGGCAACAAATCTCTTGTAAAAGTTGTGCATGTAACACAAATACTACTGCAAAGTCTGAAAGTGACTTTCACAACTCATCATAGCCACAAGCAGAAGTGGACCACCTCTTGAAAACATGCATGATGATAAGGATCTCTTGTCAAACCTGTAATGAGATGTGGCATTCGCTCAAATGATGAAAACTAATGCACTTTTACGGCTCCAGACCAATAAACTTTCCTGCTGGTGGGTACCATTAACAGCTCTCCATCTTGATCCACTTCTATACTCTTGGTGTCCTCATGCAGAAAAATCCGTAGTTTGAGGAAAAACCTAATGCAATTTTACCAACTTACCATCAAAAGGGAGTTCAGCACAGAGATTTGGGTGTGGGCAAGATGGAGGTAGGTTGACCATTGTTCATTTAGACATACCGCCCACATTGTTATGATGAAAACCTGGTTGAAAATGGGCAACAAATCTCTTGTAAAGAGTTGTGCATGTAACACAAATACTACTGCAAAGTCTGAAATGACTTTCACAACTCATCATAGCCACAAGCAGAAGATGCACCTCTTGAAAACATGCATGATGATAAGGACCTCTTGCAAACCTGTATGATGGATGATGATAGTGAGCACTCGAAAAATATCCCACAATCAAGCTGTCGCTTTAACAGGGACTTGAGCTGCGGTATTTTTTTCGCTCAAAAACTTAGAACACCTAATGCAATTTTACGGCTCCAGACCGATAAACTTTCCTGCTGGTGGGTACCATAAAGCAGTTCTCCATCTTGATCCACTTCTATACTCTTGGTGTCCTCATGCAGAAGTACAATCTGTAGTTTGAGGAAAAGCCCTAGCGCCTGCTTGGACTTACCATCAAAAAGGGAGTTTAGCACAGAGATTTGGGTGTGGGCAAGATGGTGGTAGGTTGACCATTGTTCATTTAGACATACCACCCACATTGTTATGATACAAACCTGGTTGAAAATGGGCAACAAATCTCTTGTAAAGAGTTGTGCATGTAACACAAATACTACTGCAAAGTCTGAAAGTGACTTTCACAACTCATCATAGCCACAAGCAGAAGATGCACCTCTTGAAAACATGCATGATGATAAGGATCTCTTGCAAACCTGTATGACGGATGATGATAGTGAGCACTCCGGAAAAATCCCCCAATCAAGCTGTCGCTTTAACAGGGACTTGAGCTGCGGTATTCTATTTCGCTCAAAACCTAGAAAACCTAATGCAATTTTACCATCTTACCATCAAAAAAGGGAGTTCAGCACAGACATTTGGGTGCATGTAACGCAAATACTACTGCAGTCTGAAAGTCTTAAGGCTTGCCCAAATGCACAACTCATCATGGCCACAAGAAGTCTGTGGACCTCCTGCAAATCTGTAAAACGGATGATGATAGTGAGCACTCCGGAAATATCTCACAATCAAGCTGTCGCTTTAACAGGGACTTGAGCTGCGGTATTCTTTTTCGCTCAAAACGTAGAACACCTAATGCAATTTTACGGCTCCAGACCGATAAACTTTCCTGCTGGTGGGTACCATAAAGCAGTTCTCCATCTTGATCCACTTCTATACTCTTGGTGTCCTCATGCAGAAGTACAATCTGTAGTTTGAGGAAAAGCCCTAGCGCCTGCTTGGACTTACCATCAAAAAAGGGAGTTTAGCACAGAGATTTGGGTGTGGGCAAGATGGTGGTAGGTTGACCATTGTTCATTTAGACATACCGCCCACATTGTTATGATGCAAACCTGGTTGAAAATGGGCAACAAATCTCTTGTAAAGAGTTGTGCATGTAACACAAATACTACTGCAAAGTCTGAAAGTGACTTTCACAACTCATCATAGCCACAAGCAGAAGATGCACCTCTTGAAAACATGCATGATGATAAGGATCTCTTGCAAACCTGTATGACGGATGATGATAGTGAGCACTCCGGAAAAATCCCCCAATCAAGCTGTCGCTTTAACAGGGACTTGAGCTGCGGTATTCTTTTTCGCTCAAAACGTAGAAAACCTAATGCAATTTTTACCATCTTACCATCAAAAAAGGGAGTTCAGCACAGACATTTGGGTGCATGTAACGCAAATACTACTGCAGTCTGAAAGTCTTAAGGCTTGCCCAAATGCACAACTCATCATGGCCACAAGAAGTCTGTGGACCTCCTGCAAATCTGTAAAACGGATGATGATAGTGAGCACTCCGGAAATATCTCACAGTCAAGCTGTTGCCTTAACCGGGACTTGAGATGTGGCATTCTTTTTCGCTCAAAAGGTAGAAAAACTAATGCACTTTTACGGCTCCAGACCAATAAACTTTCCTGCTGGTGGGTACCATGAAGCAGCTCTCCATCTTGATCCACTTCTATACTCTTGGTGTCCTCATGCAGAAGTACGATCCGTAGTTTGAGGAAAAGACCTAGCGCCTGCTTAAACTTACCATCCAAGCAGGGAGATAAGCACAGAGATTTGGGTGTGGGCAAGATGGAGGTAGGTTGACCATTGTTCATTTAGACATACCGCCCACATTGTTATGATGCAAACCTGGTTGAAAATGGGCAACAAATCTCTTGTAAAGAGTTGTGCATGTAACACAAATACTACTGCAAAGTCTGAAAGTGACTTTCACAACTCATCATAGCCACAAGCAGAAGATGCACCTCTTGAAAACATGCATGATGATAAGGACCTCTTGCAAACCTGTATGATGGATGGATGATGATAGTGAGCACTCCGAAATATCCCACAATCAAGCTGTCGCTTTAACAGGGACTTGAGCTGCGGTATTCTTTTTTCGCTCAAAACGTAGAACACCTAATGCAATTTTACGGCTCCAGACCGATAAACTTTCCTGCTGGTGGGTACCATAAAGCAGTTCTCCATCTTGATCCACTTCTATACTCTTGGTGTCCTCATGCAGAAGTACAATCTGTAGTTTGAGGAAAAGCCCTAGCGCCTGCTTGGACTTACCATCAAAAAAAGGGAGTTTAGCACAGAGATTTGGGTGTGGGCAAGATGGTGGTAGGTTGACCATTGTTCATTTAGACATACCACCCACATTGTTATGATACAAACCTGGTTGAAAATGGGCAACAAATCTCTTGTAAAGAGTTGTGCATGTAACACAAATACTACTGCAAAGTCTGAAAGTGACTTTCACAACTCATCATAGCCACAAGCAGAAGATGCACCTCTTGAAAACATGCATGATGATAAGGATCTCTTGCAAACCTGTATGACGGATGATGATAGTGAGCACTCCGGAAAAATCCCCCAATCAAGCTGTCGCTTTAACAGGGACTTGAGCTGCGGTATTCTTTTTCGCTCAAAACGTAGAAAACCTAATGCAATTTTTACCATCTTACCATCAAAAAAGGGAGTTCAGCACAGACATTTGGGTGCATGTAACGCAAATACTACTGCAGTCTGAAAGTCTTAAGGCTTGCCCAAATGCACAACTCATCATAGCCACAAGCAGAAGATGCATCTTTTGTAAACAAGCATGATTATAAGGACCATGACAAACACATCACACAATAAACTGGACGCCTGAACAGGGACTTGAACCCTGGACCCTCAGATTAAAAGTCTGATGCTCTACCGACTGAGCTATCCAGGCTCCTGTAAGATGTGGCTGTGGACGAACCAATAGCCTGGACTCCAAATGGAAGTATAAGTCGGTGAAGACCATTAAGCTTTTGCCATGATCACTGTCTTTTGGATAGGAGGAGGGTAGAACCCTGACTTGCAAATTGCCTGGGAACACACATTGTTATGGCACAAACTGGTTGTAAATCGGCCAAGTCATACAAAATGCACAACTCATCATGGCCACAAGAAGTCTGTGGACCTCCTGCAAATCTACAAAAAAAACGGATGATTGATGACACTGATCTCACAGTCAAGCTGTTGCCCGGGACTTGAAATTCTTTTTCGCTCAAAAGGTAGAAAACCTAACCTCACAATCAATCTTGCTGAAGTTTGAGGAAAAGACCTAGCGCCTGCTTTTAACAGGGGGACTTGAGCTGGGCAAGATGGAGGTATTGACCATTTTCATTTAGACATACCGCCCACATTGTTATCAAACCTGGTTGAAAATCATCATTTGTGCATGTAACACAAATACTACTGCAAAGTCTGAAAGGACTTTCACAACTCATCTCCAGAAGATGCACCTCTTGAAAAATGCATGATGAAAGGACCTCTTGCAAACCTGATGATGGATGATGATGAGCACTCGGAAATATCTCACAATCAAGCTGTCGCTTTAACAGGGACTTGAGATGCGGTATTCTTTTTTTGCTCAAAACGTAGAACACCTAATGCAATTTTACGGCTCCAGACCCGATAAACTTTCCTGCTGGTGGGTACCATAAAGCAGTTCTCCATCTTGATCCTCTTCTATACTCTTGGTGTCCTCATGCAGAAGTACAATCTGTAGTTTGAGGAAAAGCCCTAGCGCCTGCTTGGACTTACCATCAAAAAGGGAGTTTAGCACAGAGATTTGGGTGTGGGCAAGATGGTGGTAGGTTGACCATTGTTCATTTAGACATACCACCCACATTGTTATGATACAAACCTGGTTGAAAATGGGCAACAAATCTCTTGTAAAGAGTTGTGCATGTAACACAAATACTACTGCAAAGTCTGAAAGTGACTTTCACAACTCATCATAGCCACAAGCAGAAGATGCACCTCTTGAAAACATGCATGATGATAAGGATCTCTTGCAAACCTGTATGACGGATGATGATAGTGAGCACTCCGGAAAAATCCCCCAATCAAGCTGTCGCTTTAACAGGGACTTGAGCTGCGGTATTCTTTTTCGCTCAAAACGTAGAAAACCTAATGCAATTTTTTTTTTTTTACCATCAAAAAAGGGAGTTCAGCACAGACATTTGGGTGCATGTAACGCAAATACTACTGCAGTCTGAAAGTCTTAAGGCTTGCCCAAATGCACAACTCATCATAGCCACAAGCAGAAGATGCATCTTTTGTAAACAAGCATGATTATAAGGACCATGACAAACACATCACACAATAAACTGGACGCCTGAACAGGGACTTGAACCCTGGACCCTCAGATTAAAAGTCTGATGCTCTACCGACTGAGCTATCCAGGCTCCTGTAAGATGTGGCTGTGGACCGAACCAATAGCCTGGACTCCAAATGGAAGTATAAGTCGGTGAAGACCATTAAGCTTTTGCCATGATCACTGTCTTTTGGATAGGAGGAGGGTAGAACCCTGACTTGCAAATTGCCTGGGAACACACATTGTTATGGCACAAACTGGTTTAAATCGGCCAAGTCATACAAAATGCACAACTCATCATGGCCACAAGAAGTCTGTGGACCTCCTGCAAATCTGTAAAACGGATGATGATAGTGAGCACTCCGGAAATATCTCACAGTCAAGCTGTTGCCTTAACCGGGACTTGAGATGTGGCATTCTTTTTTCGCTCAAAAGGTAGAAAAACTAATGCACTTTTACGGCTCCAGACCAATAAACTTTCCTGCTGGTGGGTACCATGAAGCAGCTCTCCATCTTGATCCACTTCTATACTCTTGGTGTCCTCATGCAGAAGTACGATCCGTAGTTTGAGGAAAAAAGACCTAGCGCCTGCTTAAACTTACCATCCAAGCAGGAGATAAGCACAGAGATTTGGGTGTGGGCAAGATGGAGGTAGGTTGACCATTGTTCATTTAGACATACCGCCCACATTGTTATGATGCAAACCTGGTTGAAAATGGGCAACAAATCTCTTGTAAAGAGTTGTGCATGTAACACAAATACTACTGCAAAGTCTGAAAGTGACTTTCACAACTCATCATAGCCACAAGCAGAAGATGCACCTCTTGAAAACATGCATGATGATAAGGACCTCTTGCAAACCTGTATGATGGATGATGATAGGGAGCACTCCGGAAATATCCCACAATCAAGCTGTCGCTTTAACAGGGACTTGAGCTGCGGTATTCTTTTTCGCTCAAAACGTAGAACACCTAATGCAATTTTACGGCTCCAGACCGATAAACTTTCCTGCTGGTGGGTACCATAAAGCAGTTCTCCATCTTGATCCACTTCTATACTCTTGGTGTCCTCATGCAGAAGTACAATCTGTAGTTTGAGGAAAAGCCCTAGCGCCTGCTTGGACTTACCATCAAAAAAGGGAGTTTAGCACAGAGATTTGGGTGTGGGCAAGATGGTGGTAGGTTGACCATTGTTCATTTAGACATACCACCCACATTGTTATGATACAAACCTGGTTGAAAATGGGCAACAAATCTCTTGTAAAGAGTTGTGCATGTAACACAAATACTACTGCAAAGTCTGAAAGTGACTTTCACAACTCATCATAGCCACAAGCAGAAGATGCACCTCTTGAAAACATGCATGATGATAAGGATCTCTTGCAAACCTGTATGACGGATGATGATAGTGAGCACTCCGGAAAAATCCCCCAATCAAGCTGTCGCTTTAACAGGGACTTGAGCTGCGGTATTCTTTTTTTCTCAAAACGTAGAAAACCTAATGCAATTTTACCATCTTACCATCAAAAAAGGGAGTTCAGCACAGACATTTGGGTGCATGTAACGCAAATACTACTGCAGTCTGAAAGTCTTAAGGCTTGCCCAAATGCACAACTCATCATAGCCACAAGCAGAAGATGCATCTTTTGTAAACAAGCATGATTATAAGGACCATGACAAACACATCACACAATAAACTGGACGCCTGAACAGGGACTTGAACCCTGGACCCTCAGATTAAAAGTCTGATGCTCTACCGACTGAGCTATCCAGGCTCCTGTAAGATGTGGCTGTGGACGAACCAATAGCCTGGACTCCAAATGGAAGTATAAGTCGGTGAAGACCATTAAGCTTTTGCCATGATCACTGTCTTTTGGATAGGAGGAGGGTAGAACCCTGACTTGCAAATTGCCTGGGAACACACATTGTTATGGCACAAACTGGTTGTAAATCGGCCAAGTCATACAAAATGCACAACTCATCATGGCCACAAGAAGTCTGTGGACCTCCTGCAAATCTAAAAAACGGATGATGATAGTGAGCACTCCGGAAATACCTCACAATCAAGCTGTCGCCTTAACAGGGACTTGAGCTGCGGTATTCTTTTTTCGCTCAAAAGGTAGAAAACCTAATGCACTTTTACGGCTCCAGACCAATAAACTTTCCTGCTGGTGGGTACCATGAAGCAGCTCTCCATCTTGATCCACTTCTATACTCTTGGTGTCCTCATGCAGAAGTACGATCCGTAGTTTGAGGAAAAGACCTAGCGCCTGCTTAAACTTACCATCCAAGCAGGGAGATCAGCACAGAGATTTACTTACCATCAAAAAAGGGAGTTCAGCACAGACATTTGGGTGTGGGCTAGATGGAGGTAGTTTGACCATTGTTCATTTAGACATACCACCCACATTGTTATGATGCAAACCTGGTTGAAAATGGGCAACAAATCTCTTGTAAAGAGTTGTGCATGTAACACAAATACTACTGCAAAGTCTGAAAGTGACTTTCACAACTCATCATAGCCACAAGCAGAAGATGCACCTCTTGAAAACATGCATGATGATAAGGACCTCTTGCAAACCTGTATGATGGATGATGATAGTGAGCACTCCGGAAATATCCCACAATCAAGCTGTCGCTTTAACAGGGACTTGAGCTGCGGTATTCTTTTTCGCTCAAAACGTAGAACACCTAATGCAATTTTACGGCTCCAGACCGATAAACTTTCCTGCTGGTGGGTACCATAAAGCAGTTCTCCATCTTGATCCACTTCTATACTCTTGGTGTCCTCATGCAGAAGTACAATCTGTAGTTTGAGGAAAAGCCCTAGCGCCTGCTTGGACTTACCATCAAAAAAGGGAGTTTAGCACAGAGATTTGGGTGTAGGCAAGATGGAGGTAGTTTGACCATTGTTCATTTAGACATACCACCCACATTGTTATGATACAAACCTGGTTGAAAATGGGCAACAAATCTCTTGTAAAGAGTTGTGCATGTAACACAAATACTACTGCAAAGTCTGAAAGTGACTTTCACAACTCATCATAGCCACAAGCAGAAGATGCACCTCTTGAAAACATGCATGATGATAAGGATCTCTTGCAAACCTGTATGACGGATGATGATAGTGAGCACTCCGGAAAAAATCCCCCAATCAAGCTGTCGCTTTAACAGGGACTTGAGCTGCGGTATTCTTTTTCGCTCAAAACGTAGAAAACCTAATGCAATTTTTTCTTACCTCCAGACCGATAAACTTTCCTGCTGGTGGGTACCATAAAGCAGTTCTCCATCTTGATCCACTTCTATACTCTTGGTGTCCTCATGCAGAAGTACGATCCGTAGTTTGAGGAAAAGACCTAGCGCCTGCTTAAACTTACCATCCAAGCAGGGAGATCAGCACAGAGATTTGGGTGTGGGCAAGATGGAGGTAGGTTGACCATTGTTCATTTAGACATACCGCCCACATTGTTATGATGCAAACCTGGTTGAAAATGGGCAACAAATCTCTTGTAAAGAGTTGTGCATGTAACACAAATACTACTGCAAAGTCTGAAAGTGACTTTCACAACTCATCATAGCCACAAGCAGAAGATGCACCTCTTGAAAACATGCATGATGATAAGGATCTCTTGCAAACCTGTATGACGGATGATGATAGTGAGCACTCCGGAAAAATCCCCCAATCAAGCTGTCGCTTTAACAGGGACTTGAGCTGCGGTATTCTTTTTCGCTCAAAACGTAGAACACCTAATGCAATTTTACGGCTCCAGACCGATAAACTTTCCTGCTGGTGGGTACCATAAAGCAGTTCTCCATCTTGATCCACTTCTATACTCTTGGTGTCCTCATGCAGAAGTACGATCCGTAGTTTGAGGAAAAGACCTAGCGCCTGCTTAAACTTACCATCAAAAAGGGAGTTCAGCACAGAGATTTGGGTGTGGGCAAGATGGTGGTAGGTTGACCATTGTTCATTTAGACATACCGCCCACATTGTTATGATGCAAACCTGGTTGAAAATGGGCAACAAATCTCTTGTAAAGAGTTGTGCATGTAACACAAATACTACTGCAAAGTCTGAAAGTGACTTTCACAACTCATCATAGCCACAAGCAGAAGATGCACCTCTTGAAAACATGCATGATGATAAGGACCTCTTGCAAACCTGTATGATGGATGATGATAGTGAGCACTCCGGAAAAATCCCCCAATCAAGCTGTCGCTTTAACAGGGACTTGAGCTGCGGTATTCTTTTTCGCTCAAAACGTAGAACACCTAATGCAATTTTACGGCTCCAGACCGATAAACTTTCCTGCTGGTGGGTACCATAAAGCAGTTCTCCATCTTGATCCACTTCTATACTCTTGGTGTCCTCATGCAGAAGTACAATCTGTAGTTTGAGGAAAAGCCCTAGCGCCTGCTTGGACTTACCATCAAAAAAGGGAGTTTAGCACAGAGATTTGGGTGTGGGCAAGATGGTGGTAGGTTGACCATTGTTCATTTAGACATACCGCCCACATTGTTATGATACAAACCTGGTTGAAAATGGGCAACAAATCTCTTGTAAAGAGTTGTGCATGTAACACAAATACTACTGCAAAGTCTGAAAGTGACTTTCACAACTCATCATAGCCACAAGCAGAAGATGCACCTCTTGAAAACATGCATGATGATAAGGATCTCTTGCAAACCTGTATGACGGATGATGATAGTGAGCACTCCGGAAAAATCCCCAATCAAGCTGTCGCTTTAACAGGGGACTTGAGCTGCGGTATTCTTTTTCGCTCAAAACGTAGAAAACCTAATGCAATTTTACGGCTCCAGACCAATAAACTTTCCTGCTGGTGGGTACCATAAAGCAGTTCTCCATCTTGATCCACTTCTATACTCTTGGTGTCCTCATGCAGAAGTACATCCGTAGTTTGAGGAAAAGACCTAGCGCCTGCTTAAACTTACCATCCAAGCAGGGAGATCAGCACAGAGATTTGGGTGTGGGCAAGATGGAGGTAGGTTGACCATTGTTCATTTAGACATACCGCCCACATTGTTATGATGCAAACCTGGTTGAAAATGGGCAACAAATCTCTTGTAAAGAGTTGTGCATGTAACACAAATACTACTGCAAAGTCTGAAAGTGACTTTCACAACTCATCATAGCCACAAGCAGAAGATGCACCTCTTGAAAACATGCATGATGATAAGGATCTCTTGCAAACCTGTATGACGGATGATGATAGTGAGCACTCCGGAAAAATCCCCCAATCAAGCTGTCGCTTTAACAGGGACTTGAGCTGCGGTATTCTTTTTCGCTCAAAACGTAGAAAACCTAATGCAATTTTACGGCTCCAGACCGATAAACTTTCCTGCTGGTGGGTACCATAAAGCAGTTCTCCATCTTGATCCACTTCTATACTCTTGGTGTCCTCATGCAGAAGTACGATCCGTAGTTTGAGGAAAAGACCTAGCGCCTGCTTAAACTTACCATCAAAAAAGGGAGTTCAGCACAGACACTTGGGTGTGGGCAAGATGGAGGTAGGTTGACCATTGTTCATTTAGACATACCGCCCACATTGTTATGATGCAAACCTGGTTGAAAATGGGCAACAAATCTCTTGTAAAGAGTTGTGCATGTAACACAAATACTACTGCAAAGTCTGAAAGTGACTTTCACAACTCATCATAGCCACAAGCTGAAGATGCACCTCTTGAAAACATGCATGATGATAAGGACCTCTTGCAAACCTGTATGATGGATGATGATAGTGAGCACTCCGGAAATATCCCACAATCAAGCTGTCGCTTTAACAGGGACTTGAGCTGCGGTATTCTTTTTCGCTCAAAACGTAGAACACCTAATGCAATTTTACGGCTCCAGACCGATAAACTTTCCTCCTGGTGGGTACCATAAAGCAGTTCTCCATCTTGATCCACTTCTATACTCTTGGTGTCCTCATGCAGAAGTACGATCCGTAGTTTGAGGAAAAGACCTAGCGCCTGCTTGGACTTACCATCAAAAAAGGGAGTTTAGCACAGAGATTTGGGTGTGGGCAAGATGGTGGTAGGTTGACCATTGTTCATTTAGACATACCGCCCACATTGTTATGATGCAAACCTGGTTGAAAATGGGCAACAAATCTCTTGTAAAGAGTTGTGCATGTAACACAAATACTACTGCAAAGTCTGAAAGTGACTTTCACAACTCATCATAGCCACAAGCAGAAGATGCACCTCTTGAAAACATGCATGATGATAAGGATCTCTTGCAAACCTGTATGACGGATGATGATAGTGAGCACTCCGGAAAAATCCCCCAATCAAGCTGTCGCTTTAACAGGGACTTGAGCTGCGGTATTCTTTTTCGCTCAAAACGTAGAAAACCTAATGCAATTTTTACGGCTCCAGACCGATAAACTTTCCTGCTGGTGGGTACCATAAAGCAGTTCTCCATCTTGATCCACTTCTATACTCTTGGTGTCCTCATGCAGAAGTACTATCCGTAGTTTGAGGAACCAGCGCCTGCTTAAACTTACCATCCAAGCAGGGAGATCAGCACAGACATTTGGGTGTGGGCAAGATGGAGGTAGGTTGACCATTGTTCATTTAGACATACCGCCCACATTGTTATGATGCAAACCTGGTTGAAAATGGGCAACAAATCTCTTGTAAAGAGTTGTGCATGTAACACAAATACTACTGCAAAGTCTGAAAGTGACTTTCACAACTCATCATAGCCACAAGCAGAAGATGCACCTCTTGAAAACATGCATGATGATAAGGATCTCTTGCAAACCTGTATGACGGATGATGATAGTGA
This sequence comes from Perca flavescens, assembly GCF_004354835.1. Taxonomy (NCBI): domain Eukaryota; kingdom Metazoa; phylum Chordata; class Actinopteri; order Perciformes; family Percidae; genus Perca; species Perca flavescens. The sequence goes on from NC_041348.1 coordinate 6,512,944, forward strand.
GCACTCCGGAAAAATCCCCCAATCAAGCTGTCGCTTTAACAAGGACTTGAGATGCGGTATTCTTTTTTTCGCTCAAAACGTAGAAAACCTAATGCAATTTTACGGCTCCAGACCGATAAACTTTCCTGCTGGTGGGTACCATAAAGCAGTTCTCCATCTTGATCCACTTCTATACTCTTGGTGTCCTCATGCAGAAGTACGATCCGTAGTTTGAGGAAAAGACCTAGCGCCTGCTTAAACTTACCATCCAAGCAGGGAGATCAGCACAGAGATTTGGGTGTGGGCAAGATGGAGGTAGGTTGACCATTGTTCATTTAGACATACCGCCCACATTGTTATGATGCAAACCTGGTTGAAAATGGGCAACAAATCTCTTGTAAAGAGTTGTGCATGTAACACAAATACTACTGCAAAGTCTGAAAGTGACTTTCACAACTCATCATAGCCACAAGCAGAAGATGCACCTCTTGAAAACATGCATGATGATAAGGACCTCTTGCAAACCTGTATGATGGATGATGATAGGGAGCACTCCGGAAATATCCCCCAATCAAGCTGTCGCTTTAACAGGGACTTGAGCTGCGGTATTATTTTTTTCGCTCAAAACGTAGAACACCTAATGCAATTTTACGGCTCCAGACCGATAAACTTTCCTGCTGGTGGGTACCATAAAGCAGTTCTCCATCTTGATCCACTTCTATACTCTTGGTGTCCTCATGCAGAAGTACAATCTGTAGTTTGAGGAAAAGCCCTAGCGCCTGCTTGGACTTACCATCAAAAAAGGGAGTTTAGCACAGAGATTTGGGTGTGGGCAAGATGGAGGTAGGTTGACCATTGTTCATTTAGACATACCGCCCACATTGTTATGATACAAACCTGGTTGAAAATGGGCAACAAATCTCTTGTATAGTGTTGTGCATGTAACACAAATACTACTGCAAAGTCTGAAAGTGACTTTCACAACTCATCATAGCCACAAGCAGAAGATGCACCTCTTGAAAACATGCATGATGATAAGGATCTCTTGCAAACCTGTATGACGGATGATGATAGTGAGCACTCCGGAAAAATCCCCCAATCAAGCTGTCGCTTTAACAGGGACTTGAGCTGCGGTATTCTTTTTCGCTCAAAACGTAGAAAACCTAATGCAATTTTACGGCTCCAGACCGATAAACTTTCCTGCTGGTGGGTACCATAAAGCAGTTCTCCATCTTGATCCACTTCTATACTCTTGGTGTCCTCATGCAGAAGTACTATCCGTAGTTTGAGGAAAAGACCTAGCGCCTGCTTAAACTTACCATCCAAGCAGGGATCAGCACAGACATTTGGGTGTGGGCAAGATGGAGGTAGGTTGACCATTGTTCATTTAGACATACCGCCCACATTGTTATGATGCAAACCTGGTTGAAAATGGGCAACAAATCTCTTGTAAAGAGTTGTGCATGTAACACAAATACTACTGCAAAGTCTGAAAGTGACTTTCACAACTCATCATAGCCACAAGCAGAAGATGCACCTCTTGAAAACATGCATGATGATAAGGATCTCTTGCAAACCTGTATGACGGATGATGATAGTGAGCACTCCGGAAAAATCCCCCAATCAAGCTGTCGCTTTAACAGGGACTTGAGCTGCGGTATTCTTTTTCGCTCAAAACGTAGAAAACCTAATGCAATTTTACGGCTCCAGACCGATAAACTTTCCTGCTGGTGGGTACCATAAAGCAGTTCTCCATCTTGATCCACTTCTATACTCTTGGTGTCCTCATGCAGAAGTACGATCCGTAGTTTGAGGAAAAGACCTAGCGCCTGCTTAAACTTACCATCCAAGCAGGGAGATCAGCACAGACACTTGGGTGTGGGCAAGATGGAGGTAGGTTGACCATTGTTCATTTAGACATACCGCCCACATTGTTATGATGCAAACCTGGTTGAAAATGGGCAACAAATCTCTTGTAAAGAGTTGTGCATGTAACACAAATACTACTGCAAAGTCTGAAAGTGACTTTCACAACTCATCATAGCCACAAGCAGAAGATGCACCTCTTGAAAACATGCATGATGATAAGGACCTCTTGCAAACCTGTATGATGGATGATGATAGGGAGCACTCCGGAAATATCCCCCAATCAAGCTGTCGCTTTAACAGGGACTTGAGCTGCGGTATTCTTTTTCGCTCAAAACGTAGAACACCTAATGCAATTTTACGGCTCCAGACCGATAAACTTTCCTGCTGGTGGGTACCATAAAGCAGTTCTCCATCTTGATCCACTTCTATACTCTTGGTGTCCTCATGCAGAAGTACAATCTGTAGTTTGAGGAAAAGCCCTAGCGCCTGCTTGGACTTACCATCAAAAAAGGGAGTTTAGCACAGAGATTTGGGTGTGGGCAAGATGGAGGTAGGTTGACCATTGTTCATTTAGACATACCGCCCACATTGTTATGATACAAACCTGGTTGAAAATGGGCAACAAATCTCTTGTATAGTGTTGTGCATGTAACACAAATACTACTGCAAAGTCTGAAAGTGACTTTCACAACTCATCATAGCCACAAGCAGAAGATGCACCTCTTGAAAACATGCATGATGATAAGGATCTCTTGCAAACCTGTATGACGGATGATGATAGTGAGCACTCCGGAAAAATCCCCCAATCAAGCTGTCGCTTTAACAGGGACTTGAGCTGCGGTATTCTTTTTCGCTCAAAACGTAGAAAACCTAATGCAATTTTACCATCTTACCATCAAAAAAGGGAGCTCAGCACAGACATTTGGGTGCATGTAACGCAAATACTACTGCAGTCTGAAAGTCTTAAGGCTTGCCCAAATGCACAACTCATCATAGCTACAAGCAGAAGATGCACCTCTTGAAAACATGCATGATGATAAGGACCTCTTGCAAACCTGTGTGATGGATGATGATAGGGAGCACTCCGGAAATATCCCACAATCAAGCTGTCGCTTTAACAGGGACTTGAGCTGCGGTATTCTTTTTCGCTCAATGTTTGCGTGATAGCTACCACCATTCCCCATTTTGAAATATGGTCTAACCCATGTGTCAACTTAGCAAAATGTGGGAAAAAGTGTTTTGGGAGACATGGTTTGGAATCTGGCCCTAGCCAGATGCCAGTGTTAAAGGTGCACCCTACTGTTTTCCACTGTTGTCTTTCTTGTGGTGTAGCATGTAGACACATGCGTCTATGCAGACGCATAGCAATCACAGACTCTGGAAGGGAGAAGTGATCCTCTGCAGTGACAGCTAAGGTGTCAAGTGTGAGGGGCAGGCGTGCAGCTGCTTTGGCAGCTATATCAGCACGACTGTTACCCCTAGAGACAGCATCTTGCGCCCCTGTGTGTGCAGTGCATTTACATACAGCTACCCTTGTTGGTAGTAGAATAGCAGTCAAAAGATCGTTGATCAAATGATGATGTAAAACGGGCTTACCGTCAGATTTCAGAAATTGTCGGTGTTTCCACAGTGCACCAAAGTCGTGCACCACTCCAAAAGCATACCTTGAGTCCGTGAAGATGGTAACAGATGAGCCATCAGCCAACTTACATGCTTCCGTGAGGGCAATGAGCTCAGCAGCCTGTGCAGACAAATGGTTTGGGAGAGATTTAGCAATCATAGTTTCAGTGTCAGAAACTACAGCAAAGCCTACCTGTCCCTGTCCTGTTTGTGGGCAGCGCGAGGCTGACCCATCTATATACAAAATGAGGTCTGGATTCACCAAGGGAGTATCCGAAAGATCTGGGCGAGGTGTGCATGTTTGCGCCAGCTCTGCCAAACAGTCATGCGGTTCTCCCTCCTCTGATGTAGGCATAAGAGAAGCAGGGTTAAGCACAGTACAACGTTTAACTGTTACGTTAGGCATGTCAAGAAGTACTGTGTGATAACGTAGGTATCGTGCTGCAGATAAATGTGAAGCCTTTTGTTCAAGTAGGATCAAAGAGACAGCATGTGGGACTAGCAGTGCGAGTGGAGCATATCCTACTATGTCACGTGATGCCGCCAAGGCCCTTTCAGCAGCTGCTACAGCCCTGAGACAAATGGGAAGTCCTGCTGCAACTGGATCAAGCTTTGCAGAGAAATAGGCCACTGGTCTTAACCTGTTTCCATGCGGCTGCAGGAGAACAGACGTCATGCATCCTACGCGTTCATCCACTGTCTGAGTGAAATGAAGATTTGGGTTAGGCAAACCTAAGGTTGGAGGACTTTGAAAGGCCTTTTAAGATCTACAAAGGCCTGCTCAGCCTCAACAGTCCAGGTTATCAAATTGTGTGCAGTCAATCCCTTACCGTGTATCACGTCCCCTAAAGGTTGAACAAGTTCCGCGTAATTTGGGATGAAAACACGACAGTAGGAACACATTCCTAAAAATGACATCATTTGTTTTTTTGTCAACGGTTTTGGTAGGGAAACAATTGCCTCAATCCGCGAAGGAGACAAGTTTTCCCTGACCCAGAAATGTCATGTCCCAGGAAGTGGACCTCTTGTTTTACAAATTGCAATTTTTTAAGACTGGCTTTGTGTCCCTCAGTTGCAAGATGACACAATAGCGCAATCGTGTCTTGCTCACACAGCTCTTGTGTTGAGCTTCCAATCAAAATGTCGTCTACGTACTGCAGCAGACTTGAACCTAGGTTCGGTGTGAAGCTCTCTAGGCTGTCGCGCAGTGCGTCATTGTAGATGGTCGGAGATTCAGTATATCCCTGACGTGTGAAAGGCGTGTGAAAGTGTATGGTTTTCCATCAAACAGGAAAGCGAACAAGAACTGACTGTCTTTGTCCACCGGGACACTGAAAAAGGCATTAGACAAATCAACAACAGAGAACCATTTAGCATTACTTTTAATTCCCTGTAGGATTGTGTATGGATTTGGCACATTTGGTGCTCGAGCATGAACAGCTGCATTGACAGCTTTCAAGTCCTGAACAAAACGCCATTCCGTCGAAATGCCCTTTGGCCGTATTTTCTTTACCGGAAAAATCGGTGTTCTTAAAGGAGAATCTGGGCACGGAATTATAACTCCTGTAGCCAATAAGGAGTTAAAAACGGGTCGGATTCCATTAATAGCTTCCTGTTTTAACGGATACTGATGTTTCTGTGGTCTGTAGTCCGAACGTGGTATTATGACGACAGGTTGACAGTTTTTAATCAACCCCACGTCATATTTATGTGTCGCCCAAAGGTGTGTTGGCACTTTAGCTAAAAGTGGTGAGACGTCAGTAGGTAAAATGTCGTTTTTACCGTGCAAAAAGTGTCAGTTGTAGGTGCAGTTTCACTCAATATATAGATACTGCGGATACAAGGCACGCGTCATGATAAAAGTTCTCTATAATTTCCTGTTGAGGGAGAATATGAAATACAGTCATCAGCCGTGTCAGTCCAGTCAGTCAGTTTCTCACAGGTCATGACAAAGTGTCCTGGGTCTGTCTCCTGGTCTGTGGGAGACAAAGATAGAAGAATGTGAGCTACAGAGTTAGAAATTCTGACACACTTTTTCTGTTTATCAGTCAAGGCTACCGTCACTGCGCACGTGTGTGTGTGCCAGTAGACGTAAGACAACTCTAGCTCTTCCTTGGACTGGTCAAGGAATTTGTCAACATATTCTTCGTCTGGAGTTGGGGAGACATGAGAGATGCAATGCATTTGTTGTGGTGTTCTCAGCACTGCTAAAGGTGATACTAGTTGTTGTGCTTCTGTCAGGAGATCGATAGCCTGACAAAGGTTAATGTCCCATAGAAATGTGAAAGAGTGTGTGTTTTTTGATTTTAACAAAAACATGTCAGGAAAAAGATGATTTTTATTAAAACGCACAACCCTGAGGCCAGTGGGGGTAGGAATTACCCCTATACCAAAAACACACATCAAATCTCTGCCTAATAAATTTACCGGGCACACAGGTGAGAGCAAAAATGAGCATTTTGCTCTTCTATCTGGGTCTGGATCTGTAGGATCTGTGTGCACACAAGTCATTGGAGCAGTAAATCTTTCTGGCAATACCATACCACTCGCACTTCTAGAAAGAATTACTCCACCAGAAAGTTTTTGTTTAGGAAACAATGATTTTTTCAAAACCGAATTTGTAGCCCCTGAATCAACCAAGAATTCTATTTCCCTCCCCTGTATTGTCAACACTGTTGTAGGCAGTTTTTTTATACACATCTGATGAATACATAGCATAAGTAGGCATTTTCTCTGCTAATTCCTTCTGTTCTATATGCTGTATTGCATCTAATATGTTTTGCCTATTGTTTGGGGGGGGTGTAGGTGTTTGTGGTATGCAGGAAAGCATGTCTTCATTGCAAGCATGTGTATCTTTGTGTGTGTGCATGTTACCCTCCTTAACAGGCGCACTTGTGTCATCCTGATAGTGAGCACTCCGGAAATATCCCACAATCAAGCTGTTGCTTTAACAGGGACTTGAGCTGCGGTATTCTTTTTCGCTCAAAACGTAGAAAACCTAATGCAATTTTACGGCTCCAGACCAATAAACTTTCCTGCTGGTGGGTACCATAAAGCAGTTCTCCATCTTTATCCACTTCTATACTCTTGGTGTCCTCATGCAGAAGTACAATCTGTAGTTTGAGGAAAAGCCCTAGCGCCTGCTTGGACTTACCATCAAAAAAGGGAGTTCAGCACAGAGATTTGGGTGTGGACAAGATGGGGGTAGGTTGACCATTGTTCATTTAGACATACCACCCACATTGTTATGATACAAACCTGGTTGAAAATGGGCAACAAATCTCTTGTAAAGAGTTGTGCATGTAACACAAATACTGCTGCAGTCTGAAAGTGTTAAGGCTTGCCCAAATGCACAACTCATCATAGTCACAAGCAGAAGATGCATCATTTGTAAACATGCATGATGATATGGACCACAACAAACACATCACACAATAAACTGGTGGCTTGAACAGGGACTTGAACCCTGGACCCTCAGATTAAAAGTCTGACACTCTACCGACTGAGCTATCCAGGCTCCTGTGAGGTGTGGCTGTGGACGAACCAATAGCCTGGATTCCAAATGGAAGTATAAGTCGGTGAAGACCATGAAGCTTTTGCCATGATCACTGTCTTTTGGATAGGAGGAGGGTAGAACCCTGAATTGCAGATTGCCTGGGAACACACATTGTTATGGCACAAACTGGTTGTAAATCGGCCAAGTCATACAAAATGCACATCTCATCATGGCCACAAGAAGACTGTGGATCTCCTGCAAATCTGTAAAACGGATGATGATAGTGAGCACTCCGGAAAAATCTCACAATCAAGCTGTCGCCTTAACCGGGACTTGAGATGCGGTATTCTTTTTCGCTCAAAATGGGCGAAAAACAAAAAACAAAAATGAGTCCTTCGGGATTTAAGTATCTGGGGGTTCATGTGGCCAGGTCCTACAAATCTCTTTATGCTGTAAACTTTTTAACTGAGATTAAGGCTGATTTCCAAAGATGGGGTTCCCTCTCCCTTTTCCTGATTGGTAGAATTAACGTGGTTAAAACGAATGTCCTCCCAAAATTCCTGTTTCTGTTCCAGTGCCTACCTATATTTTAATCTAAAGGTTTTTTCGAAAGCATTGATTCAGTTATATCTCATTTTCTGTGGAATGGTAAGACACCTAGAGTTGGGCTAAAAGTACTTCAGAATTGCAAATTTGATGGTGGCCTCTCTCTACCAAATTTCAGAGTTTATTATTGGGCTACGAATATAACTAAAACTATATTTTGGCTAAAATTGGTCAACATACCTTGGTGTCAGTTGGAAATACAATCATGTCCCTCGTCCTCTTTACTGTCAATACTGGCTGGTGTGGCTTCAGTCAACCCTTCTGGCTTTACTAGCAACCCAGTGGTCATTTCCACATTGAAGATATGGTTTCAATTTAGGAAGCATTTAAAATTTCTTACTCCCACCATATCAAGTCCACTTATTTTGACACCATGTCTAAAGTGCTCCTCAAGACCATTGATATTTCTCCGCATGTAGCCATTTTTGGCACTCCTCAAGAATACCACCGTTTTTCATCAGTGCAGTTAGAGGTCCTGGCTTTCAATTCCTTGATAGTGAGACGCCATCTCCTTCTTAATTGGAAAGCAATTTTCCAGGCTAACTAGGCCTAACTCCAACACGCACCCTTTTCGTTTGTTTTTTTTTCTTTCAATTTCATTCTATTTTTTTTTTTTTTTTTTTATGAAAAAAATAAGAAAATTTTAAAAAGTTGTATACAAATATGTTTGTTATTGTTATCCAAGTTCACTGTTCTTTGTGTGCAAACCAATAAATATATGAAACAGAGAGATGCAAATACAGGGGGCTGGGTTTTTGCTGTAAACGCTTGAAATGATAAATAACAGAACGCATTTTTTCCTCTTTACATTTTGTGAATTCATGATTATTCTGCGGGCCAGACTAAAATCTTTGGCAGGCCGGATGTGGCCCGCAGGCCGCCAGTTGACGTTCACTGGTATACAGACACTGTACAATACTGGAAAGGTGGTTTCAGCACTGTACCAGGGTCTAGAGAAGAACAGAGGAACTTCTACACTGTATATAAGAGACAGATGGGTAAAAGAAAGTGGTAACAGTGAGATAATAAAGAGGTAATATATAGGTAATAACATGTAATTACCAAAGTAATAACGTGGTAATACATCACAGTAATAAGATGTAATACTGGGGTAATAAGGTGATAAGGTAACAGACGTAATAACATGCAATTACCAATGTAATAAGTAGGAAAGGGTTTGATAATAACTATATGTATATCTGGGTAATGGTAATAAAGTTATATTAATATTGTGATAACATGGTAATAATGGGGTAATATATGTTGATGTTTTCACAGTATTATATGTTACTATCAGAGCAATACCTTCCAAATTAGATACAACTTCTTGGAATTTAAAATTGGTAATTACCCTATTATAATGCTGAAATTCTTCAATCCTTTATGTTCCAAAGATTTCGCTTTTGTTTCAAGGTAATATTTTACAAATTATATGTTTAATCTTGTGACTTCTTACCTGGAAACACATCTGGTAGTTTCTGTGTAATAACCATGAATCAGTGCCGCAAAATGCAAAACTGCCTGTTTCTATTTTATTATGTACAATGACCAGTTGCTTACATATTGATGAGTCACAAACATTATACAATCATAATTGTAAAAACAATATAACACACAACACTGTAATGCAGTAGTATATACAGTAGCTAACATGTAAGCTGAAATAAAGGAAATACATAAAGTATTGTTATACAGTGTATATTATAACCTATATTGCATACTGACAGTCTAATATGAGCTATCAATCATCATCAAAAATATACATATTGCACATCAAACTTTTAACAAAGATATCAGAACAGTATGTCAGCATCTGTTTCACATACCGAGAATGCTACCAAAGGCATGGAACATTGAAGATTGAAGCGGATTGTATGGAGAGATGATAACACGTGAGGCTGTCCTGCTCACATTCAACTTCCTGACTAAGTCCCATGGTGCAAAGGTCCTACAGTTCTTAAAGGAATACACACGCATGTGGAACAAACTACTGCCAGCAATGGGAGAAGAAAAACATTTAAGTGATCTAATGTGCTGATGGGGACAGAACAAAATGAAATAGAAAAAGGTAGTTTTTTTGCTGCACTGATTCATGGTTGTTACACAAAAACTACCAGACGTGTTTCCAGGTAAGAAGTCACAAGATTAAATATATAATTTGTAAAGTATTACCTTGAAACAAAAGGGAAATATTTGGAACATAAAGGGTGGATGAATTTCAGCATAATAATATAACTATATTACCATTACCCAGATATAGTATATAGTTTGTTGCACATGCGTGTGTGTTCCTTTAAGAAATGTAGGACCTTTGCACCATGGGACTTAGTCAGGAACAAGGGGGTAAGCTTTGCTTCAGAACTCGAACCTCCTATGGCGCCATTTTGATGCTACAAAGAGATCACCTAAGATCCCCGCTTAGCTCTGCCTAATAATGAATTGTGCTGAAAGCAGCCAGGCACACAGCTGTGCTGCTCGCTTTTAAAGGAACACGCCGACTTACTGGGACTTTAGCTTATTCACCGTAACCCCCAGAGTTAGACAAGTCGATACATACCCTTCTCCTCTCCGTGCGTGCTGTAACGCTGTCTGACGGCTCCAGCATTAGCTTAGCCTAGCAAAAATCCTGCAGGTAACTGGCTCCAACTAGCCTACTGCTCCAAATTGTGACAAAAGTGACAAAATAACACCAACATGTTCCTATTTCCATGTTGTGATTTGTAGAGTCACAGCATGTACAAAAACCAACGTAACATGAGACACAGCCATCTTCTAACAGTAAACAAACCAGGAACTATATTCTCAGACAGGCTTGCTGCGAGCATATCACTCCGCCCAAGTACTATATTCTTTCACCTAAGAATATAGTTCCCGGATCCATAAAGCTGAAGCTGCGCAGCTTTTTATAGCTTTTTTGACCTTGGCCTTCTCCACAGGTGTCCATTCATCTAGAGTTCCACAGCGCATGATGTAGGCTGCAAGAATAAAAGAAAGCACAAATTAAAGATAAATTCCCCTTGCATACTGTAACCAACAATTTTTGCCCTGATCTCTCTCTCTCTCTCTCTCTCTCTCTCTCTCTCTCTCTCTCTCTCTCTCACACACACACTTTTAGGGCTAAACGATTAATCGCATTTGCAATAATATTGCGATATGTTTAAACATAGCAAAGGCTGCGATTTGGTCATGTGACTCACGAGAGCAAAGCAGACCGCACTCTACAGAGAAAGCATCCACTTGGCATGCTAACGCTACGCTGTGCCTTGACCTGTAGTACAATGGCCTCAGGTTTGACAAAACCTGACACTGCGGAAACTTAAGTCCCAAATAGGAACCGTAAGTCAGTTGTGTGGGACTATTTTGTTTTAAAAAAAAAGAAAATGATGCGCAGCTTCAGGTATTGTGCAAGACCTGTCTTGCTAAAGTTGCTACCTCACAGGGCAACACTATGAACCTGTATCAGCATTTGAACAAACAAGACAACACAAAAGCCATCTATGACAGTTGCATGGCTAAAATGCTGAACACCAGTGCATCAAGTAAGCAAAATACTTTCAGACAGGTATCATTTACCGAAATGTTTGAAAGCGGAACTCATGTGAACATACTTCAAAACGGAAGGAGGAATATACTCGAGCAGTAACGGAGTTTCTAGCCAAAGACAGGATACCCCTTAGTACGGTGACCAAGCTTGGGTTCACGGCTTTAATACATACACTGGATAAGTGGCACAACATGCCCTCCCGCACACATTTTAGTCAGGTTGCCATACGGGAGCTACACAAAAAATGTAAACGGAGAGTCGCAGTGTTAGAAACAGAGTTTTTCGATGGTACAACTGACATGTGGTCAAGCTGTACAGCGGAGCCCTATCAGAGTCTTACACTGCATTTCATTACTTGCACTCGCTCGTCCTTAAAACCAGCTGGTTTTCCAAGCAAAAACCCTGTGAGCTACTGAGAACCATACAGTAGGATGGCTGGTAGTGACACACTCACTGTTCTCTTTAGTCTGCGTGGTGTGTTGCTGTTACTGACTAGAGATAATTATTAATATTTAAATATTAATGTTCAGACAGTGATTACATTAGAGTTACCTAAATATTTTCAAAGAGGTATATGCAGATATGTTCTTTTGTTTTCTGCACTTTTGTTTTTTTTCTGACTGGAGATCAGTAAAATATATACACACACACAACAAAACAAAAATGCAGAAAATAAAGAGAACATATCTGCCTGTACCTCTTTGAAAATATTTAGGTAACTCAAAGTTAAATGTAATCACTGTCTGAACATTAATATCTAAATATTGATCGTAATCATCTCTAGCCAGTAACAGCAACACACAACGCAGACTAAAGTGCAGTGAGTATATCACTACCAGCCATATTGATCCTGATTTCTCACCATTAGCAACTCCCGCTCCAATCCAGCTCCATTCAGTGTACTTCATACTCACATCAAGTCTATCCATCTATCCGGTGCTAAACAGATGCTCTGTGTAGCCTTGTACCCAGGCTTGCTGACCGTACTAAGGGGCATCATGTCTTTAGCGATACACTCAGTTACGGTTTGAGTAATGTCCTCGTTCCGTTTTAAAGTACGTTCATATGGGGTTAACGTTACGCTTTCAAACATTTTGGTGAGTGATGCCTGGTGTTCGGCATTTTAGCCACGCAACTGTCAACTGGCTTTGTGTTTCTTTTAAGTGCTGATACAGGTTCATAGTGTTACCCTGTGAGGTTGCAACGTTAGCAAGACAGACTTTGCACAATACCTGAAGCTGCGCATCATCATCTTTTTTTAAACCAAAATAGTCCCACACAAGTCAAGTGACCAAATCACAGCCTTTGTGATTAGGAAGTCGCGTTTTAACATATCGCGATATTATTGCAAATGCCATTAATTGTTCAGCCTCAGAAAGTACCCATGACTGAAACATTGACAAACTATTTAGAGGTGAAAGGTGTGTGGGAATTTTCTCTCTTTTTGAATGGATCATTGGGGGATTTAATTCCCTGCACCACAAAGGAAACCAAGCATATGGTGTGCGTTGGTGTTTATTCAGTTATTAAATTCATTGGCAACTAGTGCATGTGGATGTTGTAAAACAAAACATGAAAAAGTCCAACGATTTCAATATTAATAACTAAGTTCAAAGGATTTACTAAGCTGCAAATCAAGTAGCTTTTTAACTTGTATTTATAATTAATTTAGGCTTTCAGGTAGTGTGGCCCTAATCCTAGAAACTAAATATATTGTTAGATTATTATCATAATATCATCCAAAATAAGTTAAAATTAAGAAATAATTATTTAAAGAAATAATATTACATTAAAAAGATGTGCAGTAAAATGACAATGATTCAGTTACCATCCTGGTCACCTTTGGGTGAGCCGGGGGTCTGGTTCATACAGTCTCATCTTCTTCGGTGGTATGCATGCTCTTTTAGGCATATCTTTTTTTTTTTACAATTTTCCCCTTGGCAATCCATTCTGTGAAATACATAAAAGTACAGCCCATGTAAATGAAAATGTAAATACTTCATTTTATTAACATAAAGTCTGCAAAGGGGCGACCCTCAAGTAACTTACCCATATTCACCTATTTAATAATGACAATTTTCTCCCTGCCAAAGTAGAACTTTGGAACACAAATTATCCCCACGACAACCTGCGTAGTCTAGTTAGGTTTAGCTAGGAGCCGTCTTAAAATCAGATTTTAATAGGTTCTCTATTGTAGCATGGCAGCTACCAAATAGTTACCGTTAGCATTTAAAAAGTGCATAGGCATGTCGTCTAATGCTAACGTTAGCTAACCTTTGTAACGTTATGTGCCTTTGGCCAAGGTCGCGGATTTCCCCATGTTTTTTTTTAAGAGGTTCATAGCTTAGCGAATGTTAACATTCTCATGTTCATAGCCACATAGTCTAGCTAGGTTTAAGGCTAATGTTAGCTAACTTTAGTACTGGTATGTGCCATATACAGTATGTGGACCATTTTCTTCAAAAGGTTTCCTAAACTATTTCTGAAACTTACTCATTTCCAAATAAATACCATCTAATTGTTACAAAAGTATACTTAGCAAAGACTTATTTTACCTTTTGCGAGTGCTTTTCTCCTCCATGTGGTGTTTCTCCTGGCCGCTCTGCATTTCCCTTACGTTAATCAGCCCACAGCCCAAAAATTTGAAGTCTAAGTTGATAGACAAACATGACATATTTGTATTGAGATGCCATACCAAAACAAATACTAGTGATCTCGCAGTGGTATTATTGTAGGCATATCTGTTGTCACAAATAAAAGGTCACTTTTGGGCCCTGTATCATAAGATAAAAACATCTGAATATACTACATTTAGTACTACACCAGTTATGAGCCAGTTCTAAGATTTTGGTCAATTTTGCTTTGATACAACTAAAATGCTGTCTTCTCCTTGTCTAAAATGACTGCATTACATGAAAGTGATCATTTTATGAACTTGAAAGACACTTGGAGCTGAGTGATATTAATGTCAGACTAACTGGTTATCATCCTCGTTACCAATTCGCTGTTTTCCATGTCTATTTGTCCTATTCAAGAGCAAGTAATATTGATAGGCTATATTGATTTTGAAATATGCTGTGAAAAATTGCTTTTGTCTGAATTATGTAGCCCCAATTTTCACCATGTATATCTATATATGTATATGTATACGTCATGTTTTTTTAAAATATTGGTACATTCTAAAATCGGATCCTGAACTTTCACATGTTGTGAATGACTTGCCGCTCTTTGTATACAAACGTGAGAAGAATCTCAGAGATCTTCTAGTTCACGCTGATTTTGCGAAATACAAGCTAAGGAGAACTTTGCAAAGATTATTAAACCCATTATCGACTGGCAACTACCGTTGTGGAGGATGCACACAATGCAACAACACCAAGACACAGAACTTCCGCCATCCTCACAATAACAAGATCTTTCCAATTAAGAGTGTCATCACTTGTGCCTCCACTCATATTTTAATGTGTTCATGTGGTCTGGTGTATGTAGGTAAGACCATAAGGCAGTTAAAACAACGCATTAGCGAACATAAGCACTCTATTCGCAGAAACGACCGGGATTACCCGGTCGCGGTACACTTTAATGATCATAAGCATGACATCTCATCATTGCGCTTTTGTGGCATTGAACAAGTCAAAAAGGGGGGGCAACCACAACTTGCTACTAAAAAGACTCGAGGCATATTGGATATTCACTTTGCAGACGCTATCGCCAAAAGGCCTTAATGATGAATTTAATCTCAATATTATGCTGTACTAGTTTTTTCCTTCTTCTTTTTTCCTTACTAGTTTATCCTCAGTAACTGTTTATTGTACATGTGAATATGGACTGCTACAATGTAATTTTACCAATGTGATGATATACTTTTGAATGGACTGTGTCGTCTTTGATTAAGTGTAGAAAAATATTGGGCTAATGACAATGCAATGGGTGTGTGCCAATTACAGGGGTATCACACTTTTCAGCCTCCCTGGTAAAGTCTACTCCAAGGTGCTGGAAAGGAGGGTTCGGCCGATAGTCGAACCTCAGATTGAAGAGGAACAATGCGGATTCCGTCCTGGTCGTGGAACAACGGACCAGCTCTTCACTCTCGCAAGGATCCTGGAGGGAGCCTGGGAGTATGCCCAACCGGTCTACATGTGTTTTGTGGCTCTGGAAAAGGCGTATGACTGGGTCCCCCGGGAGATACTGTGGGAGGTGCTGCGGGAGTATGGGGTGAGGGGGTCTCTTCTCAGGGCCATCCAATCTCTGTACGACCAAAGTGAGAGCTGTGTCCGGGTTCTCGGCAGTAAGTCGGACTCGTTTCAGGTGAAGGTTGGCCTCCGCCAGGGCTGCGCTTTGTCACCAATCCTGTTTGTAACATTTATGGACAGGATATCGAGGCGTAGTATGGGTGCGGGTTCAGTGGGCTGGGGATCTCATCGTTGCTCTTTGCAGATGATGTGGTCCTGATGGCATCATCGGCCTGCGACCTTCAGCACTCACTGGATCGGTTCGCAGCCGAGAGTGAAGCGGTTGGGATGAGGATCAACACCTCTAAATCTGAGGCCATGGTTCTCAGCAGGAAACCGATGGAGTGCCTACTCCAAGTAGGGAATGAGTCCTTACCCCAAGTGAAGGAGTTCAAGTACCTTGGGGTTTTGTTCGCAAGTGAGGGGACAATGGAGCGGGAGATTGGTCGGAGGCGCAGCGGGTGCGGTATTACATAGAATTTATTGTTGTGACGAAAAGAGAGCTGAGCCAGAAGGCAGAGCTCTCGATCTACCGGTCAGTTTTCGTTCCTACCCTCACCTATGGTCATGAAGGCTGGGTCATGACCGAAAGAACGAGATCCAGGGTACAAGCAGCCGAAATGGGTTTCCTCAGGAGGGTGGCTGGCGTCTCCCAGAGATGGGGTGAGAAGCTCAGTCATCCGTGAGGAGCTCGGAGTAGAGCCGCTGCTCCTTCGCGTCGAAAGGAGCCAGTTGAGGTGGTTCGGGCAACTGGTAAGCATGCCCCCTGGGCGCCTCCCTAGGGAGGTGTTCCAGGCACGTCCAGCTGGGAGGAGGCCTAGGGGAAGACCCAGGACTAGGTGCAGGGATTATATCTCCAACCTGGCCTGGGAACGCCTCAGGATCCCCCAGTCGGAGCTGGTTAATGTTGCTCGGGAAAGGGAAGTTTGGGGTCCCCTGCTGGAGCTGCTCCCCCCGCGACCCGACACCGGATAAGCGGACGAAGATGGATGGATGGATGGACAATGCACTGATCATCCATTCTTTTTAAATGTATTGAGTGGTATTTTTTCTGCCTTTTCCTATTCACAGTCTGTGATGGGAGTGCCACTTTTGTGAATGAATGACGTCATTCAAGAGCTGGACCTGATTGGTCCTGATTAGTCAACCAAACTATTTAAGGCTATGGTTGAGGTGGATGTGTGAATTTACCTGATGAAGGTCTGAGACCGAAACGTTGTATTTTTCTAAATAAATTATTGTTTGCGTAATGGTCAGTGTGTGGGATTTTCTCTAAAAAATGTTGATATCATATCCTACGCACCTGCCCGACAAAATCATCTGGATGAGAATTCAGAGAGTGCTTGTGGAGAGCTCTTTGTTTGCTCTGTCTGAGTGCAGCATGAGATGCACGAATGAGACTAGGATGTGAATAGATTGAGTATATAATGAGAGCTCTCTGATATCTCTGCCTGGGATCAAAAAGAGCCACACAACTTGAGAAAATCTGAGACTTATTTGAGAGCTTGATGAGATCTATTTTGAAACTCAAAAGGAGACTAATTTAAGATTTTGTGAGGCTTTTTCTCAGGAGAAAAATTGAGAAACAGGAGAAATAAGCCATAATCTCATTTTGGTTTCACACATACCTCATTGTTGTCTAGGAGAAATGCATGAGACATTTTTGAGAGCTCTTTTCTAGTTTTCTTTTCTTCTGGGATGGAGTGAAAGAATGCGTGAGGCATCAATACTAGAAAATATTACGAGTAATCTTATTTCCATTTACTTTCTGCAGTCTGACTTCAGCTCACCATCTCACCATCTGCGTCGCCAATTCCTACTTTGTCTCCAAAATGTGCATACGCATGGGTCAGAGTTTGCGTGGAGGACCGCACAGTCTCCCATCAAGTTTGTTTTTTATAAATCACAACCTTTGCGTGGGAAGTGGCGTATGCACATTTTCAGCCCCGTTTTGTGCATACGCCATGTTTATAAATGAGACCCCTGCAACTTAAGTCAAAAGCATCCATTAGACATCATTTTCAATCTCAGTCTATTGATCCAAATGGCAGCAGCTCAACTGGTAACTAGGACTACAGTTGAAAATTAGCCGACTGGCTAACACTGGCACATTTACAGAAATGTTGATTAATTGCCCTAATCAAATAAATAAATCTTAAAAATAAATGAACAGCTATTGAATTAAAATAGTTTTTACTGGATGATCTGATACAGAAGATTTTGTATCCAGCCTGGAAATCCAGATTTTTTGGGGTCTTTGTCCAATAAATCCAAACTGTTACATCCAAGATTGAAACACTATGTCCATAATTTTGGTCGTTTATCGCCGCTAGCTCTGATGCTTACTGCTATTTTGTTTTCCCATGATGCTCTGGGTGACCATTCTGACCAATCAAAAGCTTGTTTGTCTTTTCAACCAATGGAAGGCCGGTCCGTCTTTGCAGACGAAACAAAGATCCTATTTAAAAAAAAAGTAAGGTTACCCAAAACTGAAAAATTTCAGAATTTTACAAAAAGGCCTTTTTCAGGGAACAAGAAACAACGTAAAGCTGTTCTGCAGCAATGGAGGTTGATCAAGCTTTGAAAATTGGTGCTACCAATTCCCACAGATGTTCCAACTTGTCTGACTTACAAACCCCTCTGTTTGTATAAAAGTATTGTTGGAACACACTGTGGTACCATACCCTCGTGAGCATTATTTGAACAGTAATGTACTGCAGAAAGTAGTGTGTTGCCATAAAAATGGAGGGAAAAAGGCAATTAACAATGGAAGAGAGACAGACCATCATAACACTTAAGAATGTTGGTCTTTCCTACAGAGAAATTGTGAAGAAAGTCAAGGTGTCAGTGAGTACAGTATTCTTCACCATCAAAAGGCACTTAGAAACTGGGGGAAACTGACAGAAAGAGGTCTGGCAGACCCAAAGCCACAACAGAATCAGAAGACAAGTTTCTGAGAGTCAACAGCTTGCGTGATAGGCGGCTCACAGGACAACAGCTTCAAGCACCGCTTAATAGTGGTCGTAATAAGTAAGTCTCAGTTTCAACTGTAAAGAGAAGACTTCGAGCTGCAGGTTTGATAGGTCGAGTTGCAGCAAGAAAGCCATTGCTAAGACGTCAGAATAAGAAAAAGAGGCTTGCCTGGGCCAAGAAACACTGCCAATGGACTACTGAAGACTGGAAGAAGGTGCTATGGACTGATGAATCAAAATTTGAAATCTTCGGTTCATCACGCAGGACTTTTGTACGCCGTCGAGTAGGCGAAAGGATGGTTCCTCAGTGTGTGACATTGTGAAAAGGTAGAGCCCCTCCTTTTCCTCAACTCGCCTGACATGCTCCACAACATTTAAACTGACCCCTTATCCTACACGCACAAACGCGCTTACAAGCACACACACATGTAGCGGCAAATGTTTGTAACTACACGCGGTGCCGGCAACCGCAGCGTGGTTCATTCATGCATATTTACACAACTTTCAGTTACTCACCAAACAGCTGTAAATCACATAGCGAACGACGTGGTACCCGTCGATTCTGCTCCATAACATTTCTTTCTGTTAATCCATACATTGTGCACGCAAACACCAACATTACACTGATAGCACCGATTTTCATTTTCCTGGTCCCGCAGCAATTTGTTTCCCCAAGGAACACGAGCTCCATGACAATGGCTATTTGATTCCCTGTTTGGGCCAGGGGAAAGGGTTTATTTGAGCGGGGGAAAGCTATTGTATTAGTATAAAATTATGGGATGTATTGTAATGCAATGCTTATTCAATTACAGGAAATTAATGTTATTAGTATTATTAGGAGTACATGAGGTGTATGAAGTATATTTCAATGTATGTGTGTGATTAATTGAAGGGCCTTATTTAAAGCGCAGGTTTTTCTGCCTCGAGAGAGAGTCAGGAGAGTGTCAACTTGCTGAGAGGTTGTATGCAGAAACTTGTTGAGAGAAGAGATTTTCTTTTGCTTGTGCTAGTTAAATTGAGAAACCCAGTGGTTTGTTTTGGAATTTTTTATTTTTTGTTGTTAACAGAGTGCTGGATGATGTATTTTAGAGCACTGTAAATAAATCTAGTTGAGGGGGTGAGCACAGGTCAGGCAAAAGCTTACCAGCACCAGACTGACAGACTGGTAGAAAGGTACAACCAGACCTTGAAGGACATGCTGAGAAAGTTTGTGGCTGCCAATGGCAAGGACTGGGATCAGTGGCTCCCCTACCTCATGTTTGCCTACAGGGAGGTTCCCCAAGCCTCAACAGGGTTCTCCACCTTCGAGCTCCTCTTTGGTAGACCGGTGAGGGGCCCGCTTGATCTCCTCAGAGATGCCTGGGAGTCACCAAAGCCTACTACCAGCAACATCCTCACCTATGTCATCACCATGAGGGAGAAGATGGAAGAGATGACTACCCTAGCGAAGGACAACCTGCAGCAAGCGCAACGGACCCAGACCAATTGGTACGACCAGAGGGCAAGGCAGCGAACCTTCCAGCCAGGCCAGAAAGTTCTTCTACTCCTGCCTACGGAGGAGAACAAGTTGTTGGCCAAGTGGCAGGGACCAATACAGCATCAGCAGGAAGCTGGGGCCCACAACCTACGAGCTGGAAATGCCAGAGAGGAGAAAGCAGCAGCAGGTATTTCACATTAACCTGCTGAACGAGTGGCACGAGAGAGAGGTGCCACTGAGCCAACAGCTGCTGGTACAAGCAGTGAAGGAAGAGGAAGACACCCCAGAGCAGTTCTTCCCTACAGACCATCCAGCAGGAGAGATTGACATGACACATCTTACCCCACAACAGCAGCGGGAGTTGTGGGCTGTCATACCTGATGGCCTCTTCAGCGACCAGCCCGGATCTGCATCCATGGCTGAGCACAACGTCCTGCTGAAGGATACCACACCACTCCGGCAGCGGATGTACCGAGTTCCAGAACGAATGTTGCCGGTCCTCCAGGAGGAGCTGCAGGTGATGCAGAGACTTGGAGTGATTGAGCGGTCGGAGAGTGCCTGGAGCAGCCCTGTTGTCCTGGTTCCAAAGAAAGATGGCGGCATGCGCTTCTGCATCGACTTTCGGCAAGTAAATGCTCAATCTCACTTTGATGCATATCCCATGCCCAGGTTGGAAGACCTTATTGAGCGCCTTGGGAAAGCACACTTCATTTCCACCTTGGACCTGTGTAAAGGCTACTGGCAGGTGCCAATGGCTAAGGATGCCAGACCTTACACAGCTTTCAGGACACCCCAGGGCCTGTTCCAGTTTAAGATGATGCCGTTTGGCCTGCAGGGGGCGCCAGCCACATTCCAGCGGTTGATGGACCGTGTGCTGGATGGGACTGGTGCTTTCGCAGCTGCCTACTTGGACGACATTCTTGTCTTCAGTGCTACCTGGGACGAGCATCTTAGGCATCTTGGGGAGGTGCTACAGCGCATACATAAGGCAGGACTGACTGCGCAGCCCAAGAAATGCGCTTTGGCCTAGCAGGAGGTGCGGTACCTAGGGCACATCCTAGGTTGTGGGGTAATCAGACCCCAGAAGGACAAGATTGAGGCTATCCGTGACTGCCCGCAGCCCCAGACCAAGAAGGAGATCCGGTCCTTTTTGGGGCTTGCTGGGTGGTACCTAACTTTGCAAGCCGAGCTGCGGCCCTCACTGACCTGACCAGAAAGTCTGGTCCGGTGAAGGTCAGGTGGGAGGAGAAGCATGAGAAGGCCTTCAAGGACTTAAAAGAGGCTATGTGCAGTGACCCTGTGCTGCAGAGCCCAGACTTTACTCAGCGATGGACTGTACAGACCGATGCCTCTGGAGTTGGTCTGGGGGCAGTACTACTTCAGAGTGAGGGAGAACAGCAACGACCGGTGGCTTATATAAGCCACAAGCTGTTTCCCCGGGAGACCAGAGACTGTGGAGCTGGAATGCCTTGCAGTAAAGTGGGCACTGGACACTTTCCGGTACTACCTGCTAGGTAGAGACTTTGTCCTTGAAACGGACCAACGAGCCTTAACATGGCTTGGCAAGATGAAGGACACTAATGCACGCATAACGCGTTGGTTTTTGGCTTTGCAGCCCTTTAGATTTGAGGTGCAGTTCAGGGCTGGCAAACAGAACGTGGTGGCAGATTTTCTGCCTCGCCACCCCAGTGGCGATCCCCCAGAAGAGGAGGGAAATGTGAAAAGGTAGAGCCCCTCCTTTTCCCCAACTTGCCTGACATGCTCCACAACATTTAAACTGACCCCTTATCCTACACACACAAACGCGCTTACAAGCGCACACACACATGTAGCGGCAAATGTTTGTAACTACACGCGGTGCCGGCAACCGCAGCGTGATTCATTCATGCGCAATCTTTATTTACACAACTTTCAGTTACTCACCAAACAGCTCTAAATCACATAGTGAACGACGTGGTACCTGTCGATTCTGCTCCATAACACATTTCTTTCTGTTAATCCATACATTGTGCACGCAAACACCAACATTACACTGATAGCACCGACTTTCATTTTCCTGGTCCCGCAGCAATTTGTTTCCCCAAGGAACACAAGCTCCATGACAATGGCTATTTTATTCCCTGTTTGGGCCAGGGGAAAGGGTTTATTTGAGCGGGGGAAAGCTATTGTATCAGTATAAAATTATGGGATGTATTGTAATTCAATGCTTATTCAATTACAGGAAATTAATGTTATTAGTATTATTAGGAGTACATGAGGTGTATGAAGTATATTTCAATTTATGTGTGTGATTAGATCAAATATCTGCTGAACCACTATACATAACAAAACCCCCTGTGATGTTGGTTTCTACCAATTAGTGTAATTGAAGGGCCTTATTTAAAGCGCAGGCTTTTCTGCCTCGAGAGAGTTGGGAGAGTGTCAACTTGCTGAGAGGTTGTATGCAGAAACTTGTTGAGAGAAGAGATTTTTTTTTTGCTTGTGCTAGTTAAATTGAGAAACCCAGTGGTTTTTTTGTTGTTAACAGAGTGCTGGATGATGTATTTTAGAGCACTGTAAATAAATCTACATTTTCCCTGCAAATCCACGTTGGCTGTTGGCTGTGTCTTAATCCCATCACCACCCATTCTCAGTGTGTCCTTGTCGCCATTTTTCACAGACATCAACTGTCAAACATGGAGGAGGAAGCGTGATGGTCTGGGGCTGTTTTGTTGGATCCAGGGTCGGTGATTTGTACAGAGTGAAAGGCACCCTGAACCAAAACGGCTACCACAGCATTTTGCAGCGCCATGCAGTACCCTCTGGTATGCGCCTAGTTGGTCAGGGGTTCATCCTACAGCAAGATAATGACCCAAAACATGAGTCCAAGCTATGTCAGAACTACCGTAGCAAAAAAGAACAAGATGGTAAACTTAAAAACATGGAGTGGCCAGCACAGTCACCAGACTTAAACCCCATTGAACTGGTTTGGGATGAACTGGACAGAAAAGTGAAAGCAAAGCAACATACAAGTGCCACATATTTATGGGAACTTCTGCAAAAGAGTTGGGAAGAACTTTCTGAAGAATATTTGATTTCCATTGTAGAAAGAATGCCACGAGTGTGTTCAGCTGTTATATCTGCCAAAGGGGGCTACTTTGATGAGTAAAAAATGTAGAATACATTTTGGTTTATACATTGATTCCATGATTTATTTTTTAACTTAAATTGGTCATTTGTTCTATTATTTCATTTCAGAGTACAATAAGACATTAAACTGCATGAATTTCAATAAAAACCTGGAAAAATTGGGGTGTTCTAAAACTGACCAGTAGTGTAGATATTTTGTCCACTGTAAATGTAATGTTTATTTTTTTACTGTTTGACTCCCAAGACATAGGAGAACTGTTTGACAACATAAATGCTTGAGTTGCATTGCTGTGTGTATGATATCAATACACAGCTAATGATGTGGGCTTCATAGATAACTGGAGGGCGTTCTGGGGAAAGCCTGGTCTGATTAGGCATTCATCCCACTTTGGACGGAGCCGCTCTCATATCAAGAAATCTGACCAAGTCTATTATCGGTCATAAACCATGACAACACAGATTTGAAATCAGTAATCAGAGGTGCAGTGCTACGCGCTTCTCTGTGCTTCCGGTGGAGCAGTCACCCACTCGTAGTTCCATAACCACGGTGACTGTCCCCCGACTTAAATCAGTTAAATCAAAGGTAAACAAAAGAGGAGCTATACTTAAGAACCTACTTGGAATTAAATCCACCACTGCAATGATAGAACAAAATAGGAAAATTAGATGTGGACTATTAAATATTAGATCTCTGTCTTCTAAAGCAGTACTAGTAAACAATTTGATATTAGATAATTAAATTGATCTATTCTGTCTTACCGAAACATGGCTGTGCCATGAAGAATATGTTAGTCTAAATTAATCCACTCCTCCCAGTCCTTTTAATACTCATATTCCTCGAGGCTGTGGCTGACGAGGGGGAGTTGCAGCCATCTTTGACTCAAGCCTGTTAATTAATCCCAAACCTGAACTAAATTATAACTCGTTTGAAAGCCTTGTTCTTAATCTTCTACATCCAACATGGAAAACGTTCAATGGTGTTTTAAGACCCCAACATCGACTTCAAGGCAGCGGTGCGACTGTCGACTTCAAGGCACCTAACCCTAACCTTAACCCTAACCCATATAGGAAGGCCCTCATAAATGCCAGAACAGTCTATTACTTATCACTAATAGAAGAAAATAAGATGCCCAAGTTTTCTCTTCAGCACTGTAGCCAGACAGAGAATCACAGCTCTATTGATCCATCTATTCCTATAGCTCTGAGTAGTGACAACTTCATGAGCTTCTTTCATGATTAAATTATAACAGATAAAATTCATCACCTCTTTCCCTCAACTTCTAACGGTTCACCTTCAAACACAGGACTGCTAGAAAGAATGACAATACCTGACACATACAGTACTTAGACTGTTTTTATCCTATAGACCTTCACCAATTAACGCTAAAGGTCTCTTCAGCTACACTGTTAAATGTTTCTGTAAATTTACACCCAAATTTCAACATGATTAACCTGTTATATTTAATAACTGCGCCTTACTGTCAATTTTTAGGGAATATATGTTAAATAACACCAAATGTTTGTTATTTTACATCTCATTGTTAAATAACACTCATTTTTGTTATTTAACCGCACATCTATCTGAAATAACATGTTCATACAGTATTTTTTGCATTCTGGGAAGGAGCTTAGAAGAAGGCATTTGAACCTGCAACGAACACACGGAGATCCATGTCGGAAGATCGCGGTTGTAATATCGACCAAAATCTCAATAATCAGGTGAGATAAACTAGAATTTCTTTAAAGTCATGCATAGTTTTAACATCAGTGATGTTGATGTATACTAAATGCCACGGACTTGCATGACATGGAATGAACTAACTTAGCTAGCTAGCTGCTAATGAGCCAAGGGGATTCCAGCTAGCAAGATTTCGATAGTTTGTCCATTAATCTTAGAAAACAATTATTTTAATGTCCATTCATGTATACGATCTAAATCTATAAATAATAGGCTAACGTTTTGCCTAAGTAGCATTCCCGTGGTCAAGTTTGTGTGCCATTCTTGCCATGTCTTTCATTCATTGCCACGTCTGGTTAAAGCAGGTTCATCCTGAAAATCAAACGGCTAAATACATTTACTGATAGCTGTTAATGATGCTAGATAGTTGGTCTAAGACTGTATTTGATGATTTCATGTCAGCTGCTCGTCTTTGATGGATTATAGCAGTTTGGGCTACAAGACGTGCTGGTGTGACTATTTTATGTGCAGGTTTTAGCCTAGCAATGAGTTAAATCCAGCAAAAACAGCTACTACTGATTGGGCTAGTGCAGTATCTATGTGAACAGCTATTCTCTTTTAATTGCATTGGGATAGTGCACCCTGTTTTGTGTTTTTTTGCTGTTTGGATTATCATTGATTTGTAGATAAATGCGTACATATGTGTTTGTTTTAAATTACAGATGCAGATGCAGGGTACCATCCCTGATCACACTGCTGATCAAGATGATCTCCCATATCTTGTATGTAGTGAATTCAATGTTATCAAACTAAACTCTGTATTCAAAATCAAAACTAACACAGACATTTGACAGTTAAAACATTTGTTTCACGAGAAACGGGAAGCCGCTTCCAGCGCTGGATGCTCAGCATTGAGGGCCAAATTGTGTGCGAAGGGATCCAGTCCACCTTTGTGACAGAACTGGCGTCTTTTTTTTCTTCCTGTTTTTACATCTTTAAACTACAGTACTAAGAGGAGGCAGCCTGCACGCTTGAATTCATCCAGAGGTAAGATATTGTCTGTTAACACCTGCATTTGTTCTGGCCTAGCTGTGACTCAAGCATGGTTTCAACAGGTCTGGTGATGGGATTTAGCAATTAACTTTGCTTTAGAAAGTTTGAGTGCAACTTACAATATTCATAGAGGCAAGAAGATGAAGTGCATGTTAAGTTTAGTTCATGTACATTTGTTGACTTTGTTGTGTTGTTAGTCTGTGTGAATTACTAGATTTTTAACTAGTGTATAATTTTTTCAGATGCTTTGTGGGTGTAAACCCAGAAAAAAGGACAAAGGTTGTAAAGGGGAAAAAAACAAAGAACGGTCAATTCACACGTCGCCATCCTCTTGCGTAGGCTCATGGACTTTCAGTGGGATTTCATTTGAAAATGGTGAGTTAGATGTATACATTACACATATGTTCAAACAGCAATTATTCAGGAGACTCTTTTGCTTTTGCTCTTTTGTCATTCATTTTTTCTTCTTTCAATTACTTTTACTCATCACACTTTCTATTATTTTATGTTATTCTGTCTGTTTTGTGCTCTGTTCCTGAAATTAGCTTTTGGTAAAGCCATGTGATTTAATTTTGGATCAAAATGAAATTCATGGATCTCTCTCTCTCTCTCTCTCTCTCTCTCTCTCTCTCTCAGACCCAAGACTTTCCAAAGGATCCTCATTGTGTGCTTTGTTTTACAAAATGGTTAGTGGTCTAAGCAGTGACAGTGTTTTTATTGTTTATTGCTCTTTACAGTATTGACCAGGAGTTCCATGAATTTAAGTTAAGTCTTGGCTTGAATGTATTCATCCATTTTGAATTTCAGTGGTTTGGGTAACATTAAGTGTTGAGGTTCAGTATGTTGTTATATTCAACAATGTATTTAAAAATGTATTTGCTACAACTATTTTTAAGCCATGAACATGAGATTTGTTTGTGATTAATCTGAGCCTATGTGTAACATTTTTGAGTGACCAGGGGCCTCATGTATAAACGTTGCGTACGCACGAAAAGCCTACGTACGCTGGTTTTCACGGACACTTTGTGATGTATAAAAAATTAACTTGACGTGAGAATGTGCGGGCCGTCACACAAACTGTTGAGCAGTCGTGAGAATGTGCGGGCCGTCCGCAAAGTCTTTTCTGGCTCTGTAACGTGGCGAATTCTAACTGAAAGTGCAGAAAATCACTACATTACAAAATAAAGTTTCCACTACAGTTACTGGCATACGTCTGTAACGTTGTCTATGAAAAAAAAAATTATATCCGCTGATACTCCATAAAAGTTTGATCATTTATGTGGACAATGTTTCACATCTTTCACACAACTGTTTAATTCGGAGGTTACGTAATCTCTGCTTTCCACTTCGACATTAAACTTTATTTTTTTCTTAAAGGGAGGTGTGTTCAGGTGCATTCTGGGCGTGCTGATCTTACAGGGAGGTGTGTTCAGGTGCATTCTGGGCGTGCTGGTCTTACAGGGAGGTGTGTTCAGGTGCATTCTGGGGGTGCTGGTCTTACAGCGAGGTGTGTTCAGGTACATTCTGGGAGTATTGCTATCTTGAGGCAGCAGGAAGTGATCTCACCATTGACCAACAAAAACCTGGTCTAAAGTCAATAACGCAGCATTTCATTGTTATTTTAACAGAGCATTAGTAAAATGCTCCTAGGCTCGTGCACAGCGCGCACACTATTCTTGTTACACACACAGGGACATACAGCACACACACACAAACACAAACATGCAGAAGATTACAAATAAAAATATAACGGTGCCAATCCTCCATCATAATAGCAATGCTCCAAACGCGCCTGGCTTTTAAAGGGAATGGGAGATGATCTCTGATTGGTTTATTGCATATAACGCCCAAAACACACCTCTGATTAATGAAGACACTAAGTACAACCCTTTAGGACCAGGCGCCTGTCGACCTAGCAAAAGTGGATTTGGACATGCTCTAAACACACCTGCGCCAGGCACTTCACGCCGTGCACTTAGATCCTTAAAATAGGGCCCACAGTGTTGTAGATGTCAGCAATGAACATGATATATTTTTCTGTGATTGATCCAATCTATGTGTGCCTACATTTGTAAGTATTTACCTTTCTGTGTTTGTATTACAATAAAAAAAGTTAATTTCAACATGGAACTAGATAGTTTTCTTTCACTTAACAAATGTATTATGCTTATTTTTGTATTAACTCAAGCTAGAATATGTCTATTACAATCAGTGGTACACATAAAATAATTAAAAATACATTTAAAAAGCAATATTTAATGGAAACAAAATAAGTGGTGATTTAACATCAATTTCCTGGAAACAGGAATAAACTGTTAAAATAACAGGAAAATAATGGTAACCCTGCTGCCAGTAATTTCCTGTTTTTTCTATGATTTACAGTAAAGTCCTGTTAAAAAACATTACGGGGAGTGCACTGTAAAAAAACATTAACAGGAATAAACTGTTAAAATAACAGGAAAATAATGGTAACCCTGCTGCCAGTAATTTCTTGTTATTTAACAGGGAAATATTTAACAGTGTAGCTATCTACCTGTCTCTTAGATGTCATCCCACACCCTAAAAAACGCTGGGTTATTTTAATAACCCAATTGCTGGGTTAAGGCTGTTGGGTTATAGGTTGGGTAGATTTGACCCAACGTTGGGTCAAAGATTGTGACCCAACACAATGGGTTAAATGAAAGCGAGGCTCGTTCTTCCGCCATTTCTGGACAGAAGGCGCCAGGACGTCAGCGACCATAGCTGCCGGTAAGTGATCAGTTTCAGACGGTAAAACAATACAAATAGGTTATTATAGCCAGACAATTGTAATGATAGTGTGAACTGAAAGACATGTTAGCATTAACTTAGCTCTCTGTATGGTTAACCATAACGTTAGTTCCCTTTAGCCAGCGAGCTATAAGGACATTAACGTTAACAATTAGCCGTTGGCTCAAGAGTTTAAAACTTATGTTGTAGCTAGCTAGCTAATTGCCTCTCCTTTAACGTTAGCTAGTAAATCTCTATATTGCTATTTTGGTTCCTAACTGTAAACACACATTACTCCTTACACAGAATTAACTACATAACGTTAACGTTTTGAGTATTATTTAGCATCCCGAACGTCATGATTGATTGACGCACTTGACAGTGAAGATGACGGAGATGACGGAGGCAAATAGGAACGTTAGCGTTAGCGTTATGGCCTGAGCTCTCGGACTTTTTATAAAACCTAATAACGCAAAAGAGGACAATGATGAAGTAGAGACTTGCCCCCTTCTAAGTGTTAAGCAGCCTAACAGTTACGAGGTATGTTTGTGTTTAGGTGTATTTCTGTATTGTTAATATGTAGCTAAGGTAATGTTAGCTAACGTTAGCCTAGCCTCAAGTGAGTCAGCATAAAATCAAGCTAGCGTTATTTTACAATAATTAGAAGTATAACGAGACGGTTGTGTTTCTACAATATTAGCGCATATTTTAATGTAAGTGTATTGTGTAACGTGACGCTTAATATGGATAAGCTGTAGCTACATTTTCATTATGTAGAATGTGGATGGTCTGGCAAAGCGAGACTAATGTTGAACTAAACTTAGCAGTAGCAGCTAGTATTGTCGGCTTTTACTCAAATTCAGTCTTGATTATCATCCCTAGACTTTGTAACCTGTGGTCTGAAGAAAATGCTGTACTATGGAAATATGTATTACAGTATCTTGGGTGACACATGCTTAAATAGGATGGACAAAGTTGCGTTTTAAGATTTTTTACTGATTATTTTTTGCTGTTTTTGTGTTGATTTGTAGTCTTAAAAGTGACAAATCATTTCAGGGATGCTACAGTCTGTACTGCCTATACTTCACTATGCTGGGCTGCATTGGTTCTGTTGTAGATTACAGTGTTTCCTTTAGGATTTCTTTTAGCAGTGGGGGCAGGTCATGACATATGCTACTTTATTTATTGCAACTCATCTTAGTCATATGATCTATAATCAGACTTGATATTGCTGTGGAAAAGTTATATCAACTAGTATGTATACTAAGCAATACAAAATATTGATTTTGTGGAATGGAACCTGGTAATGAAGCTGTTATTTCTTTGATATACTTTCAAGGATTCAAGTCCCAGCCCCGAACCGGCTGCCTTCAGAGCAACACAGAGCTTCTTTGGAACAAGGAGCAACATTTGTAAGTTCATGGTAATTTATCTTGAATAACTTATTTTTTAATTGAGTGAGAAGCTTTTTTAAAAGCTTCACTTTGATTGGACAATTTTGATGTAAGTCAGAGGATTAGTCATGATATTCATATATATGTGTATACTTTCTTTCTCTGTTCATTAATCATTTTTATAGAATATCCGTATGAGATCCTTAAGACAGCTGATGGGAAATGCATGGTTAGCGGTCTTGAAGAACAGAATCACATAAATAATGAAAGACGTGCCATGGTCCGGATACTTGTGTCCCACTTAATTAAGCGCTTTGGAGAGAAGTAAGTATTTTTCACACACAGGTTATTTTATTATAATTAAGTTGTGGGCTAGTTCTTCACTAATGTGAACTGCATCTAAACTACTTATCTCATCCTTTTGATCTGGGATCAGTTAGTGCAATCTTGATTTATTTTTTTATTTTATATTATTTTTTTGATAATTACTGTAAAAAAAACTGTCAATATATTGTGGTAGTGTTAAATGTTAATAAAATGCATATTGTTGTCAAGTCCATCTTCAGGTGCAAAGGCTATGCTGGCATCATCAATTGTGGATCAGTTTCCATGCCTGAGGGACTGTCAAGGCACAGGCTATGTAAGTTTTTAACCACACAATAATGAACTGACCTAAAGCAAATGTGACAATCCCTGCTGATGGTTGGTGAGAAAGCAGTGTATCACGTAATATGGGGGTTAAAAACCTGTTATGACAGTAGTGTGGCAGGTGCCTTAAATCAGGGACAGTGTGGCCACAGAAGGAAAGCGAGCGGTGAGAGTAGCATTTATGAGTGCAAGAGGAAAAAGAGATAGCAAAGTGAGTTAAAAGTGAACAACAAAACCACAAGCTTCTCAAGACAAGGTGGCTTCATGTGTTACTAAGCCATAAATAAAGGCTTTATTTTTCTAAAAGAGAGTGCCTTGGAGTTTCCTTTTTGGTTTCTACAAGGTGGCTTCATGTGTTGATAGCCTACTGCCGGTAAAGTGAAGGGAGTTACCCTAAAAAACACGGGCTTAAACCTTACAACATAAGTTGCAACACAATACGATCATCTTTAGAAAGACAACATCAACCAAGTTTGAGCTTTTTGTGCAGAATCAGGCAGGACATGTAAGGCAAGAGCTATTCTATTATTGGCTCAGCTTTATCCTAATGTTAACTTCAGCTCTTAATTTCAGAGTTTCTTCTGGCTTAGTTATTACCTAATGTGTTTGAATTCTTCTTTTTTGTAATCATTTTTGTTTACTTCTAAACTTTAGGACGCGTGGTTCACCCCAGGGAGAGGGCATAAACCCGCAACAGGCTTTCTGGAAGAGCATCTCCGTAATGTCTGAAAAAGACTCCACTCTGGCAGAAGAGTAAATTTAACATCACAAGTGCCACAAGACACCAAAGTCATTTTACCAGGTACAGCAAGATGTCTTGCTCCTCCATTTCAATCCAATTCATGTTGATGCATTTAGAAGTGGATTTGACTTATCCTCTCTCCTGTTTGCAACATACCAAGTACTTCTTACTTGAACTCTATGGGCCAGTTTCATATACAGAGATTAAACTTTTTACATAACTGTTCATTTAATTGTTCTTGTAGTCTAGGGCTAGGCTTGATTCTTGTATGGGAAACCGGCCCACTCTATTAAAACATTAGATATCTTAATATGTCACAGCTTGGTAGAACTTATTCAATCCTCTGCTCATCACAGAACCAACTAGAACTCCAGAGCGGGCCATCCAGTTGACGGAGTGACTGAAGAATAACCTCTGGCCACAGTCCCAGGTTGGCCAACACATGCTGGAGACTGCCATCCATAGGGCACAGTGGATCCCAGCAAATGGGACTACATCAATGGTAGACATTAGCACAGAGTTGCCATGCTTAGTGGACACTCCAGGCATGGTGAGCTAGAATCTTACAAAATAAAATGTTGTGATTGTTGTTCGATGTCAACTTTGTGCTAAATTTTGGGAGTTCATCTAGACTACCGTCTTTCAGATACCAGGACATGAATCAAACACTGTCAAATTAATGAGTGCTCAGATTGCTAGTTGATAGTTCAATGCATGAAGTTTGAGAAATCGTGACCATTTTGTCCGTTTAATGATGTAATAAGTAGAGATGCACCGATTTCAACTTTCTAGGCTGATTCAAATTTCCAATTTTTCATTGAGTTTGATCTGCCGATATCGATTTTAGCCGATTCCAATTTCATATTTTCTAACCACTTTCCAGCACACATAAATATTTATTTTCTATCTTTTTTTTTAATAGAAAATTTTTTGAACAGATAATGGACCACTATAAAATATAACTATATAAATGACTCCTGGTGACATTCACACACATCTAAAGTGAAATGTTAAAACCATTTCCTCCTTCTCACAACGTAAACAGTAAAGTTACCTGAAAACATAAACGTCACACAGATGATTTAACGTCACCGCTCATTTTACACATAGTTTAGAAACAAAACTAAACTCTGAGGGAAGATTACTACGTTTTTAATGTTGGTTTGGAGCGGTACGCATCCCCACTAACTTGGAAAGTGTTTTTAAACGATAACGTTGATACAGCGTGTCGGAGAAATACACCGTCTCTTTTTTTTTCTTTGTTTTTTGATGCGGCGGGGCCGGCAAAGGGACCGCAGTGTTCGCTAACGTTAGCTTCTTGTCTCATTTGATAAACATTAAATTCATCAAAGTCCGTGTGCCCAACACTATTTTCCAATAAACTGTAACTGTCATATTTTATGGAACCTGCGTGAGTGTGTTTTCATGTTCCAGGTGTTCAGCCTCAGAGGGGAGAGAAAGAGCGGCTGAGATCAGTAGAGCAGACTACTCTGCAGAGCTGTGTATAATTACGACTTTATGACATTCCATAAACAGCTGATTGAGCGACGGTGCGCTCATGTTGCTTGATGTTAATGATTCCGGTCACTGGCCGGTCAATCGGTGCATCTCTAATTGTGTGAAAGTTTACTCTTTATTCCATCTGCTAGCAAAAAACAAACATTTTAAAAGATGCTGTGTGATGATATTCACTACCAACAATGTGAAGAAGTTTTAACAAGCTGCCAAACCGAAAAACTTCAGCTTTTATGAAGACAAAAGTGGATACAGACATGAGTAATCAGCAGAGAGAATGGAAAGACTGGAATCCTGACACTAAATTAAAGTTATGTCCAACATTGTCTTGTGTTAGCTTACCTTACAGACTGTAATTAGTCTAAAACTGACATCTGGATATTTGACTTAATTAAATGCTTGCTGCAAACGTAACGTTCTCCCTGCTGATTCCTCACGTCTATATCCAGTTTTGTGTTCCTAACAGCTCAGTTTTTCGGTTCCACAGCTTATAATATCTTGTATTCTTTTATACAACTTGTAATGTTAACTGAAATGTATTGAACTGTTTAATTTTGTCTTAAGTGATATATTTGGCTTGTAGCAATAAAAACAAAATGCTGTGATGTTATGTGCGTGATTATTTCATAATTTCATCAATACATTTCATAATGCAAAACATCTAGTGAAAAAAAAAATACAGATAACCCAGAATGTGGGTTGTATTTTTCCAACCCATTTTGAGTAGTATTAACCCAACAACATGGTCATTTTAACCCATTTTAGGTAGAAAATATAACCCAACATGCTGGGTCAAAGCTATAACCCAACCCTGCTGGGTTAAAACAACCCAGCGTTGGATCGGTCCATATTGGACCCAGCGCTGGGTTACCAAAATAACCCAAGTTGGGTTATTTTTAACCCAGCAGTTTTAAGAGTGCAATGAGGCTACTTAAAGAAGGCTACTTATTAACGGGTTATGTAACACAGTCATTTAAAGTAGCTGTGAATGGACACATCAAAGCCAAAAGAGGAGTCCAAGACACCTTGAGGTCCTCAGCAGCCAATGATGACATTCCAACTGATCAGAACGCATCTTAAAGCAAGATTATTATATTTCTGAAAAACCCAACCTCGATCCTGAGATCTTAGCCAACTATGGACCTATATCTAATCTTCCCTTTCTCTCCAAGATCCTTGAAAAGGTAGACGCTAATCAGTTATGTGACTTTCTACATAGCAATAGTTTATTTGAGGATTTTCAGTCAGGATTTAGAATGCATCATAGCACAGAGACGGCACTGGAGAAATTCACCTTATATATGCTTCCTCTAGGTAATATTACTAGGAAACACTCAAACTCAGACAAAACCGAGGTTATTGTATGTGCAATGGGCAGATGTTTAATCCAGGATTAAGATTAGTGCAAAGTGTAGTGACTAGGGATGGTGGATATGGAGATGTATAATATAATTTTTTATCTGACAATGACTAGACGGAGTTAATCTCTCCAAGACAGAGTCCTTCAGGACTGTTATTAATAACAAGAATAAGAGTTACATGCTAAATATACTACACAGACCAATACTATGCAACAGGCAAGTTTGTTGTTACTGTTTGATAGCAAATGGGGTTAGAATTCTGATCTCACTTCCTAAAGTAGCCATGCATTATAGACATTTTCTTAAAATGTTGCATTTTACATTAACATCCCTTTCATAGGTCTTCCAGTCTGTGTTTACATGGTTAAGACAACAAGACCTATCTGTAGTGAGTGATAGATGGCCAAAGAAAGAGCCGCATCATCATCACCCCTGAAACACAAAAATCCTATTAGCTTAAACATTGTGAACTATCCTCTATCCAGGAGTGCATGAAATAATAATTTCTGAAAATGTAACATACTCTGAGCGATGTGGTGTATTCTGCTCACACTCTTCATCACTTTTGTTGCTGAAAACAAACATGCAAACATAGCAATAATGTCCAATTTGTGTAACAGGACTGCTGTGACAGAAGGATTCATTATTACTGTGCATTAGGGACTGTTTATGGAATGGACCACCGGAGGAAAATAGGGGAGGGTCATGTCTTTTCATTCTTTGTTGAGGGTAGGATCACCCAACATTTGTTAGTTTGGGGGGTCACCCAACTTTTGTATTCATGAAAACAGCAACATTGATTGATCATGTGACCGATGACCGCAATGGCTGCCCAGGACTAAAGCTCCTCACCCACCTCCGTATTTTCATTGAGAAACCAGGTCTATTCCTTCTTCTTTGACGTCAATCGTTTTTATTTGTTAATACAGTGACTCAGTGGAATGCCAGCAGGAGCAAAAAAGCAGGTCTCATTGCCGTTTACCCGCACACAGAGAGTTACCAACATGGCAGCGGCTAACACGGCTACAGATGCGGACCTACACACGGAAAACATGATGGCCAAGGTCTTGGAAAAACAACAAAATGGGCTTGAATCTGTGGTCTGCAATGCAACGCATGAATGGAATGTTGTTGCCAAGGTTCTCTCTTGTTTAGTAGGCCTACACTAGCTTGTGGTGATTACATTTCTGTCTGTTACTAATTGTGTCGATAGTAATAACCTAGCGTGGATAATAATGATTATTAATGATAGACTGTTGCACAGAACAGATGGATAAAGGACAAATTGCATTGTTGTGCCTGTGTTCTTGTGTTCATCTTCCAACCTGAATGATGAACTATGTCCCGTAGCACTACCTACAACTAGCATAGCTAGCTAATTCTAGCACGTATCACCTGACTATAACTAACTGACACTTCAATTTATAGAAATAGCACTTACTGATGCATTAACTTGTACTTATCATACTCTACCTAGATTTTTCCCTTGTTGGGAGTCACTGTGGTTGAAAGGCGTCAGCCAAATGAAATGAAATGTAATGTAATTTCAGATACCTGGCCACGGGTGACTCCTACAAGACCATTGCCAGTAGTTACCTGGTGGGCATCTCCACTGTGGCAGGCATTGTGCCAGAGGCGTGTGGAGCCATTTGGGATAACCTGGTGGAGGAATACATGCCTGTTCCAACGGCTGCCCATTGGAAGGAGATTGCCCAGAGCTTCTGGGAAATGTGGCAGTTCCCCAACTGTGTGGGGGCAATAGATGGGAAGCATGTGCTCATTCAGGCACTACCTCATTCCGGCTCCCAGTATTTCAATTATAAGGGAACCTTCTCCATAGTGCTGCTGGCGGTCGTGGATGAGAGATACCTTTTCAGGGTGGTGGATGTTGGAGCCTTCGGGCGCAACAGTGATGGAGGCACCCTTGCAGCTTCTGTGTTTGGAGCAGCCTTGCGAGGAGACAAGCGGGGTCTTCCGGAGGATGCCCTCATCCTTGGCGCTGAACACCTGGGGCCCATGCCTCATGTGTTTGTGGGGGATGAGGCTTTCCCCCTGAGGTAAGTGTTCTATTTGATTTGTATCAAGTGCATGTACTGATTTAACAGCGTCATTCACCTTGTCATTATGTATTGTAGGATTTTGAACAGCACTGTGTTAAATTATAATGTATTATTGGATATTATTACATTGTGATGTCAACAATGTATTTTGTAGAAATTGTAATCTGTATGTACATAGTCACATGTCCTTACATCATCATTTTGTGTCGGAGGAATTTGCTGAGGCCCTATCCTGGAAGGGACCTCACCCAGCCAAGGAGGACCTTCAACAGCCGCCTGTCACGTGCTAGGAGAGTGGTTGAGAATGCCTTTGGCATCCTTGCTGCACAGTGGAGGATCTACCACTGTGTCATTGGAGTTAGCCCTGAAAATGCAGATGCCATTGTGAAGGCAATAGTGGCTCTACACTATTTTCTGCGGTGGAACTCCCCAGTTCAAGCTCCCTGCCCATCAGAGGCCATCCCCATCCCTGCTCTACAGAATGTAGGGAGAGTCATCACCAACAACGCCACCCAAGAGGCCATAGCCACAAGGGAGGTTTTTAACACCTACTTCTCCTCTCCTGCAGCGGAAATACCTTGGACCCCAGTGGCCTGACGTCCTTGCAACCCACACCTGCTGCCTCACTTCTACGGAAGAACACAAAGGCTCTTTTAAGAGCCACTCTCTTATTCATTAAAAAGCTGTTTCCAAAGTGTCCACATTAAATGACAAGATGATCTGATATGATAACAAGGACACATTACTTCAATCATAACTCACTCACTCATCCACCCCCAGAATATACACACATCAATCATATGCAGTCACTTATGTTAAGTTTATTTCGTAACATAAATAACACACATACAACAAAAGTTAACTAATGGTTGCCAGATCTATGAAAATAAATGAAATACATTCTCTGCCTGTCATTTGCAGACTTGTGATGTGAGTGCAGCTGATGTGGAAAACGTGGAACACAGGAAGGTAAGTATTTGCGAGTGAAACATAAGAAGAAATAGTGATAGTGCGTGTGTAGTGATAGTGTACGGAACATTTCAAGAAAACTCTGCCCTATGCAGAGTAGGGAGGAATTCCATCTGCACCTCACTCCTCTTCTCCCTGGGCAGATTTCGGAGCCGTGGGGCTAAGCTAAACAGAAACAGCTCTGTGTCATCCGTTTTCTGCTGTAGCACATTGAGGACACTTGCCTCAAACTCATCCCCCTGTTTCTTCCGTCTCTTGCCGGAGCCCTGCAGAGACTGGGGTGTCGCTGGAGGAGGCTGCAGGGTCGCTGGAGCAGGCTGCAGGGTCGCTGGAGCAGGCTGCAGGGTTGCTGGAGCAGGCTACAGAGATGGAGCAGGTTGCAGAGATGGAGCAGGCTGCAGGGTTGCTGGAGGCTCCCTGTGCTCTACAGGGTCATCCACAATCTGCCAACCTTCTAGTTGCACACCTTGGAGGCACATAGTGTAGCTGGAGCACCCCTCCTGTGGGGAAAGGGGCTGGGGCTGGGACAGGGACAGGGACAGGGGCTGGGACAGGGACTGGGTCTGGGACAGGGACAGGGACAGGGACAGGGACTGGGGCTGGGGCTGGGACAGGGACAGGGGCTGGGACTGGGGCTGGGACAGCCACCGGGACTGGGAGAGGTTAGAAGTTATTGCTCTCTCCCTGACGTGTGGCTCCAGAAAGGAGAGAATTGGAAAGTACTTCCAAGTACTTTTGTGGTCTGCCCCAGCACCACTTTTTTCTCTCTCTGTTGCCTCCTCTCCTTTAAGAACCTGTCTCTTAGGTTCTTCCACCTTTTCTTACACTCCTCCTCTAAATAGACGTGTGGATAATTAGCATTTCTTAATAAAATGTTTCATTTCAACACTGTGTCATTGCATGTTTACATACATATGTAAGAGGTCTGCAGTCATTGCAGTTGGATATAATAAAGCTAAGATATGAGCCTAAATTCATACATTCATCATCATTCATTCATTCATACATACATACTCTGGAGAACACTTTGTTTGATGCATATGTGCAGAGGTGTCAAGTAACGAAGTACAAAT
This sequence comes from Perca flavescens, assembly GCF_004354835.1. Taxonomy (NCBI): domain Eukaryota; kingdom Metazoa; phylum Chordata; class Actinopteri; order Perciformes; family Percidae; genus Perca; species Perca flavescens. The sequence goes on from NC_041348.1 coordinate 6,551,109, forward strand.
ACTTCGTTACCTTACTTAAGTAGAAATTTTGGGTATCTATACTTTACTGGAGTAATTATTTTACAGCATATTTTTTACTTCTACTCCTTACATTTTCACGGAATTATCTGTACTTTCAACTCCTTACATTTTAAAAATAGCCTCGTTACTCATATTTCAGTTCAGCTTGTTTTCATTCCGGCTCGTCATTGTTCAAAAAAACACACACAAAAAAACGTATCCAAATTGCTCCATCCGGAGAGAGTGAATATGATTGTGGTTGGATGAGAACTATAAACATAGTCATTCCGACACCCTATTGGTTTGTACGTGATCCATCAAACCTGCACAGACCCGGTGCTAATACGCCACCGGTGCTTTAACGACCGTTATTTACTGGACCGAATAGCAACACGGATTTTGGTGCCTTATTTAGGTGCCACTTAGATGCCTGCGCTTCTCTCTGATGCTCCGAAAACGGACGTTAGAGGGAACTGAAACATGGCCGCACGGGACGCTAGTTAACACTACAGTTGGCAGCAGCTAACGTAGCCTACGGTTAGCTAGCAGCGGGAGTAAACACGGTTAAAATTCTGACAGCTAAACGGTGTAAAAGTGTGTCTGTATTTCACTGGAGAGGATTGTAACACCAGACTGTAGCTGCCGTTGTCTGAAAAACACAGACACAGAGATGTGTCACCTTTTTCAGCCCTTCTGAGTTTGCAGGTATGATTTTAATATTACAATTATTATAGTCATATGATTTTGTCCTAACGTTTTGGGGTTAAGCTGTTGTCCTTAATGGCATTGTTTCCCCCTTACATCAGGGGTCTTCAACGTTTTTTAAACCAAGGACCCCTTAATTTAAAGTGAGATGTAGCAGGGACCCCCTACTACATATTGTATGAAATTAAGTTGCCTATTAAACTGGGCCTACAATAACAGTTAGGGCAACCTAAAGCCTTCTTACATACCCTTTTTTCATAAGCTATTAAAATATTAATTGTTGGCATGATTTTATAATATTTTAATGTTACATACTGTATGTGGCACAGTAAATCTAGGATTAACTGTATCTGTGGGCTGATATCTTAGGGACTCCCTTACCTATAGGCCAGTAAGCCTATCATCAGTGGGAATTTATATTTGCTAATAATATGTTGGAATTATGTTAAGGCATTTTAATTTTAAAAGACTCGAAGATAATAAAAAGACTCAAAAATTTACAATAATTTGGAGGCCCCCCTGCAATGACTTTGAGGACCCCTGGTTGAAGATCTCTGCCTTACATTACTTTTACTTTTATACTTTAAGTAGTTTTGAAACCAGTACTTTTACACTTTTACTTAAGTAAAAAGCTTGAGTTGATACTTCAACTTCTACAAAAGTCTTTTCAAACCCTAGTATCTATACTTCTACTTGAGTAATGAATGTGAATACTTTTGACACCTCTGCAAATGTGCAATTTATTTCTCCCAAACTGGAGCTTACACACTTGGAAATGGGTACAGTTATTCTGTGTACAGGCCATATACCTAACTACCTATATGTGAACTGAAAATGAACATGACTTGTGTCATCGGTCCAAGCTTATTTTACATCATATAAACATACAAATACAAATGTATCCTACACATACCTGTATGGAGCTCTATTATCAACTTGGTATTTGGTATTTGTATCTCACAACAGTAGCTTCAGTTCTTCTCAGTTGCTTTGGCACATTTCTCAGGTCAGAGATGACAATAATGTGTAACTTTGTCACATAGAGAATAGTGCTCTGTTTCATGTGCATTGTGCATTGGACTATACTTCCAGAGTGAACTGTTAAATATGGACAACAACACAAAGCAGTCACTATATTGGTATAAACGATGGCGTGAGGATGGCGTCAGTTTAATTGTGTCATTTGTATGAATACTTGCTGTGGACACATAAACAAAAGATTTCCAGCAAGATACAGGCATGTGCAGGTCAGTGACTATGCGGTGCAGTTTCAACCAATTGTTTTAAAAGAAATGTACTCTTTTAATAATGTGCAAATGCAAATTATATTTTAAAAACCTACCAAAGCAGCTGAGAAAAAAAGTAACATAGTTATGATTGTATTTCAGTGAAGACATGTCCATGTTGATTTCACATAGCTAAAACAAACCTGAATGATTTCAATAAGGAGGCTACAATAAGCTACACACCTGGCATGCCTTATATGGTAGAAATATTCTTCCACAGCATGGCTTTGCGTCCAAGGTCTCTGTACGAGTTCAAAGTTGTTTCGTACAGCTCTGGGAGATCGCTGAGGGCCAAAATCAACCTCTCGTCCATGTTCCTTTGTGGTTCCACATGTGTTTGGTGTTTACTTTTTTTCTTTTTATTCAGACGCGTCACAGCGCACCGCAGCCACTCTTGCGCGTGCCACGGTCAAAGTTGAACCATGTTGAACTTTAAATATAGGCCGAAAATACCCAGACTTTAAAACACAAGAGAATTAGTACATGTTTATCCTGACCAGATTTAATTTTCCGTTATCAGTTTTTAATGAGCTCTGAAGAACTGCTGAGGTGTTTTAAACTCATTGAACACACTGACCGTCAAATAAAACTGCAGTTCATTTTGGACTTACAGTGAGAAAATCTACTAAAATGGCCACCATCTTGTTGGAGTGTGATGTGTAAGATGAGAAAGCAGAGGTTCTGATATGTGGAGACAGAACGAACCCAAGAGCAAGGCTAAAAAAAACAACAACAAAAAAAACACAGATTTATTGGACAACAGAAACTGGATGGGAGTGGGGAGGCGGATTCCGAGGGTGAGGGCTTTCTGGGACTGGAAGAAGGATGGGGAAGGAGCTAATGGGGAATAGGACGGTGAGGGAGCGAACGGGAAATAGGATGACGAGGGAGCTACTGGGAAACAGGATGGCGAAAGAGCTGGGGGAGCGCGGGGAAACCTGGGCCAGGGGTGCAGAGGAGGAGGCACTGGAGTCCGGGAAGTGTGGCTGAACACAGGAGCGGAGGCAGGGCGGAACAGGGAGCCACGAGGAGGGGACCAAATGGTGAAGCCAGCTGACCAGAGGTAGCAGAGGGAGATGGAGGAGATGACTGCAGGGGGAAACACAGACAGGGTTAGCACAGGCAAGGACCAGTAAGTACAAAAGTAGCTTTCAGAGAGCTTTTACGGCGTTTCACCCAGGTGACTAAAGCAACAATCAAGCAGCGATGATGAGTGGGTCCGGGGTTCATATACTGGGCTTGATTGTAGATGGCTGGCAGGTGTGTACGGCAGGGAGAGGTGATTGCAGGATGATGAGCAGGTGTGTGCAGTCAGCTGGCAGGAGAAGGCAGGAAGAGGGGAAAAACACAAGAGACAGAAAAAGGCAGGCCAACAGAGGAAACTGACAGTGGAAACCAAATAGAACTAGGAAACAAAAACAAAGACTCACAGCCAGCCAACCCCAACCATAACAGGTTAAGTCATGTATGCCATGATTGTAAAAAAAACAGTGGCTATCTGTACATATTTGCCAAGCGCAAACCAGTACAGAAGGCGTCAATAAATTGTTGGGGAGGGTCATGCCTCTTTTCCCAATCGTTTTGGAGGGTCATAGAAAAATTTATTGCTGGGGAAGGGAGGGTCAAGTCTATTTTGACTAAAGATCCTAAAAATCCTCTGGTAGCCCCTTAAATAAAAAACAGTCCCTTACACACAGTTTGTCAGTGATGACATTGACTTCATAACTTAACCAGTGTTAGTTTGCAAATAATTGAAATACACTGTATACATTTTAAGTTAAATTATGTAATATACATATGGTCCAAGGCTAGAAAGGTCTTGGTTGAGGACAGCACCAAAACAATGATCTTCCTGGACAAAACAGTTGACTGTTAGAAGATAAAGAAATGTTATGTTAAATATTCATGTTTTTCCAGAAAACAAATATTGGCTAAACATTTGACTGTGGATTGTGCAGCCCTTGATTATAAACCGTTTACGTTTTTGTGTTACTCATGCCTTGTTTTATCTTAGTAGCTCAGATCGATTCTTACACTTTTCCAAGTTTTGTAGGAAAAAAAGCGACTGATTCTACTCTGGCTCCAAAAGCCAGAGTCTTTTAAGAACCACTGGTCACTTCTCAAAGTTTCCCCTTTAAATATTGTGTTCGTTGAAAGGCAGACCAGGAAATGAATACTCAGGATTTGTTCAGTTAAACTATAACAATCTTTAGTAAAATGATATTGCAAACAGATATTTCATATGCATATGGATCAGCCGCTCCTTCGAGACTTTCTCTCCCTAACCACCAACAAAGTCTTTCCGGGTCTGACACCGGACCTTCCTTTTCCCTATTCTTTTAATCATCTTCAGGTTCCTCCCCCCGTCATTGCGTCTGGGCCGCCAATTGGTTGGATATCACTCACACTTTCTGTCTCCGAGAAGATAAAGCAGTTGCGCACTGAGTGACTGGGTGTGTGACTCCATGAGGTCACTTGGCAGTCCATACAGTCTCCTTCCGCTTCAGCCACAGCCAGTGACTGCTTCTTTCGGCAGCAGTTGCAAGGTCTTTGATGGTCTTTCGCTGAGCCTGTCCTCTCATTTCAACTTTCTTTAGTAGCCTTGTGGTGGAACTAGCTACAAAGCCCCTGTAGCCCACTTCCACTAGACGCACCCGGTCCTCTGCTTCGGCAGCCAAGTTTGCATATTGCAACCTTTTCCTTTCAAATGCCTCATTGATGGCTTACTCCCAAGGGACTGTCAGCTCCACTATAAAGACAAGTCGACAGGATTTGGACCAAAGGACCATAGACTGTATATATTGAATATATCATAGTAATTAATAATATTTAAAATTAACTAAATAATGTATGGAACATTGGCTTACCTCCTCCACAGGCAGACAAAGAGTAAGTGCCCGCTGTAATAGAATTATATACAGAGGTGCCCTCTTGATGTCCACAAAACGTCGTAGGTACTCTATACTGTATCCTGATGCCAGAATAGGGACCTTATTGAGTCTCTTGCTTCTGCCACTCTTCGCAAGTGTGTAACCACCAGCTTCACAGAGTGGTGGGTAGGTGTTGTTTAAATGTTCTGATAGGCATGATCACCCATGTTGTTCAGAAAGGTTATCATCTTCTTTCCTATACCACACTGTTAAAAAAAAAAACGAGCCTCAGGATTTGGCACAGCAACAGCATCAGGCTCTGGGAAGCACACAAATACATGTATCCAGGGTACCTCACTTTTTCTCTTACGTGATATGCCTCTCCATCCTCCAGAAGGGAAATTGTTTAGTCTGAAAAGGCGAGCAAGATTGGCTTGAATCTCATCATCTCTGTGGGTGTTTAAGAAAGGACAAGCAGAGGAGGATGGCCAAGATGCAGGTGGTGGGCAGAGCACAACGAGTGGTATGGAAGCAATGGCGCAGAGGAGGATGGCCGGGATGCACAGGGTGGGCCAGAGGACGATGAGTGGTATGGAAGCAATGGCACAGAGGAGGTTGGCAGGGATGTAGAAGGTGGTGCCGAGGAGGAGTCGTTTGCCAACCTCTTGGCTAGCAGAGAACAACTTCTTTGCATATGCTGCAGCAACTGTTGCATATCATCTGCACTCCTAAGATAGTAAAATAAGGTTGCTACAAACATGAAATTGTAACATATTGGTATATTTTTCTAATTCCAGCATGGGTGGAGTGGGGGTTGCAGTATAGGCAGAACTGTATTTTCTAAGTCCAATCTTACAATTCACATGTTTATCTGTTGGGTGTCTAGAGTTCCTTACAATTGGCGCAGCAGAGAGACGTCGTTTCTGCAGCTTTTTAAACTTAAGGGATAGGTCGCAAACAATGCTCACTGCAGTTGCTGGCTTGCTGCAATATAATATTATGAGCCGCAAGTGGTCGTAGTTTGGTTACACTTCAGAGACACGCTATAGCCTATATCATGTGCTCCAGTAACAAGGCAGACAAATTAAAACCAAAATGTAATGTTAGCGAAGTTCATGGAGCTGTACTGACCGCTGCTTCTGTTTTAAAAAATAAAAAAAAGCCAAACTTGTGTGAAATTATCCAATAGCCCTACCCTAATTTTAGGTTATTCGTAGACTATTCAAGATAGCATAGTGTAGGCCTACAGCAAATAGGCCTACATTTTACAGTTCGGACCATACCCTTTTTTTTTTTTTTTTTTTTTTTATGATACATTTTTGATTTATTTTATATTTTTTTAACGCAACATATAGAACAAACAAATACAATCGAACAGGAACCAAAACCCTCACCCACCCCCCACGGTCCCGAGGAAAACAAAACAAACCAAAATACAAGAAAAAACAAAAATCACACCTTGCCTAGTTGCTCTCTTTGAGGTGGTGGTGTTGAGGTCACCAGGACCGAGACCTGTGCTGCTGGGTTTTCCATAGCTCTATAGTTGATGACTTGGCTTTGTTAATCCTTGCTGTAGAGAGCTCAAGTGTAATTATGTCTAGGAAGTACACCAACCACTGTTCTATACAAAGCGAGTGGGGGGGGGAAGCCAGCGCTGAGTTATCATTTTCTTGGTCGCGGTTGAGCCGGCTAGCCAAATCTTTCTCTGTCTCCCAAGCATGTGTAATTAAGACTCGTCAAGTAACAAAACATTTGGGTCAGTAGGAATTATCCTATCACATCAGTTATTATTGATGTTGTTTTATTCCAAAACTCATGCACCTGTTCACACTCCCAGGGACTTCAAAGCTAGCTCTCAGGTCTTCAAAACTTAACATACCTTCCTCATTGAATAGCAGGTCTAAAGTACAAATACCTCTGTCACTCCACTGGTTACAAACAAAGGGTCTGTTACCGGACATTAAGTGTATGTTGTGCCAAAGTATGGTGTTCAAATGCCACTTATTATTGGTGTAACGTAGTTGCTCCTCCACCTGTTTAAAGTTGAACAACGTGTTGGTGATAATAGGGCCATAGGCTATTTTTTTCGACACACACCCGCAAAGGCAAGGTCCTGCAGTCTTAGACTTCCAGTGAGGTTTTGCTGTATTTCTCTACCTGGGACTGTAGATGAGGGGTCTATCCACACTCTGAGGGTCCGCAGCTGAAAGGCTCTGTGATATCAGACATGAAAATCACTCACCTTTCGGCGAAATTTGCCGTTTTGAAACCAAAATAGGTGACCTACGTGAATCGTGTAGATTTGATGAGAAAATGTTTAAGGGGGGGGGGTGCCCGATTTCTGGTGTATGACTATTTTAGAAAAATAAATAAATAATAATAAAGTCCACATGGGATTTGTTTTGATACGCTGGATTTAAACATACTGTCTATGGATTTAACCAATCATCGAACTTCCACCAACCAATGAAACGAGTTCCACCATCCAATGAAACGAGTTCTAGCCAATCAGATGCAAAGTAGGGCGGGTCTTTGACGAAATGTCAGAGTGCGGTGCTGGTGTGGTCTCCGTGGTAACGTGGCTAAAAAAATGGAGGCAAAGTTTATCAAACTTGGAGCATGTAGCTACAGCTTTAGTTGAGAAAGTAGTTAAAACAAATGGCGCTGGGCATGAATAGAGGACAAGAGGAGAAGGGTGGAGATGGTAGGCCGTTTAGCACTTGGTGCCTCAAATTGAGGGAGCCGGGTGCTTGCTTCTGCAGCGCATGTTCAAGGAAGATACTGGACGGCGGCAGCGGTAAGAAAGTGCTTGCTAGTCACAAAGCTTTGGTCCTTGCACTCATACAAGTTTGTTACCGGCAACGACCGCTACCGTTAAGACTGCGCCTTCACTGACCGTAGGTATTTAAACATAACGGCCTTGTCCAAGAGTTTAGACGTCTACTTATATGAAAAGACAAACAATGCAACGTTTTTAATAAATGTAAATAAAGCAGCTAATATCAACATGCACAAAATCATGAATGTACTAATTCCTGGCCAAAGTAGTAAAGTTTAGTTTTCACAATGATTCATTGTAGGATTCTGATAGTATTGCAATATGTAAATCCACATTGACTCTTTATTTAACATATGATTGGAAGAAGTAAAAATTGATCCAAAACTTTTTAGTTTTTAAAAATTATGACTTTTATTATTGTGTAATGTCAGAAGGACTTTAACTGTTTTGCCAGTCAAATTAACTTTAATGAGTGCATATTGAAATATTACACTGTTGATTGGCAAAAAAGATATCTCAAAATGCATCAGATTGATGCTTTAAAATATGGAATATTTAAAATTTTCTTCCGGGGGAGCATGCCCCTGGACCCCCCTAGAGAGGTAATATCCTTCTCACTTTTTTTACCCCTGACCCGTTTTCATGCCTGGATATACTTTAAGGTTAGGGAGGGCTGGCCTCCCATGTTCGAATTGCGGTATCAAGTTTCTTCCAAAAATGTATTGGTGAGGGTAAGGGGATCATTATACTTAAGAAATTCCCACGAGGAACTGTTCATTTTAACAACAGCAATCCTGGACCGTAAGCAATGTTGGCAGCACAGACCAGTTGGCCAGATCCCTTTGAACACTGTTTAGTGTCGTTTCATAGTTGTCCTGGACAACTCGCTGTAGCGATGCGTGAATGGTGATGCCCAAATATGTAATTTTGCTTTGGGTTGGTATTGTATCACTAATAGCTGATGTCACCTGTCATTTGTTCAACAGAAGAAGATTAGAATTATTCCAATTGATTTTATAGCCGGAGATTGAGCCAAATTCGTTAAAGATTTTTGGAACAGAGTCCTCAAGGTCAGATATACAGCAAAATATTATCTGCAAATAACGATATTGAGTTGTTATTGGATTTAATCTGGACAATACATATTTTGTTTTGCCTTATGGCCTGGGCTAACGGTTCGAGAGAGATCGCAAATAGCATGGGAGATAGCGGGCATCCCTGTCTCGAGCCCTGCGCGATGTGGAATATATGCACCATGTCAATGAATTTAACTCCCAAACCAAGCCTCTCCATTACTTGCCACAAGTAGTTCCACTCTAGGTGGTCAAAAGCCTTTTCCGCGTCCAGTGATAAAACTGCTGCTGTTGTTGGAAGGTTTTTGGCTTCTTCTATTACATGGAGTAATCTGCATATATTGTCTGCAGCGTGACGTTTTGGTATAAAACCTGATTGGTCGGGGTGAACTAGCTTCTCAATAAAACATTCTAAGCAGAGTGCCAAGACTTTGGAATAGAGCTTAATATCAGTCCCAATGAGGCTGATCATGATGGGCCTGTAGTTTGAGCACTCCGTGGGATCTTTGTCCTTTTTGTGTATGACCAAAATCAGTGCAGTGTTGGTTTGTTGATGAAAGGTGCCCCTCTCTATTGCTGAGGTTAAAGTTTGTAAAATGATAGGTCCTAGTATGTCAAAGTACTGTAAAAAATTCTGATGGAATTCCATCCAACCCCGGTGTTTTCACTTTGTTAGCTGTTTTTAATGCTGATTTGAGTTCCTCTAACGTAATAGGTTGACCCAGTTCTTCTGCCTCCTCTGGTTCAAAAAGAGGCAGGTTTAGTTCTTTCAGGAACTTTTGGCACTGTGTCGGGTCCGGATTGCAGGAGGATTCATACAACTTTGAATAAAAGGATTGGAAAGAGTCGGTGATATCTTTAGGATTCGTTGAGATACCTCGGTCCGTGCGGATGATGTTGATAGCAGCTCTGGACTCCCTTTGTTTTAATTTCAGAGCTATCAATTTGCTTGGTTTACAACAATTAAAAGAGTTGTAATTTTGCCTCACTCTGTGCATTACAAATTCAGCTGTCCTTCTTGGCAAATCATTTAGCTCTGCTCGATTTGTGACTAAAAGAGTATGTGTAGATTTAGAAAAACACATCTTTAGAGACTGCTCTAACAAATTACAACATTCTTCCAACTCCGCAACTCAGCACTCCCGCTTTTTCTTCAAATTTACCGCAAAGGAAGATGTGAAGTCTCTAATAAATCCTTTATTGGCTTGCCAGATGTACTCCGGGTCCGAAACTGAGCCAGAATTGATTGATATGAACTCCGCTAGTTTGGCTCCAAATTCTGTATTAAAAGCTGTGTTTTGGAGAAGGGAATTATTAAATTGCCACCTTCTAGATTTTTCTCCTAACATCACAATGGAATGTGGTTATCAGTGCATTGTGGTCAGACAGGATTGCTGGTTGCATTAATATTGTGTGGAACATTGTCTTAAGTACACTGGAGCACAAAAAATAATCAATGCGGGAGTGGGTGCGGTGACGTGTAGAAAAAAAGGTGTAATCCTTGCTAGTAGGATTGTGCATTCTCCATATATCTGTAAGATCGTGGGATTCCACAACTGCATTAAACGTGTCCAATATGTGTTTTGGGGCTTTTGTGTGGCTGACCCCTGATCTATCCTGATTTAAGTCTAGTACCGCATTCATGTCTCCCCCTATAATTAGTAGGGATGCACCGAACCCGGAGTTCGGTTCGGAATTCGGCCGAACTTTGGGCTTTTTGACGGAGTTCGGGTACTGCCGAATGTTAGAATTTTTTTCGACTGAACGGTACCAAAGAGAAATAACGAGAGGCGAAACTCGAGAAAAAGAGGCGAATGTTGTGTTGAGTTTCTGCTCTTGCCAAAGAGTATAGAAGTAACAAGAGGCGAAACTCAATAGAACGTTCCATTGACAGAGCTGCAGCTCCGCCATCTTGGACTGAACTATCTTGTTACTTCACTACTCTTTGTAGAGTTACGTGGTCGACGTAATAACGTAGTTGGAGCTAGACGGAATACAGTAGCAACCTAGCAACGGCAGTAAGCTGTGAGAAAGTGAAAATGGAACTTGTGAGCAGAAAAAGTGTTGTTTGGCAGTACTTTCAGTCGCCGCTATTAAGACATTTGCGTATGAAACATCCAAAAGAATACGAGTTGTGCATGAAGGAATGTACAGACAGCATCCAAAATGCAGCAACTTCAGGTACGGCAAAGGAAGGACAGTCACAGCTACAAACTTGTGTTAACCAGACCGTGCCTCTCCCAGGGTGTCAGCGTTCTCTCTGGAAATGAGTCTTCCTACAGCGGGAGCGGAGCGACCGAACGGCCGGCTGCTGCTCGTTAGCTAACGGTAGCTTTCTAATTCCACCCACCCAACATGTCTTCATCATACACTGGTAAGCGAAAGTTCGCAAAACAAAATTGTCACTCATCTAGCGATAGCGATGTACTTTCCTACGATGTGAATAGAGCGTGGGTAGCCTACTTTATGGGATTATAAATCTAAAAGGCTAATATTTTGGATATTGGTTGGATCTTGAGATAGGGTAAACATAGGCCTTGTCAAAAATAGTTTTTCCCACTTGTGTGCCAGGCATAATGTTGCCTATTCTTTTTTATTTTTTACAGTTAAAATACAATGAAAAATGCACTGCTGTTGACGTTGTTTACTTCATTAATGTGTTTACTGTGTTAAGAATGGGTGTAGGGTTCGGTTCGGTGTTCGGCAGAATCTTAACCACTAGGTTTGGTATTCGGCAGAACCCCAAAAATCTGGGTTTGTGCATCCCTAATAATTAGTGAACAATCATTGAGAGAAAGCACTTAATTGGTTAGGCGTGGGAAAAATCTTTAATCATATGTAGCCAGTGCGTATACTGAAACGAAGGCTATTTTCCTACTCCTTATCGTAGTACATATTAAGGCATGGATACAGTACCCGACGGGCTGGGCCGGATTCGGACAGATATTCAGAAATTATGGTCGGGTTCGGGTCGGGCTCAGTCACATCAGCGCGATAAGGCATTTGTTGTAAAATGGTCCTGCGGCTCCTTTAAGAGAGCTCAGTGTGTGTGGGGGTGTGTGTGTGTGGAAAGTGGGCAGAAGAGGGATAGAGAAAGAGGAAGCAGACGTCTTGTATGCAAACGGGGCAGAGTTGGTGTAATATGTGTAAGGATATTAACCCTGATGATAATCATGTTATAATGTCGGCCCTGGAGGTAACAAGTCTCCACTGATTTTCTGACCACAGTCGGAAAAGAAGCAATCAGGAAAGGTTAACACATTGAACATTTTAACAGCTTACTAACGTGCGCTTGTTGCCCCTTGTGCGCTGATGTGCTCATCTGTTGACATTTCCGAATGCCTTCCTACAGTTGCTTAATAAAAGCGGGCTTTCCACACAAAAACATAGCCTACATGTGTCATTAGTATGAGAAAAAAATTAGATTTTAACTGTGTCGGGCTCGGACACAAATTTCTTAATGCCTGTCAGGCTCGGGCCGGGTTCAGTCACGGCTCTGTCGGACACGGGCCGGGTTCGGACAAAAAATTTCGGCCAAATCCAGACTCTAGTACATATATATGATATCCTGCCTGAAGAGTCTTTAATACTTTTGTCTACGGTGAGTTTGCCTCTCCGTGACAGGAGCACAATGGAGCCCTTGGTTTTGGTGTCGTCACTAGATGAAGCAGCAACCTTAAAGTATTTATTTTGTAGACGATTTGCATCTCTTTTACGTAAGTGTGACTCTTGTATAAATGCCACGTCTATGTTTTTCCTTCTTAAATAATCCAGGAATTTAGCTTGTTTGATCGGCCCGTTTAGCCCCCTGATGTTAACCGAAAGGATTGAAAGCTCAGCCATCTTCAAAATTGAAACGCATACGTGTCTTGAGTACCCTACCGGATTTTGCTGACAAATCTGTAGCAAACTGTCAGCTCTGAGCAAGGTGTGACAAAAACATGAAAAGTAAAATAAATCCCCTAACCCCCTCCCCTATTTGTAAGATGCGTGACCACATCAAACACAGTTTGCGCAAAACTCCAGCTCAAAACTACACCTCCTGTTTTAACCCTTTAAGCGCCAAAGTTGCAAAATTGCGACAGGACGCGGTACTGCATCAAACAGCAGTTATCTCTGAATAGAGTGTTATATGTCATTCATACTCCCCTCCACTAGTTGGCAGACATCCTGTACTTAGACCTTAGCTCAGAAATACATCATGCTTCAATGCAAAATGTTAGAGGAAATCCCATCCAAACTTGACTTTTTTTGTCGAATAGAGCATCACTCTGCAATTACTGTCTGTGCCCAACAAGCAGCGGGTGCTGCCGTGAGCCCCTCCCCCGTCCAAAGGCCTCACAGGCGGTCAGTCTTTCAGTAGCCTCGCGCAGCAGTCCCATCCTGCAGTCAGAGCAGAGAGGAGACACACACCATTCCACTACTTAGACCTTAGCTCAGAAATACGTCATGCTTCAATGCAAAATGTCCGACGAAATCCCATCCAAACTTTTTTTGTCAAAAGTGACTAGCGACTTTTTCTGGTGTTATTTTGTTTTTTGTGGTGTTTGGAGACTCGTGAAAGCACGTATCACTCTAAAAACTAAAACAACGCCTACTGTTTACATGAGTTTTGTGGTGTAGTAATAGTTCTAGTTTACGACTGTTGGCTTATAATTTACTTTTTCCCTGTTCATGTGATATGTGGACAACATAACAAATGGATGGAGGGGGGTAAATCTCATGAAATTAATTGAACTGTCTTTCAAAATATCAGGTATTTCATGGAATTTACATAATCCAATATGGCCACCACCATATGACGTCATAATATGCAAATTAGATGGAAAGATTTACTCCCTAGATAAACGTTAGGTCATTCTGAATATTTGTTTCATTTACACTTTGTCTCTATCTCAAACCATTTTCAAGCCAGAGCCTTCTGAAATTTAGGTGTCAAAATTAAGTCACAGGTTAATTGAAACAGGTCTGGTGAATTCTTATGTTAAACAATAATATAAACACCTTCAAACTATTTCTGGACTAAGCTGTGTGAAAAATAGGCCAATCTAGTTGGAGCAATAAGCAGACTATGAGCTGAACAGACCGTATCCCTCATGTTCTTTCAGTCTAGCTTAGCTGTTAACAAACATAAACTGTACACTGACCAGCCAGCATTTATCATGTATTTTAAGTCTGGTTAAGTGTCCCTTCAATGCTCAGCTTCAAAACCTTCATCCAGTATCCTTAGGATTACCTGCCAGCATTTGTCATGTATTTTCAGTCTGGTAAATGTCCCTTTAAAGCTTAGTTACAAAACTTACATAGTGCATCCTCAGGATTCATCATGTTCCTTATTTTTCCGCCCGATTAAGTGTCCTCAAAAATATAGATTGTAGACTGAGTAGCCAGCATTCATCATTCCTTACAGTCTGGTTAGATCAACGGTCCCTCCAATGGTTGGTTTCAAAACTTACACACAGCGTCCTCCAGTCAAACTCGGTACAGTGGCCCAAATACCGTTAGTCCACAGGTGTTGAGTCCTCTAGTTGCCCAGCTCATGTTGTATCTCTTCAGGCAGCCAAAGCCGCTTGATCTTGAGTGTGACGCAGTCAGACTGGTCCTGCTCACATACCATGCTTTCCTGCATCTCAGGTTCTGCCCCCATGTGTTGCTTCGAGGCATTAATTTCGGCCAGCACTCCCTTCACCGCGCTGTAGATCACTGATTTAAGCACACTTAGCTGCTTCTCCAAGACCCGGTCGATTAATTCCTCCATATTACAGATTAGCTTGTCCGTTAGCCACCACTCCATTAGCCGCAGACATGCTAGCAAACTTCTTCGAACGAGTAGACAGCCCAGGCGACAACGAGACCCGCTTTTTCGTGCCTGCAGGCGTTTCACCGAGTCACCGTGATAACAGACAAAACGATTTGGCATTGAAGAAAAAGTAATAGACCTGGTTATTTAATGAAATACAGAGACGAGTGTAGGAGAGCAGTCAGTTGCAACCATAGCGGCCGCTGGTCATGTGCTTCTCCCCACCGTACCTTATTTTTATTATTTTAATTTTCAAATGCAAGTGAAATGCTCTCACAGCAAGCTCTTAAACAAGAAGCCTAAACATCAAAACAGAACATCATAACCTAACGTTACACTATGACCGTAAATAGGCCTACATGTTTCAAATTAGGCTTATTCAATATTTAAAACTCATTAGTAGGCTACGAAGTTAAATACTCACATGTGCGGAGTTCTATCTTGCATTATTGGGCGCGTTCATATGGCTGGCAAGACATGAACCGGCAGTATAGTCCTTGGGCCAAGACCCAAAATTTCACGTATTGGTACCATCTGGGTGGGCAAATTCTAGTTGTGATTTTTTACATCCTATGCACCCCTAGATAATGTTTTGACATGATAACCCTTGCCAATTGGCAGCTTAGTAATGGTTAAGACTGTTTGAAGTGACTGACCCCTGTCAGTGAAAGAAATAGTAAAAGTACCTTCCATGGAAATAATCTGGTTCATCCAGTTGATAATTTATCAAGTGGTTTATTCATCATGAATAAAGTAGGTTCTAAATTAGTGAAATACTGAGATAAAGGCAATAATTCCAAAAAACATGGCTAAATTTGGGAGTATTAGCATGTCAAACCGCAATACCACAATATCATGAAAGAGCATTGAGACAATGATTGATGAGCCAGTCAAAGATTAGAAAAACCACAATGTTTAATGTATGGTGAAAACAACGGTCATTACAAAATCATCACAAAATTTCAATAAAGTACTAGTCATCATCATCTTCGGTATCAGACTCTGACAGCTGTGGAGTGGGCTCCTCCTCACAAGGTTGATTAGTACAGGTTTGCAGCTTGCACAGGTTGGTGCACCTCAGGCGGTTGGCGAGGCACGTGCAATCAGGTAGCTTGCATGACCTGGTGCACTTGCAGGATAATAGCTGCAGGTGCTTCTCGAACAGCTCATCAGACACAGCCCATGACCGACCGAGCTCCAGGAAGGCTTCTCTGAAATCTTCCTGTGATTTCATCTGTTTCAGGGCACCCACTTTGCCACGTCCCGCAAATGCACTGACAGTGTCGCAACCAGTGAAGGCATGCATGCCGAGCAGGGCATCTGCGGAACTGCTGCCGAGAGACTGGCGCAATTTGGATATGTCAATGTACCTCACTCTGTTCTGTAGTGATGGTCAAATGAAGCTTTGCAAACCACTGTCTTTATTTTCTGAGCTCACTAGATGGTGCTCTCGGTTCAACAAAGGGTTGAAAACACATTGAATCGTCATTCCTTTAACCTTTTTCTTAGAGAGTGCCATCTAGTGAGCTCAGAAAATAAAGACAGTGGTTCGCGAAGCTTCATTTGACCATCACTACTGTTCTGGGTGCCGCTCTTCTGGAACAGTGGGCATGGGATATCTCTGCCAAAGGCCACACCCTTGTTTACGGCTTGGTCAGCGACATGAACTCGTAGCGGCCGGTGGGGGTTGCGAACGGGCTTTTTAGCTTAATGAGAAGGCATTTTATCTGTTAATCTTACCGACGTAGACACTTTGGCGTTATGTAGTTGACCCGTGGTGGTGAAATGTCTGCAGTTCTGGGCGGGTTGTTGCCGTGTTCTGATTGTTCTCATCTCAGCTCATGCCATTTCAAAAAAATGTCATTTATTCATGTATCATCATCATTCAAATATCATGTTTTCAAAAGCACCACTTTCATAAATTTTTTTGTGACATATTTAGACTGCAAGCAGGCACAGAGTGCTAAGCCCCAGAGAGCCCTGGCCCAATTGAACCCCTTATTATATATACATTTATATATATATATATATATATATATAATGTCCCGCTGGGCAGCAACTTGAAAAAAGTGAAGTGTTGTGAACGCAGCGCGCTGGGACGAATGTCCGCATGTGCCCAATAGAAACGAGGCAGCCAGCCAGGCACGGAAGAAAACACTCCATGGCAACGCTGCTGTAGGCTGTAACTTTCACTCACTGAGGAATGTGTCTCTGCTTGCATCAAGCCCGGCCCATGTCCCACCTCCGAGAGCCATATACCCCACCGTAATTGGTAGGTTTGTTCAGCTCCGCACACAACACTGTAAAGCACCATACATATCAAGCTCGCGGGCCGCACTAACATTAAACTTTCGTCCCGCGGGCCGCAATTGTCCCGCGGGCCGCGAGTTTGAGACCCCTGCTTTAACGGCTCTATCTCAGTGCCCAAAAGTGTTCAAACAAAGTTAATCAGAAAATGGTATATCACTGAAAACACTAGTGAAACAGTCATTCAGCTTTTCTCCTCCACACCCGCCCTCACTGGGGCCTCAGTCACTGAGCTTGTAGATAATTTCAACTGTAAAATTACAAATGTTATTGATGCTATTGCTCCCACTAAGGTCAAAGCTGTCTCTGGTAAGAAAAGATCTCCATGGAGAAATGTTATAGTGATGAGAACAGAACAAAGAGAGTGTCGAAAAGCTGAACACAGGTGGCAAAAAACTAATCTCCAGGTCCAATATAACACCTAAAAAGAGAAACTTTGCATTTATAATTTGGAACTAAGGAATGCAAGGCAGTCCTCCTCTGACATTATCGACAGAAACAATAATAATTTGCATGCTTTGTTTGCTACTGTCGATAGATTAACAAACCCTCCAGTACCATTAGCATCTGAACTGTTGTCTACCAAGGCTTGCAATGACTTTGCCTCCTTCTTCCCAAACAAAATTCAGAAAATTTGACATTTGACAACAGTCAGTGCCTCCATATCAAGTACAGGATATGTGTTGTCACAGTGTTCACGCAAAACAAATTCCAATATGACACAATTTCATACGATCAACAATAAAAACCTGGAGGACATTATACAACATCTGAAAACCTCCTCCTGTTGCCTTGATATTCTACCAACGGGTGTTTTAAAAAATGTTTCGAATTGTTTGGCTTCTGATCTTCTACAGATTGTAAACATGTCTCTTCTCTCAGGTATCGTCCCACAGGTCCTAAAAACTGCAGTCATCAAGCCACTCCTAAAAAAGAACAATCTAGACACGTCACTAATGAGCAACTATAGGCCGATATCAAACCTTCCATTTTTAAGTAAAATCATAGTGTTTTTTCAACAACTCAACCTTTTCTTGTCACTAAACAACAGTTTTGATGCCTTCCAGTCAGGTTTTTGACCACACCACAGCACTGAAACGGCTCTTGTTAAAGTGATGGTTCGGAGTTTGGAGCAGGCAAGTCTATGAACACTTGCCTGCTCTCTTCTGCTAGCTGCTGCTGCTCCCTGCAGTTAGACGAGTGCTTAGGGCCATCTACAAATTACAACACCGAAAAGAGATACAACAAAAATATTTATTAATTTAATGATTAAATAAGGTAATGTCTCCAAACTTCCCTCAATTATTACTTGTCTCCTGCTAGTTATACTACAGCACTTAAGTTAAATTAAAAAATATTTTTGTTGCATCTCTTTTCGGTGTTGTAATTTCTTCTAATCTTACAGCAGCAACAACAGCAGAGAACAGAAGCCAGCAGGCAAGCGTTATTTACATAAACTTCTGGTGTACTTACAAACTTTCCAATCCATCGTTTTATGAATGCATAACCTATTTGTACTACTATAGACATTTGGTATCATTTCGGGCATTATTAGTGGGGTAACTTACGAGATACAAAAGTGGGTCCATTAGCCCCTGCGCTAAGCTATTCAGCTGATAACGCTACTCTATGCTAACTCTCTCAATGTTCGAACCAGGTGAAAAAAGCTTCTGGGGGGGTGTTTGGCTCAAGGTCATGGTGCAAAGGACCCTAGGGTGAAATTACTCCAAACCATCACTTTAAAGTCTTTAACGACATCCACTTAAACACAGATAGTGGCAAAATTTCAGTCTTAGTATTACTTGATCTCAGTGCTGCATTTGATACAGATCATGACATGTTACTAGACCGATTGGAAAACTGGGTTAGCCTTTCTGGCTCAGTACTAAAGTGGTTTGAATCCAATTTAAATAATAGGGACTACTTTGTGTCTATAGGTAATTTTACATCTGAGCATAAAAATATGACGTGCAGAGTTCCCCAAGGCTCTGTTCTGGGGCCTCTTCTGTTCAACATCTACATGCTTCCACTGGCTCAGATTATGGAAAACAACAAAATAAGTTACCATAGTTATGTGGATGACACACAAATTTACATAACCTTATCGCCAGGGGACTATAGTCCAATACAACAACTGAATATGTGCATTGAACAAATTAACGACTGGATGTGCCAGAACTTTCTTAAATTAAATGAAGAAAAAACTGAGGTGGTTGTTTTTGGAGAAAAAGAGGAATGACTAAAAGTCAGCGCTCAGCTTCAAACGACAATGTTAAAAACAACAGACAAAGCCAGAAATCTTGGTGTAGTCATAGTTTCAGACCTGAATTTAACAGCCACATTAAGACAATTCCAAAATCTGCCTATTATCACCTTAAAAATATATCAAGGGTTAAAGGAGTTATGTTCCAGCAGGATTTGAAAAAACTTGTCCATGCTTTTATTTTTAGTAGACTTTAGGGAGACTTAGGTCTCCCTAAAAAACGCTGCTGCCCAAGTTCTCACTGAGACCAAGAAAGTGGATCACATCACTCCAGTACTGAAGTGTTTACACTGGCTTCCAGTGCCTCAAAGAATTGATTTCAAAATACTTTTGCTGGTTTATAAATCACTAAACGGTTTAGGGCCAAAATACATTTCTGATCTGCTGCTACACTAGGACCCACCCAGACGTCTCAGGTCGTCTGGGACAGGACTGCTTGTTGTCCCCAGAGTCAGAACTAAACATGGGGAAGCAGCGTTCAGTTTTTATGCTCCACATATCTGGAACAAACTCCCAGAAAACTGCAGGTCTGCTGCAACTCTCAGTTCTTTTAAATCAAAGCTAAAGACTTATCTTTTTGGTGTTGCATTTCTTTAAATAACTGTTAATTTGTTATACTGAAGTTACATTGTTGAAACTGTATGACAATCTATATAAGCATATAAAGAGAAATTCCTATTTTATCTGCTTTTATATGTTTAACTGTTTTAACTGCTGTTTAATGTTTAATTTATTATACTGCACTGTAACTTTTATTCTTGTATTTTATCTTTTAAAAAAAAAAAATTTAATCTGTTTTTATGTAAAGCACTTTGAATTGCCCTGTTGCTGAAATGTGCTATACAAATAAAGCTGCCTTGCCTTATATTATATTTCACTCCTGAATGTAGATTACAAATTTTTTAAAAGACTTTAGCCTCGCGCCTCAAGCTGATTTAACCTAATATTATCTCTTCCAACCAAACAGGCTTTGTTAAAAATCAACACGCCTTCTCTAATATATGCCGCCCTTTCAACATAGTACTTTTTCCTGCATCTGTGGAGATACCGGAACTGGTAGTCTCCTTAGATGCAGAGAAAGCCTTTGCTAGGGTGGAATGGGAGTATTTGTTTCAGGTTCTTAAACAATTTGGTTTTGGTACTAAGTTTGTCTCTTGGATTTCTCTCTTATACTCTTCACCTATGGCTTCAGTACTCACTAGTGGAATGAGATCCCAGCTTTTTAAACTCGGTAGAGGTACCCGTCAAAGATGCCCTTTAAGCCCTTTACTGTTTGTTGTAGCAATAGAACCTTTATCTCTAGCAATCAATAATGCATCCTTCTTCCAAGGCGTCCACAGATTGGGATCAGAACACAGACTCTCTTTATACGCGGATGATTTATTATTGTTTATATCTGACCCATTACACACCATTACTCAAAGTATTGACTTGTTAAGCAGATTTGGATCTTTCTCTGGTTATAGTTTGAATTTTACGAAAATTGAATGATTCCCGGTAAATAATTTAGCCCTTTGAATTCCTGAGGAAAACCTTCCATTAACAATGTCAAAATGCAGCTTCAAATATTTGGGTATTAACTTCTGCTCAAATCAACCAGACCTTATGAAACATAACTTCGTACCTTTGGTTGATAAACTTAAAGCTGACTCGGAAAAATATCCACTTGTCAATCGTAGGGCGGATAAACTGTATTAAAATGAATGTCCTACCTTAATTCTTATATCTCTTTCTGACTTGTGATAACCAGTTTGGCTTTAAACCCTAACATGGAACAGATATGTGCATTTTTGCTTTGAAAGAAATCTTGGATCTGTACAATAGACATAATAAAACAATTCTTATGTGTTTTATTGACGCCTAAAAGGCCTTTGACTATATAAACCATGAAAAATTATTCTCTATGTTGTATAAGAAAGGTGCTCCAAAATGTCTTGTGAGAATTCTGTTTTTTTGGTATGGTCATCAGTTAATGTCTGTAAAATGGGGAAATTGTTTATCTGCATCTTTTTGTGTGTCAAATGGAGTAAAAGAGGGCAGCATTTTGTCTCCATTTTTATTTAATGTTTATATGGACGAACTTTCAAGATTTTTAAATGATTGTGGAACGGGCTGTAAGGTTGGCAACAGTACCATTAACCACCTAATGTATGCGGATGACCTTGTTATTTTTTGTCCATACAGAATAGTATCATCACTGCACTGACAAATCCTGGACTAAGCTCTGTGCGATACTCCTCTGGTATTTCGACTCACTGGCTTATGAGCCTATCCAGGAAATAAATGTATTGTTTTTTATGTGTTTTTTTTCTTCTTTGTAATATGAACCTTTTTTTACGTGTCTGAAATAAAGCAAATAATAATAATAATGTCTCCCAGTTCTCTTACCTAAATCATTTTTTCTTAAAATAGACAGGATTAGTTCCTCATTCATCTGGAATAATAAATTGCCTTAACGATATTAATGAGATATTATTATTGGGCAGCCAATATACAAAAAAAGTATTTCTTGGGTCCAAGAACCCAACCTGATTTGGTGCCAATTTGAAGATAAATCTTGCCTAACCCTGCCACCTCACTTTCAGCTCTGGTATCATCTAACCTACCTATAAGACCTACTAAATTCTCTTCTAATCCGATTGTAAAATCGACTCTGAAAATATGGTCACAATTTAGGTATTTTCTTCGACTCAATGATCTTTCAAAACAATGTCCCATACGCAACCATCTTTTCATACCTTCTAATATAGACGTCACCTTCTCTTAATGGCAAGAATTGGGTCTGACCAGATTAAAAGACTTATATATAAACAATATTTTTGCCAGCTTTAGCGACCTCTCTAATAAATGTAACCTTCCAAACTCACCTGTTCCAATACCTCCAAATTCATCACTTTAGTAAATTACATCATCTCTCTTTCCCCAACACTCCTCCTAATGAGTTGTTGATCTCATTTTAGGAACACCCAGGAATTTAAAGGGTCTTATTTCTCAGATCTATAACCTACTGCTTACTACGGCAAGATCCCCCCTTGTTAAGATCAAGGAAGACTGGGAAAAAGATCTAAATAATACAATCTCTGAAGATGTCTGGCAGCAAGCTATTAAGAGAGTGAATGACAGCACGTCTTGTACTAGGCTTGGACTCATACAATTCAAAGTGTTCCATTTTTACACAAAAAATATTACACAAATGCCAAACTTTCCAAAATCTATCCGACCATCACAGATGCTTGCAACAGGTGCCACAGATCTCCAGCAAATATGACACACATGTTCTGGTCTTGCCATCGCTTGCAAGCATACTGGAATACCATTTTTAAAAATATTTCCACCTCATTAAACTTAAACTTGGCACTGTGCTTTGAAGTAGCTCTTTTTGAAGTTATTTAGTTAGTTGGGAAAAGAGTAAAACACATTGTTGCCTTTGCGTCGCTTCTTGCAAGAAGAAGAATACTATTAAATTGGAAGTCACCACTCCCACCCACAGTTGCTCTATGGATCAAAGATCTCATGCTATTCCTCAGCCTTGAGAAGGTTAAATTGGACATGAGGGGTTCACCTGATAAATTTGAAGATATCTGGGGCCCCATAATACATTATCTGGAACATTTAAAATCTCTACCTCTTGTGGTGGTTTTCTTACTTGTTTTAGGACCTACATTTGGGGCAGGGTGGGGAAGTGGGAATAATTTGGCTAAAATGTAAAATATTTTCTGTTTTTGTTTGTACCTTGTGGTAATCCTTTGAATCATGAATAAAGAGATGAAAAAACCAAAAGATCACAGAAAGAAGAAGTTTCATAACTGGATGCAGCGTTCATAATCAGAGGCTATGGAGAGATGTTTGGTGTGCTGTGACTGTGAACTATCAGACAGCATTCCAAAATCTGATGGACACTGCAACTATAAACTCTGACAATGAACTGGACCTTATTTGTCTTCATTACGTGATGCTGCCACAGATTAACAGACATTTTCAGCTTTTTAAACAAGCATGGGATCGCCATTCCCTCTCCACAGAGCAGGGAAGGTCACCTCAACAACTGTGGATTGCAGAGCAACTAATGGGCCACAATCCAATTGCAGACCCAGTCAATGAGCAGGTCAGCCTTACAAAAATATTTACATAAATAATATATTTTGTATGTAATTTGGTGAATATATGAGGTTACAATTCAAACATATGTCAAATGTGATGCTATGGAGCAAAATTTTAATCTTGTGCCAAATGTCATTTACATATCTTTTTTTGTTAGTCACGTTTTAGTCGACTAAAAGTGTCGTCATTTTAGTCAAGTTTTAGTCAAAACATTTTAGTCTTTTTTTAAATAACAAATTATTTTTGAGATTATTTCTGATAACCATTTCAGTCAAATAGTTATATAAAAATAAATTATATAAAGTTATATAAATATCAAGCCTCTTCCTTATTTCACCAGTAAATTCCTGTTAAATGACAAAAACAACCACTGAATGGGAAAATGGTATTTTACAATAACATTGAACGCAGCACGAGGCTGGCGAGGCAAGTTTGAAGTGAACGCAACATATGTGTTGTTTTTCAGACAACGGCAGCTGCAGACTGTCGTATGTCCCCCTGTTGGAATCCTCTACAGTGAAATACAGACAAACTTTTTTAGACAGACATGTTTCGGTTGCCTCTAACGTCCGTTTAGGAGCATCAGAGAGAAGCGCATGCATTTTAAGTGGCACCGAAATCCGCGTTGCTTTTCAGTCCGGTAGATAACGGTCGTTAAGGCACCGGTCGGTGCCGCATTAGCACCGGGTCTCGGTACCCAACCCTAGTAACAGCTGAATATTCTATCTCATGATGGAAAAGTAGAGACGATTGTAGACGAAAATGAAGAGAGTCTTAAGCCTATTTGCACGGGATAAGTATTATCTAGGGACCTTGTGTGAATTATAAATTACCCACCCACGTCTGATTTTCATCTGGCGCATTCGAACGGGATAAGCGAAGTCTGTGATTGTACTCGAATTTACTGACATTAAGCAACAGTAGAAACATGGGTGTGGGTAGCTCTGCTACGTGTGTTTGTGTGTGGTCAGATCTCAAGGACACACAAGCACACAATCTCAACCGTGTAGTCAGTCATCGTCCGAACTGCGACCTCTCCTTTTTCTTTCTCTCACTTTTTTCTCCGGGTGGTGTCAAGCAGGGTCAGCAGGGTTAGATGGATAAAACAAAACATTTCACCAGGTTAAAATCTATTAGCTCAAGCTTCACGCTTGATTTATTTGTAACATTAAACTGTAATTATGAAGTGAGCCCCCTCGCTTGATTGTGCATTATTTTTCATAAGCTATTGCTTGGAGATGTCTTGTCGTTATCTCTAGATGTATGATACAAACATAAAAAATATACTTACCACATGCTGCTATACATGTCATCCATCGCCATCTAATCATTCTTTTTGTCTTTGCACTTGTGGTGGTTTTCATCTTTCTCTTTCTGCAAATTGTATAAGATGTATAGCGACATGACCCAGCACCCAAAACACTGTCAAAACACTTCAACGCACCCTCCATTCTTTGCGAAAGATGGATAAAAAGGCGCAAAAGAAGGAAATAGGTACCTTGAAAAAATAAAAAAGCCCCGCCAAATCCTGGACCAATCAGAGATGCCGATTCGCACGGGACTAATATTATCACAGGACCTCCGTTTTCGGCGAAATATGGTAGGTCATTTGCGGGGGAATTATTACTTTACAAACTACAGAAATGACCAATTCGCACGGGATTAAGATCACAGACAACCTCTGTTATTAGAAATGACTGGAGCTCACCAGGTAATACTTATCCCGTGCGAATAGGGCTTTAGTCGGCGTTTTTGGACATTGCCGCAGTCTCGTCATCGTCTCGTCCTAGTCGTGGAAAGAAAGGTCGTTGACGAACATATATAGTCTCATTTCGTCTGACAAAATTAACACTAACCAACCATCTTCATGGAAGAATTGATACGCTCACCCACAGCATGTGCTTTGGGATGGACATTCTCTTTGAGGCATTACAATTTGCAAGGCAGCAGTGTCCTGACCAATACATTTTTTTTTTTATTGAAATGGTTGAAGCAGTCTGTCAATGGGGAAGAACCAGAGAGCTTGTGCATTGTGAAAACTGTGCATTTTATAATTGGTGGGATTTTTGTTGTCAGAAAGTAGATTTAAGTGTGATAGATCCATATTTCCTGACAACATGGCTTTTTTCACTTATTGAGTCTTTAACAACCTTTCTATAATTTTCTTGGATTATATCTACTATCTGACTTTACAGCTCAACACCATATTCCCCCATTAGAATATGACACAAAACAGCTGAGATTCTTTTGGAAGAAGGAAAGTTTGCTTGGGACAAAACCCCCTGCTCTTTTCTTTATTTACAACAACATATTGACAAAAGTTAGATAAATTAGTTAGTTGAAGTATTAGTTGAATATTATTAATAGTATTATTAAGATAAAGAACAATATATTCAGTAATACATTCATATCATGTTTTATTGAGATTTGTTTCATAAAAAGTCTTAAAAAAGACCTAAAGAGCATAGAGCATATTGCAGGTTCAGTTTTTACATAATGAATATATAACCGTGTATAAAAACAACATGACTAGTTAATGCAGGATTGACACAAGGCCATAAATTAAGTTAAGTTTTTAATAAACTCTTGCTTTTTTACATCACGTCATTGACGTACCGAGAGGGAGTTGTTTGTTAGGCCCATTTACAGCCAGTGCTGCAGTGCTTGCTGACCCCATCTGTGCTTCACTGTGGCTCACAGTGTAACCTCAGACCTACACATGTTTCAGCAGGTAGATTAACATTACTCATACCTAGAATTGAATTGTACATGCCACATCTGTTAACGTAATGTACAAATAATTATTAAAATCTTTCTATATGATGCAGGCAGGTACAACTCCAACACTATATCTGACCTTAGGAAGGAAACATTGGGACTGTGGAGGGAGCATTTGTAAATAAATAAATAAAGCAAGTAAGAGGTTATTTGTGATTACTGGTATAAAAATTAATCTGTACCATAACTCGTATTGTTATATTATGACCACATGTTTTACAGAGCTCAGATGGTTGGAGGGTCTGAAGTGCTAGGTTTCTGACATAGGACAACATATGCAAGTGTCAGCCCTTGCAGACAGAAATCAACAGGTAAGGACACCTGTACACACCAAAAAATATTGCTGTTGACTATATTTACAGCGAAATTCAAAAGTTCTTATATTTAATGTGTTTAGGTTGCCAAGTAGATGCGGGATGAATTGTGCTAAAAGCAAGAAGCCATTTCTTTGACATCTGGCATATTGACAAAAGTATCTTGATGAAGGTAGTTTTGTTTAGGTTGCCTATAATTACATTTTTCTTTTTAACATTTTGTGTATCTGTTCTGAAACTGATCTAGGGAAAGCTTTGGATGCTGCTGCAAATGAGAGGGAATGAGAAGATCTGAAGCTGTGGAGGCCAGCTGTTATTAGCCACCTCTACTGGACTGCAGTCTCCTATGAATTTGAGAGATGCTTTTGTTTTGAAAGTGGATGTTTAATATGCGTCATATGATTCAAATACTAGCCAGTGTAAAAGTACTACGTTCTCGTGTTTCACGTCATACATTGTATGAATAGTACGTCAGTAGGCAATTTCAAACCAAAGAGTAAAAAAAAAACATGAACAAGATTTGCTTCAAAGCACTCCATGTTGCAAACAATCATGCCTCATCATAAGAACAAAATGTGTGTTTATGCAAGACAACTGTAGCAGTTAAACTGGAGAGCTTAGCTACTAGAAAAGTGCTGGGAAAGGATGTTTGCCAGTTGTCCCCACAGCAACAGACCTTTTCAATGGTGGCATTTCACTCCCTTATCCTGCACTTTGCACCAAAGCATACTAGGTTGTCCTACCTTGAGATGTACAGCAGACAAGTATGTGATGTTAAAAGAATGAGTACTTCTGAAACTAATGCAGTCTAACACAGCAGCCCAACTTTCATTAATAAAACACAAACACCTGTCAGTATTACACATTAGAATTCGACAGCATTGCATCCCGCTCTAAAAGAATTATATGAAGTTGAATCATCAGCACTTGAAACAGCTTGAACAAAAACATTATACACTTAATGACAATACCATTTATTGCAGAACTGTTTTATCTTGGTGTACCCTGTTAGCGGGACTAAGAATTCTTACAATTTTAATATTCTGTCCTGTCAATAAGTAATGGTGCTTTTTAGTCACAGGCGGGCAAACTTCTCACTCCTAAACTCTTACACAAGAACATTTTTTTTTCTGCATGTTCTTTTAGCTTCTGAAAGCTTTAATAGTGTAAGTACATATTTTAAAATCTATTTCCTACATAATGTTTCTAAACATTGATTAACTCTGGGCTTTAACCTGCAATATGCTCTTTAAAGTGATGGTTCGGAGTAATTTCACCCTAGGGTCCTTTGCACCATGACCTTGAGCCAAACACCCCCCCAGAAGCTTTTTTCACTGGGTCGAACATTGGGAGAGTTAGCGTAGAGTAGCATTATCAGCTGAATAGCTTAACGCAGGGGCTAATGGACCCAGGTTTGTATCTCGTAAGTTGCCCCACTAATAATGCCCGAAATGATACCAAACTTCTACACTAGTACAAATAGGTTATGCACTCATAAAACGATGGATTGGAAAGTTTGTAAGTACACCAGAAGTTTATGAACACTTGCCTGCTCTCTTCTGCTAGCTGCTGCTGCTGCTGCTGCTGCTACCTGCAGTTAGACGAGTGCTTAGGGACGTCTACAAATTAAAACACCGAAAAGAGATACAACAAAAATATTTATTAATTTAACTTTTTTTTTAAAAGTGCTGTAGTATAGCTAGCAGGAGACAAGTAATAATTGAGGTAAGTTTGGAGACATTACCTTATTTAATCATTAAATTAATAAATATTTTTGTTGCATCTCTTTCCTTTACATTGTAAAGCACATATGTCTTTTCAGGGGATTTATGCTGGGGTGGGGGTTAATGTTTTTTCTGACAGATTTAGCTTTTCTCTGTTGAATTCAGTTGAAGTGACAACAGGCGTTGGTTAGCTAATAGTAGAAGATAATTCCACAGCTGTGCTTTAAAACAAATTTTTGTGATCCAAGCAAGTTTACATAGTGAGACACATGAACTGGCTACAGGTAGAAAAGAGACCACAGGTAGTCTTCTGTGAGGCCTCAGTGACCCCTGAGGATGGAGTGAGACATTTTACTAGATGGATAAACACTCTTTATCTCCACTTGGAACACTTGCTACATGGAATTTAACTATATGGTCTGGTGTCATGTATTCCCTTGAATTTTCCCAGGAAGCTGCTTCTATGCGAGATGTGTTATCAAAAATATGTCATCAACCTACCAGCAGGGGATTTTTGCCTTTTTAGTTACTCTTCAGTGGTTGGCAAGCCAGTGGAATATTTCACAGGGAAAAGCCATTTCAGAAACATGTCTGTCAGCATTTTTAGGAGGAACAGAAAACAGTGTTACATTCATGGGGAAGGAAGCATGGAAAGGATGAAGGGAAGAGAGGGGAGGGTAGGAAGAAAATGGGAAAAAAATGACAGACAGATGTGAAGAGACCAAATGGTTAAGGAGAATGAGGAGATAGATCGATAGAAAGAAGCAGAGGGTGAATGAGAACAAATAAACAGAAATACAGGATGCATATGTTATTGACGTGGGTCTGCCATGGTAAAACTACAATGTTCTGAAGTAGGACTACAGAAAGCGCATCTGGATACTGCACCCTGTGCGATCTTACAGTTGTGTTTCATGCAAGCTCTACAAGCATGCACCCCATTGAAAAATATTATTTCATCATTATTTTATTTCCCATCTTATTCTGCATTATTTCTATTCATGTGAAGTACTCGTGCATTTAATTTCATTATTGTAAAGCACTGAGCTGTAGGGCATTTTTTGTATAAGGGTGTGTTATGCAAATAGATAATCATTATTGGTTGCTCACACTCACCCTTCTGTCCACTCATGTTTATCCACACAAATCACATTTAGTAAAAGGGGATCCCATTTAGTAAAATAGATGTTTTATTTACACAGAATATGTTTACAGCATTTACTATCTAAATGGGACATTGGCATTTTCTTGTGTGGGGTGCAAATGTTCCACCAAAACAAGTTCCTTCCCGAGACCATTTTGCATAGCCACCGTCTCCGTGTCCAAAGCTTAGCCCAAGATAATTGTGATTGTTTAGGGAATATACATTTATTTTATAGTTTATTTTGTAGCCTACAAGTTGATTTTACCACAATATCCTACATTATTATTTCATGCATGAACTGGACTTGACTAGCATTTATTTAATAAAAAAGACTATGAATGTAAAAACATATTTAGTGATAGTCTTAATTTTCCAGAGAGTACCCCTACTTTCACATTTTTAGATAACTTGGATAGACTGTTGGCAGCTTGCTTACAAGCTTTCTGATATTGACTGCTTGTGTTTGTTTACCCATTGTTAGATTTCACCGTGTTTCCAGATCTCAACAAATAATTTAGTTGAGTTCAGTTTTATCAAAACTGAGGGAAATGATAGCCACAACTATGAAAATATGACCAAGGCATAATGTACTTGAGTTATCTCCAAAATGTCATTTATCCATTAAGCAAATCTGTAGGCAAAATATGGGGAATAAAATGTAAGTATTTGCATGGCTAGCAGTTTATACAGTATATTATGTTGTGTGAGCTGATCCTTTAAGAAATATTACAATAAAGAAACAATGCATACTGTGTAACTGCATAGACTCTTCCATTAGACTAGAGTGAAATGGAATGGCTATACAGCACATTTTTGTTCTGCAACGAGTGAAAATGTTCCCACCGAAATGAAGTGGAGAAGTGCATAGTTGGTGATAAAACCAAGCGAGGAGCACAAATGGCATGTGACGCGACCAACATTCCTCCCATGGGGGTTTGCTGAGCCAACATACAAGTTCCTCCATTTGTGAGATAAGAAAATTTAGCAGAGCGTGAGAGTGTCTCCTGCATAACCTTAGCCGTGAACATCAGTTACAAAATAGGAATGTGACAGACATACACTATGATAGGTTGGTCATAACACGGAATACAGATTAATTGGTGCACCAGGACGATATGGATCCATTCATAGTATTGTGAGCAGGACACAAGAGGACTGAAGATGTTATCTGGATTGCATTTGACAGGAAGGCTGGATATAAAATTAATTTCAATTCAATTTTATTTATAGTATTAAATCATAACAAGAGTTACGTATCTCAAGACACTTTACAGATAGAGTAGGTCTAGACCACACTCTATAATTTACAAAGACCAAACAATTCCAGTAATTCCTAAGTATTATATACCAAGATATTGAGTGAATTTGTGGAATGGTTTTGATTTGTTTTCATATTTCTGTAGACAACCCCCTAATGCTATGCCGAGTATCTGGCGGCTCCAGTCCCGGCAGTACCTCCACACAAGTCCCGCAACTCGCATCTCCCATTGCTTTTGGATCAGAGCCAACTGAGGTGCTCTGGGTTGGGTACCGAAACCCGGTGCTGATATGTATCTACCGGGGCGAATAGCAACGTGGATTTTGGTGCCACTGAAATACATGTGCTGCTCTCTGGTGCTCTAAAACGGACATCAGAGGCAACAGAAGCATCGCTGCATGTAACGATAGTTAACATTACACTTTGCAGCAGGTAACTTTAGCCAGTAGCTGCTTAATTTCAGCATTTAACCGTAGTTAAATGCTGAAACTAAACAGTGTACCGTTAAAGTGTGGCAGTATTTCAATGGAAATTATTAAAACACTGGAACAGCCTGCAGTTAAAGACCCAGAGTTGTCGGAGAAACAACACATAACTTAATGGTATGTTCAATTACAGTTGGTAAGTTAGTGGTACATTCAATGTTATTGTAAAATTGTTATTGCATTCTTAATAAAAAAAAAATGTATTTGACCATATGGCCTTACAATACACAAGCCATGCTCTTCTTTATTTTAAAGTACCGATTCAGGCAGCGTTAAGGCACCATTTTATAAATTACTTGTTTTAGGACCGGTATCAGAAAAAACCCAAACAATGTTCAACCCTACTCTGGGCCCTCAACAGGATGACAAACACCAGCCCTATAATGCAAATGAGGAAATCAGAGAATTGTTTCAGATGTTTCCCAACTCTGACATCTGGCATTTTTTGTTTTTGTTTTTAATGTCATGATATAGGTCTTAAATTTCATTCATAATGGTCTTAAAAAGGTCTTAAAAAGTCTTAAATTTGACTTGGTAAAACCTGCAGAAACCCTGGTTTGTGGATGCTGTATCCGAGCTGCTGAAGCGGCTAACTCAGGTCCCCCTCGGTCACATAATGTTACAACCACAAATAAAATCTAAATCTGTAGCAAATACTGTGGCCTACTTAATAACATTAACGTTACATGTTTAAATAACAATTTGATTCAAATCAATGTGCACCAAGGTATCCGCACTTTGAAAATATTGATAATGATAATCTTTAGGTTGTAAATCCGCATTCCGCTATTAAAAAACACTGCTCATATTAATGATTTTAACATTGGTAGAAGTCCACAGGGGACTAAAGCTTTGTGTTACATTACTGCTATTGGCAGTGATGTGCAAGAGTATTATCTTTAATATGACTATTGAGAGAAAAGCCACTTTTATATTTGTTACAAGATGTTTATTTCAGTACCAATCTTGGCTACTTGACTTTAGACAGCTGTGTTCAAAAGGACAACAAAAAAGTATTTACTAGATTTTGAGATGTTTAGGCTACCTACATACAGCTAACTTTATTTTCTTTATAACCTGAAGCAATTATTACACTTTTTTTCTCATAGTCATTGTGATCATTATCTCATCTTCTCTTCCCACTCCCTGCAGAATTGCAGCTCCGGGTGTCCTGGTGGCGGCAACAGCATCAAGCTGATCCCTGTGATGGAGGACGAGCTGATTGATCCGAGTTAATAATATTAGAGACTCGCGACTCCAGTTCATTTAAAGACACCGGTGAAAGATCTGAGTGAGTCACAACTCAAACAGGTTTACTCAGCACGGGAGATTGCCCCTTGGGACTGAGTGAAGGAATGTAAAAGGAAGAGTTGTTCTTATATGGTTGGTTTGATGGTAGATGGTTCATGGTTGGGGAGATAAAGTAAAGGTAATCGCTTTTCTTCTTATTGTCCACTTGAAACTGATGTACGATTGCGCTTGAGTCCTGTTATAATAATAAACAGCATGAGCTAATAAGATGAAGACAGGCAAGCACAGACATAAGAAAGAAACAGATCTAGAGATTACGAGAGTAGTATTAAAATATTTTCCCTGTCCCATCTTCTGAGTTAACCTGCCCCACATTTTGCATTAACCCTAACCCAGCAGCAGAATGTGAAATTCCTACCTCTCGTCTAGTCTATGCCAAAAGCAGAGCTGGTATAAAAAAATGCATGCAGTGCTGAACAAAAAGACAAAAAATACTGCAAGAAATATGACGGTGAAATAATTTTTCCAGTAGGTAGCTGAAATGTAGATAGGTGGGCAAACGCATTTTTTGCACTTACATTGTTTTGGTCCGGTGTTGGTCCATGTTGTGAGTAAAGTGAGCCCACAAAAGACAAAAAAACATTAAATTAAATTAAAAGTGCCTTTCTGCACTGTGTTCCATATCTGCACTATCCTGACAAATACTGAACAAAATTATAAACGCAACACTTTTGTTTTTGCCCTCTTTTTTCATGAGCTGAACTCAAATATCTAAGACTTTTTCTATGTACACAAAAGGCTTATTTCTATCAAATATTGTTCACAAATCTGTCTAAAACTGGGGTAGTGAGCACTTCCGCAGTACATCCAAACAACCTCACAACCGCAGACAACATGTAGCCACACCAGCCCAGGATCTCCAAATCCAGCATCTTCACCTCCAAGATCGTCTGAGACCAGCCATCCAGACAGCTGCTGCAACAATTGATTTGCATAACCAAAGAATTTCTGTACAAGCTGTCAGAAACCGTCTCAGGGAAGCTCATCTGCATGCTCGTTGTTGTGTTTGCAGACACTGGCATTTATGCATATGCTTCACCACCAGTAGGTGGCACTATGAGTGGTGAGATGAAGGAAATATTTCTTACCACTTGGTATATACCAAGTGGTAAGGGTAGGTAGAAGAAGAGGAGAAGGTGTGAAGAAGAAGAGTGTACATGGGAGTAAAAAAGAAGTCCTACGAGTGTAAAAGTAATGCTGAAATGAAGTAAAGTCTGAAAAGAATTATCCGTCTCGGTTTTGTCCAAGAACACAACACTCGTCGTCGTCATCGGGGTCTCAACCTGACTGCAGTTCGTCATTGTAACCGACTTGAGTGGGCAAATGCTCACATTCGATGGCTGATGACAGACAGCATGTATGGCGTCGTGTGGGTGAGCAGCTTGCTGATGTCAACGTTGTGGATCGAGTGACCGATTGTGGCGGTGGGGTTATGGTATGGGCAGGCGTATGTTATGAACAACGAACACAGGTGCATTTTATTGATGGCATTTTGAATCCACAGAGATAACGTGATGAGATCCTGAGGCCCATTGTTGTGCCATTCATCCATGACCATCACCTCATGTTGCAGCATGATAACGCACAGCCCCATGTTGCAAGGATCTGTACACAATTCTTGGAAGCTGAAAACATCCCAGTTCTTGCATGGCCAGCATACTCACCAGACATGTCACCCATTGAGCATGTTTGGGATGCTCTGGATTGACGTATACAGGATCGTGTTCCAGGTCCTGCCAATATCCAGCAACTTCGCACAGCCATTGAAGAGGAGTGGACCAACATTCCACAGGCCACAATCAACAACCTGATCAATTCTATGCAAAGGAGATGTGTTGCACTGCGTGAGGCAAATGGTGATACCAGATACTGACAGGTTTTTCGGACTCCCCCAATACAGTAAAACTGCACATTTTAGAGTAGCCTTTTATTGTGGCCAGCCTAAGGGACACCTGTGCAATAATCATGCTGTCTAATCAGCATCTTGATATGCCACACCTGTGAGGTGGATGGATTTTCTCGGCAAAGGACAAGTGCTCACTAACATAGATTTAGACAAACAAAAGTGTTGCGTTTATAATTTTGTTCAGTATAGTTGTATTTGCAGCATCCGACTCAATATAGAATGTAACCTAGATAAAAGTGGTCTCAACAAAGTGTATGATTTCCATCGGATTTGTTTTTCAGTCTTTAGCAAACGTGAGCTCAATATACAGTTTTCCAGATGACAGAATAAGCAGAGTCACAGTAATTAAAACTTGAGTAAATGATAAAACAAGCATTTCACCGTTTATTTTCCTTTTCTTTTTCATTCAAGGTGGAGGCAAAGAGGAAACCGTCTTCCCACCGCCGTGTGGCTGGTGGGGTCCCAAGTACAACTGAGCTCACAGCAATAGATGGTAAAATCGCTGCCATAATTGGAGAGGCCAGAGTGTGTGGGATTGTGTCAGAAAAGGAGGGAGACACCAACGTGACAGAGACTACAGAGGAAAAAAGTTAAACAGATTTTAAAGTTTTATTGTAAAGTGTGTGTCTGTTGAGTCAAACAAGTAAGGAAATCGTTTGTTCTCCAGTTCTTCCAGAGTCTGGAGCAGTGGGTACGGGTGGGCGATATGGACAAAAAATAATATCTCAATATTTTGACGATAACGATAATTAGACGATATCCTTTAAAAATTTGTTTTTAAAAGTCCGAGTTACTTAATCACTGATGATGATAATGGTCACAATGTTGAATGAAAACAGTTCTATTTATTTTCTTTAAAATAATTCCTTAAATTTAAGTATTCAAGTAGAAACAATTCAAAGACAAAATACTAATACTATACTAATTGAACTAGTATAGAAACATTGAACTCTGAGTACACATTCAGTTGTTAACCTCTGCAGTAATGTAAATTGTGCAGCATACAAGCAAGATGAAATCATAACAATAAACAAAGGGCTCTGTTCTGTAACATATTGCACACAACCATGTCCTTATTGGAAGCAGTCCTGGAGATGAGACAGGGCAGTGTCAGGCCAGGTTCTGATTGTCCTTCTACTTGGCTGTATAGTCCTTCTGACCCGGATTTATGCTGGGATCAGGATTAGTTTATGTGATCTGACTGGCCCAGGTGAGGGAGAGGAGCACTTCTGTGTGCTTTCTTGATGTTAAAGTATACATGGTCTAGTGTGTTCTTCCCTCTAGTAGCACAATTTACATGCTGGAAAAAAGCTGGGGAGTACAGACATTAAGGATGCCTTGTAAAAGTCCCCTCCAGGTGATCGCGCTGCAGTTTGTTCACTATGGTTAGCAGTGAGCCAAACTTGTGCTAACGTTAGCATCAAGGGCTACGTAGACGGCAGTGTGCTATTTTCGTAGTAAATAAAATGGCCTGTATATTACCGACAGGGCTCCAGGTCAGGTGAGACGTGCTGGGCAACGATCCTGCGGTCGGTACTCCATTCATTGTGCACAAAAATGCAGTCCTCCGCTCCGCCTCTGGAATTATTTTCTTATCCTGCCGGTAGCTAGCTCGGCGTGCTAGCTCGGCGTGCTAGCGCCGACAACAACCTGGAGCGGCCGGTCTGGCTATGTATATGAGCTGCCTGGAAGGCTCTCGTAACGGCTGTGCTGTATCATAGTCCTGTATTGATTATTTCAGTGTGGCTGTACTTGTACAAATATACACCGACAGGAGAGCTAGCAGCCGCTGCACAATCGTGCGCCGCCATCTTTGTTGACATTAGTGAATGTGTAGCATTCCAATGCATGTTATGAAATGTTTTTTTCTAAGTAATTTAAATACTCGATAATTTCAATTTGCACATCGTTAACACAACAATGACGATATTATCGTAAACGATATATATATCGCCCACCCCTAGCGGTGGGTGGGTATAGAAGTGGTCGGGTGCTCACTGACGCCGTCCTGCAGCTTCACATGAGACACAATAAACGCCATCAACCTCATTTCAAATGAGCTACAGCAGATAAGACAAGCACTACAAGAAATTGCACAATTATTAAATGATGTTGTTAAATAATGAACCTTGAACCTTTTTTGTCTTTCTTTGTCTTTGCTGCATGACATCCTCACAAATTCTTGCCCCATGCGGATAGGCCTCTTGTCGGGCAGGGGGCTGTGGTTCGGGGTCACAATGTTGGGGGGGTAGGTCAGGAGGGAGAGGGATACCAGTCCTCAGTGCCACATTGTGCAGGACACCACACGCCCTGATAATTGCGCACACCTTTGCAAATGCAAGTGGCATGCTCTGAATCACGTCCCGCGCCTGCCTGTAGTCTATTCCCTACACGGCTATTTGTCAGGATAAAGGAATCATGTGTTGAGCCAGGCCAGCGTGCCACAATGTTTGTGAGGGTCATGTTAGAGTCACATATGAATTGCACATTAATAGAATGAACATGCTTTCTATTAACATAAACAAATTTGTTTTCATAAGAAGCCCTTATAGCAATATGGCATATTCAAAAGCCCAGAGTGCCACTCCCTCAATGGCAGGCAGGTCCAAAGTTACTAGCACCTCCACCGTAACATTGCGGAGTAGGGTTTGGCTAGTCCACACAACATTCCGGGATGGGAGAAAAACGTGCTCTGGTTTATTGGCGTTTCTTTAAACTTATAACCATCGTCTTGGGCGGTGCTAAGCACCAGGGAAAAAGCAGCTGTGCCACTGCAAAATAGCCTCGGGAAGGAACTTGTTTTGGTGGAACGTGTACGTTCAAAAGTTGTTTTGGTTGTGCAACAGAAAACTCAGATTGGACAGATAGTCTAGCTAGCTGTTTGGATTTACCTTGCAGAGATCTGAGAAAAGGTTAACCATAATCCTCATAAATCTACCGGAGTTTAAAATGCCAACACAAAGGAAGGCCAAGGTAGTGGATATCCGGCCTAAATGAGTGAAATCCAGCGGAATTTCTGTCAGCAATGGAGCAATCCCTGACGTAGAACATCAAGGATATAGACTTTAGCACCTCAAACTATTAGGCTGTGAGTGATCCAAACACAAATGGAAAGCTCTAAGTATGTTACCTGCTCATCAGATAAACATAAACACACATTCACACACCACAATGGCCCAGCAATTCAGAGTTCAGTGTTGCCCAAGGACATTTGGAACCGCCCTACCACCTGCGGTTGTACCACCCAGCCGCTCTCTCTCTGTTGTTTGAATCATGGATATGAACATTATGTCATGAGGCCTATTCCAGTTTTTGATTATATTCGCGATGTAAAGTTTGATGTTAATGTCAACATGTCAATAAAAATTGTATTGACGTGTCATAACACATCACTGTGTAGGTGTATTTCCCAAAATGTTGAACCATTCATTTAAACTAAAGTCCTAAATCATGGACTGAAAACTCAGTATCTCAGATCTCAGTAGTAAAAGCAAAACTCACCCACACATCACAAACATACTACACACACAGTCAAGACCTCGCAGTATAATATGGATAAATGCCATAATCTTTGGATGCCACATTTCTCTGGGCTCTGTGATATTGCAGAACTTGCGGCTCTGGGAGTTTCACACCCTACTTTCACTGTTTGCTCTGTGTTCCCACACTGCTATTCTGACAAGTTGTTTATAGCTGCTTTTTTTTGTCAGGTTAGAGAGAGTACTTCATATGCAGCATACTTTCATCTCCCTTCACTTTTTATCTTAGTGGAATATTAGAGGACGTGAAGCCACAGACAGCATTGCTTATTCTCTCTGACTAACAGCTGGTACTTACAGGACACTCAACGGAAAAAAAAATTAACTCAAACCTGTTTGAGAGGTGAAAAAAAAGTGGACAGACATCGGGAGAACCAACTATCGTTTAGAAGGTGTGATGGCAGCCTATTCAGGTAAGTGGAACCCAGCAGGAGGAAAACGGCTTTTAAATGAGCTTCATTGATCTTACCTATTTATTTTTCCAACTTACAATCGACAATTGTTTTCTTTTCCATGAAAAACTGGGCTCTTTCAGATAACAAAATTAAAAAGGTATTGTTCAAATAAAAATATATTATTTTATAAATACAGCCTGAATATGGCACAAATTCAGTAGTGGCCCCTCTATGGGGAGGAGAAAACTGAAAAATTCTCATAACACTGCCCTGTATAATCACTAGGGGTGTCCCCGACATAGTCGAATCAGAATTGTCTTGCTGGTACTCTTATTCAGCAGTTGCATGACATGATCATGTGTCTTGGAAATATATCACTTAAATATACATATCACTTGTGTTTTTGTATGCATTTCATTACATACATTCATATCTTGACATTAACTTTTTTGCTCACCAGGTAACATCACTGTAACTCTGGCTACAGTGATGCAATAGTCAGCTGTGACAAGGTTGTGTCTAAAGCTCCTTTTGTATGAAAAATTGCAACCGATTAAGACACACATTAAAATAGTAGCTTCTTATTGCATAAGTGGTGCAGTGGTGTAGAAGATAAATTGAAAGTGGTTTGGAGCGTGATGAGAAGCGGAGCACACAGAGCAAAAGTCTGTTGTCCTTCTGCATGCACTCTATACTTCTTTTACAATCCTTCTGTCATAAAGTTTTTCTGCCACAAACGCAACCATTGCCTCGGTTTCACCTTGCATATAGTCTATATCCACGATCTTCCACCTCCGGGATTGCTCTGTGCTGCCGAAAATTTCACCCTATGTCCTTTTAAAAAAATAAAAAAATAGACAGGACAGCTGTAGACAGGAAAGGAGGGAGAGAGGGGGAAGACCTGCAGCAAACACTGAGCCTCTGCATATGGGAGCCTGCTCTATCAGGTGAGCTACTGAAGTATGTCTGTATGTCCTTCTTTTGGCCAGATGTCTGTTGCCTTACATTTTTTTTATGTTGGAATTTTAAACTCCAACATAAGTTTAAAATTCCAGACGTAAAGTTCGCGATTATATTCGCAATGTAAAGTTTTTCCCCCTTTTTTTTGCGCCAGTAAAAACACACAAGGGGCCAGTAAACCCTGATGTACTTTGCTATAGATGTAATTTGCTGTCTGGCGGGTGTGTCTCTACCACAGTCTTCATGAGGTGGATGAGATGGCACAATCCCTTGTGACATTCACAGTAGCCTAGTAAACACTTCACCGTAATAAACCAGAATACATCTATAATGTCAGCAAACTGAGCTATTATATATTTAGCCCTACAATGCTACACGATACGTACAATATTTTCTAACAACAGGTTTCTATTGTGCATCATATAAACCTGTTGTGTTGTCAGGGTTATATATTACATTAATATGTTCATCCACTACAATTATCCATGTTAACAAGCACATTTTGCGCTCTGTTTTTTTAGCGTTAAGCTGCTATTTGAGAGACGCAGTTAAGCAGGTGCTTAGGGGTACGTACCTATTCACCGCAGGAGTTGGCGGTACTCAGTAAAAAGTGATGGTAATTGTGCTTAACTGTCAACAAAATGTGTCAATGCTGCCTAATACACTGGACAAATAAAAATAAGGAGCTGGGTGGCCCTATACGTTCACTTTCTATTGTCACTACAGTCAAAGCAGGTGTCAATGTTTACAACTTCGTTGAGGGAGAATTTTGGGAACAGCGAACAGGTAAACTACCTGAGCATTGAATCTCTTGGTCTGTTTGTCTTGCTTGCTTGAGTGAAATACAACTATTCATTACGTTTGATAAACTCTTATGTTTACATTATATAGCCAAAGCTAATCAAACAGCTGTAGCCTATAGGTTTTATTTTACTATCTTGTGACATAAAGCTGCAGACATAGCCATCTTGTGTTTTATTATTTTGAGTTATAAAGCATCAGCTTTTTTGAATAATGATGCAATCTGCTTCCCTGCCACTAGGTGTCCCTGTTTTCTGTGGTCTCTTTGTGTGCTGTGCTGCAGGGTGCTATTTCTGGCTGTGCTGTCAGCAGTTCTCTCTCTGGGGCAGGCCTGCAGTGTGACAGCAGCTGCATGCTTCTTTTGCATTCTTTATTTAGCTATATTGTTAATGTTGCTTTTGTTGATTATTAATTTGGTTGTTTATAATAAATATTATCTTTTGGCTGCCTACCCTTATGTTCTCCCTGTTTTTGTTGCAGCCAAGGAGCCAGTGTTTTGGATTAACTGGTAATAGAGGTAGATGTGTTGTAGTTGTGGCCTTTGAGTACCCGTTGCTGACTATCCAGGATATAAACATTGTCATCGCTTCACCAGTTGCACACCCTAATTTATCTGGGATGTCACAATGCCAAAAATGTAATAGTCGGTACTGATACCACCAAAGGTACACAATACTTAAAGTTGATACCACGGTGTGTAAAATAAAAATTAAAGGTCATTGATACCAATACCAGTGACATTTCATGATTCTTGCTATCCAAATTGATACCACGCTAAAAAACAAACAAATCCCATGCCTTCCTTTTAGAATTTTGGTACAGACTTGGTACTAAAGTACCGGTTCTCGTGACATCCACAGTATCTTGTGAAACATTACAACAGGAATGGCTTATTGGCACATTCATTTTGGTCACGCCAGACATACATGCAAATATTAGCAATTTTCGTAACGAAAATTTAATTTGCTGTCTGGCGGGTGTGTCTCTACCACAGTCTTCACGAGGTAGACGAGAAGGCACAATCCCAGATCGTATTGTGACATTCACAGTAGCCTAGTAAACACTTCACCATAATAAACCAGAATACATCTATAATGTCAGCAAACTGAGCTATTATATATTTTAGCCATACAGTGCTATACGATATGTACAATATTTTCTAACAACATGTTTCTATCTTGCATCATATAAACCTACTGAAATCAACAACACACCATTTTTGGTCTAAACATATTGGGCCAATTTTACAAATTTATAACACAGTGCCCAACCTAACAAATAAGGTAACACAACAAAAACACACAAGCACTAACATGGTAATGAACCTTTCCACACCTGTGCATAGCTATTAAAATGAGAGTTGACAGTCTATGTATAATTTGGATGAATGAGAAGTAATGGATAATGTATAATATCCTAGTAATGAGAAAGATAAATGTCCATAGAATTTAATACAAACACGATCGGCGGTAGACACGTCACAAGTATCACACCTTGCCACAGCTATCTCCCCAGTACGTGCAGACAGCTCAGAATGCTTGTTTCACTCATTCAATTTATACTCTGTATGAAAGCAAACAGCTTAATAGCAGACTAATACATTTATATTATAAAAAAAAACTCTGATAACAGCAATACTTTGTAAACATGCAGTAACATTTGCATTAGCCTATTGTGGACAGGCACCAACACAGTTACACATGTCATTCCACAGTGTGCGTTCTTCACATCACTTTTTATTAGGGCTGTCAAACGATTAATTTTTTTAAATTATTAGATAGATTAATCACTGAATTTCTATAGTTAATCGCAATTAATCGCATGTTTTATCACATGATTAAAATTTTATTATTTTGTATTTCAGAATTGTTTTTAAGTACATATTAACAATGTAAAGCAATTCTTACCAGTGTATCTTGATTGGGAATCAAATGAATGCAAGGACAGTTACTTTATGAACTTGACTTTAAGATTTGTATTTGTTTATTATTTATTTACTGTAAACAAAAGAAAAATGTGTGAATCTGCCATTATTGCACAATTCATCCAAGTACCTAACTAAAAAACTAAAAGTCCCTATCCTTACCTGTAGGGTTGTGTATCGTTTGGGTTCTTTCCGATACCGGTGCTAAAGCGATACTTTTAAAACGGTGCCGGTGCCTAAACAGTGCCTGAACCGGTACTTTTTAATAAAGTTAAAAAAAGAAGAAAAAAAAGAAGGGTACTAAACAACAGTCGTTGACTTGTTTATTGCTAAGGCCATGGTCAAAATTAAAGATTTAACAA
This sequence comes from Perca flavescens, assembly GCF_004354835.1. Lineage (NCBI taxonomy): Eukaryota > Metazoa > Chordata > Actinopteri > Perciformes > Percidae > Perca > Perca flavescens. Next base: position 6,593,194 of record NC_041348.1, read on the forward strand.
TAATGTAATAACTATAACTTATAAAAATAACTTATTTCACCAGTAAATTGCTGTTGAAAGACAAAAACAACCACCAGATGGGAAAAGGGTATTTTACAATAACTTTGAATGCACCACAAGGCTACCTGTTTTAAATGAACTGAAATGTCTGTGTTGTTTAATTCCGACAACGGCAGCTGCTGTGCTGCAGAGCAGATGGTTACCTCCCAGTGTTGGAATCCTCATCGGATGAATTGAATCTTTCCAACCAATTAGCCTCCAGGAGTTGCTAAACCTGACCAAGAAAATGAAAATGTCCTTTTGTCCACAGGATATAATACCAACCTCATTATTTTCAAAAGCACTTCCTGCCATTGGCCCTAGTATAGTGGCTATTGTCAATTCCTCATTGGCCACAGGCTCTGTCCCGTCCTATTTTAAACATGCCACTATCCAACCTATAATAAAGAAGCCTAATTTGGACCCAACAGTGTTAAAAAACTATCGCCCCATTTCAAAGTTGCCATTGTTGTCCAAAATTCTCGAAAAGACTGTGGCTAATCAACATACAGCTGTTTTAGAGAATTTGGAGATGTATGACAAATTTCAGTCAGGCAATAGGAAGAGACATTCTACTGAGACGGCCCTGGTGAGAGTCCATACTGACCTTCAGATGGCCTTAGACGTAGGTCTATGCTCACTGTTAGTACTTTTAGACCTCATTTCTGCCTTCGATACAGTCGACCACCATATCATGACTAAGAGATTACACGAATGGGTCGGCATATCAGGTGTGGCCTTGGACTGGTTTACATCCTATCTCTCACATAGAACTTTTGATGTCTCTATTAGGGATTGGCACTCTGCATCATCATCCCTGTCTTGTGGTGTTCCACAGGGTTCAGTGTTGGGCCCAATATTATTCATTTTATACAGTGGGGGAAATAAGTATTTGACCCCTTGCTGATTTTGCAGGTTTGCCCACTTACAAAGAATGCAAAAATCTACAATTTTAATCATATGTACATTCTAACAGTGAAAGACAGAATCCCAAAGAAAATTCCAGAAAATCACATCATATGAATTTATTAAAATTGATAACCATCTGATGAGGAAAAACAAGTATTTGACCCCCTGGATGTTATGCATGTTAATATTTTGTAGAAAAGCCATTATTGGCCAGCACAGATGTCAAACGGTTTTTATAGTTGGTGACAAGGTTTGTGCACATTTCGGCAGGGATGTTGGCCCACTCCTCCCTGCAGACAGCCTCCAAATCATTCAGGTTCCGAGGTTGTCGCCTGGCAACTCGAATTTTAAGCTCCCTCCAAAGATTTTCAATCGGATTCAGGTCTGGAGACTGGCTAGGCCACTCCAGAACCTTGATGTGCTTCTTCTTCAGCCACTCTTTTGTTGCTTTGGCGGTGTGCTTAGGGTTGTTGTTGTGCTGAAACACCCATCCTCGACCCATCTTCAGCTCTCTCACTGAGGGAAGGAGATGTCGGTCCAGAATTCCACGATACATGGCCCCGTCCATCCTCCCCTCAATACGATGGAGTTGTCCCGTCCCCTTGGCTGAAAAGCACCCCCAAAGCATGATGTTGCCACCACCATGCTTGACGGTGGGGATGGTGTTCTTTGGGTTGTACTCGGTGTTCTTTGCCCTCCAAACACAACAAGTTGAGTTGAGGCCAAAAAGTTCTATTTTGGTCTCATCTGACCACATCACCTTCTTCCAGGCCTCTTCTGAGTCATCCAGGTGGTGAATGGCGAACTTCATGCGGGCCTGTACATGTTTCTTCTTGAGCAAGGGGACCTTGCGTGCGCTGCAGGATTTCAATCCATGACGGCGTAGTGTGTTACCAACCGTTTCTTTTGTAACTGTGGTCCCAGCTGCCTTCAGTTGATTCATCAGTTCCCCCCTTGTGGTTTTGGGATGATTCCTCACCGTTCGCATGTTCGACAGTTGATCTTTTCTCTCCAAGTTGCTTTCCGATTCTCTTGTAGCCCATCCCAGCCTTGTGCAGATCAACAATCTTGTCCCTGATGTCCGTAGAAAGCTCTTTGGTCTTGCCCATGGTGGTGATGTTGGATGCTGGTTGTTTGGGTGTTGACAGGTGTCTTTTATACAGGTAACGAGGTGAGGCAGGTGTATTTGATGTAGATAATTGGTTCGGATTGGGGCTGTGTCTTAAAGAAAGACTAACTGGCTTGTAGGAGCCAGAATACTTGCTGTTTGTCCAGGGGGTCAAATACTTGTTTTTCCTCATCAGATGGTTATCAATTTTAATAAATTCATATGATGTGATTTTCTGGAATTTTCTTTGGGATTCTGTCTTTCACTGTTAGAATGTACATATGATTACAATTGTAGATTTTTGCATTCTTTGTAAGTGGGCAAACCTGCAAAATCAGCAAGGGGTCAAATACTTATTTCCCCCACTGTATATGTTGCCTCTAGGTCACATTATTCGCAATTTTAACATTTCTTATAATTTTTATACAGATGACATACAGCTCCATTTTACTTTTAGGCAAAATGAGACATTCAAATTTACTAGACTCCTAGACTGCATAAACTCCATGAACAATGGATGGATGGCTGAAAGCTTTTTGCAGCTGAACCCAGATAAGACTTAGGTTTTAATAATAGCGCCAGACAGTGCTATTCCTCTGATCAAGCAGAACATTGGGCCTTTGTCATCTGCCCAGTCTAAGGAACCTTGGAGTGACATTCGACAAATCCCTATCTTTTGAAACTCACATCAAATCATTGACCAAATCCTGTTTTTTTCACTTACGTAATATTAGCAAATTAAGGGCTGTGGTCTCTCAGTCAGAACTAGAGATGCTCATCCATGCCTTCATTTCCTCCCGTATTGACTATTGTAATTCACTTTTATCCTCACTCAATAAATCTGTCCTTCACCGCCTGCAATCCATTCAAAATGCTGCTGCTAGGCTTCTTACTAGATCAAACAGGCGCACCCATATCACCCCTCTACTCTACTCCCTTCACTGGCTTCCTGTAACTTACAGGATCCAATTCAAAATTCTTACCATAACCTATAGGGCTGTACATGCACGCCATGCACTCGTCTGAAGACATGTGGGGATAGAGCCTTTGAAGCTATGGAACCCAGACTCTGGAATGCTCTACCAACCAGCATTAGGTTTGCTGAGAATGTGGACTGTTTTAAGGGACAAGTGAAGACTCACTTGTTCAGACTAGCTTTTGGGTAGCCTATGTCTTTTATTTATTGATAATTGTATCTGTTGTATTTGTATTTTATTCTATTGACTATTTTTACCATGTTTTTATTGTCTATGGACATTGTAAAGCACTTTGTGACTTTGTCTGTGAAAAACGCTGAATAAATAAAATGTACAGTGAAATACAGTCACACTTTACACTGTTTAACGTTAGCTGTCACCATTTTAACCATGTTTAATGCAGCTGCTAGTTAAAGGTAGGCTAACGTTACCTGCTGTCAGGTGTAGTGTAAAGTCAGGCACCGAAATGAGGCACTGAAATGAGGCACCAAAATATTCGTTCTTATTCGGTCTTGTTACTACCGTTTACGTTGGCATTTCGGTATCCAACCCTACTTACCAGAGTCAATATAATGTGCAGTAACTTCTAAATAATTTTGATTACTCACTGACGTCCAATGATCTCCGGTTAATGAAACAGCGTTTGCACTTTGCAGCAGTTCTAAAAGCTTGAAATTGAAAATTTAAGTTTTGGTCAAAACTTGAAAAAAATAAAACCATGTATTCAAACTAGAGCCGGGACTTTAACGCGTTAATTAAGATTAATTAATTACAGACTTTAATGCATTAATTAATTACACAAAAAATAACACGTTAAACATTTTTTACGCATTTTAATCACACTAATTTTTGCACCGCGGGACGTTTCTCACCGGATGAGTTTCGGCGGACCGATTATACTGGAGCACCAACTAGCGTTCATGATTTCAGACCTTTTATATATGTCAATGCTTCAGACAACAACAAACCACAGTGAACATGAACGAAGAAGCTGACGAGACCGCTTTGGTTGGCCCCGTGGATGGGAAATTTTGTTATAAAAAACGAACCGATGGAAGCGTCGATTAGAGCATGGTTGTGTGCATGCTATGCAACAAGGAATTCGCATATCACCGCAGCACATTGAGCCTCAAGTATCACCTCGACGCAAAACATTTAGCAGCTAGCGTGGACGTTAGCCCAACTCCGAGTACAAGGACCCACACCCAACCCACACTCCACCAGATGACTGGTTTAAGGACCAGGGTAACTAAGTCTGAATGTACTTGAAAGTATTGTGTTTTACTTAAAAAAACATAGTTTACAGAAGGTCTACCTACCTATAGGCTACCTGAATTTCTGAAATGTACTATATTTCTAAATATGCTATTGCTACACTTAATGGCAAAAATTGCACTGGTCTGCTGGACTTGGTTGAACAAAAATAAACAATATTGTGTTGCTTAAGCTTATGTATTCAGTCATTATTCAATGGTATACTAAAAATCCATGTGAAAAAAATTACTTCTCACTGTTCTCAGGTCAAATATTTATGGAATTAAAATGCGATTCATTTCGATTAATTAATTACAAAGCCTGTAATTAATTAGATTAATTTTCTTAATCGAGTCCCAGCCCTAATTCAAACTAAAAATAAGTGTACCAATTTTTCTTTAAGTTTGAATAAAATTTAGATTAAATTCTGGAATTATTTTGAATAAATTATAAATTTAAATTTTTCACTTTTATATTTGTTTTCAGCTCCACATTTCATGTTTTCAGATTCAAAACTAATTTTTTTTATGGCTTCAAATCTTTTTTTTTGGTTTCAATCTTTTTTTTTCGGTTTCAGATCTGTTTTTCACTTTCAGATCTTTTTTTCTTTGTTAACCTCTGTTTGTCAGAATGACCATAACTCGACAGTGGCTGCCTGCAGCCGTACAGCCTTATAAATGTAAAACATTATAGATAACTAACATTGCTAGTGTTACCTTTTCATGGTTAGTTTAAAAAACATAACTTTTCCTGGTCCGCTTTGTTAATCAATCAATCAAAGCTTTTATTATGGACACACACGGTCCAGAAAACAGACAGTAAGACATACAAATACAAAAAGACAAGTTAGTGTATTCTGATACTTAAGTTAGGCTGTGGTAGAAGCCTTCAAAGTTTGCCCACTTGGCATATTTTGTAAGGCATAACTGTCATGCTGTTACATGTAACGTTATAGTGTAAAACGTAATTTATCAGGCCAGAGCATTAATATAAAGTCATATTTGTCTACTCTGTAAAAAGAGACCTTCTTCACTTCAGCCACTGTCGAGTTATGGTCATTCTGACAAACAGAGGTTAACAAAGACCACTACACGTAAAGTAAAAAAAACTTGAGCTGGACACTGGAATTAGTGTAAAAACACCAGCTAGTGTGAAGCTAACGTTAGTTAATGCTAACTTTAGTGCCAGCTTTGTCCAGCTGTCCACCTATTTTCCCTTTATGTGTTAATCACAAAAAAATGCCACTGTGGGGATAATGTCACAAAGTATCTATTCAAAAATGCTAATATCTTTCACATGTCTTACCTGTGAGCTGGTGCCAGTGAATACTGTGGTGCTATAAGTCCTACATGGAAGTGGGAGAAGTCATTGTTCCTGCTGAACTGCACAATCTGGAACAGTTTATTGCTCTTATAGTGTAATTGGTACCATGTGTTGTCCAAAACTATTTTTTAAATGGAACTTTGTCACTGGCATCAGTTTAAGTAAAAAGCACATGTATATAGTGGATAGAAAGCATTCAGTCATATTTCTCACAGTAACACCATTTCCTGAAGGCACCATGACAGAGGAGTCTTCTGCCTTCTTTGTTAGGCTGTCACTCATAATGCCACGCCCCTCTGAGTTGAAGCCACGCCCCCTACGCAAAATCAGGGCCAAAAGTCTGAAACCGAAAAAAAAGATTTGAAACTGGAAAAAAACAGATCTGAAACCGAAAAAAAAGATTTGAAACTGGAAAAAAACAGATTTGAAACCGAAAAAAAGATTTGAAGCCGTAAAAAAAAAGTTTTGAATCTGAAAACATTAAATGTGGAACTGAAAACAAATATAAAAGTGAAAAATGAAAATGTATTCAAAATAATTCCAGAATTTAATCTATATTTTATTCAAACTGAAAGAAAAATTTGTACACTTATTTTTAGTTTGAATACATGGTTTTATTTTTTCCAAGTTTTGACCAAAACTTACATTTTCAGTTTCAAGCTTTAGTTTTTCGACTATATATATTTTTTTCAAATTAACAAAACATTTGGCCCTGATTTAGCTCCATAGTGCATCGGACATCTATAATAGATTGTGTACCTTCTAAAAGATGGCACATTCCTGTTGGAACTAACAAAAACATGAAAGACGTGCACAATCATGTTGTGAGAGTGGGTGAAAAGGCTGAAATGATGAAGAAGGCAAAATTGGTCATTAAAAAAAAGATGCTACCAAATTGTATATAAATAAATAAATATAATTCCCTCAAAGCACACTTCTCTCCAAATCCACCGTAAAGATCATATTTGCGTGATATAAACATAAACCATTGCATGCACAGCATGTAGAATATCATTTACCAAAGTAAAATACAGACATACAAAACATACAGGACAAATACAGGCATGATATAGTTTAGTAAAGGTGGAGTAACCCACATCTCTTAAAGTTTTAATCTTAACTACAACTCCCCCTAGAGCCCTCCCATCAGACTCAGAAATCACAGTGATGCCTTTTACAAAATTTAAAAGCTCATCAAGATAAAAACCAAGATATTCATAAGAGTTTGTGTAATTCAGGTATTTATCGCCAAAAAAAAACTGAAACTTACTTAGTGACTGTAATGGAAACCTAAAGTGCATTATTTGAGATTTCTTAACATTAATTGAAAGTCAACATTTCTTACACCAAGCATTAGCAGCAGAAAGCATCTTTTGTAAATTTTCATCAGTTCCTGCAAGTATAACAAGATCATCTGCTTAAAGAAGGGCACTCACGTTCTAATCATCACATCTCACTCCACCAGTGTTGGGCAAGTTACTCCCAAAATGTAATACATTATAGATTACTAGTTACTGTCATTTGAGAGTAATTAGTTATATTACAATATTACTGTCTCTGAATTGTAATGCGTTACAATACTTTTGCATTACTGTTGAGTTACTTTCGTCAAAATAACAGCGGAAGTTTGACTTGGCAGCTAGCTTGTGAATTTCATCACTGGATCAAAAGTCTCCTCTTTATCCACTTTAATACAACATAGATTATTCATTATATTTTGTATAATTAATATGGATATGCAAAGTAACTAAAGCTATAAAAATAGATAAGTAAAACGTACAATAGGCAAGTAGGAGAAAATGAAAATACTCAATTAAAAGTACCTTACAGTTCTATTGAAGTACGGCATTGTTGTAAAATGTTTGTTTAAAGCACTTGAAGAAGAAATTAATGTTGTTTAGTTTAAAACAGTCTAAAGGAAATGGTCAATTATAGTGTGATTAAAACTCACTATTTACATTATTTACAGTAGCCTACTTGATTTACAGCTGTTATGTGAAAAGGTCCACAACCTTATTTGTTTAACAGTAATTTAGTTTTACTGTGAACCGTCACAGGAAGTGCTATTATTTTGAAGTTTTCTGTTGTGTACTCTTGCTAGCTTGTGTTGAGATGAACGTCTGCCTCCCCCCCCTCCATGAAGTACGCTACATATGGTGCAAACTAAATGGGCACTAAATCACATGCCAATCACTACTGGTCAAAAGATTCCTTTGCAGCGGCCCGGGTTTAAATCCGACCTGCGGCCCTTTGCTGCATGTCATTCCCTCTCTCTCCACCTTTCCTGTCTATCCACTGTCACTATCGAATAAAAAATAATTTAAAAAAAAGATGAATGACTAGTCCAGCTGAGCAGGTATCAAGTATGCCTTTCCAGTTCAATAAACAAAGTACTGCCATCTGACTCACACATCACAAGACAATGTTACAATTAATTAAATCATACCAAAGTGTTGTATGGCTCAAGACTATGGCGATATAGTATTCACTAAAAATCACCCAAGCAGAAAGCACAATAGTAATTCTGAAACGTGATTGACTGAAGATACAATAATGCCATCACACAACACAGCTGAGTGCAGGTTGCAAAATAACAGTCACTTAGTCAGCTGCAACTTCACAAACTGCAAAAGCCAACATATAGCTAGGCTACTGCACTTGACAACATACAGGCCTATAGCAGCATCACAAAATTATGATGCAATACGTCTGATATGCATGGCATTTCAATAAACTAAACAAAATATGTACATTATCTGGTCACACGGTCACAACAGATTATATTAACCTACTCAATTTACAGATAGCATAATAGCTCTTACCTTTAGAAGTTCTAATTTCTTGTCTTTTTCTTCGCAAAGTCGCAGATCAAATCCTCAAAGTCCAGCTCCCTCAGCAGCTCGCTAACCCTACTACACATGCGCTGCTGTGTGTTGGGAGCACTTTACAGGCAACGCAACAAATGTCTCCGGTGGACAGTGAATATAGAATCCACTCCCGTGATACCGTTTCACCATTGTGAAGGTGTCGGGTCAGTGCCTCGTTAGTGAGAGAGCGGGTCTTTCTGCCGCCAGCCTCGTTCTCCCTCCGAGATGCTGGACATTTAGCCGCCGATTCTGAAAGGCTAATATCCCTCTGGGTATAACTTCCTCCCGGACGGTCTCTGTAATCGGTCCCCGTAGTGCAGGGCCTTCAGAGATGATGGTACCTGAGGGGCCATTACCTTGTTCTGTAATGCTGATGACCGGCCTCATCTCTGTCTTTTTCCACAACAACTTTGCTAAAGTTAACGGTAACGTTAGCCACCGTTAGCTGTGGCTGAGTATAGCTGGTAGAAGGCAGCGATTCTTCCAAGCTAACGTTGGCTAGCTCCTCGACATCCTCCTCTTCGTCATTCCCAGCTCTTTTTAAAAAGCTATTTATTCGCGGGACATTTTTATAGCAGCCGCTTCTTTCTCTCTCTTTTCCACACTTTCACTCGCTGATGCAACCCAATCTGACCGGGGATCAGTTACAAATTAATTCCACTCTTTCAATCTCAAAGCGTTCTTAGAAAGCTGATCTGGGATCAGTGCGATGTAAACAACCTGCTCTATGCCCACCCACCTTTATCTTTAGCCAATCTACACAGTGCATGCGGCCTTCTCCCAATCATTACATTAAACGACTTGTATTTTATTCTGATTGGATAATTATCACCATAATGATTAATGCCCATTGGGTAATACGGGCTTGATCGCAGTTTGCCAACAAGGGGTGCTGCCACCAACAGGGGGTGCTGCCAAGGGGGTAAGCTTCGCTTCAGAACTCGAGCCATCATGGCGCCATTTTGTTGGTAACTGGCCATCACCTCCTGTTAGCATTCCGCTGACCGCCATTTTTTTTTTTACGTCACTTGACTGCGAATAACTTTACATCTGAAGCGTTTAAAGACTCTATTTGTCCGTTGTTTAGTTCCAAAGAAACATGACAATGTATAAAAGGCTCCATTACCTTGTACCTCACGTTATGGCTCCGTAGCAGACGTTTTTGTAAAAATAGGCTAACGATTGTGTCATAACCAAGTGACTTACTGTCGCATAGTAGAGGAATTACCGTATATTACAGGAGAAGCTCGCAGGCAGTTTCAACTTACATTAGCTGTTTAGGTTTAATTACTAATGTTAACTAGCATGTTAGTGATCAATAATTAGCCTGTGCCCATGTTATCTCCTTACATGCACCTACAGTCTCCGTATCTGTAAGATTGGGAATGATTGAGATTTCTCTTGGCACAGCTACCAGAAGACTTACAACTTTCAGACACGTTGCTCACGTCACATTCTCTCAGTTGGAGGCTGCGCAGTAAAGCTGGCCATCACCGGAAAAGTGCTTCTAATAGCCTTCACTGGTCTCCGTCCAGAGCAACGGGGTCTATTGGTCCATTATATACTGTCTATGGGTGCTGCAGCTACCCCAGCACCCCTACTTCCCGCGCCTATGCGTACAGGTCATGATTTTCGAACCTGCTGTGGGGGATGCAACAATGGGGAAACGAAATGCCACACGCCGGCCACAACAACGGGACGGGCCGCCACTCACGGGACGCAACATTTATTTATACTGTATTTTATACTGTAATTAAATTGAGGATTAGATGAGGTGAGCAACATATTGTCTGTTTGAGGGTACAGTGGGGGAAATAAGTATTTGACCCCTTGCTGATTTTGCAGGTTTGCCCACTTACAAAGAATGCAAAAATCTACAATTGTAATCATATGTACATTCTAACAGTGAAAGACAGAATCCCAAAGAAAATTCCAGAAAATCACATCATATGAATTTATTAAAATTGATAACCATCTGATGAGGAAAAACAAGTATTTGACCCCCTGGACAAACAGCAAGTATTCTGGCTCCTACAAGCCAGTTAGTCTTTCTTTAAGACACAGCCCCAATCCGAACCAATTATCTACATCAAATACACCTGCCTCACCTCGTTACCAGTATAAAAGACACCTGTCAACACCCAAACAACCAGCATCCAACATCACCACCATGGGCAAGACCAAAGAGCTTTCTACGGACATCAGGGACAAGATTGTTGATCTGCACAAGGCTGGGATGGGCTACAAGAGAATCGGAAAGCAACTTGGAGAAAAGATCAACTGTCGGTGCAGTTATCAGGAAATGGAAGAAGCACCACACCACCGCCAACCTCCCTCGGTCTGGGCCTCCACACAAGATCTTGCCTCGTGGGGTGTCCCTGATCATGCGAACGGTGAGGAATCATCCCAAAACCACAAGGGGGGAACTGATGAATCAACTGAAGGCAGCTGGGACCACAGTTACAAAAGAAACGGTTGGTAACACACTACGCCGTCATGGATTGAAATCCTGCAGCGCACGCAAGGTCCCCCTGTTCAAGAAGAAACATGTACAGGCCCGCATGAAGTTCGCCATTCACCACCTGGACGACTCAGAAGAGGCCTGGAAGAAGGTGATGTGGTCAGATGAGACCAAAATAGAACTTTTTGGCCTCAACTCAACTCGTCGTGTTTGGAGGGCAAAGAACACCGAGTACAACCCAAAGAACGCCATCCCCACCGTCAAGCATGGTGGTGGCAACATCATGCTTTGGGGGTGCTTTTCAGCCAAGGGGATGGGACAATTCCATCGTATTGAGGGGAGGATGGACGGGGCCATGTATCATGGAATTCTGGACCGACATCTCCTTCCCTCAGTGAGAGAGCTGAAGATGGGTCGAGGATGGGTGTTTCAGCATGACAACGACCCTAAGCACACCGCCAAAGCAACAAAAGAGTGGCTGAAGAAGAAGCACATCAAGGTTCTGGAGTGGCCTAGCCAGTCTCCAGACCTGAATCCGATTGAAAATCTTTGGAGGGAGGTTGAAATTCGAGTTGCCAGGCGACAACCTCGGAACCTGAATGATTTGGAGGCTGTCTGCAGGGAGGAGTGGGCCAACATCCCTGCCGAAATGTGCACAAACCTTGTCACCAACTATAAAAACCATTTGACATCTGTGCAGGCCAATAATGGCTTTTCTACAAAATATTAACATGCTGTTTGTCCAGGGGGTCAAATACTTGTTTTTCCTCATCAGATGGTTATCAATTTTAATAAATTCATATGATGTGATTTTCTGGAATTTTCTTTGGGATTCTGTCTTTCACTGTTAGAATGTACATATGATTAAAATTGTAGATTTTTGCATTCTTTGTAAGTGGGCAAACCTGCAAAATCAGCAAGGGGTCAAATACTTATTTCCCCCACTGTATATTCATATTGTTTTAAAATTTCTGCTGTATTTATTACATTGCTAATGTATTTATTAGATTTATAGTGTATTTGTATTGATTTTTGTATTTTAGGGTGCCTGTTAAGACCTGGCTAGGGACAACAGATGGAAACTAGCACTTGTAGCTAACTCTGGCTTGTTTACAGCAAGTAATTTGTCTGTTGATCAATGAGCATTGTCCCTATCAAATAAATAAATAAATAAAAAAATAAAAGTGTCCTCTCCTCCGTCAATAAATTTGAAAGAAGAGCCATTCAATTTGGGATGGTGATCGAAAAATGTTTTTATTTTATGTGTATGGAAAATGGATTCTGTGCCTTCATATAATGTGTGGCTGGGAGAATTGTCAAATACTTTACATCTGGAAAGATTGAGATTCTATAATGAAGATAGAGGAGACAAGTTTGATAAAACATGGGACCCAATACTGAATTACCTTAAAAATGTGAGCTCTTAGACATTGGCTATTGTATAAAACCTCACTGTGCAAATGAGTATGTGATTTTGTATATGTCAAATTCATTTATCTTTACTGCTTTTAGATGTTTTTGTTTATAATACCCATCCTAACTATGACCATGGAATATTGTTATAGATGTGCTGTATTCTGTAGGTTTTGTATGTTATGTGTTCTTTGTTAGGTGTTCCTTTTTTTCCCCCTCTCTCTTCTTTCTTTATTCTTTTTCTTGAAAATTAATAAACATATTTCAAAAATACATTGGCTTCAATCAGTAAGTCAAATGTAAATTTAATGGGGTTCATAATGATCATAGAAATAGAATTTCAATGATAGCGACATATTCGCTGGCTTTTAGGCTGATTCTGTAAATAATAATAATAACAATGAAAATATAATAAAATAGAGAGGGTAAAACTACGCCCACTGCTGTCCATAGTCAACATCTACAGCAGAAAATCTTATTTACAGAGGTTTTATTTCTTGTAAATAGTTATAGTTATGCTTTTTTCACCTGGTCACATAATAACTAGGGATGGGGATCGTTAATTTTTATTGATATTGATAACATTTTCAAGACTGCTTAATGATCCAAGTCTTTATCGATACCATTATCGATACTTTTTTTATTATTTGATGAAAAGTCGAGATGACAAATTCTTAATCTTAACAGAACTAGGGGTGCAACGGATCACAAAACGGTTCAGATTAAGTTTTTGAGTCAAGGATCGGTTAAATTTTCGGATCAGCAGAAAAAAAAGAGGGGGGGGGGTTTATATGATTAACTAAAAATGTAATAACAATAACTTTTAACAATAATAACTTCTTTCACCAGTAGATTGCTGTTAAACGACAACAACAGATGAGAAAAGGGTATTTTACAATAACTATGAATGCATCACGAGGTTTACCAGTATTAAGTAAACGCAACATTTAGTCCGGTCTGTGTTGTTTTTCTGACAACAGTAGTGACCATAGGTTTCCGCGGGTCATTAAAAAGCATGAAAAGTAATTAAATAGATTTTGTGAAAATTCAGGCCAGAACTGGCATGAAAAAGCATGAACTTCGATGTTCAAAGGCATTAAAAATTATGTAAAGTTGATGGAATAAAAACATTGTTTTTCACGATTTATTTTGATTATATAAACATCTAAATCAAATTTTGATCGGAAGTATAGCCTAATGGTTGACAGGCGGAACCTTTTAATTGGCTGTTTTTTACGGCTGGTGCACGAAGTCGCGACACCGGATGCTAGTAATGCGGTGAGTGTGAGTCTACTGTCTATGGTGTGAGTGAGTGTACGCTGTGGCAAAAGAACAGAGGAAATATCAAATGACGGAGAAATGTGAAAATGCAAGTTTCAGCAGAAGTGGTTGGAGGATGAACTATTGAGAACCTGGTTAAAGCCCGTCGACGGTAAACCCGGAAAAGCATTTTGCGGCGTGTGCAAAAAAAACTTCAAACTTTTACTTTGGGCGTCAATGTGGTGAAATCACACATGCAGTCCAAGAGTCACAAGTCGGCGCTTAAAGGCAGGCAGCAGTTAACTGTTTAGAATTTTTTTTGCCGTGACCAGCAACGCAACTTCTGCTGTTTAGACAGAGTTGGAGCAAAAAGGAAAGGAACTAAGACATATGCACTAATGGCTCCCCATGGGTGGATTTTTCTCACTTGGCTCCTCAGTGTGGGTGTGGGTGGGTGGGTGTGGTGGGGAGGACAGAGGGTATTCCCCCTTAGAAACCAAAGTCTGGCTACACCCTGTTTCAATACCAGCTTTCAGTTCAGATGGTGGTGCTTACTTGAAGTTAGTCTAACTCTTGGGACTGGTTGACATGATTTTGGCGAATTTGCCTACTGCCGTAAGCAGTATAGGTTCATTACTTTTAATTATCGGTGCATGTTGTTTTGAGATCCACGAGGCAGAGACGTGAGCTGCTCAGTGAACAGTGTTTTAAATATTTGTATTTCTGTTGTGTTCTTATTTTGTGAAGCACTTTGTGTTGCGTTTAATGACTGTAAACCGTCTTGTGAGCCATCTGACAGTTGAATTTGGATTTTCAAATATAAAAAAATTGGCATTGTCAAATGCTTACAATTTGTGTGTTACAGTATCTGCAGTTGGACATGGGCATGAAATTAGTTTAAAGTGGCATGAAAAAGCTTGAAATGAGATTTGTTGATACCTGCAGAAACCCTGATAGTGCTATTTTGTGTCTTTTAGCTCATAGTTTTAGCGGTAGACTGTTGTACAGTGTTGGATTCCTCTACAGGGAAATAAAGTCACACTTTGACACCGTTAAGCTGTCAGCATTTTAACTTTGTTTAATCAAGCTACTTGCTAACGTTGGGCTAACATCAATGTTACCTGCTGCCAAGTATACCGTTAGTGTTAACTAGCATCCCCAGTGATGTTTCTGTTGCCTCTAACGTCCGTTTCGGAGCATCAGAGGGCAGCGCAGACATTTAAGTGGCAACGAAATCCACGTTGCTATTCAGTCCGGGAGATAGGCCTATCGGTCGTTTAGGCATCGGTGCCATATTAGCACTGGATTTTAACATGCGGCGTTCACGTGAACAGAAAATTGCGTTGCCTGTATCTTTTTACTACAACCCTCAGTAGAGATTTATCAGCCTACTTTAAGTAACAGCGACAGTATACAATTATTTCACAATATTATTACAGTTAAACTTTGCATTTGATCCGTGGTTCACATGTATTCCGAGTGTTGATCTGTACAAATCAACCATGGTCCGTTGCACCACGAAAGCTATTATTGGTTTTATTGCAAAAAACGGTGAGTCTGTGATTGTTGATTTCTCTCTTTGTCGCTGTTTTTGTTTTAACAAGCGGTGCTCTCGGTAGCCAGTCTGACTATGTTTTGAATGATTTGCGGTGTGGAGGCTAGTCTTTACATATGGTCTTTATGCTCACACTGTGCTCATAAATAATTTTTCCGGGTCCTAATACAACTCGAGACCCACCCCTAAATATAACCACAACTGCATTCTCAATGATAAGGCTATTTATCTGTCTCTCTACATCCTCCACGCTGCAGGGGACATGCAACACTTGGCTTGGTTGATGCTCGTGATCCTTTGGATGGTGCAGGCTGTGGAGGGCTGTCCTGATGTTTGTAGATGCTCCAGGAAGGCTGGTCCAGAAAAGTCAGAGGTCAACTGTCATAAGATGGGGCTTCGGGCCTTTCCATCCAAACTGCCCCCTGATGCCTGGATCCTCAAACTAGGTGAATACCTTGTTGTTAATCAAATTGTTTCTAAGAATGTTGTGAAATTCAAGACACATTTATCAGACATTTACTGCAAGTAAACATAAGAAGTGTGGGTTGGTATCATCTTTCTTACTGCTGTCTAAAGGTGAGAACGGTATCACAGACCTGAAGGCTAATGCTCTGAAATCAATTCCAAAGATTGAGAGTATTAACCTGGAACAAAATGCCATCACGTCCATCCACCCCCAGGCCCTCTCGGGTGCAAAGCAACTGATGCTCCTAAACCTCTATGGTAACCACATCACCACCCTTCCACCAAGAGGATTTCAGGTATAGGAGGAGATTAGAGAATAAGGTATTACATGTACAGCAATCACAATGCAATAATCTGACCACAAAAAATATATTTTCATGCCTCTAGGACCTCCTGAACCTTCGCTTCCTTATGCTGGGACAGAACCAGATTGGCATCCTCAAACCTGAGATGTTTGCTGGAATGAGGAACTTGTCAGACTTAGATCTTCCTCTCAACGCGCTGACAATGCTACCGTCTAATGCCTTTAAGCCTCTGATCGCCCTCAAAGTTCTGGACCTTTCCCAGAATCGCATCCAGAAGATCTCTCCTAAGGCCTTTACTGGACTCAGACAGCTCATGTTCCTCAACTTAGACAATAACAGGTCATCACATTTGCCCTTTAGTAGATGCTTCTATAAACCTCTCAATGCCAAACCTACTGCACTTAGCAATGCCATAGTTAGATAGATTTAGTAATGCAGGTATGTGTAGTGAGAATCAGACTATATTCCTGGGATACGGGATGAATAACATGTTTAATTTTTTTTTAGAACAAAACACGAATCAAACAACTCACAACATGAACGCATCCCCACCCCCCTAAACCCCCAACTCATCATCACCACTTCCTTATACAAAAATTAAGACAAAATGCAATAATAACCATAATATTCAAGAAAATACAATATAACAATAACAAAATAGACAACAAACTGCAAACCAAATAAACACCATGTATATGTGATAACACCATAAGCACATAGTAAACGCCTCTCCACAGCACATGGCTTTTTAGGAGCCCTCCAGAATAATAAATAGTATATAGTAGTAAATGTACTTTACCCATTTTCTAGTGTAGACAAACCATTTATGTGTAATTTTTCAAATACTACTACTTTAGCCATTCACAATCCCACTCTTGGATTGAAGGCACCCCTTTGTTCCTCCATCCTCTTAGAAGAATCTGTCTGGCTATCATTGAACTGGTTTGGACCCAGCGTCTTATCTTTCCTGCATAGGGTTGACCCGTCTTCTAGAAAAAATAGTCTTGGGCTAAATGGAACCTGGGTCCTTGCAATCAGACATAAGTTATCATGTATTCTGATCCAAAATTCCTGGATATTGTCATAGGAGAATAGCACATTAAGTAATTTGTCATCCTCTGTCTAACATTTCCAACAATTTGGTGTCTTTTTCAATCCAAGTCTGGAGCCCCACAGAGGAGGTCTGCAGCCAGACCCTTCTCAGACAATTTGGAGGCAGTCCAATTGAAGCGATGCATGACCTTGAACTGAATGAGGCACACGTGACATAGTTTTAATATTCCTACCAATTCTGTCCCACACCTCATCATCCAGTGTAATATACAGATCCCTTTCCCATGTCTTCTTGAGGCCTGATCAGGCTCCCCCAAACAGATGGCGAAGTTGCAAATATCTGAAACATTATGACCTGGGGATTCCAAATTGCTGTACCACATCCTCAAAGGATTTCAACATGCCACCGAGATACAAATCTCCCAGTGTAACAATTCCCTTTTCCAGCTGGTCCCTCCAAAAACTGGGAGATCTACTAATAGATAACTTTGGATTCCACCAAATACTTGATGAGGCATTTAGATATGGATCAAGTTGAAACAGCCGGGCCACTTTGGTCCAAACTAAACCTGTTTGAGTCGTGACTCATTCACCCGACTCTTTAAATTAACTCATGAGTCATGAGTCTCTAGTATCATTAACTCGGATCAGCTGAGTCCTACTACAATTCAATCTAAAATGATAACAGCGCCACACACAAACCTCTTGCAACATTAGCTACTACTAGTCCTAGACATCTTAGCTGCCAAAAAATGTCTTCTTCACAAATCTACTCAAGTAAAAGTAAAAAGTATAGTGATTTAAAACTACTCCTACAAGTATAATATTTTCAAAGACATACTCAAGTAAATGTAACGGAGTAAATGTAACGGAGTAAATGTAACTTGTTACTACCCACCTCTGGGAGTCAGTCAATCCCGCGAATCAGCTGGCTATATTGTCATGAGTGGATCTGATTCAGACGAGCGAGTGAAGTGTCTCCTCGAGCTCAGGGTAAAGCAAATCAACATTCTTTCACTTTTGAAATAACATACAATGTTCTGCATGTAGCATAGCTAGGTCTACTGTAGGTTTGGTGTATAAATGTAGTATGTTAAAATGCAATTAGGTCGAGCAGACAGTCCGAAACATTGCAAGCTCGGCTCAACTTGCCTATAGATCAATTTTGACTCAAGTGACTCGCACAACCCGGATCAGTTTAGTGAGTGACTCAGAATAACCTGAATCCTTAAAAGGAATCAAGTTTGCTAGGCCTAGTTCAAACTACTTCTAAGTGAGCGATTATCAGATGTGTTTTTCCACTTAGAATACAGTTTGACAGACTTGACAGTTTTGTAGGGGCAATAATGAGGCAAGAACAGTTTACAATACAATACCAGCATGGGGCTCTCTCAGGAGGAAGTGGGTGTGACATTGATCTTTGTGGACCATAATGTATTTGCCATAACCACAATCATTTTCTAACCTTAACCACAGTGAGAGGGGGTTGTAGCCGATTCTGTGGTCTGTCCTGGGACCAGTGGTCTCTGGCATGGACCAGTGGTTACTGCCACTAGGGGCGCTAGAGACACTGGTCGCGACCAGCTCCTCAGTGGTCTGCCCTGTGGTCCCTGTGGTCTGTGAAACGACTTTAGTATTTTCTCCCCTTTCCTGTCGTTTTGGCAGCACTGTTAGCTGGATAAATGTCAGAGATCACAATATTTTGTCTATAAAATACACTATATCATATATATATTATGATTATTGTTGTTATTGTTATTGATAATGGAGATCCGTGTGGTCAGGACCAGCTGGTCTCTGGCATGGACCAGTGATCACAACCACTAGGGGCGCTAGAGACACTGGTTGCGACCAGTGGCACAGTGGTCATGACCAGCTTCTTACTGGCACTAAAATTACTGGTCCTGACCACCTCCTCTGTAATCTATTCTGTTGTTTGGACCAGTTGAGTGATCTGTGGAGTGTTTATTTTTAATACAACTTTTCACGTTTTTTAAAGTGTGAGCAGAATCGCCTAATGTGAGAAGCCATAATTGTTTGTCTATCCAATGCTATCGATCACTATTATTAATAGAAATCATAATAACAATGATTAAATTATTGTTAGTCGTAGTTGTATGAGTAGTACTATCGACTATGCAGGTCCGTGTCTTCCTGACTGGTTTAAACTTTACCAATGTGTTGCATTTTAAAAGCCTGTCACATTACCCTTTGTATCAAATATTGATCTAGAAACTAAAGTCAAATACATATAGTGGAGGAAAAAATGTAGAGTTGACTGACAAAGCAACATCAAATGAAATACAAAAATGTAAAAGTTCAATTAAAAATTCAACTTAAGTAGCCTACAGTACAGTAACAAAAGTAACAGTTGAATCATCTTGACTGATCCAGCACTTGATCACCTGATCGTTCAAAGGATTTTCTCTGGATAAAATCTGGAAAACCCTCAAATCTTGCCAGGATGTCAATTGTGGCCTGCATAATAGAAAACATTTAAGTTCATGACAACATAGGAAAAAATAATGTTATGTGTTAATGTGACAGATTATAAACATAAAATAATGGGTTGGAATTATATAGGACTTTTCTGAGCACCGAAATTGCTTTAAAGAAACCATTATTCTCTCTTGCGGTCTCTCTTTATATATATATATATATATATATATATATATATATATATATATATATATATGTAGGGCCTCTTGTGGCTTTATAAGTTATTTATTACTATTACTATTACATTTATTTCTTCTTCTTCTTATTATTATACATTTGGGGCTTATATTCAATGACATTTCAGTTAAGCTATAGTCAAAGACACACAAGATGGCTCAAATCTAAAAAGAGTCTGATCACGTAAGCATATCTCGACGAATAACAATGAAAACAATAAAAGTCAAAGATTACTTACACAGATTGTTGGAATGGGCCTGGAAATCCAGGGAATCCAAGCAAAGTATATCCTAAAACATATTTTCCGCTCTTTGTGGTTTTAGAATGAGCATACGGCGTAATAATCATCTTTTTACGGCTGCTAAAATTGACGATACTTTCAAACAGTGGGACAGTATGGGCCTTTCTACATGTAAAGATTTTTTCCTAAATAACATCTTTCTCAGTTTCACTGACTTGGTCAGTAAAATCTTCAGGTTCGTCATTTCATTCGAACACACGTCTCATAATTTTCTCAATTGCCTGAGCACTCTGACTTGGAGGATATACTGCAGACCCCTCTAACCTTAAGAGGCCAAATATCTAACATATAATTCAATTATGTTCAGTTCAGTTCAGTCACTTTATTATCCCAAATGGGAAACTTGATATGCAGTCAGAAGTGAAAGATAAAAAGAAACACATCCAAGCCACATACAAATAGAGGCAACAATACAAGACAGGAGTACAAAAAAGATTTCCTGTATGTAATACACACAACAGAATTTATCACCACTGGAACAATCTCTAAAAACAAAACAAGTACTACATTACATGTGCAAATTAAGCTGAGTTAAGCACATGGGACAAAGGAGTTTTTACCCCTATTGGTCTTAAACCGAGGTACTCTGAGGCCTAGTCCACACGGACACGGGTATTTTTATAACCAGAGTTTTTTCTACTCCGTTTTAAAAAAAAAACCCGTCCACACATGCTTACCCTGAGACTTACTTTTTTTATTCAGTCACAATAATGTGAATGTTTTCAATAAAAAAAAGTTATAAAGTTGTACATGTCTTAAGTGTTTATTTAACATAAGACAATACTGTGAACTGTAGATTCTGTAAACTCACACGTTTTTTCTGTAAACTCAAATGTTCTTAGAAAATTGCCTTAACTGATTTCCTAGAACAAAAAACAGCAACAATTTTTAACTTAAGGCACTTAACAGTTTTTCAGGTTAACCAGGTTTGACTGGAATGTAACACACTCATGTACTAGGCAGAGAAGACTGTGGCCACAGTCCCTTTTATGGATCAAGAAATTCTGTAAGAACTCTCCTGACCCTTTTCCCTTGTGCTGTTAAGCAGTCGGCTCTGAAATAAGTCTGTGTGTTTGGCTGGTTGTCCTTATCGTGCTGAATTGCGTCATTGACTCTGTTCTCATCCATCGCCTCCTTGGTGGCCTCACAGTAGTTATGGAGCACAAAACAGGCATAGATGACAAAGGGAAGGTCGTTTATATTAATGTCCATCGCCCTTCTCAATGCTCCAAATCTTGCTTTCAGTCTGCCAAAGGCGCATTCAATCACCATTCTGGCTCGACATATGGAGAGTCCAAAATACTGTTCTTGAACAGTGCTTCCCTCATTTGCGTATTCCTTCATCAGGTAAGGAAGCAAAGGATACGCTGGGTCCCCAAGAAGAAAAACTGGAATGGATTCCTCATGTTCTAATATTTGTTTTTTTGAAGAGGGGATCGTGCCATTTTTCAATTGTGTGTTCAGCGTCGAATTTGCAAACATACGGGCATCATGGACACTACCTGGCCATTTGACTACGACATCAAAAAATGAATATTTGTAGTCACATGTGGCTTGGATGTTAACAGAAAACCTCCCCTTTCTGTTTAAGTAATCCATCGAATTTGTAGATGGCTGTTTTATTTCAACATGGGTCCCATCCACAGCACCAATGCACTAAGGAATGCCATGGGCTCGGTGAAACCCCTCTACAAGTTCCTTTACTTTGCACTCAGTGACAGGTGACTGTATATACATAGGTCCCAAGTGGACTGTAATTGATTCACATATATGCCTTACTATTTTCGACACCACCTGTCTAGATATTCTGAAGGCGTTTGCCGTCTTGCGTAATCTCCCCTCGTCTGCTAAATAGTACAGTGTGCAGGCAACCTTTTTGACAACACTGACAGGCGATCTCATTACAGTTGTCTGCCCTTCAATGTGCGGGCGAAGCAGGTCACTCAATTTCAACAGCGATGTCCTCGACATACGAAAATTCTCTCCATTCTTCAGCAACAACCACTTCGTGCTCAAAGTTGTCCCACCAACTAGAGGTCCGACCGGGTCTCGTCCAAAACCGGCGTCGGTGGCGGCGGGGTCTGTGTCGCGGGACTGGGAGTGTTGTCATTAGCAGTGCCCTGCGCAGAATTCCATTCTGACGCCTTTGTTCCTCAATATAGTGATATAATTGAGCATGTATCTGTATACATGTTAGAAGCCCTGTTAGCAGCACAGTTATTATAAGCACGATTTGGGCTACATCCGCCATTGCAAAGAATCGTCAACAACCATCAACAAAGCAGTTAGCGGCGCACAATATGACGTCAAACACAGCGGATAACGGCGCACACTCTGACGTCGCAAGGCAAAACACCCGGTTATACTGTCCACACGTCAACACTGTAACCGGCGTTCCTGAAAATGCTCACCCTTGCCGGAGTTTTCAAAAATGTTCGGTTACAGGGCCCTGAAACTGCGTTTTCGTGTGGACGGAAGGCCGAACCGCGTAAAAAAAGTCACGGTTATAAAAATACCCGTGTTCGTGTGGACATGGCCTAAATCTGCGACCTGATGGGAGTATTACAAACTCAGAGTGAAGGGGGTGGTTTGTGCAGTCTAATATAGACCGGGCCTTGCGAAGAACTTGCTGGTCAAAGATAATCATCAAGGGGGACTGTGAAAACCTATCACCTTACCAGCCACCTTTACAATATGGCTGAGGTGTTTTTTTTCCCTGATATTAAGGTTACCGTACCAAGCAATCATGGCAAACATAAGAACTGATTCAATAAAAGATTTATACAATAAGGACATAATTTTCCTATCTACATTAAGTGTTTAACTTCCTAAGGCAGTACAAACGTTGCTGTCCCTTCTTACAGACTGCATCACAATTCACATCAAACTTCAGGTTTTTATCAATGACGGTTCCCAGATACTTGTACTGTTCAAGAAACTCAATTTCAGTTCCCTTAATGAAAGTCTTAGATGGTGGGAGGAATACTTTCCTAAAATCAATGACCATATCCTTGGTCTTTGTGGAGTTTAATTGGAGAAAGGCCTCATCACACCATTGGACAAACTCATTCACAACTGGCCCATGCTCAGATTCATCTTTACGGAGCAGGCTAATGATGACTGTGTCATCAGCAAACTTCAGAATGTGCCTGTTCTCATAATGGCTTCTACAGTCATTGGTGTAAAGAATGTACAGCAATGGGGACAGGACACAGCCCTGAGGAGAGTTAGTGGAAGAGGAGCGCTGTTCTGACAGAAAGCCATTAACCCTAACCTTCTGAGATCTTAAAAGAAAATCTACAATCCAGCCGACAAAAGTGACATCAAAATTAAAATAGGTACGCAGTTTCCAAGCTAAAATATGTGGTTGAATAGTATTAAAAGCTGATTAAAAATCCATAAATAAAAGTCTGGAATGAGTGCCAGGACCTTCCAGGTGCTTATACAGAAAGTTAAGTAAAGTGAGGCATCTTCTACCCCCATCCCTGCCCTATATGCAAACTGCATGGGGTCCCTTTTGACCAGCCTTTCAAATGACTTCATGACCAGTGAAGTCAATGCCACTGGTCGGTCAAGGAATGTTTTGATTATTTTTCCAATTATCCAGGAATTTCGTGGGGCTGAGGCATCCGCAATCAAAACAATATCTCCTGCAGCAAGATTTCGTTTTGCTTTGTTCCACTTTTGCCTTTCCATCGTCGTCTTGCATACTGGTCCTTTTGGTCAAACAGACCTGGAGGCAAACATGGTTTCCTTTTCAATGTAAGAAGATGGTTTGGCGTCAGAGGTTCCAAATCATTCGGATCTGCAGAGACTGTGATAATGGGTCGATCATTTAAGATTGCTTCAGCTTCACATAAGACAGTGACCAAGGCTTCATCCGTTAAAGTTTGTTGGTGTGTAGAACAGATATCAGCACCTTTCTAACCAGCTTGATCATGCTTTCCCAAGCACCTCCATGATGTGAAGCTGTTGGAGGATTGAAACACCACTTGATGTCCTCGTGCAGTAAAGCCTTTTCAATTGTTGAATTCCACCAACTCTCAGCAGTCCATCCACTACAACAGGGTTGAGCTTGTAGATGGGACTACTCTTTTTCACAGATTTCCCAGACAACAAAGCACAAAACTCCTTGTTAAATCTTTCCTTCTGGCAGAATTGGATGATAGCATTTTCTGCCATTGACAGGTCATCAGTTGACAACTCTTGTCCCATTAAGCCTCTGGCTTTCAACATTTCCAGCTCAATGTAATTGCGATCCAGAGGAATATGCAACTGAAGTTTCTTTCTTTTTTGACCCAATTCCAGTAGAGCCTTCTTAATCGTCAATATCCACGATACTGCAGTTTTCAGTCTCTTCCAATCAGAGTAATATGTGATCAGCTGACTGGTTGCACTGTTCTGTAAACTTATAGCATTTGCAGTGATCTCCTTCTTGACCTCTGGATCACCTTCATCAATAGTGGGCTCCACTTTGCAGTGCGTCCATGTTTCCTTTGCTTTCCACAAGAATTCTAGACCTGACAACCATGTCTTGTTGTTCAAAAGTTTGTGGACTGTCACACCTCTAGATGTATCATCTGCAGGGTTTTGTGACGTGTGGATATACCGCCATTGATCCGTGTTTGATGCTTCCCTAATAACAGATATGCGGTTGGCCACAAATGTCCGGAATCTCTTGTTTTCGTTGTGGATGTATTTCAAGACTGTGGTACTGTCGGTCCAGAAACAGGATTCTTCCAAGTGAAGCTGTAACTCTTCTCTTACCATCTTGTCTATTCGAACAGCTAAGACAGCGGCAGTGAGCTCCAAACGAGGGATTGTTACTGGTTTTAGTGGGGCCACTCTGGCTTTTCCAAGAGTGAAAGATACATGTACCTCACCTTCTTCATTCTGTAACCGGAGGTATGTTACCGTGCCATAACCCACTTCACTCGCATCAGCAAAGTGGTGCAATTGAGCGTTGACAGGTGGTCCAATGTCACATGGTTTTAAACACCTGTTCACTTGGAACATTGAAAGTTCTTTAAGGTCAGTCAACCACTTGAGCCATTGTTGTTTTAGGAATTGCGGAATTTCTTCATCCCAGCCACAGTTCATTCTGCACAAATCCTGTAAAATGTGCTCGGCTGGAACTGATGCAAGGTAGCCCAAGGGATCGTACACTGAGCTAACAACTGATAAAATCCCCCGTCGAGTTTGCATCCTTTCTTTGCAGTCCATGCGGAAATTGAAGGTGTCACTTTCCATACACCATTGAATCCCCAAAGCTCTTTCCATTGGGAGTTGGTCCCTGTCCAAATTGAGCTGACTCACTTTGGTAGAGTGGTCCTTTTCCGGAATTGCTTGCAGGACTTTCCGATTGTTGCTGATCCACTGTGTAAGGTGAAAGCCTTCCTTCTGGCAAAGGTCACCCAGATTTTTAACAATTTGTATTGCTTTTTCCACAGACGGTGAGCTTTTCAGACAGTCGTCCACGTAGAAATTTCTGTGAACAGTGTCAACTATTTCATCTGGAAAGCTGCCTTGATGGTCATCAGCAGTCCTCCTCAAAGCGTAGCATGCACAGCTGGGAGATGACACTGCTCCAAACAGGTGTACAGTCATTCTGTAATCTGTAATTTCATTGTTCAAATCCCCATTGGGCCACCATAGGAATCTCAGAAAGTCCTTGTCTTCCTCTGCCACCTTGACTTGGTAAAACATTGATTTTACATCAGACATAAAGGCAATGGGTTCTTGTCTGAACCTTAGAAGCACTCCTATCAAGGAACTTGTAAGGTTCGGGCCTTGCAAAAGTTGCTCATTTAAGGAGGTTCCTTTGAACTCCGCTCCACAGTCAAAAACAACTCGCAACTTGCCTTTGCGTGGATGGTGAACACCATGATGTGGAATGTAAAACACATTGTCTTCACCACAACGCAATTCATCCTGTGGGACCTTTTCCGCATATCCATTGCTGATAACATCCTCAAGGAACTTTGTGTACTCTTGTTTGAACTTTTCATTTCTTTCCATTTTTTTCCTAATTCCAATGAGGCGCTGTTGAGCAACACATCGGTTGTTTGACATTTTCACATCTTTGTTCTTGAATGGCAGTTTTAAACTGTAGTGTCCATCCAGCAACTTCACAGATTGTTCCATAATTTCAATGAATCTTGAATCTTCTCTGGACATTTCTTCTTTGTCCTCAGCATCTCTTTCATTAAAATCATGTTCATACTGCTTCTCTAGTAGCAGCTCAAGTGACTCGACGGACACTTTATTTACAGTGACAACATGACAGTCATCATCACGGTTGCCTTTCCAATCTTCACATGAGCCATTAACAACCCACCCCAATAGGGTCTTAATGGCAAAGGGTCCATCTCCTTGGCTGTTAACAACTTCCCATGGTTCCAGCAACTTTGAAGCGTTGGTACCAATTAATAACTCCACTTCAGCCTGGATTTCAGGGATGTCGATCTGATCAAGGTAAGACCAATTTGTGAGGTTTTCCTTTTTGATTATGTTTGTTGAGTTCAACGGCATTGTTTTTTGTGTATAAACATTTGGAAGACTGTGGTACCTTTTTCCATTAAGGCTAGATATTTCCAGCTCCTTCACAATGTATGTTGACACAGATGCCTTTGGGCTCATTGTTAACAAACATATCTTTGATTTTTTCCCAGTCAGGTTTAGCTTTCGCATCAAAGCTTCAGTGCAAAATGTAGAGGTTGATCCATTGTCTAAAAAGGCATAGGTTTGAATCACTTTGTTGCCCCTTCTTGCTTTCACCTGAACTGGAAGGATTGGTAGTATTCCATTACTACCGGCCCCAGTTTGGCTTCCAAAGGTTTGAGCTACAGTTGAGTTCCCAGTTGGTTCAGGTTTACATGAGTTTAGGCCATTAGTGCTCACCGACTTGTCCAACTTTGTTTTGACGTGAATATGTAAAGCTGTTGGATGACTCAGTTTGCATTTTTCACAGGTTATGCGCTTTTCACAATTTTTGCTCAAATGCCCAGTGTTGAGACACTCAAAGCAAACTCCTTTTTCCTTTAAGAAGGAGATTTTTTCACGATGGCTGTTTTTGGCAAATTGATGACATTCATCCAGAAAGTGACCTTGTAAACAGAATAAACAAGTGATACTGCTGTGTATGTAATTCTGTTTGGTTACTTTTTTCCCCTCATGCTGTAGTTTATTGGTAGCATAGACATTTTTAGTGAAGTTGTCATGTTTCCTTTGGGATTTTTCTGTATCCACATCCTTTTTGATTTGTAGTCCTCTTTCTGTGGTTTGAAGATCCCCAAAAAATGGATCAGACAAAATGTTGACTTGATGTTCAACAAATTGCACAACGTCACCGAAGTTTGGTTTGCACTTTTCCTTTTCACGAACATCACATGCAATACTTCGGAATCCTTCTTTAAGTTTATAAGGAAGTTTTGAAATGACAACTTTGAGGTCTGCAGACATGTCTGGTTCTCTCATGTCCTGCAAATTAGACATTGCGTTGTTGCATCCACGCAGGAATAAGGCGTAATCCTGGAGTAAAGGCACATTTTCAGCTTTAACAATAGGCCAGTTGAGCACCTTTTCAATATAAGCTCCCGTAATCTTTGCTTCATTGCCAAAGTGTTCTTGTAGGAGGGCTTTGGCTGGTTCAAAACCTCTTTCAGGACTCATGTTTAAACAGCTTTGCACAAGGTTCCGTGGGTGCCCTCTAGTGTATCTCTCCAAAAAATACATGCAGTCCCCTTTAGAAGCACTTTTCTCTTCCACACAGTGTTTAAAGGCTTGCATAAAAACTTTGAACTTTAATGGATCACTTTCAAACACTGGTATCTCTCTTGGTGGTAATTGATTTGCCCTTTGTTGTTGTATGAACAATTCAGATATATCATTTTGTCTTTGCAGAATTTGTATTGTGGAGCTTGATTGATTGCATGTTCAACATTTCCAGTCCTTAATCTTGTGACAGGTAAGGTTTTATTTTCCATCCTGGATTCTTTGAGCTTTGAACCCAAAAGGACAGTTTGTTTTGCCACATGTTTCTTGAAATAGGATTCCATTCCATCCTGATCTGAAAAAGCCTGCAAAACTGCAATTTCTGCACCTGAGGCACCTGGAAATGGATGCAATCTGATCATCCATTTCCAATTGCTCCATTTGCTCCGCCTCCATCTCCAGTGCATGTTTCTGTTTCATAGCTGCTGCGCGCGCCAGAAGTGCGGCTCTCTTGGCTTCGGCTTGTGCACGCGCAATTTCAATTGAGGATTTGTTTGATCGACTCAAAACTCTTGATCCAACATTTGACACACTGTCAATTGGTTTTATTTCATTGTCATCAATATCAACATCCTCTTTTCCAGTAGATCCCTCATTTGCATTTGTCAAACGTTTTGTTACATTTTGGGAAAATTCATTGACACTCATAAGTTTTGCCTTGAACCAAGTGTCCTGTTTTTCCTTTTCTTCCACAGGTAACAACTCTAAAAGAGTATTTTGTGCATCCTTTGCGTCCTTGATCAACATTTGATATTTGTTGAAGTTTTGGCTTATTTCAGTTTCATAACCAGATTCACACAACAACCCTAATATTATCTTTTTTAGGTTGGCAGCTTTAAGTGTCGATTTTCTTAGTTTCTCTAAGCAATCTATTTTATAAAGCAATGCCTTTGTTGTGAGGTTTTCAGGTCGCTTTTTAACAGAGGCCATAACCTCCTTTTCAGCCTGAGCTTGACCTTCAAAATCAGTGCCAGTTGGAGCCTCATCCTCCATTCTACCCTTTGTTTAACCACACGTTTTTCATTCAAACATTGACAACACAAAGAAAGCCTTTTACCTAAACTTTACGCTCTTTGAGCACACATTTTAATGCAAACAATCTCACAAAACACAAAACCACCAATGCGCATTGGATTTTTGTTGGTTGTCTTTATGTGCACACTTTAAATGTTAATGGCCATGTACTTTGTATGGTAGCGCTACCGTTATACCTTTAATCACTTGGACTTGGTTCAAATAAACTATCCTCAGCTTGCATCGCCGCTCCGCGCAACCACGATCTCCAATGTCCATCCGCGCCGCGTCCAGCCACCCACACGCTCCTATGCGTGGTCCACTGCCCGGCGGCACCGATCCCCGATGTTCGTCTGCACCGCGTCCAGCCGCCCACACTCTCCTATGCGTGGTCCACTGCCCGGCGGCACCAATCCCCGATGTCCGTCTGCACCAAATCCAACCGCCCACACTCTCCTATGCGTGGTCCACTGCCCGGCGGCACCAATCCCCGATGTCCGTCTGCACCAAGTCCAACCGCCCACACTCTCCTATGCGTGGTCCACTGCCTGGCACCGATCCCAGTCACTGTCACTGCACCAGAGCTTTCACTATTTGGCTTCTCTCAGTTTTAGCCAGCGTGCTGGTGACTGTGGTGGACAACGAACACATCGGCCCACATCATCCGTATTGAAGTGAGTTTTTTTGACTTAATGTTGGCGCACGTTTGTTCCTAATTTACGCGTGGCATCGGTGTAGATGCGTGTTTTTCTTCTTGTGCACGTTTGAATTTGATTCAGTTTAAAGTTCTTCACCGTATGCACTACAGTAAGTGTTGGCGCACGTTTGTTCCTTTGTTTGGGTAGATGCATGTTTTTTAAACAAACAATTGCCAATGAATAACTTGTCCAAGACTTCAAGCTTAACGTTGGATATGGCAATCTGTTTATTTTAAGTGATCAGCAAAATAAAACAAAATAATAATTCTTCTTTCAATCTTACCACGTTAACGTAACCACGGTCAAAAAAACTGTGACCCTGCTGTGCGCAACACAACTGAAGCAATTAGGCCACATTTAAATAAACGTTTCCACCCCCAGCGTCACACGCTGATTGCCAATTAATGGCTCCAACAGTAAGGTTAAACTGGCCAAAATATACTCTGACATGGATGACATCTGTGAAAGCTGTAGAATGGACAGAGCAGATTTACTTCACATGTTTTGGACATGTTCCAAGTTGAGAGAGTTCTAGGCTTCAATATTTAAGGTCTTAAATAAAGCCTTTGATTTAAATCTACAACCTAGCCCTATAATGGCCGTGTTTGGGGTAAAAGGGGGTGATATTGTAATGTCCAATGGGAAGGAAAGTGTTGTTGCTTTTGTCACCTTAATAGCATGACGGAGAATACTACAAAAACATCTACACCACCAAAAGCCTCCACATGGCTTTCTGATATTATGATGTTTCTAAAAATAGAAAAAATCAAATACTTTCTTAGAGGATCCACCAGAACATTTTACAAAAACTGTGACCCTTTAATGGCTACACGTCCCTCTTAATAACTGCTAAGATTTGTAAAGCACAGTGATTACACTATTTGCTATCATGAGTAATAGAAGAAAGGTGTTTTTTTTTTTTTTTTTTTGTTTGTTTCTTTAGCTGTCCTTTCCTCAGCACAAGGGTTTGTTGTGGGTGGGATGGGGTTAATTGAAAGATGTCTTGTTATAATTGACATTGTAATGTTGCACTGCATATTGTATCTTCTCTAAAGCAATAAAAATTGGCCAGGAACTGAATCTCCAACCGTTTACTTAATTTCATTAGTTTAAAGACACTTGCCATGCAGCCATGGCATGATCAAAAAACCAATTGAAAATTAAGCTTCAATTCTCTTCAAAAAAGAGTTAGGGTAAGTGGTCCTGATCATTGATGATGGAAGACACCGACCTGCATAGTCGATAGTACTACTCATACAACTATGACTAATAATAATAATGTATTGTTATTATGATTTCTATTAATAATAGTGATCAATAGCATTGGATAGACAAACGATTATGGCTTCTCACATTAGGCGACTCTGCTCACACTTTGAGAAACGTGAAAAGTTGCATTAAAAATAAACACTCCACTGATCACTCAACTGGTCCAAACAACAAAACAGATCACAGAGGAGGTGGTCAGGACCAGTAATTTTAGTGCCCTTTGTGCCAGTAAGAAGCTGGTCATGACCGCTGTGCCACTGGTCGCAACCAGTGTCTCTTGCGCCCCTAGTGGTTGTGACCACTGGTCCGTGCCAGAGACTAACTGGTCCTGACCACACGGATCCATTATCAATAATAATAACAATAATAATCATAATATATCTGATATAGTGTATTTTATAGACAAAAGATTGTAATCTCTGACATTTATCCAGCTAACAGTGCTGCCAAAACGACAGGAAAGGGGAGAAAATACTAAAGCCGCTTCACAGACCACAGGGACCACAGGGCAGACCACTGAGGAGCTGGTCACGACCAGTGTCTCTAGCGCCCCTAGTGGCAGTAACCACTGGTGCCTGCCAGAGACCATGGTACCGGGACAGACCACAGAATCGGCTACAACCCCTGCTGACCATAGTGGAGGTGCCATAGATTAATATTGTTGAAAATGAATAGCTACATATAAATGTTGGCATTCAAATTTAAAAAAACATCATTATGGGACGTAATCCAGAGTTTGGAGTCTGGGGGAAGGTTTTGAATTTGTTGAGACAAATAAGTCCTCCAAATTAAACAACTAAATATGTTGTTTGTAACTGCCCTGTAGAACCACACGTAGAACAGATTTTTAATCGGACACCCCTATCAACAGGATGACATTATTTTATTATTATGACATATTTTTTTAATGATGTCACAACACTGGTTTAGGTTAGGTTAAGGCACGGTTTTGGGTATAGGGAAACATTATGGCTTGGGTTAAAATGACTTCTCAATTAATGTTTCGGGACCTTTATCAATATGGTAATAATAACCACTTGGCTGAGGTAATGGAACGACTTGTAATCATAATTGAAAAAAAATGTTGACTGTCGATAGTAAACAGGAAACAAACAGCAGTCTGATGTTGTGTGGCCCCATCCACCCAACCCAGGCTCCTCCCTACACACTTCCTCCTTTGCTGCCGTCATAATTACTACGACCACTAAAGGGCTTTGTCAATTGTATTTAAACATCGTCGTTTTGGGCACTTCCTAAAAAGACTGATGTTCTTTTGGGGAGGAAAGCACTGGCTGTGTCGCGTGAGCGTGTCAGCTGCGTGGCGTGTCCGTTTAAATTTCGGCTCCCATGTTAACAGATTAGAGTTTACACACTGCCTGCGTGACACACGTCTCAGGCTCAAGCCGCGCGGAAAACATGTGCTTGCTAGAAATAGAACCAACGCCTATTTTTCACGCGGCACGCAAGCGTGTTGGAAGCGTTTCCAGGCAAAATATAATAGTTAAAGATGTTTATATGTCATTCAGACACAAATACATATTAATAAATGACATGTTAATGTTTGAAAGCCTCTAGGTTTTGATATAAATGTAGATATATAAATGTAATAAAAAAAACAAAATAGATTTTCTAATATTGCACCAGTAAATACAGAACAAAATATTCTGTAGCCTATTTTGCCGTCAATACTGCCGACGTCTTTGCTGTAATCAAATCAGTATATATTTATATTTAACATGGTATTTCATTTTATCAATGGGAAACATACATGTGTCCAGACAAGCCTAGCAGCAGCACCGCGTCAGACACGTTTCTGGTGTGTAAAGACATAGAAAAATCCACGCAGCTGCCACGCAGCTGACATGCAACAGAAACGCCACACTCACGCCACGCAGCCAGTGTGTAACCGGCCTTAGTGAAGGAATGTTATTAGGGCCTGAAGGAACCTATTGTTTTTCGTCAGATTATTTTTCCGAGTCCTTTGTTGCATTTTTGAGGGGGTTAGTATGCACGAAAACTCACAAAAATTTGCACACGTGTCACAACTGGTGAAAATTGCAAAGTTCTGTAGTGATTGGGCTTGGGCGTTGCCATGGGGCTCCATAGCGCCCCTAACGTGCGCCTTAAATTAGACAAAAGTAATAAGTTAATTTACCAACTTTTGAGGGAACATAGATCTCCTCTTGAAGTCTATGGTGCTATTTTTAGAAAAATTACAAAATTCTAATATTTCCAAAATCTTGGTTTTTCATGAAAAAATCTTTATTTTACGAACACATGTTTGAGGACTTTAGGATGCAAGAAAACTCTCAAACTTTTGCAGCCATGTGCAGAATATTAAACTCTTTCATCTGAATTCACATTTAGGCTTGGGAGTGGTACGGTTGCTCTATAGCGCCCCCTAATTGGTTTTAGCCCTTGGGCACATTTTTGACGGCCTCAGTATATACGAAAACTCACAAAAATTGCCGCCCACATAAACACCTGGGAGCTTTGCGAGACTCTACAGAGATTTGGCTCATACCTGTAAACAGGCTCCATAGCGCCCCTAAGGCGTGGAAGGCCTCAACTTCGACATAGTTGCTCCAATCTTCACCAGGTTTAATACACATATTGCTCTAATCATTGCGGACATATTTTCCATTTACATTCATTAGCTCCGCCCAACCGGAAGGCGGCCATATTTAATTATGCATTTTCCATGTGTTTTACATTCTTTCGAACTCGTCCTAGGCCGTGATTTCAATCTTCTTCAATCTTTGCAGGTGGATAACTTTTTGTCATGACGGTCAACAGATACTACCTGCAAAGATTGAAGAAGATTATCTTAGCAACAGTTATTCCGATTGGCCCGAAACTTGACAAGGTTGTTCCTCATAGCCGGTTTAGTATCTGTGCCAAACCTGGTGTAAATCGGCCATTAGATGGCGCTGTTTTAATTCTTTTTAATTAATCAGCAAAATATTGATATATGGGAAACCTACTCTGTCTAACTACTCCTGGACCGTGAGTCCAATTGGCACGAAAACTTGCATATAAACTCGGAGGACACTCGTGACAAAAATGTATCAAAAGAATTTTGATAGCTAAAACAATGCTCAAGTTATGGAGGACCAAATTCCTGTAGGGGGCTGTCAAAACAGGAAGTGGCGTAGCTTACCATCAAACATGACACAGATGTTCCGCATAGGGGCTTGAGCATCCATGCCAAATTTAGAGTGAATCGGCCATTAGATGGCGCTTTTAGAATTTTTTTTTATTAAATAGCCACATCGTGATATAGGCCTATGGGAAACCTACTTTGTCTAACTACACCTGGGCCGTTAGTCCGATCTGCACGAAAGCTTGCATATAGACTCGGAGGACCCTCATGACAAAAAGTTATCAAAAGATTTTTGATAGCTAAAACAATGCGCAAGTTATGGAGGACCAAGTTCCTGTAGGTGGGTGTCGAAACAAGAACGGTTGGATTTTGGCAAAAGTTTTTCCGATTTACATGAAACTTAGAATGTGTGGTTTACATGTGATGTTGCGTCTGCCAGTACCCCCCAATGCAAGAAGCGAGGGCCCGTCATCGCTGCTTGCAGCTTTAATTATTATTAGGACCCGAGCGCTGACAGCGGCGAAGGCCCTATTGGAACTGAAGGAATTGTTCTTTTTCCTCTTACTTTTTCCTCGTAATTTCAACCGGCAAATTAATTGCCTTTTAGAGGGCCTTAACATACTCAAAAACTAATCAAACGCATCAAGCCTGGTGAAAATTTACGTATTTTAAGGGTTTCGGGAATAGGCGCACAAAAATAGCTCACTAGTGTCCCTTACAAAATTAAATTAATTGAGACCCTGCAGTACGTTTAACGTAGACTAACGAAACTTGGTACACATATGTAGCATGTCAAGACGTACAAAACACGTCATTGGAATTCAAAAGTGCCATTTTGGCCATACATCGTACTTTAACAAACTCCTCCAAGAGATTTCATCTGATCAACTTCAAATTTAGTCTGTGCCATCTTAAGACGATAAAGATGAAAATTTATTAAAAGAAAAACTTTTCGTCATAGGGCATGGCCGTGGTGGGCGGCCATTTTGTGCATTTCACCATTGAAACAGGAAGTGGGTGTAACTCAAGAGTACATTGTCCAATTGGCTTAAGACTTTTCATGATTCATAAGACTCTAACTCTGAGGACATTTACCGGACAAAATTGACTCAAAGTCAGAGCGCCCCCTTTTAGGCTTACAGGAAGTAAGCCTAAAAGTCAAGGTGCTATACTTTAACAAGCTACTCATAGAGATTTCATCCGATGGACTTCAAATTTGGTCTGTACCATCTCAATACCTTAAAGATAAAAAGTTATTAAAAGAAAAACTGTTCGTCAAACGGTGTGGGTGTGGTGTGGCGGCCATTTTGAGTGTTAAGCGATGAACCAGAAAGTGGCTGTAACTACAGCGTACATTGTCATATCTGCTTGAAATTTCCCACAATCAACAAGAGTCAAGAATTGACTTTTAGACATTGCGCCCCCTGCTGGCAACAGGAAATCAGCCTTATATGACAAACATCATCTGATTTACATGAAACTTATGTGTGGTTTACATGTGATACTGAGCCGCCTTCTATACTTTAACCACGCCCCTCACTCAGGCCACGCCCCCTTTCATAACATTTGAACCGTTTAATGTAGAGTCTTGTGTGAGGTTTCATTGAACTCGGCAGAGAGTTCCTTATTCATTGGTGATGGTTTGGCCCACCCCCTATGCTTAAGCCACGCCCCTTTCATAAGTGGTGACCTGTTTAAGGTAGAGTCTTATGTGAGGTATCAATGAACTCAACAGAGACTTCCTTTTTTATTGGTAAAGGTTGCCCCGCCCCTTATGCTTTGGTCACGCCCCCTTTCACAGCTAATGAACTGTATGACGTAGAGTCTTGTGTGAGGTATCCAGTGTTGGGAGTAACGCGTTACAAAAGTAACGCATTTACAGTAATGTATTCCTTTTTGCTGTAACGCAGTAATATAACGCATTACTAATTACATTTCGGTAATATTATACCCGTCACAATCTCAGTAACGCGAGTTACAACGCATTTTAACGCAACATTTTTTAAGAATTTACCAACAACGTTGGAACATGTTCACTGGAAAAAAAGCCGTGACTATTATTTCATAACATGTGTCCCAACAAGGCCTACGTCAGCTCGGACAGCAGTGTGTCCGAGCCGCTGACATATTTAAACATTTTAAAACTAAATTACTGTTAAATAAGATTGTGGACCTTTTCACATATCAGCTGAAAATCAAGTAGGCTACTGTAAATAATGTAAATAGTGGGTTTTAATCACACTATAATTGACCATTTCCTTTAGACTGTTTTAAACTAAACAACATGAATTTCTTATTCAAGTGCTTTTAACAAACATTTTTACAATGCCGTACTTCAATACAACTGTAAGGTACTTCTAATTGAGTATAGCTGCCAGGTCAAACTTCCGCTGTTATTTCGGCGAAAGTAACTCAAAAGTAATGCAAATGTAGTGTAACGCATTACAATTCAGAGACAGTAATATTGTAATATAACTAATTACTCTCAAATGGCAGTAACTAGTAATCTATAATTTTGGAAGTAACTTGCCCAACACTGGAGGTATCATTCAACTAAGCTGGGACTTCCCTTTTCATTGGTGACGATTTGCAGTGTGTGAGTGCCGCGCAAATGCACGGTCGAAAGTCCGCCATTAACCCCGACGTGCGCAGAGGCGCAAGAGCCCTTCCAACACTGCTTGCAGCTTTAAGTATTATTATTTCTTAAATGTTCAGCCCATATAATTGTTAGAGGTGTCAAAATTAACTAGTTAATAATGAGTTAACGCAAATTTCTTTTAACATTCACCATTTTTTTAAAACACGTGATTAATGCTATATATATATATATATTATATTAATTTTTTAGTTATTTTATTTAGTTATTAGTTATTTAACCTTTATTTAACCAGGTAGGCCGCTGAGAACAGATTCTCATTTGCAATGGCGACCTGGCCAAGAATAAAGCATAATGATGCATGAGGTGTGCTGTGTGTCTGATATTTTTGCTGCTGCAACACCATTATTTCCCATTTTTTTGGGATCAATAAAAAAAATCAATATATCTATCTATAGATCTATCTATCTATAAGCATGCAAGACAACATACAGTTTTACATCCAATACAGTACAAAAATACAGAATACAATAGGCTACATAAAATACAGATTAATTACAAAGCCGGTGCAAAGTGAGGTATAAGTAAGTCGATGGATATGAGAAATTGATATGGTAATAACGCAATATAAATGAATAGACAGTCTATATAAATGCTGAAATGTAGTAGTTGTGGACAGTGTTGCCAACCTGGCGAGTTTCTTTTTTTTTTTTTTTTTTTTGCAACATAATTTATTGAGATCAGAATCAAGTTTTGAAAATAAACATTTTGTACAGTTTAGAGTTTAAACTGAAAAATACAGACGACACAATTACAAAGCACTACAAATTATACACAAAAGGTAAAGAAAAATATGATAGAAAAGACTGCCATATACGAAAAAACGTATCAGTGTCACCTTTCATCAGTGTCACCTCTTCATTTTCTCAAGTTTCAAGAAAAACATAACATCTTTGAGCCACTGTGAAACTGAAGGAGGGTTTGAAGACTTCCACTGTAAGAGAATTTGACATCTGGCTAGTAAAAAAGTGAAACTAAGAATTTCCTTCTGTGCTAAAGTTAGTCGATCTGACTGGCCACGTGTCCCAAAAATAGGAATTAAGGGGCACGGTTGAAAATCTATTCCTGTTATAATTGAAATTGTATTGAAATAACCAAAAATGTGTAAGCGTGGACAAAGGAAAAAAATGTGGCTTAGGTGGCAATGTGGGTTTAGACATCTATCACACTTATCCTCTACTTCGGGGAAGATAACAGACAGTTTTGATTTAGAAATTTGGACCCTATGTACAACTTTAAAGTGGATCAGCCCTAGATGTGCACGAGATGACACAGTACTCAGTCCATCAACAA
This sequence comes from Perca flavescens, assembly GCF_004354835.1. Taxonomy (NCBI): domain Eukaryota; kingdom Metazoa; phylum Chordata; class Actinopteri; order Perciformes; family Percidae; genus Perca; species Perca flavescens. The sequence continues at coordinate 6,630,966 of NC_041348.1, forward strand.
CTTTCTGCCACCACTCGTCAGTAAATTGGAGTCCCAGTTCCCCCTCCCAAGCAGTCTTTGTTTTAGAGTGTGTGTGATTGCAAAAATCCAGAATGCGATTATATATTTCTGAGACAATCCCTCTTTGTTGTGGCTTAAAGTTAAGCACTCCTTCCCATGGTTGTTGGGGAGGTAAGGAGGGAAAATTAGGGAAACTCTTTGAAACAAAGTGACGAAGTTGAAGGTACCTAAATAAATGGTTTGCAGCTAGTCCATACAATGATGACACATTGGTGGAACTTCCAAAAATACCATCTGAATATAAATCAACGAAGCACCGTAACCCCTTGCCATGCCATATTGAAAATGTGGAGTCAAGAGATGGGGGTGGAAACAAATGATTCTTACATAGTGGACCAAAAGGAGATGCTGTTACAAATTTAAAATGTTTCCTGAATTGATACCAAATTTTAAAAGTATTAAGCACCACAGGATTTTTAACATACAATGAGATTTTGTTTGGAAGGGAGGAATGTATGAGAGCAGATATAGAAGATGTCGGACAGCAAGATAGGGCTTCCAGTTTGCACCAAGGTAAATTAGGAGAGAAAATCCAGTACCGTTTTACCGTATTACCGTATATAGCCCAATAATATATATTGAAAGTTTGGTAGGGCAAGACCACCACCAAACTTACATCGCTGAAGTAATGATTTACAGATCCGTGGAGACCTCGCACCCCATATAAATGAACTTATCTATTTGTCTAGGGAGTCAAAAAAAAGAGTAATTGATTGGAACAGATAAAGAAATTTAGGCAACATTAATTTTGACGACATTAATCTTCCCAACAAGAGAGAGAGGCAGATCATTACATCTCTGAAGGTCGGACTTAATTTTGGTTAAAAGTGGGGAAAAGTTAGCAGACAACAGACCAGAAAATGATCGTATCACGTTAATACCAAGATACTTGAAGCCAGAGTGACTGATATTAAAATGCAAATCTGTTTGCCAAAGTAGCAAACCTGCTGTGTTAATGGGATAGCATTTGCTCTTTTGTAAATTTATTTTATATCCAGAGAAAGAGCTAAACGTTTCTAGAATAGACAGAATGCCAGGAAGACAGGACAGAGGGTCGGATACATATAATAACAAATCATCCACATATAGCAATAAGCGATGTTCAACACTGTTTCAAAAAACACCTTTAAAACAGGTGGAGGATCGTAATGCGATGGACAGCAGTTCAATAGCCAAGGCGAACAAAGATGGTGATAAAGGACAGCCCTGACGTGTCCCTCGTTCTAGTGAAAAATATTCAGAATGGGTGTTGTTTATTTGAACACTAACTTGTGCCGTTGTACATAATAATCTCACCCAGTTTATTTCCAAAGCCAAACTTTTTGAATACAGCAAATAAGTATTAGGGCTGGGCGATATGGTTGAAAACTGTATCACGATATAAGTTTTTCATATCGGTCGATATCGATAATTATTGATATTTTTTATGACCTATTTAAAATAAGGACCAGGAGAAAAATATATTAAATTTAAACATTTTTATTTTAAACTTAACCCTGCTCTGATTATAATCCTCTCAGTTATAAAAGCAGAAATGTCAACACAACCATGGAAAACATGGAAAATGTAAACAGGTCTAAAATCACAATAAACACTTAACAATTATCTCTTAACATTAAGGTGCAAAAGAATAAGTAAGAAATGCTTAATAAAGTGTCATAAAATAGTGCAAAGTGTTAGCTAAATATAAGAAACCTGAGAAGGAACTATTTTCTGCAGGTTTAGTGCTAGGTTGGTAACCTGGCTTCTGGACAGTGCCCAGCATGTCTGCCTCCGTTATTTCTTTGTAGCGTTTAGTAAGGCACTGATGCAGAGTACCTCTCCATGGTGGTCTGCTGCTTGTAGTGTTTAGTAAGGCGCTGATGCAGAGTACCTCTCCATGGTGGTCTGCTGCTTGTGCCGTGTTGTAGCTGCAAATGTTCTTAGACGTTGATGGCTATCACGGCTGTGCTCCAAAGTGTGTGAGCGGCTAAAGTGGTAAAACAAGTTTATGGTATTACCAGTGTTGGTGGGGACGACGGTCTGACGGCATTGGTCTGACTACGGTCAGACTTATAAAATCCCCAAAACTGCCATGCTGACTTTTCCTGTTTTATCAACGATTTCCTCGCTCGCTGCGGCACTCACTTTCCACTCCACGCCGTTTCTGTTATAGAAGAACACGACACAGCGATGTGGCGCAACCAAACATGATACTGTTACATGATTGGCTGTTAGAGTGTCACTCCCTACGTTGCTAGGTTGCCAGAGAGTGAGGGCCTTTGTTCATGCAACCAAACTTGCTTCACAACCTCTGGTTTCTTCTGATGAAGAAAAACAAGTTATCGAACGTTTTATCGACCGCATTTTCTATTGATATTGATTATGTGTCTATCGCGATACATATTGTTATCGTTTTATCGCCCAGCCCTAATAAGTATCTCCACTATACCCTGTCGAATGCCTTCTTGGCATCTAATGATATTACAATCTCAGGTGAGATAGTTGTTGGTGATGAATACATTATGTTTAAAAGAGTACAAGTGTTATAAAAATAATTGACGTTGTTTAATAAAGCCACTCTGTTCTTCAGAAATAATACTAGGCAAAACCCTCTCCAAACGGAGAGCAACCGTCTTGGCCAGTACTTTCACATCTACATTTAGTAAGGACAAAGGTCAATAGGAGCCACAGGAGGTGGGGTCCTTGTCAGGCTTCAAAAGAAGAGATATTGATGCTTGAGTGAGTGTGGGAGGTAGCAAACCATTTTCCAATGATTCAAAAAAACATCTGCAAAAGTAAAGGGATCAATTTATCACTGAATTTCTTAAAAAACTCTACTGTAAATCCATCAGGACCAGAGGCTTTGTTAGACAAAGGAGTAATTCTTCCAGGGAGAGTGGAGCGTCCAACTCTTTCACACGGTCAGAGTCAATGGTCGAGATTAGCTAGAAACTGACTCATCTTGGTGGTGTCCGTGGGAGATTCTGATTTGTACAGAGTAGAATAGAATGATTTAAAACATGCATTAATTTCAACAGGATCTGTGACAATTATATTATAAGAATTCTTAATTTCAGGTATGAGACGGGAGGTGGATTTTAATTTTCAACTGATGGGCCAATAAACAACTTGCTTTATCACCGTGCTCACGAGTTAGTAATAGCAAACGTTCAGCACTTCTAGTTGAAATCAAATCAAACTCTGTCTGAAGATTAAGTCGCCTTTTAAATAGCTCTGGGGAGGGGTCAAATGCACTGATCAAGGTTACTGATAGCTGATGAAAGCTCTGACAACTTGGCATTGTGTTTCTTATTGGCGTGGGAGGAGTATGAGATAATCTGTCCTCTGAGAAACGCTTTCAGCAACTCCCAAAGTAGTGAATACGGGGTAGCCTCCTTTTGGTTAAAAGAGAGAAACTCATCAATAAAATTTGAAATAAATTCACAGAATTTTCTATCTGCCAACAATAAAGGATTGAGTCTCCAAAGCGGTGGAGTAGATTTATGTGTGGATAACTGGACATCAAGAAATAATGGAGCATGATCAGATACTAGAATGGTTGAATAATCAGTGGAAAAAAACACATGAATTCAGACTATTATCTATTAAAAAGTAATCGATTCTTGAATACGATGATTTACCTGTGAGAAAAAAAGAGAACTTTTTGGCTAAGGGGTTACGATGCCTCCAAGGGTCAACCAAACCACTCTGCGTCATGAAATCAGCGAAAGATTTAGACATAGAAGATTGGGACAGTGTGCGGGGACTAGAACAATCTAACACCGGGTCAAACACACAATTCAGATTACCTCCAAAAATTAACAAGTGGTTGTTTAAATAAGGTATGCTGCTGAGTAATCTATTAGCAAATTCAACATCATCAAAATTAGGTGCATACACATTGACAAGCAAAACTTTAGTTTGCATCAATGTGCCCGCAACTATAAGATATCTGCCATTTTTATCTGCAATTACCTCACTAGATAGAAATTGAACTTTTTTTACCAATTAAAAAAGCATCTCCTCTGGCTTTGGAGTTAAAATGGGAGTGGTAAATCTGACCTATCCAGGTAGATTGGAGCCTATGATGATCCTTAAGTCTAAAATGGGTCTCCTGTAAAAACACAAGGTCAGCATTAAGCCGCTTCAGGTGAATAAAAACCTTGGATCTTTTTACATGATTGCCCATACCACGTATGTTCCAAATGAGAAAACGAGTAGACGTGCCTACATTAAGGGCACTAGTAGCTAGCAGAACACATTTAAGAGTAAATAAGAGAACCAAAAAGCCAGGGTGAAACACCCCCGTCCACCCACCCACCCTCCCACACAACGTCCCTCACACAGACACATACATGTACAAATAATCACATATACCCACATGCACAAAAACAAAGTCTCCATAAGGGAAACAGCAGTGCAGGAAACAGGAGAAAACATGTTGCCACAAAAACTGACAGCAACTCGGAGAATCACCTGAGAAACTCCCACAGAGTCAGACATAGCTGCTTTCTAAGTTCGTTGAAGGCAGCCCGAGCCCGGGCTACCTTGGCAGTATGGTCGGGGAAAACGGAAATCCTCACATCCCCTGCGGCGGTCCGTCGGCCCTCTCTTGCGCGCCTCAAAACATCTGCACAGTCGGTGTAATAGTGGAATCTGGCAATAATGGGACGAGCTCGCTCATCAGGTCTTGGCTTCAGCTGGGCAGATCTGTAAGCCCGGTCTAGCAGCGGCTCTTTGTCCAGGTCCTTTAGCAGGGTGGCGACAGCGGTAGTGTTAACAACCGTGTCCTCTGGAACACCAATTATTCTTATGTTGTTGCAGTGTGATCTGGATTCAAGGTCCTCACACTTATTTTCCAACTTAGAAAACTTGGTAATTAAGCGTTCATACTTGCACTTCAGCTCAACAACGTCGTCCGTACAGGGCAACACCTGCGGGCCAGGCCTCTGTTGCTGGGTTGTACCACGAGCTTTGGGGTTTCTTCCAGACATTATAACTCGCCAAAACCGAATACTAGCCAGTATGGAATTCACTTGGATGTCTAGTTCAAAAGACTTTTTTCAAGAAAAAGTGCCGACAAAATTAACCTTACTCCGGATTGCTTCGCATTTGCTCGGCATATCCATCTGGGAACTTTCCGTTGGAGAACTTTTGGGAAGGGGCGGAAATACTGGTTAGCTGATTGGATGAACCATCTGTTTATCGCCTATGTTGGTGATGGACGGGCCAAATCAACCAATCAGATCCACAAAGCGTATGAAAATACAACCACAAACCCGCCCCTGCTGCTGCAGGCAAAGCATAGCTCGTTAGCTCAGCATGCAAGCAACATGTCGGTAAAGGAGATTTGCCATTTGTGTAACGAGAATTTAGGAATAAAAGGCACCATTTCAGGTTCCCGGACCATATTCCAAAAGAAGGATCCAAGAGAAAAAAAGCATTAGCGAGCGGCTAACAGAATTAGGGCTACCGCTGTCTGAAAATACTGGTTAGCTGATTGGATAAACCATCTGTCTATCACCACCTAACCCACCTCAAAACCAACGCTGATTGGCCCGGTCGTTTGGCTAACGGCTCCAAATTTTCTCTGCCTCAAGATGCCAGACTGATCTGCGAGTGGAAAACTGGAGATCGCGAGATCAGGACGGTCTCACGAGGCTACCGATAAATAACAGTTTTAATCTCAACACACGTCCTACGCCATTGGTTGCTCAGCAGCGCCCCCCACCTGGCAAGTTTCTAGCTAGATTTAGCGATTTTTCCCTCTTACCAACTTAGAAATATATTATTTCTATTGTAATTTATGCCCATGCATGCAGTTAAACACTAAACAGCGCTGACATGACCCCCTCATTGTCTTCTTGCGCAGCCCCACTGCGCAGGTAGTCAGTAGGGTGGGGGGACGGGGCTGCCTGCAGACTGCAACACAGATGAGATGGCAGAAGGGGATGGGTCTTACAGGTCTTATAATACATCCATGAACTGGAGTGGATGGCTAGCAGAAACAAAGCTCCTTGAGCAGAAATTGATAAATATAAGTCTTTAAAATAGCAAGTTGAGTTTCAAACCCCTTCCAGATGGTTCTGTCCACAAGACTAAAGTTATTTGCATGTACTGTCGATGTGAATTGAGTTACCAATGGAGTAGTCCAGTCTCAAATACCACTTGACCATTAAAAATATTCCTTTTAAAAGTACATTTAGAACAGAAAGTGTGATTAATTTGCAATTAATCGCGAGTTAACTAGGACACTTGTCATAAATCGCAATTATAATCCTAATTAATTACAGTATATAAATATTATAATGGTTAAAATGATTATACCAAATTTATTATAGATGATGACGCCTAAATACTTAACTTATTACTATCAGTCATTACTTGATGATCTCCACTTAAATGTAAACTCTGCTAAGTGACAACAAGTAACTACAGTAGCATTTTTATAGATAAAGAGAAGTTATAGCTGGTCTATAACGGCAGCAGACAGCTTGATAGAGTTTTACCTTTGCGGTGTTTTCTACATTGAGGAAAACAAACAATATACAACTTAACAACAGAGAGGAGTTTACTATATTAACTTGAGGGGCGAATTCACAAAAGATGGTGGTAGTGGTGATAAAGCGCATTTATATAGGGATGTCCTCAATTTCCATTAAATTAAATTAAATTTTATTTATAGTATCAAAGAGTTATCTCAAGACACTTTACAGATAGAGTAGGTCTAGACCACACTCTGTAATTTACAAAGACTCAACAATTCCAGTAATTCCCCAAGAGCAAGCATTTAGTGGCAAGGAAAAACTCCCTTTTAGGCAGAAACCTCGGGTGGTGAGGAAAATTTCCTTTTAGGGAGAAACCTCGGTAGGCAGTATCTGACGGTGCCGGTTGGAGGTGTGATGAACAGTGGCAATAATAGTCACAATAAAGATAATGGAACTATGACTAGAAATAGTAGTTGTAGTAGTTCATGGCATAGCAGGGGCATAGCAGGGCACTGCAGAGCGTAGCAGGGTGTCCTCCGCTTCAAACCATGTTATCTTCTTTTACAGTCTGAAGGTGTGCATTTGAAAGACACAAACAACACTGACAGACTGGGAAATTTCAAATATGGTTTCTCTGTCACATGTAAATTCCTTACCTGAATTATGCCAATGATCAAAAGAAATCATCAGACGTATGTGTACAGAGCTTAACTCAGTCATCAAAAACTGCATTAACAATATGATCAGTTGAACAACTTTAACTCTTACACCTGCTGAATGAATAGGTCATGGTAAATGTTTTACAGAACAGATATAGAAAAAAGCCAACTTAAACTACTTGGTAAACATTGTAAATATCAGAGCAACCACAGAAATTTCCACAGGCAAATTGCACTCAGCTGCAAAACCTAATGTTCGTGTTTGAACTGTAATATCATTAAGCATATTGCCTTTTGTTAATCGGACCTTGGCCGGGGGAAAAGAAAGTTTGCGGCAATTCACGGCCGCAATACTATGTGAATTTGCCCCTGAGTGAATGCCCTTATTACTTGATTAGAAAAGAGCATATTATGTTTTCAATCTGCCTCCAATAGATATCTACCTAATTTTCATTTTGAGATACTGTAGTTGTACAGTGTATTGATGTTGATTAGGGATTCTGACTCTCCAAATCCAGTCTGAAGAAAATTCCTGCTGGAGCCTTCAGACCACTGCGATCTCTGGAAATGCTGGTTCTAGACAACAACCTTCTGTCCACACTGAGCTTGTCAACTTTGGATGGCCTGGGCAACTTGCAGGTAACACCATGTCTTTGGTTTATTCACAAAGAGAAAATCTGATGGAAAAGTCAGATAAAAGTCAGAATCAGTTTAGTGTGAAAAATACCCATATATGGTCAATTTCTGATGTGTATTGTGTTTTATTTTTTTTATTTAGTTTGTATTCATAGCTAATGTCTGTACATTAGGAATATTAGGTGACCTTACAAGTAAACTTTTTTATATCTATTTGCACATTGTTCATATGTTCAATTTAATGATACAAAAACAAATGTACTAAATATTGAACCAGGAACTCTACCTGAGGAACAATGATCTGGATCACCTGCCACCTGATGTGTTTAGGAACATGGCCAATCTTTCTCAGCTGGCTCTTAGTGGAAATCGCCTGAAGACTGTGGATGGAAACATGTTTGCCCATATGCCTGGTACGACTACCACTAGCCTGTCCCATTTTCACAGGAACAAAGGAGTGACATAATAGTAGAGGTAGAAATAATTACAATCTTTACTGATGATGATTACATTTTAGTGATAATTAAAATGTTTGGCCCTGTCAGACCTGAAGAAGCTTTACCTCCATGACAACACGTGGCATTGTGACTGTAACATCATCTCGTTGGTGCAGTGGATGAGACAGACCAAGGCCACCCTGTCGCCTCGGGACGCCCTAAAGTGCGGGAGTCCTCCAGACCTCCGAAACAAGAGCCTCTCTAGTCTTCAAGCTGCTCTGCCGTGCCTAACACCATAACACCAGTATTAAGACCATGGCATGGGCTCTGGGCCCATGGAGATTCAGATGATGAACTTTTAAACAAAATTTTTTTTTTAACTCTGTTTACCTACTGAGCTAGTATTTGTAGAGTGAACTTATTTCCTATATTATTTCTCAAAGCTGCAATGCATTCAATTGATTTCCCTGTAGGATAGTGTATCTTCTCTACTTTAAATGCAACATATTAAAAAAAAAACCTTGCATAAAACATCAGCTGTTAGAAACTTTGGCTTTTGGCCATGTATGTTTGAGTTTAAAACCAAGAGCTTTATATGCAATTTCAACCTATACTGGAGCATGGAACCCTTAACACAAGAACTGCCAAAGCCAATGCCATTGAGTGTTGACATGCAAAAATGTAAAGTACCCCATCATTGTAATTGCTGTTGTGGTAGAATGACATCCCAGTGAGGATGTGTGTGTGTGTGTGTGTGTGTGTGTGTGTGTGTGTGTGTGTGTGTGTGTGTGTGTGTGTGTGTGTGTGTGTGTGTGTGTGTGTGTGTGTGTGATGTTGGGGATTTTGGGTTCATGCTCTGGGTTTATGACTAGTTCCTGGTAGTGAAGCAGGATGGGCTTTGTATAAACAATGTTCTTTTTTGACTTCTGGGCATGCAGCCGGGGACAGAGAGGTCAATAGCCTTCTCTCCTGTCCTTACTTTTCTAAAATACCTATTCTGTACATTCCTATATTGTAATAATGATAGAATAATGTTTAGAAACTCAGTTTTTTTGAGTTGTTTTTCAGAAAAACACCCCCCTTCACCCGCCAGGAAAAGCACTGATTAATGTTGGTACTCTCCCCGCCTACTCTGTAGACAAATTGTCGCAATTGCATGCCAATATTTGCTCACATTCGCTTATAATCACTTAGAAACACACTTAGACATGTAGGCCCACAGTATTTATCATTTAATATGTGTAAAATATCAGAAATAAAAGCAAAATCTCCCTTTCTTTCTTGACTATAAAAGTTTTGTCCATGTGTGCGCTATATGCAATAATAATATCAGGATATTATTTATGTGACTTATGTGAACAAAACTAACATTTATAAATTGTATAAGTTGGTGTGGATGTGCATGATCAGATGGCAGGTTGTGCGTTGACTGTTGAACTTAAAGACACTGCACACAGGAGAGATCAAGAGACATAAATACTAAGGGGGACAAAATGTGATAATGTAATCATTTGCACGGTGTTAAATTAACCATTCAGTTTATTTGCCAAAATAAAAATGCTGAAATTGATTACAATGTTTTAGCAAACATCTCAAAACAGCACCATATAGAACCAAATAGACTTTTAGCCATCTGTAGTTGCTCACAGAAACCTCCAAGACTTTGAGTGTACTGAACTGAACGACACAGAGTGATGACTGTCAGGAGATGATTACTGCATTGGGTGGCAGTGTGAAAATATCATTTTCTAGAAATAGATTGCAAAATAGCACATTTTAGACTGCTAAGATTTCCCCAGTTTTGTATTGGTCCATACCATTAGATAGACTATCTAGCTGTGTTTGTTGTGTGTATGTCCTTGCTGGAGAGGGGATGATGCATTAATGGCCCATCAGCAAAACAAAAGTATACACACGCTCTTTGACGTCGGGTCTGGCAGTTATGGTAAAGTGTCTGGTGGTGCCAGTGTTAAACTAAAGTGAAAGGGTCACGTTATGTAATCTATTAATATGTGTTCACGGGGACGTTTTTTTCGAGGTTGGTTGGGGTGGTGGATGGGTCAAACAATTCCGGACTTTCACCTTGGAGGCCAGGGATTGCGTCCCGCGTGTGGCGTTTTTTTTCCCGGCGTGTGAGGGGTCCTTTGCCCGTTGTTTTTTTCCTAAACCCAACCTCCGCCATCCTGTTATTGTTGTGTGTCACCCGTGGCCGTCTCCCGGCATGGGAGGCGTCCTCCCCCGGGGTGTGGCGTTTGCTTTCCCCATTAATCTCCGTATAGACCATTTTGTGCTGGCCACCACGAAAAAAAAAAGACAAAAACGTCCCTGTGGACATAAATCAACAGATTAAAAATAACGTGACCAAGTGGTCACAAACTGCCCTGAGACCGTGTTGTGTATCTATCCCGGCTGTGGTATAAAAGCTAAAAGGTTAAATCCGGAGACCTCCCATGATCTGCTGTTTCGCTACAATGACCCGGAGCTTCTACAACAGTGGCTTGTCGTTCTCAAAATGAACATCACGCCAGTTGAGATGCTAAAGCGCTACCTTGTCTGTATCAGACATTTCGATGAAGACAACTTCCATTATCCTAGCCAAGGACCCAAAAAAGCCGACTAGAGTATAGCTGAAACGGAACGCTATTCCACGAGTGGGGCCACAGGCCGCGGACATAGTAGAGGTAAGTTTACTAGTGTTTTGCTGATAATGTGTTCATGTACAGGTAGGTTGGGGGAGGGCGCATCATGAAACAACAGATTTGTGTATTTTTTGTAGCATTGGAGAAATTGAGCAAGGTTAGTTTGTTGTCCAAGGAAGTAGACAAACCCTGATCTAATTATTATTATTATTATTAAACCTTTATTTATCCAGGTAAACTGTTTGAGAACAACTTCTCATTTACAAACATGACCTAATGTGGAAGCTCAGATATCATCAAGATCTTTTATGTTGGCATAGCACAATAACTGTGTCCTGTCATACCACATCAATTATTTAATAGATTGCTGTGTTGAATGTGTCTTCCACATTTTAGGCTGGTGATCAACAGTCTGCTCAGGTAATTATTGATGAATCAGACATGATTGGACTCCCTCAGTCTACCCCCACAAAGAGCCAGGACACCAGTGTGATACAGTCCACATCTACGAGCCTGTCCTCAAGCTCAACATTATCCCTGACGGAATAAACTGTGGTTAGACCACGTACCCAGCGTTTTCCATCTGGCACATACATGGCCGCCCTCCAACATGGAATCTTTCCGAGGTAATACATGGTATATAAGTAATACACTGCACAAGCTTTGCATGTGTAATTGATCACTGAATTTATGCTGAATTTGTTTTTCATTGCAAGAAATTGGGTGCTACATCAGCATCTTGCCCTCCCACTCATGCTGCTCCTGTAATCATTTCACAAGTGAGTGCATCGTTTACTTCTCTCCTTCCTAAATATACACTATGTTGACACTGTTTGAAGTCTAAAGTGGAACCTTACTTTTTCGTCATATCTCAAAAAACGTTATCCCTGTCGTTCCATAGGAAGAAGAAGAGGATTCTGTTCATGAAATGAGTACAAGTTTTGGAGAATGCCGATTAGATGACCATAAAGGGGTGATAGAATGCAAAACCGATTTTACCCTGTCATAGTTGTGCCTGCCTGAATTGCAGAAGCCGACTGTCAGACCCCACTGCACGCTGGCTGGAGATACAGCCCAGAGAAAAGGAGTTGATATTGGACAATTGAGCGAGACATGTGGATTTAAATCAGTGGCACAGTGGACTCGCAATGGGCGGTGCGCAGGAGCTTCGGTTCACAATACGTTAACTTTTTTTTCCAATATGGATCCTCAGGGAACAGTGTCGACAGCAGGAGCGATTTTAGGATCTGACCTTTGGGGGGCCCGGACCCCCCTAGGAGGCACTGTTAGGTTGTTTAGCCTGTGGATACAATGCTCAAATTATTATATATTTTTAGAAATATAAATAGAAAACCAGTAGGCTAAGTATTACATTACAATGTAAAGACTAAAAGAAACAAAGTATACAAGGATTATGGTTAATAATTTTAATTCCTTATACACACACTCTATAAATACAGTAAACTACAAATAAATCATGCAATTTTAGTGAAGGCACTGTTTGGTTGTTTAGCCTGTGATAATGACACAATGCTCAAATTATTAATATTATTTTATCAATAGGCATATGTAGAAAACCAGTAGGCTAAGTATTACATTACAATTTAAAGACTAAAAGAAACATAAGACATACAAGGATTAAGACTGAACAGAAGTATTACTTTGCATATATCAATTTTAATTTCTTATACACACATCTACAATATGCTGCAAGTAGCCTAAATATAAAAACAATATTATAATTGTGGCCTATATTTTATATATAAATACCTTTCATTGTGAACCTCTCAGGTTTTTGTGAAAACATTTTTATTACCTCAATTTGCATCGTTTCATCAATCATGTTAAGTACAGCATAAACTTATAGAGTGACTTACATATTTTTTTTGTTTTTTTAAAAACAACTGACTAAAACTAAACTAAAGTTTTTACAATATTTGCATGTCAAATTAACAAATTTGTTTTGTCATGAGTATTACAGTATTTCTGTTTTTGATAGTAATATTTGTAATTTTAAAAGATACATTTGATTATAATCACATAATTGTAAATATAACAAAAACATTCTGTTTAATAGTTTACAAAAGTTCACTGGGATTTAAACAAACTGTTTTTGGGTTTACAATACTTTTCTGTAGGGATTTTACATAGTTTTTATGTAAATTTCATAGTCTTTTTTTTTTTTTTACAGTGTAATTTACAGGAAGCAGTACGGCGTCTTCACAACTCAGAGACAAATTGTAGACACTACAAACCGGAGCAAGGGTAAGATTTAAAGAATATGCTTTCATTGAATGAATTTCATTCATTCTGCTGTATAAGGACATAGATACGTTAATAGATACCGATCTTAACCGTAAATTTTTTTACAGACTAACCTTGCCTCATAACGAGGCCGTGATTTCCTATTTACTAGGAGCTACTGTATGTCTGCAAGTCCAGATTTACATGATGCTGATAATGACGCCATTGTGTGTAAGTAACTTTTACGGTTTTATCCTTTCTTGTTTAATTTTACTGTGACTTACGTTTTTTTTATTCATACAACTCTCATGTAATTGTTTTCCAGCTGCCTGTAAAACATGAGACAGCACGCAGGAGCTTTAGGTAGAAACAACCAGATCTGGCATTGCGGGCAGAAGCTGTGAAGAGTTCAGCTCGGAGTCGGTTGAGAAGAAAAGAGGGTAAGATTAGATCTGTTTTTGGTCAATTTGAATATTTTTCAGGTGCATTCCCCACCCCCCTGCCCCAAAGCCACAATCGCAAAGTCGCTATCATCAAGAGTGGAGATGTATGTACAATAGCCTCAGCATGAAGTCCATTCAAGAGACAGAACAGATGCACAAATGTTTAACATAACTTTATACAATGAATCTATCACAGAACTTGGTGGCTACAGAGTAATTATTAAATGTTTCAATATGTAGCCAATCAATTATCTTTTGACTGTAACAGTGAAATAAAGCAGACAGCTAGGGAAGCTTTAACTTAAAACCAGACATTATTTCTAAAATGCAAAATCATGAAGCAGGCAATTAGTGTGTATGGAGTAAGAGTAAACCACTGGCTGTACTGTTGCATGTAGTTCAAAGTCAAGATCATGTGATCACAATCAACTATATTAACATTTTATGTTGATGCACTACTATATATTATTATTTTATTTTAACAAATGGGCCTTACAACTGGCCTCTTCCTCCCTGTCATCTTCATCCTCCTGATCACTCTCTGCCTCTGTCCCTCTCTCTGAATCTGCAGCCTCCTCTTCATCCCTGTCATCTTCATCTGCCTCCTCCTGATCACTCTCTGCCTGTCCCTCTCTCTGAATGTCTGCCGCACTGCTTGCTCTTAAGGGATTTACTGTAATTGTTGGGGCTTTGTAGATTATAGAGTGTGGTCTATACCTACTCTATCTGTAAAGTGTCTCGAGATAACTTTTGTTATGATTTGATACTATAAATAAAATTGAATCTATAGCCTCCTCTTCCTCCCTGTCATCTTCATCCTCCTGATCACTCTCTGCCACTGTCCCTCTCTCTGAATCTGCAGCCTCCTCTTCATCCCTCACAGTCAATTCTTCTCTTTCACTTATTTCTGCATCTCCTTCTGTGGCCTTCTCCTGCTCTGACCCGCCTGGTCTCTCCAGTTTACGGCCTCATTTCCCCTCCTTCTCTTCCTCCTATGCACTACTCAGAATTTGAATACAAATGATTGGTCTCAGCAAGTGTCCAAGCTTACACTCTAATGTCCACGTCCGTGCATCATAGTCTGTTCCATACGCAGCCCACGATAGGGGCGGCCGATTCCGTCGGGGGGTAGGCTGGGCTTCTCTTCCCCTAACTCCGCGTTGCGATACCCACACTGGAGGCACTGGGGGGATAAAGACAGCTTAGTCAAGTATACACAAAAAGGACAGTTCTTCTCCGCATGCCCAAAGTGGGTAGCTAGAGGACTTTCCTTTACTTATCTGTACACAGGCGTTGAATACGTTATTCAGGTGGCTGCATCCCTCCTGCTGCTGCTTCAGCCTCTGTCGATGTGTCCCGATCTGCACCCCCACACTTGCCGCACTTCCTTCACAGGCAGTCCGTTTCTGCTCCGTGTTACTGCCTCCTCATCCATGTTCCTTCCACTTGTGGGCGTGTTACTGTCCTGCCATTCCAGTCCCTCTCGCTCCGTGGTGGGGGTGCCGCGGGACTATCCCTCGCTGTCGGACCGTCTTTCACTTTCCTGGTTTCCGTTCTGCTGTCGACCACACGTCTCACTGCATAGCATCCTCCTGCACGCCCGTAGAGCGTCAGCACAAGCCTCGCAGATCTCGACCGTCCTCTCGTCCAGCCTCACCTCCAGTCCTGTCCTGTCCTTGGTCCTTTCTGCCACCTGCCCCATGCCACCTGAGGCCCACATTTCACCACTCCTGCCTTGCTGCTTGCTGCTTGCTGCTTGCTGCTTGCTTCCCCCGAGTCTGTTTCCTGTTGTCTCTTTTCACTCCCCCGGTCTCTCTGCCACACCTGTATTCCATCAGTTCATCATTAGTTTTCCCACACCTGTATTCACTCAGCCCATCAGTCCAGGCCGTGCTGCGGCAAAGTCAAGGGAGGGGTCGTGGTCTCGCCATAGTGAACAGTTCATAATAAAACAGAGTTAGACATGCAAATAATGTTTTTTCTGCGCAGAAGGAAGAAAAAAAGAAACAGACAATGGGATGTCTGTCTGAAAAAAGAGGTGTTGAAGTGTAATAAATATAACGACACATACAGGCATCTTAAGATAGAACCTAAACAGAAGGGGCCAGCTTTCTCTAGTTGTTTAATGCAGCTTGCACTTGCGTTGTGTTACAATTTTCAGGTGACACATTCCAAAACGCATTGACTTGTAAAATGAATCTAACGTAGCTTGAAAGCATCTGCGTCTGTGTTTCTGTCCAAACTCATCGCTGAACATTGACAAAAGGGAAATAGAGTACAGTGACAGTTCAGTTTATGAAAAGAAACAGGAAGAGACGGAGAGAATAAGAGGAAGAGAGTGATGTGAAGGGGTGATGGGAGGACTGGTGGTGATGAGATGGCACACGGGGGATAGCAGAGCATGACATCCTGCCCTAAGCTTTCTGGAATTGACAAGGTTACTCCCATCGTCGTCCTCACACAATGACTTTGATATGAAAAAGCCAGCGTCTCCCACTCTGCCGGCGAAGATAATCACTATCATTTCCACCTGCATTAAACCTGCTATTATAGGAGAGGGCCCAAGAACAATATAATAGCTAGGCTTTGTTCCGAGCTGCAGCTTTTCTCGCCTCTGTCAGTAGCTCCAAATTATTCAGCAAAGTTACCTACTTGTAGCCATGCTTGTGACTTTAGTACTACTATGTTTTGCAATTAATGCAACAATACCTTGTCAAATCAATTCTGCTCTACCAGCCAGGATTTCATTGTAAAAGTTCATTGAAAAACATATGGATAAGGTTTCAGAAATAATTAAATTACTTTTATTTTTTTTTATTTTTATCCTCTTAAAATGTTTATAACGCACCAAACGCGTCTGCTGTGGCATTCTGGATTGTAATGAACACGATAAACTGCTCTTGCATGTTGCTGTTGGCATCAATGTAGCGCAGCACAAGCACCAGCTGGCAGTGGGAGGAAATGACAGTCATCTCGTTGGCTTAAATGGCAATAGAATTTGCGATCTTTACCTCCTCCAGAGACCCCAAGCACTGACAACATGCAGTCAACGGCTCGTTCTGTATTGTCTTTGACGTACCTTTAAATCTAGCTGTCTAAAGGTGCTCCTTCAGCACACTCTCTAGCCAACAAAGTCCACCATTCCCCTGAAAATGCCAGGGTTGTCCAAAGTGTCAGCCTTGTCATGGCTACGGAAGGCCAACTCAAAAGCTTGACAAAACTGGGCCTGTTTTTATCTACCGCCTCTTTGTGTTTCCTCACCGCAACCCTGTGGCTGTCGTCCAGCTGCTTAGCAATGTTAACTCTTCCCAATATGGCAGGCTTGACTGATTTATCCCTGGTGTTGTCAAGTTTCCTTACTCTCTCAGACAGGTGTTTCATATCCCTCACTCCGGTAACTGTCCATGCTGGATCTGTCCCCATTGTTTTAAAAAGAAAGCACGGAAAGCAAAATAAGGCATTAGCATGACTGCATTCAGCTAGCCAGGCCTTTTTGGTGTTCCAGCTACAAGAGAACAAAGTTAGCGTTGGGTCTTGTAGGAGTAATTGCTCTTGCCATTGTCATACAGTAAAAATAACTCGTCCTGACTTTAGTAGTAGCTGGCATGGGACAATAAAATAATCGCCCATATCAGACTAGATTTGAGCACGCTGATTGGCTACAATTTATGTCATACTTTCATATCTTCAATGAGCAATTGGCTAAAGTTTTACACAGACCTATTCTGGCTACTCAAGACCAAGCTCAATCTTTTAAGATTGAACATTGGTCTGGGGAGTGTAATGTTTATGATTTATAACATGGGATGTTTTGATGTTATAGTATTCCCACACGTGATGTGTCTCAAGTTGTAAGCAGACGTTTGTTTATTGAGTCTACAAGGGGGTGCTTTATTTTCATTGTTGTGTTGAGACTGCAGAAGCGAGGAAGTAGTCAGAAAACCAAGATAGCGGAACAGAAAATGTAAAGGATTGTAACGGAGATTTATAAGTTCACTAAAGAGTCTAAAAGCTACTTTGCTGTGTCGGAGTTTCATTCCAGAACATTACAGGGAGTCTGCTCTGTGTTTTCTACTGCACAAGTGGGCATAGTTCAAATGACTCTGTACGCAATTGGATAGTCCTTCAACCAATCAGACCAACAATCCGGGTGACGTACTTTGCAGAGCAATGCAAAAACTCCAGGCAGGAAATGTGTCAACAAATATGTTGGTTTGTAGCATTGATCAGCGGTTTGCAGAAGCAGCAATGACATTGAACGATTTTTCGCAAGTTGTGCAAAAAAAACATGAAAGTGAGTGGTATTTACACCCACTCGAGCGATTTGATTGCTAAACTAAAGAAGCCATTGAGCATAGTCTAGAGGCTAAAAGGAATTGGATTGACGGTCGTGCGAGAGAGGTAAATCAGATAGAGTGCAATCGGTGTGTAACAATCATATCGCACTTGGAACAAGATCTGCCCGAGGAGATGGGAAGAAGAGAACGGGGGAGTGACATCTTCATCCACTGGTAGCACTAGTGCTGATAAGAGAGAACGGGAGCCTACTCCCACTAAAACTCAGAGGGATGTAAAAGAATTGTGCCCTAACCCTTTGAGTCCTGGTGGAGCCACTGGGCCTATTGTATGGAGGAGCATAACATATGTAAGCCTATTTTGATCCACTCCAACTTGCTACATAGGCCTACAATATTATTAATGAGTTATAACAAAAAATGTCAACATCTCAGGATATCACAGTGATTTACGTATTGTTGTATCATGCATCATGTTATGCAAGTTGTATGTCGTGTAGTCCCCTCTGACTTTAGATCTATGAGTGAAGTTGGTCATGCCACTGCAACTAGTTGTCATTACAGTTTTTCTCAATCGATTTGGTACATTTCTCCAAACTCAGTTAACAGTTCTCAAAACAGTTAACACAGCAAACTAAACACACTCTTATGAAGCTCAGCGCAAATTCCTTCAGGAAGACTTCTATTTCTCCCTAATTGTATTCAGCTGTTAAGAGGCGGGCACTCTTCAGTAAACCAATCGGAATTGGCCACGAAATCATGATCCAATCACAGAATGACATGTTGCTTTAAATGTCCCTCTCTTCCTATCAGCTGTCACAAAGTACAATACAGTAAGTTAGCATTTCACAGTAATGGCATTGATTGCAGTCAATACTACTGTGAAACTGTTGAAGTTTGAGTTCACACTTTGAAGCAGCAGTATACATAGATATGCCTAAATCTTTTCACTTACAGTAGCATGGAACTTGCAGTAGCCTGGAATTTGCTTTCTCTAATGTCAAAGTGTGTTATAGTATAGTATTTAGATGAATATACTTTTAGTCCCCATTGCCCTGTGAACATCTTTGTAAAAAACTTTTAAAATTTTTACATTTGTATAATTTTTTACATTTGTATATTTTTGTTTGTATATATTCATCTTTGGCTTGGCTATGGGCATTTGCCCTTTAACGACTGATTACTGAGTGTAACACCTTGGTTGAGATGGGTGTAACTTTAGATTGTCACCGCCCGTTTTGAGCACAATCACACCTGTTGATGATCCTTATTAAGGGCTCCATTGCCCATTCTCTCCAAGGACTCTGATGAAGCTGTAACTATACATTGAAACGTTAGTCACTGTTATGCACCTTAAGAAATAAAATCATCAAGTAGAAGACATCTGTGTTGCACCTGCAATTTTTTGCTATTTATTCTGTTGTGTCCTGCCTTGGTTGCACCGGATTGTTGTGGTCTGCAGAAGCGCAGAGAACTCCCCCTTTTTTTCTAGAATACTACAAAGGCTACTAGGACAAGCCTCTTTTGTTCCCTGCTGCACGCTGTGAGAAGAAAACAAGATGACCAGCTTCGAATCAATTAATGCAAGTACTACTGCACGATCAGACATTATCTTACACTGATGAGCAAGGTGCTAACATCATTGTGTCACACTCCTTATTTAAAGATACTTTTAAGCCGTTAGAACCTAACATTCTGTCCCTGACTAAAGAACTGGAAGATCTCAATAAATCAGAGTCCAGATTTCTTTGGCACTCCATAACTCTGTCTGAATATTGGAAAGCCAAGCACATTCCGCGCGGTTTACGCATGAATAAAATCCCGTCATTTGGTCTGGATGACAAATCCTTCATGCAAAAATGGGAACAAATTCTAAACAAATGCTCCCTTGACTTAATGCTCTTGATAATTGAGAAGACCAAGTCTGAACAAGACCAATTAAAAATTGATGTGAAACGGGTAGAAAATGAAATGAAGAGCAAAGTCAATGCCGATATGTTTGCTGAGGTTACAGAGAAAATCTCCTATTTTATCCGGCTTTGTGAAGGATCTACAGACCTATAAGATAAGAAAATATGAACGGGATACCAAAGATTATGCAGACGTCTATGATTGGCAAGGAAAAAAAAATCTAGGTTTTTGCCTTCTTCTAATCTAAATGCCACCATTGTTACTTTTAGTCAGTTAGTTGAGCAAGATATGGCCAAAATAAGTGCGCTTTGTCTCTCTAAAATTAAAAACCTGACAAAAATCCGAATTGGATGCACTATGCTCTTTGGAATCTAGACAGGACATTATTATTCGCCCTGCCGACAAGGGGGGCGCAATTGTTGTTATGGGTTTAAAGAATTATGATTGTGGTATATTCAAATTGCTAAATGATGGAAAATACTATCAGCCTCTTCTATGTAACCCTACCTCCAGCACAAAAAATATGATCGATGAATTTATTGATATATCTCACAAAAAAGGCTGGATAATCGATAAAGAAAAGGCTTTTCTATTGAGTGACCACCCCCATTGTCCAGTATTTTATGGTCTCCCCAAAATCCACAAACGACTTGATGATCCTCCTTTGCGCCCTATTGTATCTGGCATAGGGAGCCTTACTGAGCCTCTCTCACAATTTGTTGATTTTTTTCTTAGAAAATATGTTCACAGTTTACCATCGTATTTGGGGGATACAACTGATGTTTTGAATTTGATTAATGACTGGAACTGTGAAAGTAATGATGTCCTTGTGTCTTTGGATGTGCAAAGTCTTTATACCCCATCACATTGGCCTACTCGCCATGTCGCATTACCTTGCTAAACATCCCATTGATGTTCTGCCTCCACTAGAATTTCTTCTTAATCTTGATGAGATCATTCTATCGAATAATTTCTTTAAATATTCTGGCAAATTTTACCTACAACTACAAGGGACTGCTATGGAAAGTGCTTTTGCACCCTCTTATGCTTGTTTGCTGATGGGTCTATGGGAAGAAAAATATATACATAATATCATAAATAATCCTTTTCATTCCAAAATATCACTGTGGTGTAGATACATAGACGATGTTCTCTTAATATGGAAGGGTACCCCTAGTGAGCTAAATCAATTTTTTATCTATGTAAATTCCATCTATCCATCTTCGTCCGCTTATCCGGTATTGGGTCGCGGGGGGACCAGCTCTAGCAGGGGACCCCAAACTTCCCTTTCCCGAGCAACATTAACCAGCTCCTACTGGGGGATCCCGAGGTGTTCCCAGGCCAGGTTGGAGATATAATCCCTCCACCTAGTCCTGGGTCTTCCCCGAGGCCTCCTCCCAGCTGGACGTGCCTGGAACACCTCCCTAGGGAAGCGCCCAGGGGGCATCCTTACCAGATGCCTGAACCACCTCAACTGGCTCCTTTCGACGCGAAAGAGCAGCGGCTCTACTCCGAGCTCCTCACGGATGACTGAGCTTCTCACCCTATCTCTGGGAGAAACCAGCCACCCTCCTGAGGAAAACCATTTCGGCCACTTGTACCCTGGATCTCGTTCTTTCGGTCATGACCCAGCCTTCATGACCATAGGTGAGGGTAGGAACGAAAACTGACCGGTAGATCGAGAGCTTTGCCTTCTGGCTCAGCTCTCTTTTCGTCACAACGGTGCAATAAATTGAATGTTGTTTGAACATTGTCCCCTCACTCGCGAACAAAAACCCCAAGGTACTTGAACTCCTTCACTTGGGGTAAGGACTCATTCCCTACCTGGAGTAGGCACTCCATCGGTTTCCTGCTGAGAACCATGGCCTCAGATTTAGAGGTGCTGATCCTCATCCCTGCAAACCGATCTAGTGAGTGCTGAAGGTCACAGGCCGATGATGCCATCAGGACCACATCATCTTAAAAGAGCAGCGATGAGATCCCCAGCCCACCGAACTGCAACCCCTCTCCACCCCGACTACGCCTTGATATCCTGTCCATAAATGTTACAAACAGGATTGGTGACAAAGCGCAGCCCTGGCGGAGGCCAACCCTCACCTGAAACGAGTCCAACTTACTGCCGAGAACCCGGACACAGCTCTCGCTTTGGTTGTACAGAGATTGGATGGCCCTGAGAAGAGACCCCCTCACTCCATACTCCCGCAGCACCTCCTACAGTATCTCCCGGGGGACCCGGTCATACGCCTTTTCCAGATCCACAAAACACATATACTCCCAGGATCCTTGCGAGAGTAAAGATCTGGTCTATTGTTCCACGACCAGGACGGAATCCGCATTGTTCCTCCTCAACCCGAGGTTCGACTATCGGCCGAACCCTCCTTTCCAGCACCTTGGAGTAGACTTTACCAGCGAAGGCTGAGAAGTGTGATACCCCTGTAATTGGCACACACCCTCTGGTCCCCCTTTTTAAAAAGGGGGACCACCACCCCGGTCTGCCACTCCTTTGGCACCGTCCCAGACTTCCACGCAATGTTGAAGAAGTGTGTCAACCAGGACAGCCCCTCCACACCCAGAGCCTTGAGTATTTCTGGACGGATCTCATCAATCCCTGGGGCTTTGCCACTGTGGAGTTGTTTGACTACATCAATGACCTCCGCCTGGGAAATTGACAATGATCCCCCATCATCCTCCAGCTCTGCCTCTAACATAGAGGGCGTATTAGTCTGATTCAGGAGTTCCTCAAAGTGCTCCTTCCACCGCCCTATTACCTCCTCAGTTGAGGTCAACAGTGTCCCATCCTTACTGTACACAGCTTGGATGGTTCCCCGCTTCCCCCTCCTGAGGTGGCAAACAGTTTTCCAGAAGCACCTTGGTGCCGACCGAAAGTCCTTCTCCCTGTCTTCTCCAAACTTCTCCCACACCCGCTGCTTTGCCTCTTTCACAGCAGAGGCTGCAGCCCTTTGGGCCCTTCGGTATCCTGCAAACACCTCCGGAGTCCTCTGGGATAACATATCCCGGAAAGACTCCTTCAGTCGGACGGCTTCCCTGACCACCGTTGTCCACCACGGTGTTCGTGGGTTACCGCCCCTTGAGGCACCTAAGACCTTAAGACCACAGCTCCTCGCTGCAGCTTCAGCAAGGGAAACTTTGAACATTGGCCACTCGAGTTCAATGCCCCCAGCCTCCACAGGGATGCACGAAAAGCTCTGCCGAAGGTGTGAGTTGAAAGTCTGTCGGACAGGGGCCTCCTCCAGACGTTCCCAATTTACCCGCACTACCCGTTTGGGCTTACAAGGTCTGTCCAGAGTCTTCCCCCACCCCCTGACCCAACTCACCACCAGATGGTGATCAGTTGACAGCTCCGCCCCTCTCTTTACCCGAGTGTCCAAAACACACGGCCTCAGATCAGATGAAACGATTATAGAATCGATCATTGACCTTTGGCCTAGGGTGCTCTGGTACCAAGTACACTTATGAGCATCCTATGTTTGAACATGGTGTTTGTTATAGACAATCCATGACTAACACAGAAGTCCAACAACAACCAACCACTCTGGTTTAGATCAGGGAGGCCGTTCCTCCCAATCACGCCTCTCCATGTGTCTCCATCATTGCCCACGTGCGCGTTGAAGTCCCCCAGCAGAACAATGGAGTCCCCCACTGGAGCCCCATGCAGGACTCCAGTCAAGGTCTCCAAGAAGGCAGAATACTCCGAACAGTCAGACCCTCTCGTCCACCGGGGTAAACTCCAACGTAGCGGCGCTCAGCCGGGGGCTTGTGAGTATCCCCACACCCGCCCGGCGCCTCACACCCTGGGCAACTCCGGAGAAGAAAAGAGTCCAACCCCTATCCAGGAGTATGGTTCCAGAACCAAGACTATGCGTAGAGGTAAGCCCCACCAGATCTAACCGGTAGCGCTCCACCTCCCGCACCAGTTCCGGCTCCGTCCCCCACAGAGAGGTGACGTTCCACGTCCCCAGAGCCAGCGTCTGCTGCCCGGGTCTGGTCCGTCGAGGCCCCTGACCTTCACTGCCACCTGTGTGACAACGCACCCGACCCCAGCGGTTCCTCCCACCGGTGGTGGGCCCATGGGCTGGAGAGATGGGAGCCACGTAGCTTTTTCGGGCTGTGCCCGGCCGGGCTCCGTGGCAAACCCGGCCACCAGGCGCTTGCCGACGAGCCCGCCATCTGGGCCTGGCTCCAGACGGGGGCCCCGGGCTTCCTCCAGGCAGGGTCAATCCATCTCTACCTCGTTTATTCATTGGGGTTTTTGAACCATTCTTTGTCTGGCCCCTCACCTGAGACCACTTTGCCTTGGGAGACCCTACCAGGAGCACACAGCTCCAGACAACCCAGCCCTCAGGTTCACAGAGACACACAAACCTCTCCACCACAATAAGGTGATGGTTCACGGAGAGGTATGTAAAATCCTCCACTGATTATTTGTCCATTTGATAACCAGTCCATTGTTTTTTTAGATCTCACCATCTTTAAGGACGTTAATAATATTCTACAGTCTACTATTTACCGTAAACCCCTTAGTAGGAATACCCTTTTACGAGCCGATAGCAACCACTCGCCTCATCTGGTCTGTAATATACCAGTGGGTCAGTTTTTGCGAGTCAGAAGAAATTGTAGTACCTTAGCTGATTTTATGTCCAAAGCAGCTCATTTAGTGCAACCATTCTGTTGTGTCCTGCCTTGGTTGCACCGGATTGTTGTGGTCTGCAGAAGCGCAGAAAACTCCCCCTTTTTTGTCTTGTATTTTATATTTTTGAATCCAGTGTTTTTAAATTAAAACTTTGTTGAAACTACAATTACCTGGATGCATAAATGAATCTCCATAGACATATTGCAGAGCATTTTGGCGAGGATAGCCTTAAAGTGCAACGGGAATATGAGAAAACAGCAAGGAAGATGGTGGACTACAGAAACCACATGTGCTTCAATTTAAGATGTCGGCTTCATGGAATTACACTGAAAAGCCTGCGCCTCAGATTATCTCTCAAAGGACACAAAGCAACATGTATTTTGCAGAGAGTACAGAAACAGCTACTAAACGAGAGAATACGACAAGTTCATTTTACTCTGGATGTCTTGAAACAAAAAGACAAACAATTACATCAGAACTTGGCTATGAAACTACCGGCGGCTGACTTTGTGCAACAGGCACGGCTGGCTCAACATAACACAAGCAAGGAGAGACAAATCAAGAAGTTTGACTCCTTATATTCACATGCTCAAGGTTTCAACCAGAGCACTACATGTGCGGAAGAACTAGGGGGGATTGAAGCATCCGGAAACATATCTGACAAATGGGTTAAAAACTTGTCTGATAGAGAACTCACTAAGCCGAAGATGGAGGTTTTGGCCAAAGGTTTAAACTTTGCAGTGGCGCCTCATCACATTCCTGTGATAGAAATGATCACTGTAACCGAATCAGCCATCCGTAACAATAAGATCCCCGAGGATGAAGCTGAACAGATTTGTGCTCAAGTTGCTAACTCTCTTTTGAATGCTAGCCCCCCCCACCTAACCTCAGTCGACATGAGAAAAAGGCTCTGGCATTGCTCAGCAAGGATGAGAAAATCACCATCCTACCAGCAGACAAGGGGAGATGCACAGTGGTGTTGAACACAGAGGATTATCACTCTAGGCTAACCACCCTCTTGAGTGACCACAACACATATGATACCTTAAAGAGAGATCCCACTAATAAATATAAGAAACAGGTTATCAGTTGCTTACAAACACTGGAAAAACAAGGAGTGGTAGATCGCAGCCTATATTAGCGCCTGTACCCATGAGATACCACACCTTGTCTGTATGGTTTACCAAAAATACATAAGGAAAACTATCTCCTCAGACCCATTGTCAGCAGTATTAACTCAGTCACGTACAATATTGCAAAATACCTGGCCACCATATTGGCACCACTGGTTGGCAACACTAATCATCACATACAGAATTCCAAGGACTTTGTGGACAAGGTCCGGGGACTCTCATTGAAGGCAGATGAAGCCATGGTGTCATACAATGTTAAATCCTTGTTCACGAGCGTGCCAATTACATCGGCAGTAGAGACTGTGGGGGAACGATTGTGCCATGACCACACTTTACTTTACAACTCAATCCAGATCAGGTGGGCTCATTTTTGGAGATATGTTTGAACACCACCTATTTTAAATACAAGGATGTCTTCTATAGACAGAAGCATGGCTGTGCGATGGGCTCCCCCATGTCCCCCATTGTAGCCAACCTCTACATGGAGGAAGTGGAGAGGAAGGCATTAGAGACCTACAAGGGAGTTCCTCCGAGCCACTGGTTCAGGTACGTGGATGACACATGGGTGAAAATCAAGACCAAAGAAATCAGTCCCTTCACAGACCATATACATTCAGTGGACCACCACATCAAGTTCACAAGAGGAGCTGAGGGAAAACCAACTCCCCTTCCGGGATTGTGGGATAAGTTTGCAGGAAGGGGGAGAGCTCCAGGTGGAAGTTTATCGGAAGCCAACCCACACTGACCAGTATCTAATGTTTGACTCTCCAGAGCATAAACTGGAGGTTATTTGCACTTTTCGGGCGGAGACTGTTCCAACAAATTGGGAGGCCAGGAATAAGGAACAAAAACATGTGAAACACACACTCACTATCCTGAGTCGGCGTTTGTCAAAATCCAATCCAATCCAATCCAACTTTATTTGTTAAGCACTTTAAAACAACCAAAATTGACCAAAGTGACCATTGACCATTGTCCTCCAATCTATCTATCTCTTCTCCCTCTACTCCTCTATCTTCTCCTCTGCCTACATCCTCAGCTCTTCTTCTCCTGACCTACAAAGCCCTAAATGGTCAAGCACCATCCTATCTAGAACAGCTCTTAGTACCTTATTGTCCCACTAGAGCACTGCGCTCCCAGAATGCAGAGTTACTTGTGGTTCCTAGAGTCTCCAAAAGTAGAATGGGAGCAAGAGCCTTCAGCTACCAGGCTCCTTTCCTGTGGAAACAGCTCCCAGTCTGGGTTAGGGGGGCAGACACCATCACCTCATTTAAGAATAAACTGAAAACTCTCCTCTTTGATAAAGCTTATAGTTAAGTGAGGAGTTGCAGCGTCCGCCTAACCCGGCCCACATTCTTCTCTTCGTAGTCATCAGATTTATTGATCATATAATCAATAATATAGTGTGAGTAGAGGGAGGCAGGCCAGTACAGCCTCTCAATGTTTTCATTTGTTCCCTTTTATATGCATCCTGTCCCAGAACGGCTTGTTACTAACCTAGCTCTGGGGAGTTTACTCCCCGGAGTCCTTATGTTTCTTCTGCGTCCTGCTGCGTCTGCTGCACCCACCCATGCTCTGCAGCGCCACGTTTCATCCCACAACGTCCTGCTGTGACATGAACTACAACGACTACCTTCAAAGTCACTGTTCCACTATCTATTCGACTATTATCGCCATCATACCCCCAACTGGCCCCGTCAGACACCGCCTACCAAGAGTCTGGGTCTGCCGACGTTTCTTCCTAAAAGGGAGTTTTTCCTTGCCACTGTCGCAATAGCCACTGCTAATGCTTGCTCTTGAGGGAATTACTGTAATTGTTGGGGCTTTGTAAATTATAGAGTGTGGTCTAGACCTACTCTATCTGTAAAGTGTCTCGAGATAACTCTGTTATGATTTGATACTATAAATAAAATTGAATTGAATTGAAATCAAAATTCTTTTAATATATTTTTGTCATGAGGGTCCACCGAGTCTACGTGCACATTTTTGTGCAGATGGGACTCACGCTCTAGGAGGAGTTAAAAAAAGTAGGTTTTGCTCAAAGCGAATTTGCTAATTAATTAAAAAAATGAAAACCGTGCCATCTAATGGCCGATTGACACCATATTTGGCATACAGCCTCATTGGCACATGAGGAACAACTCTTAAGTTTTGTGTCCATTGGAATAGCCCTTGGCAAGATAAAACCTTACCTGTTTCCACACCCACCTACAGGATGTTGGTCCTCCATAACTTGCGCATTGTTTTAGCTAGCAAAATTCTTTTGATAACTTTTTGTCACGAGAGTCCTCCGAGTCTATATGCAAGTTTTTGTTAAAATATGTTTTGTAAAGTACAGCCTCTCATCAATGTTTTCATTTGTTTCCTTTTATATGCATCCTGTCCCAGAACGGCTTGTTACTAACCTAGCTCTGGGGAGTTTACTCCCCGGAGTCCTTATGTTTCTTCTGCGTCCTGCTGCGTCTGCTGCACCCACCCATGCTCTGCAGCGCCACGTTTCATCCCGCAACGTCCTGCTGTGACATGAACTTTTTGTCACGAGAGTCCTCCGAGTCTATATGCAAGTTTTCGTTAAAATATAAGTTATATATGTTTATATAAAAATGTAAATGTTGATTTAAATGTTTATAATACTTTCCAAAGTTGTTGGTGATGTTCAAAATCCAGTCAACATGGACATGTCTGGATACCTCATGAATTACTGTTCTTTGTTGTGGGATGGGTAACACAGCACATCATGAATTCATCAGGGCCTTTCCCAGGGAGGTAGTTCATTTTATTTTTCAGCATGGTATGATTTTCTTTATGCGTTTCTGCATGGGCGATATGAGTTTTGGTGAGATGTGTTACAAACATCCTAAGATGTGTGTGTGTGTGTGTGTGTGTGTGTGTGTGTGTGTGTGTGTGTGTGTGTGTGTGTGTGAGGGAGCACACATGTAATGCAAGTCAACTAGATGGTTTAGTAACATTCTAACGAGTGAAAGAGAGTGTGTGTGTGTGAGCACACTTGTAATGCAAGTCAACTACATGGTTTAGTAACATTCTAACGAGTGTGTGTGTGTGTGTGTGTGTGTGTGTGTGTGTGTGTGTGTGTGTGTGTGTGTGTGTGTGTGTGTCGAGGACACAACTGCACTCTTTCTGGCTGCTGCAATGGAGCACCTTGGGTTGCAGAATGCCACAGGTAGTTAACCTTGACAAACAAACATAACTCAGTGACACACAAAGTTGATGTTCTGTATAATTTCATTAAAGTGTGTGAAACTCTACAAGATGGAGAGAGTGGTTATATGACTATAGAACATGACAGTTGTTCCAACATTCCCTGCACAAAATGTGTGATATTGTTACAATATGCATTATCTTCTGTCATAACAGAACACCCAGAGTCCCTTGTCCCAGAAGGCATTAAAAATGGTTCACAAGAAGCAAGGAGGACATGGCTGCACAATGTAATGTCCCAAGTGGTGGACAGATGTCATGCCTAATGACGTCTCAGAGGCTGCAGGAGCTGTAACTGAAGCATCTGCCACGCCAATTCAGAAGACGTTTCCATGTCGCATGGAGGGGTGTTCAAACATGTTCACTTACTTCAAGGCCAGACAAACGCACGAGTGGAAGAAACACAACCTTCCTGAAGGGCCTTGGACCTAACTTGACTGAGCAGTCAGCAAGTCTATCGGAGTACTGAAGGAGGTGGACCACACAAACGCAGAACTTCAGGTGTCAGGGCAAACTGGTGCCCATCATGTTCAGCACGATAATGACATGCCCTGGTGGACATTATCAAGGAAGTTGAACTATTCAAGCACCAGCCAGGCAGGGAATTTGCAGCATTCCCTGGCTTCAAGAAAAACCTCTTGGCAAAGCTTAAGTCCAGAAAGCTTTGGAATTGGATGAGAACCAAAATTAAAAACTGGTGGAATGTATCAATTTAAACATCACATAGTGTAAGATGGACACTGACTGTAAATATTTGTCTTTTTATTTGTATTCATCAACAACGTTTGTTCTTAAAATCTTTTTTTTAAGTTATTCTGCTGTTTTTGTACATTGTCTATGTTAAAAGGTGTTGATTGGCAGTGAGGAAACAGTCATTCTTAAGTAATTTCGACATAATATTTTCATACAGTCATACTAAAAGTAAATATTTTTATTGTCAAGGCCGAGTATTTACAATTATTAACAGTGTTTCAACATCTAGTCTGAGCTCTGCAAAGAAAAGCCAGATACTGCTGGCTTTTCTACTGCAATACATGTTGATAGCATGTGGTCATGCTCCAAATCCTCCTCATCAAAGTAGCCCCAGAGTCATCATGATGCTCAGCAGACTCACAGAACTCAAACTCTCCAAATACCTCATACATTATCCTCAGAATTTCTAGCCTGTGTTGTTTTTTGAATACAGGGAGATTATGTAGCAAAGTTTCATTATGTATTTATGATCAAATATTGCACTGCAATGTTCTTTTTTTTCCCTTTCTTTTAATTTTTTATTTATTTTTGTTGGCCATTTTCGGCCTTTATTTTTGATAGCTGAAGACATGAAAGGAGAGACAGAGGGGGGAATGACATGCAGCAAAGGACCGCAGGTTGGAGTCGAACCCGGGCCCACCGCGTCGAGGAGTAAACCTCTATATATGGGCGCCTGCTCTACAAACTGAGCTGAGCTATCTGGGTGCCCGCGCACTGCAATATTCAACAACTGAATCAATAAGCTCAGTGCTAAATCCTGTGCAAGCTGTGGCACTAGTGTGTTTTCCATAACCAGACTTTCCTGAATTTATGCACAAGATCTCTAATTAGCTCTTGGTTCTCTGAGGTAACTTTTCTATATTGATCAGGTGAAGAAATCTCTTGTAACTCTTCATAGTTGCACAACCTGTAGAGTTATGTATGTTAGCATGTACAACAATGATGTCCAGATTCTACACTTTTTGAATCATTTTCAAAGTTAGAGTAAAGGGCATGTTGAAAGCAGCCATTTCTGCTTTGGTCAATAACTCTCCATAGTGCCTCATCAGTTTGTGGGTGCTGTTTGGTGGCATAGACAACAGCATGTGCCTGTGTGCCATCTCTGCCAGCCCTGACAACATGCTGGAGCATCCACATCATCAGGTACCCCATACATATTAACATGTGACACTTTGGGAAAGTTCACACCCAACCCAAGAGCAGTTGTGGCCACAACTCTGCTGTTGACAGGGAGTGTCTGGCTGTGTAACATTCCTATTATTAGATTGTCACCCTTATGCTCTTGTTCTCCAGCTACCCAGGCATCCTCTTCAAGTTCGGCCTTCAGATAGCAGAAAACTCGCCCAACTATTTTTAATGTCCGGCAATATATAATTAATGGCGACATGTTCAGGCACTCCTCCTTGACTTCCCTAACTATCCAGTCCAGACAGTCCAGGGAATCAATGCCTGATGTTGGTCCTGTTGGGGCTCACAGTGATGGTAGTCGCAGAGTGCAACTCAGAATGCAACTGTTTCTTCACCATGGCTCTTGATTGGAAATCTGCTGATGCGGTCAATGCCAACACAGGTGTACCTAAAACACATAAATGAAACCCATTAGTGAGCAGCAATGGGAGTGTCTAAATATTAGGACATGAAATGTCATAGATTTTTTTCTGTGCACCATGTTGCCTACAGCAACAGATAAAAGGCTTGAAAAAGACAGGACTGACAAGGCCACAATGCCAGATTCTATTTAAGGAAAATAGTCAGTTGGAATGTTATGTTGGAATGTTTTAAAGCAGAGTGTTATGAAGTGGCTACTAGGCTGATTTTGACTAAGGGCACATGTAAAGGGGGGTTTAGGGTTGATGAGTGGTAATAGGAGTAAGGGTGGGGGAGGTTATCAAGGGAGAGAGGGAGGGTTGATGAGTGGTTATAGGAGTAAGGGCGGGGAAGGTTATCAAAAACATACACCGGCTTTGAATGCTTGAATTACATAAATGTTCTTACTGATGTGTCACTGGAATGTTCTTACCTGTCCAGTGACATAGTACACACAGGACAACTAGTATTGTTTTAATTACCTGGTTTAACGATAGACCTAAGTTCCCTCAGCCTGGCGAAGCTCTCTCTGAATGCCATCTGTCCTTTTGCAGCCGTTTCCCTGGTTGACATATATCGGAGCACAATATAAATTTACATAGCAGTCTAACACAACTTTATTTTCAAATCAGGGACATGAGTGCTGACTTGACTCATGCCAATCGCATCTCAATCTCGTTTGCAATTGAATCATTATGACTACATTTTAGTGAATTTTCTTTCCATTACTTACCATTTATAGGTGAGGCTCAGAAACTGTGGTCTTGCTCATGGGGGGACGGCCCTATTCTACCCCCTCTTCCAAACCCAAATTTTTCATGGGCGAAACCCACATACTTAGTGCTGCTGCTCATTTCACAAATGCATGTTCCTTACAAATGGGGCACCATTTGAAAGGGACCTAAACAGGCTTTCCAACGGTATAAGATGTATTGCCAAAAAGCATTGTTACCACAGAGAAATAATCTACCATACACAAATTTCCTTACTTAAACTGAACTTAAAAAAAATCTCTTTTTTTGATTGAAAATCACCTGCTGACATTTTGTAACAACTTTGTTATCTCCAGAATGCAGAGTGGCATTGGATTTGCTTCCATCACTGTAAATCCAAGCTGATCCAAGATTAAAAGAAACCCCTTCATCCAAAACTTGTGAATTTTTAAATGCTCGTCATGCTCAATTAGCTGCTTAAACTTCTCCCCTGGACCCCCTCTTGGCTCAGCTGAGCCTGTTTGGGTAAAATTAGGAAAATGTAAAAATGTACACATCAAACCACAGTCAGTTGCCAGAATAAATGATGGGATATGAGAATGCTGTTGTCCAAGAAAGAAAATTAGAGAACAGCACCAAAGGGCTTGCAGTAATTAAATGTCACTCACAGGGGAGGAGAGGTCACGTGACCCAACAAAGATGGCAGCTTAGAAGATCAACCGTGCACAAACATCTTTTTATTCCCTGCATAGTGGCCTGGACTTGAGATTTCCAACTTAATGTTGATTATGTCAACATCTCATATGATGAAGAATTGCAAAATCTTTGCCCGATCTTGCAAATCGACCTCTCACAAAACAAAAAAGGCCTCAGCACCTGAACGTGTGGACACCAGTAAGATGGCCGACATAGCAAATGTGCTAACAGAGCTAATGTCACTAAATTCCGAATTTGGACTAAAAGTGGACAGCATTGATAACCGTCTTGGAGATGTGACCAATACAATCACCGCACTAGAGCGCAAAGTGGCTGAAGTTAAACATGACGTGTCGGAACATAACGTATCGAAGAAGCGAAGGGCTGAGTGGCTGCGGCAGGGGAAGAACTTGAGAAAGTACAGGCGGAATTGGCTTCAACTGTAAAACGAGAGTGGTTAATCATGGGAAAATGTTATTTTTCTTCACCGTGTGAGGCACAGGAATTTCACCGTGGAATTCCACCTAAAGGATGAACTCTGCTCTTCACACACACAGCAGCCTCTGTTAACTGGTGACATCGGTAAGATGGACTAACGGGACTGGTAATGCATATTTTTTAAATCTGTATGAAATGTAAACTGGGCCCGTCTTATTGCGCTCCCCCCCTGCCGCATTTTGAGTTGACTTTTGATAGAGACATTATCATTATCAAGATTAAGTCTAAAACCTTTAGTTAATTTCTTTTATGTGTTCACCTTATTTATAAAAAAAGATAGATGTTTGAAATGGGGATGGGGGTCAATTTTTACTTTTTAATCTTATAGACTAATCTGTTTCTTTAGACTATCCGGGGGAAATAATTGTTGTTAAAAGATGTGTTGTGCAAGTTGGTGGTGGGTTAAGATTCCAGTTCAAAGGCTCACAAAGACTTACTGCTCCTTTTATTTTTCCAGAACTATATCTTATTCACGAAATTAAAATACAGATAAAAATGACCAGCTGGAATGTTAGGGGGCTGAGAGAAATAGCCAAAATAAAGCAGGTTTTAAACAGAATCCGACAACTTAAGTGCCAAATAGTTTTCTTACAGGAGACGCATTTAAGAGCAGTTGATAGATTACAAAAAAGATGGCCAGGCCAGGTTTTATGTGCCCCATATAGTAAACATGCTAGAGGTGTGCTCATAGTACAGACAACTCCTGTGTTCCAACAGGTATGTCAAAGCAGTAGCTAAGTTTCCATCCACTTGTCAATTGAATTATCTGAAGTTCGGTAAAAAAAACTCATGCGAATAAAGCTGGTGAAAGTGTGTTTCCATCCAACAGCTTTAAAGCGAATAAAAACCTGTGCATAATGACGTCACATGCTGTTTTGCGATTAAATTGGTATATCGAATTGATTTGAGACATTTTAAGGGGTTTCCATTCATTTTTGCACTGAATCGCACAAGATTCAGGCGAACTTTTGCGAACAAAGTTTTGCTAGACAAAAGTAGTTGTCGTTAATATTAGAAGCCAAGCTATAAGCTCCGATGGGCCTTTGGCTGAGGATCTGATCCAGCTCATCAAAAAGGTGGAACTTGCCTTACATTTTCCCTCCGGCACCGCTGCGAGACAACTCTCTTTTTTGAGACATGTATCGCTGTTTGAGCGCCTTCCATTTACTCCGCAGGACGTCCCACGGCATGTCGTAAGGGACATTCTAAAACGCTTAACGTGAAAAAGCTTAACGTGGTTTAATATCTAAACAACGATCAATCATCACCAGATGTATCATGGTCATATCTTGCCTGTCAAAAAAACTAAATCGGAATCCAACGATTATAGAAGTTATCTCACATTAATGTTTTTTTCATCAAGGTGGCCGTATGGCGAGGAAAAAGCTTAACGTGGTTTAATGTACCTAAACAATGATCAATCATCACCAAATTTCACACAGCGTGTGGCCTATGAATGATACAGCTTACTTTGTACTTTTGTAATTGCGGGATCAATAAAGTATAAATTATCAGTATTATTATTTGCATCAAGGAGCAGGCACACTATCAAACTTTCTTGTGAAATATTCTAAAAAACAAAACAAAAGATAACACCTTTGTTTGTAAATGGCCTGCAATTAATTTTTTCATTATTTATTTATTTAGTTGTCAAGTTGTGTTTTGTTAGTATATAACCTTTGTTACTATCTAATAACAATTTTTATTTCTTTTTTAGTTGTTACAGGTATTTACGTAGCCTACAGAACTTTTGTCTTCTGTCGTCGTTCTAGCGTATTACTTAATAGCAGGGCCAGCATGTGTGTATGCATTGGGAGTGAGTGGTAGAGTGAGTGGGAAATTGACGGTGGAAAGCTGTAGCAGGAAAAGTTAAACCTCTCCTTAATTTTATGTTGTTTATGGAGCAGGAGAACCAGGAAATTAGTAGGGGAAAATGCGAAAAATCAGCACAAAGATCCTCTGTGAGTTTCTGCAGCTCTTCAGTAAAAGGTGCTGGGTCAGGGACAACCATCTCAAATGTGAGAGTAATGAGTTAATTTACAACAGATAGTTCTTGAGATATATATAAATATATGTCATATTTCTGTTATCATTACTGCTGTTATTGCTATTATTATTGCTACTGTTCATATCATTCTAATAGACTTGTTGTGGTGTTGAGTGTTTTGTTTCCCTGTTTTTGACTGTTATTATGGTTGTTTGTATTTCTTTTCCTGTTTCCTGTATTTTCCATGGATTGTTTGTTTAGTTTTCCTGTTTTGTATTGTGTATTCTTGTTTGTATTGTGTATTCCTGTTTATTGATGATTTCTGTTTCCTGTTTTATTTCGATAGTCTGGTTTTCTGTCTTGTCTTGTCTAGTTTTACTTCCTGTGTTTTCCCGCCTGTCTGATTGTCCTGCCCCGCCCTGATGTGTTTCACCTGTTGTCTCACATGTTCCTTGTTTGCTCGTTACCTCATGTATTTAGCCTCTGTGTTCCCTTTGTGTCTTGTCAGATTGTTTTGTGTGTGTTTGTGTTTCTGCCCTGTCTGTATGTGCACTTTCAGCGTGTTGTGGACTGGTGCCTTTGTTTTGGATTCTTCCCTGCGTTATTTTGTTGATTTTTCCAGCCTCTGTGCTGCCGTTTTTGGTATTCATAAATCCTCGAGCTCAACGCTTCTCCTGCCTGCCTCTCCCTGCATTTGGGTCCTTTAATCCCCACAAACGTAACAAGACTAAGTCAAAGACGTTATATTAAGAGGTGACACTCCATTGGGTCGCCAATACAACATCTGCGCACAGACGCCGGGCTGAGTCACTGCCATTTTGGATTGAACTGAAGTGTCTGCATTAATGAAGGAGACATGTGAAATATACCATTCCTACTTACGAGCAGGGGCGGACTTTACCATTAGGCAAAGGTCGGCAATTGTCTTGGGCCCCGAGCTACCTAGGGGCCCCATTAACTTAACTTATTTTTACTTTTCGCAAATTATATATTTCTAAAACTCCATTTGCGAAAAATCATTAGTTTCGCAGACCGTAGGGGGGCCCCCCCACCTCACTAAATTGGACTATTCCATTATCTTACTTACTGCGCATCTGCTAAAGTGACAAGGCTGTAATGCGCCAAAAAACGGAGAAAAAAAGTGAGTGCGTGTGCAGCGTGACAGTGTACAGAATAGAGTAAAAATGAAGCGAAACTACTCAAGCGGTGCTGAAAAAAGGAGGAAGCGGAGGAAAGCAAAACATTTAAAAAAAAATTGCTGAACTTAAACTTTTTTTTGATGCCCACCGCTGACAATGACAACAACGCTACAACCCATGCTACAACCACCATCACGACCATGTGTAGGAGGAAACCAATTTCTTTATTAGTGTGGTGAAAACCATGAATATGTCTTTTGTTGACGGCAGAAAGTACCGAGATAGTGAGATTTATAAGAAGGAGACCGAAAAGTTATTGCGTCTTAAGGTTGTCCGTAGCCTACGTCCAGACGCTAACCGTGCGTCGCCGTTTACATCGGGATATTGCCAATTGATTACAAATTCCATGTATACAGGAGTAACTCTCTCTGCTCACGCATGTAAACGGGTTATTCCGAATGTTTCAGAAACCCAAATAGTGACCTTAACCCGACCATAACCCGAAAATTGACAGCTTGTAAACGTAGTCTGTGATAATAATGATGACGACATCTATGATGAAAAAGACGACAATTCCAATGAACAACTAATGAGTACTAGCAGTCATTCTGACCAATGTGTTACTCTTGAACTTGAAGATGACCCAGCACTCTGGCCAAAACATCTCACTAACAAAGAGCGCTGCTCAATAGTGCAGAGAGGCCCAGTTCAGAGCAAGGATGACAGAATTTATCCTAAAAATCAAGAGGGGCGAAGATTTACAAGCAGCAATTATTACCTGCAAATGAAGAATGGAGAAAAAATAAAGAGGTCCTGACTCATGTACAGTAAAAAAAAATGACTGTTATGTGCTTTTGTTGCCGCTTGTTTGGTAACCGAGAAAAGTCCACTCAGCTAAGTGCGGATGGGTTCAATTACTGGAAAAATCTTTCTGCCCACTTGAGACAGCATGAGAGGTCTGCAGAACACATCACAAACATGGATGCTTGGCGCAATCTTTCACAGAAACTACAAACAAACACAGCTATAGAACAGGTAAACCAAGATCTAATTGCTCTTGAAGTAAACCGCTGGAAAGAGATTTTAAGAAGACTTATTGCAATTGTAAACCATCTATCAGAGCACAATCTTGCATTTCTTGGCCACTCAGACCAATTGTTCGAGTCTGTTTGACCCAGTGATGCGAGAGCATCTGAGGAGAATTCAGGCAAAACGGCTAACTGACACCTATTTAAGCAAGCATATCCAAAATGAACTTATTTCCCTTGTGGCAAAATGTACAACTGATGCAATTGTAGAGAGAATGAAAACAGCCAAATACTATGCAGTAATTATGGACTGCACTCCAGACCTCAGTCACAATGAGCAGCTCTCAGTGGTGCTACGAATTGTTAATTGTGCGTTATCAAAGGGTGTCTCCATCCATGAGCACTTTGTTGGATTTCTTCAGGCACTTGACACAACAGGAAAAAGCTTATGTGAGACATTTTTAAGCCAACTAGAAACACTAGGATTGGATCTTTGCAACTGTTGAGGCCAGTCTTACGATAACGGGAGCAACATGGAATTAAACGACAAAGCGTTATATGTTCATGTGGAAGTCACACACTGAATCTTCTTGTCGGTTATGCAGCCAAGTCCTCTGTGACGTCCATCAGCTTCTTTGGGCTGTTACAGCGACTTTACACTCTTTTCAGCTCCTCAATTCAACGTTGGTAAAAGAACACGTCAAGAATCTTACACTTAAAGCATTGTCAACAACCAGGTGGGAGTGCAGAGTTGAAGCTGTGAAAGCGGTTCTCTACCAGCTGCCTGAAATCGTGAAGGCATTAACTGCTCTCATAAAGTACGCCGCAGAGAAACGAGATGCAGATGTTGTCTCAACAGCTGAAAGCATCTGCAAGGAGATGGCCTTTTGTGGTAAGTACCATAGCGTGGTACAATGTGTTGTTCAGAGCCCCAAAGTTTCAGTCGAGACAGTGAGGGAAGAAATCAGGGCAGTGAAAGAATTCCTTCAGGAATTTCGCAGTCATGGATTTCATTCTGCGAAAACAGATGCCAGGGAGAAGCTGGAGGTGGAGATGAATTGGCCTGAGGTGCGTCAGAGAAGAAAAACCAAACAGTTTGAGTATGAGGGAACAGAGCACATTCAGTCAACTGCAGAAGAGCTCTTCAAAAGAGTTTTTTTCTACCTCTAATAGATACAGCTCTTGTCACAGTAGAGAACAGATTTTCCAACATGGAAATCTATGAGCTTTATGGATTTCTCTACTCAGTCGACATAATGAGTAGCACTGAGAAGGAAGGGAAGGATGAATGCTGCCACAGATTAGAGCGGAGGATGGATGACATTGATGCAGAAGATCTGAAGCTTGAGGTAAAGGGTGCAGTTAGGTAATTCCCGCCACATGTCTCATCACCATTTGAGATGCTGGACTATATAAATATAATTTACTTGAAATATATACAAATTTGAGTATAGCTTTCAGACTCCTCCTCACTCTCCCTGTTACAGTAGCTTCAGGTGAGAGAAGTTTCTCATCATTGAAACTAATCAAAACGTACCTCAGATCAACTATGTCACAGGACAGGCTGTCTGCTCTAGCTGTTCTCTCCATCAAGCAGGAAGACACTGGATATGGAATCAGTGATAGCAAGATTTGCTGAGGCCAAAGCTCGCAAGGTCAGATTACAGTGCTTTAGATATGACAATACAGACACTCACTCACTCACACACAGACACTCACCCACTCACTTACTCACTCACACACAGACATTCTCACACACACTCACTCACACACAATCTCACACAGGCACTCTCACACTCACTCACACACACACTCTCACACAGACATTCTCACACATACACACTCACTCACACACAGACACACCCACTCACACTCACACACAGACTCACACACAGATACTCTCACACTGACACACTCACTCACACACAGACACACACACTCACCCACTCACCCTTACGAAAAATAAGTTTTTTCAAGTGTGCTATTAGTATACTAATTTTAAACTAAGAATAAGAGAGTATGCTTTCACTCTACTTTTTATACATTTATCAGAGATATACTTAACAAAATTATACTTAGGTATACTTGGCTTATACTAACAAGTATACAGAAAAGTACAAGTATATTTGACCTATACTTGTACTTAAATCTTTTGATCAAGATACACTAAAGAAAAGTATTCTTTCCTTATACAGAACGTTTAAGTATACTTGGCTTGTAGTTGTGCTTACGCTTGTAGTAGGGTAGCCTATTAAATACTTTTCAGACATATATGCTATTTGCTACATATTTATGATAACAAGTCACCTTTGGGGGTGGAATAACTTGGAGTAAATTGGAATTGAACCTGATCTTTTATGTACAGTGTTATTGACCCACACAGAAACAGATAAATATTTGAATGATTTTTCCTACTTTGGCTGGTCCTGTGTCAGGTGCGACTTATATATCAAAACATATATAACATGTTTTTAAATGTTAATTCATACTGAAAACATTACCGTCTACAGCCGCGAGAGGGCGCTCTAGGCTTGTGACAACTAGAATGCTGCTCTTAAAGACAACTGAGAAAGAAAAGAGATAAACTGCAGGTAGTAAAATATGCAGCCGAAAACGGTAATCGAGCAGCAGAAATAAAGTTTGAAATGAGGGAGAAACTTGTGAAGGACTGGCGAAAAGGTGACTCTTACTGCAATGAAGAAAACAAAGAAATCAAGTAATTAATAAATTAAGTTTACCAAAAACAATTTTTTTTAGGTATCTTCAGGTCCGTGATTTTGTCCGTTCCCAGTTTTGTTCATTCCCCTTAAAACCAAATCTTGAAAAATTGATCATTGTCTGACGGTCAAGCCCCATCTATCGGGTGGTGTCTCCCAGCTGTATACTGCCTCTTAAGGTACAATGGGAGGAGGATCTAAACACAGAATTGACGGATGACATTTGGCAAAGAGCTATACATAAAATATACACATCGTCTATCTGTGCTAGGCACAGGTTGATACAATTCAAGGTATTTAATCGCCTGCACCTCTCTAGGACCAAATTGGCCAAAATATATCCTAATGTGGATCCCAACTGTATGCGCTGTCATCAAGCCCCTGCTTCTCTGGCTCACATGTTCTGGTCATGCCCAAGCATAGGCACATTCTGGTCAGAGATATTTAATACATTCACCTACATTTGTAAAAAGAATATTGATCCAGATCCTATCATTGCAATATTTGGGGTGGTACACAGTAAGGTTGGGGTCTCAAGAGGCCAATCTCAATTAATAGCATTTTCTACGTTGTTAGCCCGCCGACTAATTCTTACAAATTGGAAATCTTCCTCTCCCCCAAAACACTCACGTTGGGTGTGCGAAATTATGTCCTTCCTCCAGCTTGAAAACTTAAGAACTACAGTCCAAAACTCAGCAGAAAGGTTTCAGAATGTATGGCAACCTTTCTTGGATTATTATGAAAATGCATTTGATGCTAATTCCTTAGATTAAAAATGTATGTTCTCATCTCTCCTTGTCTTTTTTTTCTTTGGTCTGTGTGCATTCTCAGTATTTGTATGAACCTTGGATGCCAATCTGCGACGAAAGGGGATGTGTGAGATAATGTATAAAGTATGAGGTTTGTGGATGGGGATGCATTGTATGACATAAGTGAAAGTATGTTGGTTTGTTTGGGTTATGTACATTTAAAACAATAAAAACACTTTGAAATAAATCAACCAAGAAACTGCTGTATAACCAGAAGCAGTTACTGAGATTTCCACATAACTTGGCAATGGCAACACTATATGAAGTTGTTATATTTTCTTGCAAAGGGGGATGCCCAAAACCCATGACACGTTAATTTAGTATTTCACATTTTTCTGTTCTTTGCTTATTTAAATAAAGTTCTTCAACAAATGACTGAACCTTTGCACTTTTAATAGTATGCTTTGCCTTTTCTGGCAATTCTCTCCACAAAAGAAATTTTCTAACTATTTGTGAAGTTCAAGTACCTTGGGGTTTTGTTCGCGAGTGAGGGGACAATGTAGCGGGAGATTGGTCGGAGAATCGGCGCAGCGGGTGCGGTATTACATTTGATCTATAGCACCGTTGTGACAAAAAGAGAGCTGAGCCAGAAGGCAAAGCTCTCGACGATCTACCGGTCAGTTTTCGTTCCTACCCTCACCTATGGTCATGAAGGCTGGGTCATGACCGAAAGAACAAGATCCAGGGTACAAGCGGCCAAAATGGGTTTCCTCAGGAGGGTGGCTGGCGTCTCCCTTAGAGATAGGGTGAGGAGCTCGGAGTAGAGCCGCTGCTCCTTTGCGTCAAAAGGAGCCAGTTGAGGTGGTTCGGGCATCTGGTAAAGATGCCCCCTGGGCGCCTCCCTAGGGAGGTGTTCCAGGCACGTCCAGCTGGGAGGAGGCCTTGGGGAAGACCCAGGACTAGGTGGAGGGATTATAGTAATTCTGGTCTTGATCTTATCCTGCAGTAATGTATATATGCCAAACACAAATAGAAACAAATGATTCCAAAATCTGCCAGGGAGTATTCCTTTCAATACAGGAAGAGCATACAAGAGGAGAAATGCTCGCCACTCTGAAGCTTTCCAGAACTTCCTTTCACTCACTGACCTTGGTGTCCTAGTTATCTCAACAGGAGGTTTTATTGTTACAAGGCGCAAGTCAATTTCTTTCCCAACGTACCAGGGTGCTTCACTGTTCACTGTATCAAGCCACAACGTAGTCAGTTGCCGAGTGACTCCAAGGCACACATTGTGTTGGTATTCAGGAATGAAACGATTTATCATTTGGAAGTGACTAAGCTTCATTAATGGAGATGGCCCTT
Source organism: Perca flavescens (assembly GCF_004354835.1). Taxonomy (NCBI): domain Eukaryota; kingdom Metazoa; phylum Chordata; class Actinopteri; order Perciformes; family Percidae; genus Perca; species Perca flavescens. Next base: position 6,672,992 of record NC_041348.1, read on the forward strand.
TTACTCCAAACACCTGCTCATTTACTGAAGCTGACATTGCATGACTGAAATGATCTCTGTCATTTCGAAGTGGGGGTTCAGGTCGATCGTATGGATAGGATTTACCACCTTTGTGATAACAAAAGTCACATCCATAAAAGCCATTAAACGGCTTTGTGTTACGAAGCAATGGACGAGCCATTGAATCAGAGCTACAAACCAGCACAAACACTTTAGAAACATGACCGTTTCCCTGTACAGCTCGCCAGTCAATACCATCAGTCTCTAATAATGAGGCTTCTTTAACAAATGGTGTTAGTAATGTTAACATGGATGGTTTATTTGCCCCAAACCATAACACTGACATCAAAATGTGCTTTTTCCTCACTTCTGGTTCAATTACCTGACACTGAATTGGCCAAATGCTGCATTTTGAACTTTTAAACACTGGTGCGCCATCACAATTCCAAATTAGCATCAAGTCATCTTTTCCAAGAACTCCACTGTCACTTAACTTTTGATACTCTTCACCAGACTGTATGTCAGAGAGAACCCCAATGGTTCTAGTTTTTTCAATAAGATTGACACCATGTTCTTGCAGAAGTTGCTTAATCTGTGCATACAGGGGCAACACAAGAAAATAGAATTGAGAGAGAGCGAGCGAGAGAGTGAGAGAAAAGCTGTAAAGATGTGAGCAGCAAAATGTATCAGGAATATCAGTTCAGCATTTTGTCTTTTATTTTAACAAATGTAATTTTCTAGAAATTCTTGATGTAGATAACAGCGAAATTGATAAAACATTTGTATCATATCCTACAGAGTTGCAAACCCAAAAGAAAGAATAGTTACCGTTGTGTACCTGTGTTCAACTTTTGTAGAGTCTAGTTACCCACGTTACATTACACACTCAGACAGTAAACTGTGCAAACTTAATAAGTGGAGCTAACTGCCAAAGATGTGGCCGTTGTGCACATCTCCCGCTTGCTGAATCCCAAAATGCTTTTCAATGCAGTCGCGCTCCTCTCGCGATAGTACGCCGTGCGATCCGTTTGCGCCACTGAGCTGTGGTTCACGCGTATCTCACCTCATCTCAACGGTTCAGCACCTTTGATCTCACCTATCAGTCACCGGTTGTAAAAACAAACTTAGCTATTTGTCAGTGTTTACACTATTTATCCATCACAATGGCATTTGCCATATATTATTTCAAGGACAAGACCATGGAAGTTGGAAAAATTGATTGGATGAGTATTGAAGACCAGCAAAAATCTTCAAAAATGATCACACAGTGCCCCAGACTCGAGGATGAAGATGGGTAGATTAATGTAAAGTAGAACAAAGGCAGAAAAAAGAAAGATGGTCCTGCCATTTTTCCTGCTAAGGTGTTAATGTTCGGTGATAAGTACGCTAACGTTAGCAGTTTACTTAATGTTAATCTGTCACCTAGCTTGATGGTTAGCTTCAATCATTAGCATAACTTGGTCTGTTCTGTGTTTTTGGAAGCTAGCTGGCTAATAATTTTAAATATTGGGTATTTTAACAGTAAATTGCCAATAAGCTGTCTGTTAGGGAGAGCTCAGAGATCCTACATAGCCTGATGACCTAGTCGGCATTTTCGTTTGCTCAGTGTACACAAACCTTTTCACACAGACAACTACAGTGACCTCTGCAAGAAGAGGGAGGAATTCATAAAGGGAAGACATCTGGAAACAAACACTCAAGAGGAAGACAAAGCCAAACAGTAGGTGGATGAAGGATGTGGAAGAGGATGAAAGACCAACAAACAGGTAATTTACTTACTCATTATTGATGTGCAGAAAACTGAAACTTCATATTTGCAACAAGTTGTCCATTCATTCCAATAAAGAGTATGAGAGAATTGTGCCACATTTAAGGGTTTTTACGTCACTAATTAAAAGTAATGCCATTTTCACTGTTATGATTGCTTTATAACAGTAATATTCAACAGGGGGACCTCAGAGTAAGTGCAGGGGTGGCCGCCAAATTATGTCTAAAATGTTTTAGAACGTTTTTTTTTTTATTCAAATATGTCTGAAAATATACAATAATATGAATCCAACCTATTATTAGGAAAGATAAGTTGGCCTATTTGTGAAAAAAACATTTAATTTACACATATGGACAACCAGCGCAACGTCATAGAATGTCCTGAACAGATTCACGGCCACTTTTAGGGGAAAAAAATTCCAAGTTACTCATAGACGACAACAGCGTAACGACAGAGGAAATATAAATCACTCCAAACTTTTACTTTAAACATTGAATTAATAACTATGCTGAAAGGTTGCTGAGTAGTTTCCCAGAGGAAAATTGTATTGCTCAATGGTTGCTATTCTACAGCTCAGGAGACAAAACTGTAACTCTCATATCAGCCTCGTTTTTATTTCAATTTTGTCTGACCCATTTCTTATATGTTGCTCCTAAAATTCACTAGGAGAAATAGGTGATACAGCGCAATATTAGCAGGAGTCATAGTTGAGACGTGATGGAGATAACTTGCTCAGTCTCGTTATTGGCTCATTTTGTTCACCTTAAGAAAAGAAAATGAGCAGTACCAGAGCTAATATTGAGCAATATATGAGTCATATATTTATATATCTATAAATAAAAAATAAAAAAATAAAAAGGAAAATTTCAACAAATGGACCCTTTAGTAAATGTTAAGAAGGACCTTACTCTTTAACTAAAAGGTCTATCTCTGTAGTGATCCTTTCCATAATGTTGTCAGACACTTTCAGTTTACACTAACGGACGCTGAACATTTACAGCAAGAACTCGAGATATGTCCACCTCTCTGGTGTGCTACTTTCAAGAATGTATATTGTCCATGTCTTTGTGGTCCTCATGCAGCATCCATCTAGAGTTCCGCAGCGCATGATGTAGGCTAGAATAAAAGAAAGCACAAATTAAAGATAAATTCCGCTTGCATACTGTAACCATGGTATGGAAAATCCTGACTAAATTGTTACCAGGGAAATAGTCAATGTCCAGTTTTTTTTCCTGATCTCTCACTCTCTCACTCTCTCTCTCTCACACACACAAACACACACACACACACACACACACACACACACACACACTTTTAGGGCTGAACGATTAATCGCATTTGCAATATTGCGATATGTTTAAACATAGCATTTGGTCATGTGACTCGTGAGAGCAAAGCAGACCGCACTCTACAGAGAAAGCATCCCCTTGGCATGCTAATGCTACACTGTGCCTTGACCTGTTGTACAATGGCCTCAGGCTCGACAGAACCTGACACTGCGGAAACTTAAGTCCCAAAAAGGAACCGTAAGTCAGTTGTGTGGGACTATTTTGGTTTAAAAAAAAGAAAATGATTTGCAGCTTCAGGTATTGTGCAAAACCTGTCTTGCTAAAGTTGCTACCTCACAGGGCAACACTATGAACCTGTATCAGCATTTGAACAAACAAGACAACACAAAAGCCATCTATGACAGTTGCATGGCTAAAATGCTGAACACCAGTGTTTCAAGTAAGCAAAATACCTTCAGACAGGTATCATTGACCGAAATGTTTGAAAGCGAAATTCATATGAACATACTTCAAAACGGAAGGAGGAATATACTCGAGCAGTAACGGAGTTTCTAGCCAAAGACAGGATACCCCTTAGTACGGTGACCAAGCTTGGGTTCAGGGCTTTAATACATACACTGGATAAGTGGCACAACATTCCCTCCCGCACACATTTTCAGGTCGCCATACCGGAGCTACACAAAAAATGTAAACGGAGAGTCTGCATTTTGTTACTTGCACTCGCTCGTCCTTAAAACCAGCAACTGGTTTTCCTAGCAAAAAACCTGTGAGCTACTGAGAACTGTTATGGAAGTTTCCTTTGCAGCAGGGGGGGAAATTTCAGAGTTTAGTAAATTGAAACAAATAAGACAGACTGAGACTAAAACCAAGTTGGGTTTTTGTATTTTTTATTTTTTATTATATTTTTATTATTTTTTATTTATATTTGGAAAACATGATAGTTTTGGGGTGACCTTGTACCTTTATCGGTTCAGGCAAACAGAGCTCAAAAAATGTTCCAGACTGGATGTCTCACAAAGTTAGAATCAAAATCTACATGTGGAAAATGAGATAAACTCTTTCAGCATTTGTGAGAGAAGTAAAGTATGAATTAAACATAAAAATATAAGGAATTGTGCTTAAATGTAATTTTCCCATTACATTCCACCCTTTTGATTACAACCTAATCACAATACACAAATTACTTTAATGATTACATATATATTTTTTGCAAATAGCGTCTTCCATGTCCATGTCTTCTATTGTCAGAGGTTGCTAGCACTTGACAAATCGTTGGAAACAATCTTTACCATTGTTTCGTGTGTGTGTGTGTGTGTGTGTGTGTGTAGTCCCCTTCTTGGCTGTTTTGAGCCTTTGTAAGAAGGAGCATTTAAACACACTGCTTTTCAAAGTTTGATCTATGTCATCATTGATTCAAAAATATTGCTTAAATGGGTTTAGTCAATTAAACAAGGTTCATACAGATAGTTATAGTAAACATTTTCTGTTACCACCAATATTCCATTAAAAATATGTACTTAAGGTACAATAAAAACAGCAATATCGAAAAGTCCAACCATTTTTTGAAACTGGAAACGATCAAAGCAGTTTTTCTGTCAATCAATTAATTGATTTAGCAACTAATCATTTCAGTTGGACTTGTAGGCCTATATATTGGTCGGGCAGTTTGATGACAATAAAACATATTTCATAAACATATGTTTTGTGTACAAAAATCCTAATTCTTTTTAACCCAAATATGTCAGAACAAATAGCATCTGTAAGCATTTGACAAAATTCTGATACTAACTTTTTTGTCTTTGAAATCCAAATTAGTTATTCCTAAAAATTACATAATTTGTCTTTGAAATCAAAAACCAACTGTTTGTTTATCACCTATATGACATAAGAAAGATTTTATTTAGCCCCCAGTGGGGAAATTCCCTCAGATAAAAGCAAGAAGTAGGTCAAATATAATTGACTTCTGATTGAAAGTAACTGTTAAACTTAACTCCTATACAATCCATCAATAGGAAACCTATTATCCTAATTCAAAAGTACTTTTAGCTCTCTGGTACCAGCAGGAACTGGCCTGAAAGGCAACTTCTTGTTTTTTCTAAACTTTTAGGCATTTGAGTCAATTCAAGTTTTTATGTTGGTGTGCTGAAAGCTCAGAGACACAAGGTCTTGTGGCAGACTCCTCCTCGCTGGACACGCCTGCTGTAACCTGAGCCAGTCTCTCATAGACTGGCATCCAGTGCACTTCTCTCTAAAGAACTTGTTTCCTCTAAGCTTTTCCTGACTGAATTGTTATCCCTTCTATTTATAAAGTATACTAGTATATTATATATTATTATCTTTATGGTATAAAAGTATTATCTTTTACTATTTATAAGAGTTATCTTTAACTTATATTATATTTTACTTTTCATGTAAACATATAAATATGAGAGTAAATATTAAATGAATATGTGTATACCATTGTCTCAGTACATTACTCATAATGTACATCATTAAGCAGTCACATCAACATTAAACATTTTCATTCAGATATTTAGTCTTAATCATATCTCCAAGTTGTTGATACATTTAATCATCATGGTTTCAAACCCCATCTCAGCACTTACACAAAAATAGTTTACGGATGTTTATGTCAGACTTTACCTAAAGCCAAAGTTATTTCTATCAAATTTTCATCAATCCAATTCAGATTCGAACAATGAAACGTACTTTAAACATTTCCTGACACATCAACTGAATACTTATCTTAAAGTACTTCTAATTATCTTCTCCTAATAATGCTTGTATTTTCAGAATATGAGTCTGTGTTAGGGCTGGGCGATAAAACGATAACGATATGTATCGCAATAGAAACATAATCAATATCAATAGAAAATGCGGTCGATAAAACGTTCGATAACTTGTTTTTCTTCATCAGAAGAAACCAGAGGTTGTGAAGCAAGTTTGGTTGCATGAACAAAGGCCCTCACTCTCTGGCAACCTAGCAACGTAGGGAGTGACACTCTAACAGCCAATCATGTAACAGTATCATGTTTGGTTGCGCCACATCGCTGTCTCGTGTTCTTCTATAACAGAACCGGCGTGGAGTGGAAAGTGAGTGCCGCAGCGAGCGAGGAAATCGTTGATAAAACAGGAAAAGTCAGCATGGCAGTTTTGGGGATTTTATAAGTCTGACCGTAGTCAGACCAATGCCGTCAGACCGTCGTCCCCACCAACACTGGTAATACCATAAACTTGTTTTACCACTTTAGCCGCGCTCACACTTTGGAGCACAGCCGTATTCGCCATCAACGTCTAAGAACATTTGCAGCTACAACACGGCACAAGCAGCAGACCACCATGGAGAGATACTCTGCATCAGCGCCTTACTAAACACTACAAGCAGCAGACCACCATGGAGAGGTACTCTGCATCAGCGCCTTACTAAACACTACAAGCAGCAGACCACCATGGAGAGGTACTCTGCATCAGCGCCTTACTAAACGCTACAAAGAAATAACGGAGGCAGACATGCTGGGCACTGTCCAGAAGCCAGGTTACCAACCTAGCACTAAACCTGCAGAAAATAGTTCCTTCTCAGGTTTCTTATATTTAGCTAACACTTTGCACTATTTTATGACACTTTATTAAGCATTTCTTACTTATTCTTTAATTTTGCACCTTAATGTTAAGAGATAATTGTTAAGTGTTTATTGTGATTTTAGACCTGTTTACATTTTCCATGTTTTCCATGGTTGTGTTGACATTTCTGCTTTTATAACTGAGAGGATTATAATCAGAGCAGGGTTAAGTTTAAAATAAAAATGTTTAAATTTAATATATTTTTCTCCTGGTCCTTATTTTAAATAGGTCATAAAAAATATCAATAATTATCGATATCGACCGATATGAAAAACTTATATCGTGATACAGTTTTCAACCATATCGCCCAGCCCTAGTCTGTGTGCTACTTAACTTCACAATGTGTCAGATGTGTCAGAGCAGAACATTCTCTCGCCCCCCCCCCTCCTTCTCTCAGTCCGTCTGCTGGTCCGTACCTCCAGACAGTTTTCACCGGTCCTGCAGCTGGAGGGGGAGTGAGATGGACGCGACTGACACAAATGAGGCGCCGTGTGGCACAAAACAGAACTCCAAAAAGCATTATTTGTTCTTTAATCAATATTATCACTTGGAAAAGTGTCTACTTATTTTAATGAATATCAATAATTATAAAACCGCATTTCTTTCTAACCTATCAATTGTCCCTAAATAGCAAAAACAAAAAACAGTGCATCAGTGCAAAGCATTTCTTCATTGCATGAAGCAAGTGTGTGTGTGTTTTTTAGCAGTACCTTCCTTATCAGCTTTTGGACTCAGTCAAACAGAGGGACAAGTGTTGTTCTCTGTCTGAGGTGTTTTTTGCTTTTTCTTCGGGCATTTACATACCCAATGTCCAAAGTCCTTGCAGTACAAACACTGGTCTCGGTTGTAGGGCTCATTATTTTGCCCACGGTACCCGCCTCGGCACCTTCTGGCTCGACCATGTCCGTTGTGGGAGCGGCCTTTTTCGGGTCCGCGCTCCATATGTTGCCCACCAGCCTGTTGTAACATACAGACAAACGCTTCAAACGTGGTTTTCTCACGTACTCGTTGGTCTTTCCACCCGATGCAGGTGTGACTGATGTTGTCGGTCCTGTCCGATAGTTGAGTCTGTGTCCTCTTCGTCCCTCCATTTCTCCAACTTGTCTTTCTGAACTGATGAGGAGGTTATTGGTGTATGTGTTTTTGCAATCTTTCCCTGAATCATACCTTTAGTTTTTCCTGTACTCAGTAGCTTTAAATCCTCTTAATTTTGTTTTTTTCATTAGTTTTTTCTCTTATTCTCCTAATTCCTGTTTGAACAGTTTGAGTTTGTACGTGCTAAAAGACCCATTTTCAGGAAAAACCGTAAGTTTTGGACCAATACGGCAGACACCCCAGGCTTTTTGAGCCGTATTTTCGCACCATGTCATCCACCACGGTTTCCGTAGGGACGTGTGAGCTGGATCTGCCCGATCCGTTACCCATTTTACTGGGAAGAAGTACTTCTATCCTACTTACAATCGTCACTGTAAGGCCCGGTTTCTATTTTATTTCGGAAAAACCAAACACAAAAAAACCTAACAGTTTCTGAAAAACCGTTTATTAGATTTACTTCAAAACCTAATTAGATTTGTCCCCCGAAAATCTACAAAGCAAAGTCACACCCGTGTGTGGATCAGTTTTATGGTGCAAAAATACTGCTGGAGTTCTCACAATTAGGTATCTTCACAATCTTTAAAAATACCAACAAAATCTATACAAACATCCCCAAAGTGGTTATCCTATTTTAGTATCCAACGTCAGTATTTGTTTCTGGAAGTTTACTACAGCCAATTCAAATTACTCTTAATTCAATGAGGCACATGATCCCCCATCCTCGCCGCCATTTGTTATGGAAGTTTCCTTTGCAGCAGGGGGGGAAATTTCAGAGTTTAGTAAATTGAAACAAATAAGACAGACTGAGACTAAAACCAAGTTGGGTTTTTGTATTTTATTAAAAAAGATATATTTGCAAATAGGATCAACATGATTTCACAAAAGGCCGCAGCCCAGTGTGGAGTCAGTTTCTCAAATGAGTGAACAAGAACACTAGGCTTATTTGCATCTTCAGAGTGACAGCACACACGCACTTGGCTTAGTATGACGCTACAATTTTGACAGGCAATCTGATACACATGAAGACAATCAGAGAAATGCAAGAGACATCTTGGAGTCATCTCACCTCCTCCTCCCTGTATGACTTTCACCCCCCAGTTACATCTTAACTGGCATGGGAAAACATGAGATAGTTTGGGGTGACCTTGTACCTTTGACGGTTCAGGCAAACAGAGCTCACAAAATGTTCCAGACTGGATGTCTCACAAAGTTAGAATCAAAATCTACATGTGGAAAATGAGATAAACTCTTTCAGCATTTGTGAGAGAAGTAAAGTATGAATTAAACATAAAAATATAAGGAATTGTGCTTAAATGTAATTTTCCCATTACAGAACCATACAGTAGGATGGCTGGTAGTGACACACTCACTGTTCTCTTTAGTCTGCGTGGTGTGTTGCTGTTACTGACTAGAGATAATTATGATTAATATATAAATATTAATGTTCAGACAGTGATTACATTAGAGTTACCTAAATATTTTCAAAGAGGTATATGCAGGTATATGTTCGTTTGTTTTCTGCACTTTTGTTTTTTTTTTTTTGACTGGAGATCAGTAAAATATATACACACACAACAAAACAAAAATGCAGAAAATAAAAAGGAGAACATATCTGCCTGTACCTGAAAATATTTAGGTAACTCAAAGTTAAATGTAATCACTGTCTGAACATTAATATCTAAATATTAATCGTAATTATCTCTAGTCAGTAACAGCAACACACAACGCAGACTACACAACTGCAGTGAGTATGTCACTACCAGCCATATTGATCCTGATTTCTCACCATTAGCAACTCCCGCTCCGATCCAGCTCCATTCAGTGTACTTCATACTCACATCAAGTCTATCCATCTATCCGGTGCTGAACAGACGCTCTCTGTAGCCTTGTACCCAGGCTTGGTGACCGTACTAAGGGGCATCATGTCTTTAGCGATACACTCCGTTACTGTTTGAGTAATGTCCTCGTTCCGTTTTAAAGTACGTTCATATGGGGTTAACGTTCCGCTTTCAAACATTTTGGTGAGTGATGCCTGGTGTTCGGCATTTTAGCCACGCAACTGTCGTAGATGGCTTTGCGTTTATTTTAAGTGCTGATACAGGTTCATAGTGTTACCCTGTGAGGTTGCAACGCTAGCAAGACAGGTTTTGCACAATACCTGAAGCTGCGCATCATCATCTTTTTTTAAACCAAAATAGTCCCACACAAGTCAAGTGACCAAATCACAGCCTTTGTGATTAGGAAGTCGCGTTTTAACATATCGCGATATTATTGCAAATGCCATTAATCGTTCAGCCTCAGAAAGTACCCATGACTGAAACGTTGACAAACTATTTAGAGGTGAAAGGTGTGTGTGGGAATTTTCTCTCTTTTTGAATGGATCTTTGGGGGATTTAATTCCCTGCACCACAAAGGAAACCAAGCAAATGGTGTGTGTTGCTGTCTATTCAGTTATTAAATTAATCGGCAACTAGTGCATGTGGATGTTGTAAAACAAAATGATTTCAATATTAATAACTAGGTTCAAAGGATTTACTGTGCTGCAAATCAAGTAGCTTTTTAACTTGTATTTATAATTAATTTAGGTTTTCAGGTAGTGTGGCCCTAATCCTAGAAACTAAATATGTTAGATTATTATCATAATATCATCCAAAATAAGTTAAAATTAAGAAATATTTATTTAAAGAAATAACATTACATTAAAAAGATGTGCAGTAAAATGACAATGATTCACTTACCATCCTGGTCATCTTTGGGTGAGCCGGGGTCTGGTTCATACAGTCTCATCTTCTTCGGAGGTATCCGTGCTCTTTTAGGCATATCTTTTTTTTTTTTTTTTTTTTACAATTTTCCCCTTGGCAATCCATTCTGTGAAATACATTAAAGTACAGCCCATGTAAATGAAAATGTAAATGCAGTTCTAGGTTACTCGTCGTCTCATAATTTTTTTTTATTTTTTGTTTTACTTCCTTCCTTTGACACACTGAGCTGCTCTCTCCTCTCCCTTTCTATTACCATTTGTGTGCATCCCGTCCCAGAAATGCTTGTTACTAATCCTAGCTTCCTTCCCTAGTCCTTATGTTTTTTCCCCCAGCGTATATCCTTGGAGAACGTTGGCACCAAGATTCTGGTTGCAGCTGTCGCCGTGGTCCTGCTGCACTCCATGCTGAGCTCAGCGGCGTCCTGCAATGTCATGCTGCGTCCTGCTGAACCCTGCTGCTTCCTGCTACGTCCATCCATGCTCTGCTGGGCCACGCTACATCCTGTAATGCCCTGCATCGCCCTGATATGACATGAACTACTACAACTACCATTTGAAGTCACTGTTCCGTTATTAATTTGACTATTATCGCCACTGTTCATCACACCCCCAACCGGCCCGTCAGACACCGCCTACCAAGAGCCTGGGTCTTTCCGAGGTTTCTTCCCAAGAGGGAGTTTTTCCTCGCCACTGTCGCACTGCTTGCTCTTGAGGGAATTACTGTAATTGTTGGAATTGTTGGGGCTTTGTAAATTATAGAGTGTGGTCTGGGACCTACTCTATCTGTAAAGTGTCTCGAGATTACTCTTGTTATGATTAGATACTATAAATAAAATTTAATTGAATTTTATTTTACCTTTATTTAACCAGGAAAATCCCATTGAGATTAAAAACCTCTTTTTCAATGGAGTCCTGGTGAAGAAGCAGCAAAAGAGTTACAAACATACAATAAAATTACATATACATTATGAAAAACAATTACAAAGGACTCAAGTGCTCTCAATCTGGATTTAAAAGCGTTCAATGAAAGTAATTCAGTCAATTTCCAATCTCTTTGCAACATGTTCCATGTGTGGGGGGCTGAGTGAACAAAAGCCCTTTTTCGCAGTTCTGTATGGGCAAGTGGAACAGCGAGCAACAAAAGATAATTCGAACGCAAACAGTAACACATGTAATTATGAGCTTACTAGAAGTTCCTGTAAAGAGGACAGTAGTTGCATTTTGGGAAAGTTGATGTTTGTTGATTTCTCCTCAATGCCTGGTAATCGTGTTTGCTGCACATTTCCCAACATACTTGAACTGAGCATATTTTGAAGTCAAAGAGGAGGTCATATTCTGAACAGAAGAGCCCATGATTTTTGCAACTAGTTCAAATTTCCTATTGAAAATTAGAAGTCTAAGTTGATAGACAAACATGACATATTTGTATTGAGATGCCATACCGAAACAAATACTAGTGATCTCGCAGTGGTATTATTGTAGGCATATCTGTTGTCACCTATAAAAGGTCACTTTTGGGCCCTGTATCATAAGATAAAAACATCTGAATATACTACATTTACACCAGTTATAAGATTTTGGTCAATTTTGCTTCGATACAACTAAAATGTCTAAAATGACTGCATTACATGAAAGTGATCATTTTATGAACTTGAAAGACAGTTGGAGCTGAGTGATATTAATGTCAGACTAACTGGTTATCATCCTCGTTACCAATTCGCTGTTTTCCATGTGTATTTGTCCTATTCAAGAGCAAGTAATATTGATAGGCTATATTGATTTTGAAATATGCTGTGAAAAATTGCTTTTGTCTGCATTATGTAGCCCCAATTTTCACCATGTTTATCTATATATGTATATGTATATGTCATGTTTTTTTAAAATATTGGCACATTCTAAAATCGGATCCTGAACTTTCACATGTTGTGAATGACTTGCCGCTCTTTGTATACAAACGTGAGAAGAATCTCAGAGATCTTCTAGTTCACGCTGATTTTGCGAAATACAAGCTAAGGAGAACTTTGCAAAGATTATTAAACCCATTATCAACTGGCAACTACCGTTGTGGAGGATGCGCACAATGCAACAACACCAAGACACAGAACTTTCGCCATCCTCACAATAACAAGATCTTTCCAATTAAGAGTGTCATCACTTGTGCCTCCACTCATATAGTGTACATTTTAATGTGTTCATGTGGTCTGGTGTATATAGGTAAGACCATAAGGCAGTTAAAACAACGCATTAGCGAACATAAGCACTCTTTTCGCAGAAACGACCGGGATTACCCGGTCGCGGTACACTTTAATGATCATAAGCATGACATCTCATCATTGCGCTTTTGTGGCATTGAACAAGTCAAAAAGGGGGGGCAACCACGACTTGCTACTAAAAAGACTCGAGGCATATTGGATATTCACTTTGCAGACGCTATCGCCAAAAGGCCTTAATGATGAATTTAATCTCAATATTATGCTGTGCTAATTTGATGTTTTTTCCTTCTGTTTTCCTTACTAGTTTATCCTCAGTAACTGTTTATTTTACACGTGAATATGGACTGCTACGATGTAATTTAACGAATGTGATAATCCACTTTTGAATGGACTGTGACGTCTTTGATTAAGTGTAGAACAATATTGGGCTAATGACAATGCACTGATCATCCATTGTTTTTAAATGTATTGAGTGGTATTTTTTCTGCCTTTTCCTATTCACAGTCTGTGATGGGAGTGCCACTTTTGTGAATGAATGACGTCATTCAAGAGCTGGACCTGATTGGTCCTGATTAGTCAACCAAACTATTTAAGGCTATGGTTGAGGTGAATGTGTGAATTTACCTGATGAAGGTCTGAGACCGAAACGTATTTTTCTAAATAAATTATTGCTTGGTCAGTGTGTGGGATTTTCTCTAAAAAATTTAGATCTGCTACTTTTGATCATATCCTACGCACCTGCCCGACAAAAGAGGTGTGCAAAAAAGTTTTCTTACTTCACCATGTATATCAAAACATCTGTTTAATGTAATGGGAATTTGTTTTTCGTCATGGACAAGCATATAAACGTCATTACAAAGGGCAAGTTGAGTTAATTTTTTTTATTTTTAAAGAAAACAATACATCTGGATGAGAATTCAGAGAGTGCTTGTGGAGAGCTCTTTGTTTGCTCTGTCTGAGTGCAGCATGAGATGCACAAATTAGACTAGGATGTGAATAGACTGAGTTCATAAAGAGAGCTCTCTGATATCTCTGCCTGAGATCAAAAAGAAAAACACACAACTTAAGAAAATCTGAGACTTTTTTCAGAGCTTGATGAGATCTATTTTGAAACTCAAAAGGAGACTAATTGGAGATTTTGTAAGGCTTTTTCTCACGAGAAAAACATGAGAAACAGGAGAAATAAGCCATAATCTTGTTTTGGTTTCACACATACATTGTTGTCTACGAGAAATGCATGAGACATTTTTGAGAGCTCTTTTCTCTTTTTCTTTTCTTCTGGGTTGTTACACCAACAATACATCCAAAACCCCCGGTCTTCGATTTGTCCTCTTGCCATGTCCTAAAATAGATCCTGATACATGGGCTTTGGCTCCAGGCTATAGACCAGACCGGTACCGCCGAGGCTCCCTATGAGAGGGAAGAATCGCGCTGTCACATTGGGAGAGAAACAGGAAAAAGCTGTTGTGTAGCGGGTTAATCAAGACTTTCACACTGATATATGAGGCTCATAAGAAACGTGACTATTGTCAGTCAGTGTGGTAAATGATGCTGATGACAGTGACTACTGATAGATAGCGTTAGCTTTAGTGGGAAGCTGCTAACAGTTTAGCAGCATCAGACTGTCTGTATTAATAACAGGTTGATTAATTACAGATGACACTCAGCCTAAAAATAGAGATTTAATCAGATTTGTATTTCTACATTTAGCAGTATGCGGCCATCGTGTTGGTAGCCAGAGTTAAGCTTAAGGATTCACTGTGCCTTCCACATGTATGTTTAACATTAAAACATGATGTATAAATAATATATATCTATTCATTTTCATCCAGTCCAACTCAATTTTTATACAATATATGTACAGTAGTAGGGGGTCCCTTCTCCGGCTCTCTTTCAGTTAAGGGGTCCTTGGCCTAAAAAACGTTTAAGACCCGTGCTTTATAAGATGCTTTATGATTGTTAGGATATTATATATTGATAATATGGTAATGTTTGATTTTAATTCTAAAATGACTAAATCCACCATATATCGATGATGATGCATTAAATCAGTATGTGATGCACAGTGCTCAAACAATAATGTCAGTAGTGTGGAAGTATTTCACCATTTCTGACAAAGAAACATTTGTAAATCTTTTTTAGCTAATATTTATAGGTGGGGTGCATCATCAAAACCTTTAAACCTTCGGATTTTGAGCCATCACTTGAAAAAACATTAATTGGCCAATCTTAGTCGCACATCTTGATTTTTGGTTATTTTAGTAAACTATGGAGCTAGATCAGAACTATCTGTGGTACAGTTGATTCTTGTAACAACTAAATAGTTTTTAGAATCAATGTTCCATCCATGCTGAAAAACTTGAAATTGTCATTTTGACAGCAAAAGAGCAAAAAGGCAACCTATACCTCAAAAGAGACAGCAGACTAAATGATTGAAGACCTGAAGAAGGAGCTGATGGCAAAGCTTTAGAGGTAAATTATTGGAGTTTAAGTGGGTAATTTGATTTTAATAGCTTGTATGTGACCGTTGCTGCTACAGAGGATGCAGACTATTTCATCCTGTGTTTTTTTTGTGTGTTTTTATCATTGTGTTTTGCATGGGCGTAAATCTGATCTAACAGTAGGGGGGGACAGTAAACATAAAATTTCTGAAGAGCAATTTTTGAAGGGGACACAAATAATACAGCCACAATTATACTCGTAGAGGACATGTGTACACAGAGGAAAGCCTTAAAGGAACACGCCGACTTATTGGGAATTTAGCTTATTCACCGTAAGCCCCAGAGTAAGACAAGTTGATACATACCCTTCTCATCTCCGTGCATGCTGTAATGCTGTCTGACGGTTCCAGCATTAGCTTAGCCCAGCACAGATCCTGCAGGTAACTGGTTCCAACTAGCCTACTGCTCCGAATTGTGATAAAAGTGACAAAATAACGCATAATTTTCCTATTTGTGATTTGTATAGTCAAAGCGTGTACAAAAAACGACGTAACATGAGACACAGACATCTTCTAACAGTAAACAAACCGGGAACTATATTCTCAGACAGGCTTGCTGCAAGCATATCACTCCGCCCAAGTACTATATTCTTCCGCCTGAGAATATAGTTCCCGGTTTGTTTATGGTTAGAAGACGGCTGTGTCTCATGTTACATTGTTTTTTGTACACGCTGTGACTCTATAAATCACAACATGTAAATAGGAACATGTTGGTGTTATTTTGTCACTTATTCAGAGCAGTAGGATTACTGGAACCATTCACCTGCATGTTCTGTGCTGGCCTGACGCCGCTGGAGCCGTCAGACAGCATTACAGCACGCACAGAGATGAGAAGGGTATGTATGGACTAACTCTGGGGGTTACGGTGAAAAAGCTAAATTCCCAATAAGTCGGCGTGTTCCTTTAATACTATCATTAGTGTAGCCTGGAGGCTGTACCATTATCCTTATTTTCAGTGTTTCTCTTGATTCAATGAAAAAGCTGACTAAATTGACCAAAATATTCTTCTTTAAAACCATGTAGGCCTATTTATTTTTAAATTTACAATCAAGCCACAAAAATACCTTAAACATAATGACTTATTTTGAAAAAGTGTCCCCATATAAAAGAAATGTGTGAAATTAGCTGATCATAATGTAAATTAGAGAGCCACTGGTAAAGCTCATCTGCTCACCCTGACAGCCACATGAGCCACACTGTCTGCAGCAATTAAACCTACTGATCTGCCACTTAACATAATATTGAACAAAACACAACTGTAGATAGATCTTCAATATTAACCCTGATATCAGTTCATACACATAACGTTAGGCTTAGGCTTGGTAACGTTAATTGTAGTGGGTGCATTTCTATCCAACAAGCTATTAAACAAGCTAGGTAACGTCACATTATATTACTAACATAGCAAACTTTTGTCATGACTAATTCATTAATTAGTCCGCATCATTTCCATTTGAGAAAAGAACAACGTCAGCCGATGTTTAATGTGAATTAGTGTATATTAATACCTGACGATGGACACCTCGTCGGGCATTAACCCTTACTTGAACCCAGTGCTTAATTTGTAAAGTGGAAGGTCCCGGAGCGCAGAGGGGGGGTGGATCCGGCGACTCAAAACAGGGGTTGGAGGTAACGGAACAAAGAAAATGACACTCCCTAAATAGCTTCTCTGACTAAAAAAACCTAAACAACGCTGTGTGTACATCAGGGCAATGCTTATTTTTTATTTTAGAACATGCACTGCATCGGTGCGAAATGTAAAAAAAAATAATAATACACTGCAACAATTGTTTTCACAAGCAGCAATTATCCATCGGACTATTAAATTAACCAAAAAACCCACCGTGGTCTCCACATTCTTGATCGGCAGAAACGTTTTTTGCTTGTTTGGGATCCGACTGGCCAGCATATTTGAAAAAGTTAAGCAAACTTTGTTGTCTTTTTGACATTTCCCCCAAGTGAAATGAGGCTATAAGAGCAATCTCAAGCAGCACAAGCGCTTGCGTCACTTGAAGTGCAGTGCCGCGCTATTGAAGTGCCTCCCCTAATTCTGTCCCTCTCCCTCCTCCGTCTTACCCTGAATATTCACCTCAAAACGCATCGAAAATGCAAACACAAGATTTTTGTGGAACTTCAATGGGGAATAATGACTAACAAGACAGATAACAACATTGAACACTACACAAACAGTAATTTATTTTTTTCATTTAGGCGATTAATTTTTCCTGGTGACACAGGAGTTGCCGGATCCAATAAAAAAGGTTCCGGATCCAACGTTGTTGGATTGTCCAATGTTCCAAAGGCTCAAATTAAGCCCTGCTCGAACCGCCTACTTACTAGCTACATTCCTGTCACTACCGATGTGACTGTGAGTTGAGTGCAGATCCGATTCCTCACGATCAGCCTATGCGTACAGCAGGCAGTGGACCAAACCACTGTGAGGCAATGGAGGGGGAACTCAAAATGTTCCTAAATTTAAAAAGCATTTTTTGGGATTTGTATTGTTTTACTACTTACACAGATGTTATTTACAATACACAGCATGGTTTTCTAGGGGGGGGGACAACCCTTAGATGGGTTCCTGACCCCCCTGGGATTTACGCCCTTGGTGTTTTGGTGTAGTCAACTTCCGAAAAGGAGGAGTCATCAGATGAGGACCTACTGCCCAGGAACTGGAGTAAAGCGCAGCTGCAAATAAAGGAACTTAAAAGAGAGAACAAGAGGCTGAAAGAAGGCAATGTTGAAGAGATACTAGATGCCATGAGAGGTAATTTTATGAATTTAATCTGCCCTTGTGTCGACAATATCACAAAATACAAAGAAAATAAAGCAACATCAAATTTTTAAAGGAAGAGTAGACCCAAAATGAAAATAATTAAATGTTTTTTCTATTTCCCTTCTGATTAATGGGTATGTGTTTGGGGAGTTCAAAGCAACCAAAGAATACCAGCCCAGTAGAGACAGTTAGCCAGTGCTGACTGGTGTCCTTTATTCCATGGTATTCATTGTATTTGGGTGACAGCAGAAAGTGAATGTAGCGTAAATATCCAACCTGTACTAAATCACACTGAAACTATCTGGACTGATAAACTGCAGTACAAAAAAAGTGAAAAAGATCTTTTCCCACTGAAAGTCAGAGCCTAAGAATTGCTGTTCTGTCTGTCCATTAAACACTTAACTTCAAGAGATCATATCTTGAAATATAATTTAAAGATTATCAGTAAAGACAGAAAATGCCTTCATGCTGCCTAGAGGGTGAACCCTGACAATATATACCAAGCATCCACCAAGCCAGCAGGGTAGCTGTGACGAAGGTTACTTTGCTTTTTTATTTTGGGTGAACTAGTCCTTTAAGGACTTATAGGTTCCATAAATAAATCCAGCAGTTCCTTACCTTTTGAATGTTTCTCTATTGAGATTTGATTTCCAGGTCAGACTTTGAGTTTTAAAAATGTCATCATGTAAACTGGAAGATTTCCTTGGGTCATTGAATAGTATTAGTGAGTGCCTTGGAAAAGGCCACAAATGGCACTAAATTGTGAAAAATTTGTCTTAAATTAAAAAAAATATATATAATTAGGTGGCATTAAAAGAGTCTTAACATGTCTTATATTTAGTTTACTGAAACCTGCAGACATGGTTTTTTTTTTTGATTATTGTGATGATTGGAGTTTGTCTCAACATGACACTTAAAGCTTTTGCACCCTGGTCTTTTAATCATGTATATCTTCATTCTCTTAACAGAGCTTCCGGTAGTAGTAAAAAAGTTGAAAGAAGTACTTGAAAAAGTCACATATCAGACATCAACTTCTGCATCCATCTGGTCAACACCCACAACATCTCTAGACTCCGCAGCTTCGGCGTGTCTTTCTCCTGAAGTGGTGTCTGATGATATGGTAACCACCTCTCATGCATAGATATGTTACAGTCCATGTGGGAATATGTTGATTATATGATTTCCCAGTAAATCTTTAACCAACTTGGCGGTGACTATACACATAACCTGGAAAATCTTCCTGTTCAACTGTGTAGTGAATGTGCATATTAACTTATTATTATGTATATTGCCTAACCAAACAGGAAATCAGGGAGGCATTCCCACATTTCCTAATGGAAAGGTTCATGTGGATGGAGATACTACAGAACAGCGTGGCACAGTAGCACCCTCATTAATCGTTTCATTGGGAAATGTGGGAATGCCTCCAAGATTTCCTGTCTGGTCGGGGAATAATAACTTAGTTAATATGCATATTGCACAGTTGATGAATAGGTAGATTTCCCAGGGAATGTGCATGATTATATTTTCATAACTTTGTTCTGTAACAACAATGTATGACCAAACGCAAACTAACTGATCACTCAATTATTTTGCAGGTGTCTATTGTGCCAGGCTCTGATGTCAAAGTCCCTAGACGAAAGCTTAACTGTCTGCGGACTGCAAATTCATTGGTCTACATCGGGGACCTTGCTGTGCTTGTCTACGGCAGGGAAACACTGTTCAATTCAAGTTTGACAGGGAGACAATCAGGGGCACACAAAGACGTGGAATCAAAGCCACAACTCGATAACACAAAACTTGAAGCTATAGTTGGTGAGTGCATTTAACATGGTTACCATGAAAAGTTAATTCAAAAATAAATTCCTACACATTACTCACTCATATAGTTCTTTTTACAAAATTACTGCAGTGTTCCATGTTGGAGGTAATGGTGGTTGAGTTCAATTATTGTTACCTCCAACATTGAACAAAAATGGAACTTCCAAACATAATGTAAAACTATAATCTCTAAAAGTCGATTCTGGGATCATCAATTTAGATTTGTGAATGTTGCAAAAAACTTAATCTCACACTCCTACATGCTGCTTTGACTTTTTTTTATTGTGTTCATTCTGGATGTTGAATTTGGGGTGAAAGAAAAAAATAAAGTAATGTTTTGTTTGTGTGTGTGTTTTAACCCAAAGCAAGTTTCCTAACATCAGCATGCATGATGTGAGACGCATCATAAGAAAAAAATGCAACAACGAAAGTTATGCCAAGCAAGCTTCTGCAAAGAAAACCACATGAAAAGAATTTTGAGTTTTGCCATTTAACAGGGCAGAAAATAGAGGTGTACAACCTGTTTGTGGGTAGCCTGTGACCCTAAAGATTATGTTCATACTGTTTGTTGTGTTTTGTTTGAACCGGGATGACATCTAAAACAGTATTTGTTTGAATTTTTTAATTTATAAAGAAAACATTTATTTTCAATCCGGAGTATGTCTTGTGAGTATGTATATGTGTAGTCCAGTGGTAGTGTACATGTGAGTTAACGTCAAGTCTACTTAAAGTACATTTAAAGGTATATTTCAAGTATAAAAACTAATACCTAAATAGAAACCTAGTACTATACTTTGAAGTGCAAAAAAATATATAAATAGTAAACTATAAGTATGATGTTAAGTTCACTTTAAAAAAACTCACAAGTATACTTGCAGTATACAAACTATTAAACCAGGAGTTTACTGAGAGTATACTTAGAAGTGTACTTTCATAAACTAAAAAAGTGGACTAGAAGTAAATAACTAGTAAACTAGCAGTATATCTATAAGTTCACTTGTAGTATAGTTGCAGTACAAAATAAAACTTAAATATAAGTGTGTACTCAAACTTTACTACTTTTATACTTAAAGTATACAGTAAAAAAGTATACTTTTATATACTAAAAAGTAGGGGTGGTATGGTTCACAAAACCCACGGTTCGGTTCGTATCACGGTTTTAGGGTCACGGTTTTCGGTTCTGTACGGTTCTTGTTATTTTTTTTTTAACCTTTAACACTCGGAAGACATGATGATTTCGACAAGCTTTTCATTTATTTGGCAAAAAAAGGAGAATGTGTATTGCAATCTACAGGAACGAACTTATGTGCCTTTTTAGCACAGATTGAAATAATAAAGAATATATCAATTGAAATAACTTGCATTTATCAAACTTACCAACTTCAAGGTGTAGCTCTTAAAAAAATGATATCATTTAAAAGAAAAAGAGAAAAAAAAGGAACTCTTAAAGCTCTGTCTTTTGAATAAGTCACAATACGTTAAACATAATTGCCTATAATGAGGCTATAACAATAGCAAAGGCCATAAACAGAGTGAAGCATGAGTTCAACCAGCTCAACACAAAAACAGTTATCAACAATGCTTCTATTCCCTGAGAGTGAGGATACATTTTTTTCACTTGAAATTAAAGTGCAGTATTTATGGCTGGAGTTCTTATCTAAACTTAAAGTGCCACTGTAATATTTTAAATATTATAAACAAAAATGCTGGCTATGAATATAAAATGTTGCATAAAAATTAACACACTGCACTGTTTAAAAAACAACACTCCTCTGTTCACTTAATATTCATATTCTTTTGCAATAATATCAGTTTTTCCACATTTTCTGCCATGAGGCGAGACCTACTTGCAGTGACTATGTCCCCTGCCGTTGAAAAAACACGTTCACTTGGCACAGATGTACCTGGGACAACGAGGGTACGTTGTGCCAACTTAGCAATGTGAGGATACTTATGCTCATTGCTCTTCCACCATGCAAGTGAGTCTTCATCCACAGAGATGCAGCCTGTGGCTTTGTATGAGGTGACCTCTTCATGAATGATGTCTGACAAAGGCTTTGTGCTTCTTTCCTCTGGCTCGGTTGTAAAAAAATCTGCCAATACCATTGCAATGGCAGATTTCTTTTGGGGAGGAGAGGTCTCTGATGGCCCTGGCTCCACTCCTGAGGATGAACCGGCCGATTGGGCTTCACTGCCTTGACCCTGATGAGTATATGACAAAATAGCCATTTTGGAAATGTTAATAACAACAAATAGCTCTCATGGCAGCAAACAATTATTCTCTATTGGGCAGTGGAGAATAAAAAATACTACAAATGCAGAAATAGGTGAAATATGCTTGGCTTAGTCTAAAAAAAAGAGAAAACAGCAGTTATCATTAAGATAATTGATGATAAATTAAATTTACTTTAGATACAAAATAAAACTACAATACGTGCTTTACAATGTCCACAATGCCCATGGTGAGATCATCGTAGATTTTCTGAACACAGGCTTCTTCCAGGTAAGGCAGGGACTTGAACCTTGGATCCAGTGCTGTGGCTCTGTGCAGATAATCCTTAACACTAGGGTCATTGTATCTGCCTTTAAGGTCTTTGGTGATGGCTGCCTTAGCTTCTTTGATGGTGTTACTGTCCTCTGCACTTGATGTCATGGATTTCAGTATCATCTTCTGCAGTGGGATAATCATTGAAACTGAGGGGGATGTTTTTGTGCTCATGAGGGTGGTTACATTCTTCAGAGGTCTGAGAATATTTATGAGGCCCTCTGCCAGTTTTGTCTCACTGTCAGTTAACACGGCAATGTCCTTGCCTTTCTTCTTCATATCCTTGTCCATCGGGGCAGAATAGATGGCAGCCTGTTGCTCCACATAACATTCTAACATATCATACTGTATGTGGAGTTCCAATGCGTTGTTACGTTGTGTATTAGTTTGTGAACAGGCAATTCCAGCATTTCCTGCTTGGTTTCCAGGACGTGGGCAGCTGTTGTGCTTCGGTGAAAGAAGGTTACCACCTTCCTAACCTTCCCCAGGAGTCGGGATACTTGGTTTAGTGAGATTGCACTCTTGGCCGCAAGGTTAACTGTGTGCGCGAAGCACCCGATCTGTGGTCCAAGTACAGTTGCTAAATCGATAGCATTCACTATATTTTTAGCATTATCTGTAGTAACAAGAATTGTGCTGTGGGGCCTCTCCAGTTTCCATTCCTCCACCGCGTCTGTCAACATTTCAGAGAGATGCTCACTGGTATGACTTTCATAAATGGGGCGTGTTTGCAAAACGCAGCTTCTCATTTCCCACTACGGAGTAATGTAGTGAGCGGTCACCGTGAGGAAACTTTCAGTGGCCCTGGAGGTCCATCCATCTGTAGTGAGAGCTACGTGGGGTGTGTCGGACAATTCTTTGTCAATTTCTCCTCCTGTCTCGTCATACAGTTTTGGAAATACAGAGGTACTGAAGTGTCGGCGGGAGGGAATATTATACCGTGGCTCGAGTACTTTCATCAGCTGACGAAATCCTTCATCCTCAATCACGCTGTACGGTTGCATATCTTTTGCTATAAACATCCCCAATGCTTTAGTTATGGCTATTGCCCTGTCCAACTTATCACTGAGAGGCTGCTTAAATGCTTCGGAGATTAGAAGTTGTTTCCTTACCGACTCTCTCTCTCTCTGCTCCCGATACCTGCTGACAGGTCCGACACATTGGGGTGATGTCTTCTCAGATGAACTAACATATTAGAAGTGTTTACATTTGCATATTGAATGCATTTTGCACAATGCTTGCACATAGTTGCAGTTCTATCTGTTGTTTTATTTCCGCTGTCATCATAGGTAACATTAAATCCAAAATGTTCCCACACACGAGACTTACACGACGCTGGCGCATCCTCTAACTCTGGGCAGCCTTCATTTTCTCTCCCACTTGCCATTTCTACACGTGAGGTGACCTGCAGCACTCCATACTCCACTTCTTTCTCTGTCTATGTCCAGTTTGTCCAAACCTCGTCTTTCGCGCGAAAAGGAAACACTGTCTGAGGTCACATTCGGGCACAAGGCTACATTGCGCATGCGTCGGACCGTTTGGCACACACACGTTCCGAACCGAGACAAGCGAACCGAGACAAGCAAAACGAGCGGTTCAGGTGTTTTTTCATGAACCGTACCACCCCTACTAAAAAGTGGGCCAATTTAGACCCAAGAAGTATTAAAGTAGTACACTTATAAGTATACCACTAGTGCATTGATATCAGTGTACTTACTAAGTAAAGTATACTTGGGAAAAATACTTGAACTTTACTGAAGTTTACTTAATAAAATGAACTTGAAGTATACTTTTTTTGGTAAGGGCACTAACTCACACAAACACTCTCACACAGACAAACTCACTCACACAGGCACTCACTCACACACACAGACACTCACACAAACACTCACACAGACACTCACTCACTCACACACACACAGACACTCTCACACAGACACACTCACACACACACACACAGACACACACCCACTCACTCACTCACACACAGACACTCTCACACAGACACACTCACTCATAAACAGACACACTCACTCACACACACACACACACACACACACACACACACACACACACACACACACACACACACAGAGATCAGCCCAAGATTTCCTTCATTTGTTACTCACCCATAAAAGCTGAGTTAATTAGTAAGAGAAAGCCAAAGAAACTCAATGTACATAAATACATTCAAGAGAGAGGACGAGAATACAAAGACATAGAAGAAAGGTGAAATGAAGAGAAAGACGGACAAATACAAATAGAAAAGGGAGAAGGAGAAAGACAAAGACCAAAGGGAGAAGAAGAAAAAGACAGGCAAAGACCAAAGGGAGAAGATGAGAAAGACAGATGCAAAAACAGAGACAAGGGAAATGAAGAAATGGTCAGAAAAAAGGGAGAGCAGGAGAAAGTCAGTGAAAGAAAAAAAGGTAAACATTTTAAACGGTAAGTTATTTTTATTAAAATGATGTCTCCATAATTGATCACTTATTGTCTTGTGTGTTTCTTCTCACTTTAGTAACACAAGACAGAAGTCCACAAACAACATGTAGCAGCAAGCAGATCCATATAAGAGATACTATCAGAGAGCCAACCAAGGTAAATGACAACCAATGGCAGCTCTTCCCTATAAAAAGACAATGCATATTATTGTACAGAGAAAATTTTAAATACAATTTTACAGTGGATGCATCTGTTAAACAGAATGTTCTGTGTTTTTTTCTTCTTTTTTTTCTTACAGATGCAACTCCAGATGTCTAGACATCATTGCTGTGTGAAGACTGCTGAAGAGAAGTTACAAGTAGGACTTTCTTAGAAAAATAAGGATTGACAAAAGGGGGTAAACAAGAGATGTAAATCTGCCCCTGCTATTCTGTTTAAAACTGCTAGTAAACAACAGCCATGGTAGTCATTTAATCTAAATGTCTTCCATTCCTTTTCTTTACTTGTTTGTAGTCATACTAGTGACCGGTAGGCTTAACGAAAAGCTGAAATTGAATCTAAACTGTACTTGGCAAACTGGCTTGGCAAAATTGCTAACATGTTAGCTAATGTTTAACTCTTTCTATATTTTACTAGGATTTAGCAGAGACCTCTATTGCCTCCTAGTCCGAGTCTGATTGCCTCGAAAAGACCCTTACAATTACATATTATTCAGATTATTATTAATTTCAAAATACACCTGTCAAATCAGGCTCAAGTTTCATTTATTGTCATTGCACAAAATTAAGTTGTAGTAGTCTCTATGTCTGAGCAGATAATACGGCCGAGTTGTGCATCAACTTTTGACTTTGAGCACCAAGCACACCGATGTATTGCAAAATAACATTAAAAAGTCTGCCTCCCCTTATCCCACTGTAGTCTTGCGCTCTGTTGGTGTGGAACACAGACCGCCTGTCAAGTGCAGCAGCTTGATCTGGGAGCCAGGTCTCTGCCAAGTGGGCACCGAACAACAGTCTCCAATCTCCCGTCGCTAGGTCACACCACCTTCGGTGGCGCTTGGCTGTGTGGTCGAAAGATGCCCGTGGGCAGTGATATTCTCAACGTCCGCTAAACTTAATCCAGTCCCTGGGCTTTCTTCTCCAATGTTTGAGTTAATGCTGTGCCATTCGCAATACGTGCTTCGAGAAAGACAAAAAAATGTAAATTTAGGGGGAAGCAGGGGAAGCCCTCTAAACTCATCCATGTGCCTTCTTTTCCAGAAAGCTCTCACCGGCGGAACAGAATTATGATTTAGGCAACCGAGAGCTGCTAGCCATCAAGCTAGCTTTGGAGGAGTGGCGCCACTGCTTAGAGGGGGCTAAACATCCATTCCTGGTGTTGACGGACCATCGCAACCTAGAGTACCCCCGACAAGCCAGGTGGTCCCTCTTCTTTACCCGCTTCAACTTTTCCGTCTCCTATTGTCCAGGGCCCAAAAATGTTAAGGCTGATGCCCTATCGCGGCTCTACACCCCTGAGGAGAGTTGTGATCACCCTGAGCCCATCCTGCCGCCTCATCTAATCATCAGTCCCTTTGGTATCCCAGAGGACATCGTGGCACCCATTTCATCTCCAGGTTGTGGTTGGCCTTCTGCTCTCTCCTAGGTGTGACCGTGAGCCTCTCCTCTGGTTACCACCCACAGACGAACGGGCAAACAGAGAGGAAGATCCAGGAGATTGGTCGGTTCCTTCGGACCATCTGCCATGGTCAGCAGCACAGTTGGCATCAGTTCCTACCATGGGCCGAGTACGCACAGAACTGTCTTCGACAACCAACAACAGGCCTCACTCCGTTTCAGTGTGTACTCGGCTACCAGCCTCCCCTTTTCCCCTGGACAGGGGAACCGTCAGAAGTGCCAGCTGTGGACCACAGGTTCCGTCAAAGTGAAAGGGTCTGGGATGAGGCGTACCACCAGCTGCAGAGGGCCATCCGGCGCCACAAACACCATGCTGTCTCCAGACGGGCATCCACGCCATCTTACACCATCGGACAGAAGGCGTGGCTGTCTACAAGGGACATCTGGATGCGCCTTCCCAGCAAGAAGTTAAGTCCTTGTTACATTGGCCCCTTCACCATCACTGAACTCATTAACCCAGTCACTGTTAAGCTACAACTTCCCCCACATTATATGATCCACTCTACTTCCCATGTCTCCTTGCTCAAACCTTTTGTTCCCTCTTCTGCAGAGCCTGGTGCCAATGAGGAACCTTCCATGCTGCTCCTGATCTAGGCTGGCCCATTCTACACTGTCCGGGACATCCTGGACTCCCGACGCCGAAGGGGTCGCCTCGAGTACCTAGTGGACTGGGAGGGCTACGGTCCGGAAGAGTAATCCTGGGTACCCTTGACCCGACCCTGCTCACTACTTTCCACAAAGAACATCCTGATCGTCCTGTCCCCGGCCATCGGCAGCAGCCCGTGGAAGGGGGGGTAATGTCACACCGGCACTGGGCTCTCCCTCAGCCACGCCCACTACCCATTCTCCACTCAATCAGTATCATCGTTCACTATCCCCAGACTATTAGCACTCCTCACCTGTTGCCTATTTAAGCTCGTTAACTCATCTACAAAAACCCTCTCCAGTCCTCAGTTGTTGTCTGGGTAAGCCATAGTGATGATCATGCACAATTTATCTGGAGGGTGGCGGTAGTGCGCTAAGTTAGTCCGCATCCGCCGTTAAACAAGCAACTGAAGAAGAAGAAGAAGAAGTTGTTGTCTGGTCTCATCACTACATGACTCTACATGACATATGGACTCTCCCAGTTTTGCTGCTGTGCCAGATCTCCTGGTCTTTTTTACTTCAAAGTTTGTTGGAACAGTTTAACTTGGAGTCTCCTGAGTTTTTCTGTATCTCCTCCCGGCCGTGGAAGAAGCCTTCCTCAACATTTCAGTTCATGCGTGCCAGGGGTGGATCAGGCCAGTCATAGCTGCCTGGCTAGGGCCAACATAGCCTGTGATGTTGACGAGATTCTCTGGCCTGTCCTAGACAAAGACGGGATGCTGGGGCAGAATAACTTTTTTGTTGTTTGGTGTATTGTACTGTACAGTACATTAAGGAATAAAAATGTGCAAATGTTTACATTTGTTGTGTTCATATTTTGAGGGAGAAAACCACAACCAACATTACTTATTACCAGTAATTGCTTTGAATTAATCTTACCAGTGTGTAAGACTGTGTGTTTTTTAGGACTTGTGTGTCATGTCCGAGGGCAAAGTTTGGTTTTTCAGCTAGATTGAATGGTTTTGAGTGGAGAGCTTCATTTTGACTTGAAAAAGGTAGTTTGGGGAATTAGGTGAGAAGTTAGGGATAGGAGGCATCATTTTAAGAAATGTGTTTAAGCAATTGAGAAAAACGGTAAGTACCTGTTGTGACAATGGCCTTTGGTCAACCACTGTATTTCTCTCTTAGCGAACACACACACACTGCAAAACAAGTTCCTTCCCAAAGGCTATTTTGCAGAGGCACCATCATGTAGTCTGGCGCTTAGCGCCGCCCAATACGATTCTGATTGGTTTAAAGAAATGCCAATAAACCAGAGCATGTTTTTCTCACATCCCAGGATCTTTAGAAGTCTCCAGATAATTCCATACCTTATTTTACATGTTAATATATTTGCTCAATCCCTGCTCTTAAGGCTGATGGGCTGTACTGTTTGGGATGTGAGATCTGATTTAGATTGGATAGGACAATTATTTAATTAAAATAAACATCAACTATACCCAATAAAATGCTTTAGCAGTTAACACATGATGAAAAAAGTAGGTACATTAGTCACAAACCACTGTAGAAAAAGAAAGACATTAGGTAAAAGGGGCAATCCACCGACATTACATATAGACCAGTTTAGTCATTATTCACTCTGTGAAAACAGTATTACAGCGATCATAAACCCAGGCCTCATCCAGCCCGCCAAAGCTTTCAGTACGGCCCGCAAAATAATAATGAATTAAAAAAATGTGAAGAAGTAAATGTGTTCTGGTATTTAGCATTTCAAGCATTCAGAGCAAGTAACATTCCACAGGGAGAGCACCAAAGCCGGATTTACCACCCGGGGGCCTCCAACCTTTGGGGGCCTCCAAGACAGATAAATCTTGAAATTTGGGCAAAGCCATCCTTCCGCTGGAGAGGTAAATCTATGGATGTATTAAAAGACCAAAAGAGATGCATGTGCCTACTTGATATGCACGTAAAATGCATAATTACGTCATCGTCATGTTCGCGTTCTTCATTCTTGATGATGATGCCTGTATTCTTTTGCAACAGCATTGTTTCATTGCAAATGAGGCATACAGTACGAATGCGTAGCCTACTTATGAGTCCATTTCTCATTAAAGCTGGGGTTTTCCACATGAACCTTTTGCTTCAGGCTCTTTGACAGTGACATTTTTACCTGACAACAGGCCTTACTTTCTGCAAGCGTTTTCCACCAATCAGGACACTGCATACTACAATGAGGTTTCCATAATCACATACTGTACTTTAACCATCACTCCTCAGTGAACTGCCTCCTAGTCTGAGGACATTTTGTAGTTTAGTAGCTGAGTTATCATTATGGATTTAACATGTTTTTTTAGGAGTTTGCTCACACTAATACATGTAAAAAAAAGGTTTGTCGGGTTGTTTCAGTGGGTAGAGCAGGCGCACGTATACTGAGAGGTTTATACCTCGACGCAGAGGTCCATGGTTCGAATCCGACCTGTGACGATTTCCTGCTTGTCTTCCTCCTTTCTCACCTAGCTGTCCTATCGAATAAAGGTGGAAAAGCACAAAAAATGATCTTTAAAAGAAAAATATAGCATTCATTTAGTAAGAAAGTGAAACTATCAAACAAGAATATGTGTATTGGGTATTAATACATTTTATTTTATTTTTTTGACAGTGTCTGCTTAGAAACATTCTGGCCCTTGGAAAAATGGAGTTGATGACCCCTGCAGTATTATTTCTATGGCGGCAAGAAAACCCTTGTGATGTCATCAGGGTTATCTGGCTTGAGCTTGGAGACAATATATCTTTAAAGAAAAACTTGAGTTTGGGGGCGTGGAGCTTGAAAGAAGTGAGCATTTACCAGAGATGGGGACTCGACTCTGAGACTCCGACTCGAGTCACACTTAAGTTGCACGAACAGCTGACTTCAGACTTGACTTGCGACTTGACCCAAAAGACTTCAGACTTGACTCGAGCTTCGAGACTCGTCACCTGTTTTCATGCAATTTTTGTTTTTTAAATCTAAATGTATTCATGTATTTCAATTTTCTTATATTGGCTTATATACGTTGGGGAAACGTATGATGAGCTGCATGTCCCCTGCCATTTGCCAAGATGTGCAACGTAATGCATGCGCTATGCCTATGAGCGCGCACTCACACATAAAAAAATGCATTGATTAAAGTCTTTCCGGAGTTTTGTCATTAGTTTTGCTTTCAATAACTTCGTAAACAGTGGCAGTAAGCGAACAGCTACATGCAAGGTGTGTGGCACCAAGATAAATGATGCCAGATCAACAACGTCGAACTTCATCAGGCATCTCAAAACGCACCCAGATATGTCAGTCACTTGCTAATGTGAAAGAGATGTTACATTTAGCATATATCATCACAGGTAACGCAAAGTGTTGTGCTAATGCTGGGAACAGCCAAATTGTATCTTTATAGTTAGTAGTTGCTGAAGCTCAGACCATCGATCCATCTCCCTAGTAACAAATGCTATGTCGGGTGGGCGAACTCATGTGATGCGTAATTGATCGTGGATTTGTTTTGTTTACGTCACGCAGCTTTATATCCGGGAACTTGGGGCGGAAAAGTTTCGCTAGGATTACGCCGCAGAAGAGAACAGAACAGTACAGTAGAAGAGGCAACTATGTTGGCAAGTAACAAACATGAAATAATATAAAAGCTTAATTTTAATTTCATTGCAATTTAAAAAATGTGTTGAAATGTGTTTTTGATGGATCTAACTACTTATGCTGAGGCACGTGTTATACAATTAGCTTAGCACTACACTGTACACTTTATTAAGCTTCCATAAGTTTATCATTGTTTTAAAGAAAGCGTTCCTCTGAAAGCCTTCTTGATTTAAGTTGTCAAATAGATGTTAAGTTAATGCACATCACGACATCTTTTGTGGCGCCAACTTCATAGCTAGGACATAGCTTAGCTTCAGGGACATTTTGGCTGCTGCACAGTACATGACGTGATAGCGTGTATACAGCGTGAAGGGAACAGCAGGAGTAGACAGCAAAATAATTACATTATAAAATAGTCAGATTATACAATCCTTCTGAGCTTGCTAAAAGCAGGGAACTGTCCTTACAGGAATGGTGTGAGAGCAATCATCTCACTTAACACTAATAAAACTAAGGAGATGATCTTTGATCAAAAAGAACCCTATAGTTAAAGGAGACTGTGCAATTCACAGTACCTCTGCATTCACATAGACGGTCTGCTGAAATGGAATGTGCATTGTCTCCGGACATTGTCTCCATCACATTTTGACATTGTTAAGTACTTTACATTACATTTTTCACTCAACCAAAACAACTTGCAGTCAAGAGAGTTAGTAAGGCTAATCACTCACTACTG
Organism: Perca flavescens; assembly: GCF_004354835.1. Classification (NCBI taxonomy): domain Eukaryota; kingdom Metazoa; phylum Chordata; class Actinopteri; order Perciformes; family Percidae; genus Perca; species Perca flavescens. The sequence goes on from NC_041348.1 coordinate 6,704,442, forward strand.
ATCACCAAAATGGAACAAACCGTAAACTCATCTTTATTTCCCCAGCACCCTACACATTTTGAGGGCCTCCCGGACCCAGGAAAATACCTTGAGGGTGGATCCTATAAATGTCCATGTTGTAATTACTTCACCAATATGTTGTACAAGATGAGACTTCACCTTGATAACCACATGCAGCTTGCAGAGCAACACAAAGGTAGGGTTTGTTGGGATGGACAATATGTGTATGCTTGATGTTGAGCACCAGTCCCAGATGGATATGTAAAGGAAAATGAACGCTTTGATTTATTTTATTTAATTATGCACACTTTGTCGGCCGTTATCCCTTACATATAGACCTAGGTGGTAAATCCATGACATTCTACGATTATCAGATTTAATAAAGATATTGTTTTACAGGGCTTTTCATCTGTAAATGTAGCCGGGGTTGTAGGACGTCTGCACATTTTCACTGCATTCAGTGCAATGTAAGAAAGGACCAGTTTAAACTACATATCAGCAGTCACCATTCACCAGCCTTTGCACCAGCCACCACCACACAGTGTCCACCATCAGCACCAGCCACCACCACACAGTGTCCACCGTCAGCACCAGCCACCACCACACAGTGTCCAGTGCTGATGCAGACCGTATCAGAATGATACAGTGAGAATGGCCTCCATAGTGCCACCGCCTCCACCACTCATTTGCAAGAATAGAGAATCAGTGGTGTGTCCACACTGTGCTCAAATTTTAAACAGAAGATATTTGCGAGTACATCTCCAGAGACGCCACACACCAATAAAACCGGACATCACCGCCCAACACCACCTGAACCACCAATGCATCGACTTTGATAGCGGTCTATTGGCAGTTGTAAAATCATTTGCCACCCCCAGCACACCAGTCCATGTCATCAAGAGGATTTGGGGGCAAAACCAGAAAACCCAGTGTGAGATGGACATCTGCAAGATAAATATGGACTGTGCAGAGCGCTCCAATTTGAGAACATTTGAATGCCCTCCAATTCAATCCCTCTCATACTGCCCTCCTGCAACGTAAATTTATTTTGCTCCGAAAAGAGGAATTTCTGCAGCAGATGGTGGAAGAGAGGTGGTTTGGGCAGGACAAGAAAGACAGGTGTCTGGCACAGAAGAGGGCTGCCGTTGAGGCTGGGACTCCACTCTCTTGTATAGTTAGCATCTCCGCCCCTCCTTCTAAGAAATATCTGTCTGTTTTTGAGCCAATGGTGGCATACTACAGCAGGCTTGGTCGAGTCATGGTCAGCTTTGATACTAAGAAAATATCCTAGCCAAATCCTGGCACCACATCACTCCACTCCTTAAACAACTCCACTGGCTTCCTATCTCCCACCGGATCACCTACAAAATCCTGGTCCTCACCTACAAAGCCCTCCACCATCTGGCCCCCTCATACCTCACTGACCTCCTCTCCCCCTACCAACCCTTACGGTCCCTCAGATCCACCTCAGCTGGTCTCCTCTCAATCCAAAAGTCCAAACTCCGCAGTTTTGGGGACAGAGCATTCTCCAGAGCAGCTCCCAGGCTCTGGAACTCCCTCCCCCAAGAGATCCGCACCTCTGAGTCCCTCTCCATCTTCCAGTCCCGCCTCAAGACCCATCTCTTCACCTCTGCCTATCCCTAGCCCCACGACCCCCTCCCTTTTCATCTGTGTCTGAATTTTGTTGTGTTTTGTTTTTGTTCTGTTTTTGTGATATACCTCCCATGTAAAGCAACTTTGAGTCCATGAAAAGCGCTATATAAATTAAATTTATTATTATTATACAATGGTGAGTGAACCAGCACTCATCACGTCCAAGGCAAAAATTGTTTTCATGACAGATATCATAGAGGGTAGGTCCTTCTTTTATTGTGCACCTGTATTATTATGCTGGTTTTGGAAGAGCCAATGGCTATTGAGATGAGGGGATTAAATGCCACTCTGCGTCAAATCATGACAATCACCCCCTTGGTATAATATCAGTGCAACTGTGTTATTGTGGCTCTTATTCTTCACCTTAGTTTTACTCTTAAAGCTGCATAGGCTCATGTTTTAACCATCTCTTCAATTAAATCAATCCTGAACAGGAATTTCAGTGTACGGCAAGTGGTGCAGTAGGTGGGGCCTGGTGTACAGATACCAGGAGTCGTCTAATGGTATACACACTATTGTCTCTTCACCTTTATCTCTTCCTGCGAAACACTCTTCAGGTAGGACTGACAGATCAATTTAATTTCAAATGTATAATGTCAATGTTGATTTTTGCAGACTCACCAGGCTGTTGGTAGTGTTATCGTGGCACTTGAAAAAACATCTGGTAAATGTTACCCATCAGCGCAAAGGATTCTACAGGCTTACCTGTCCTTTGAAGCTCTTTGTGACCACAGCTATACATTTGCATGTATCATGCGGCTATCATCCTGTGACTGTGGTTATGGACCTGCACAAGAAAGGAGTATTTAGTATGCTGTGTGTGTGTGTGTGTGTGTGTGTGTGTGTGTGTGTGTGTGTGTCCGTATATTCGACTTGCACAGAGTATGGCATGACTAATTTTCTTGAAAGTGAGCAGTATTGAGGAACCACCAGCAGATTTTGATGGCAATGTGGAGGCAGAAGAGTTCTGGGAGAAGGTGGCAATGGAAGTGATTTCCTGTGGATTGGTGCCCAGTGAGTACATGGACTATTCTTCATAAACATTTTTTATTATTTGGTCATGTGCCAATATGATGGCATTAATCTTGCATTTGTACATTGGCAGGGTTGGTAATTAAGTAAATAAATAAAGACGTTATTTTAATCTACGTGTTCACGGAGACGTTTTTGTCGGTTTTTACGTGGCGGACAACACGAAAATGTTAAGTAATGTATTTCAATGGGAAGCATATTTTGTGGCAACAGCATGAAAATGGTAGGGAGTGATATAAAAAGCCAAAAATCCGCATAGGGAGGTTGGTCTGGGTGGTGGATGGGTCAAACAACACAGGACTTTTACCCGGGCGAGCGGGGATCGCGTCCAGCGTGTGGCGCTTTGTTTCCCGGGGATGGCGTCCCCGCGTGTGGCGTTTTGTCCCTTGTGTTACTGTGGCGCGTTTCCTGGCGTTTAAGGCACCCTTTCCGTGTAAGTTTTTTCCTAAACCCAACCTCCACCATTCCGTTATTGTGGCGTTTTGTCCCGCGTGTTACTGTGGCGCGTCTCCCGGCGTTTAAGGCACCCTTTCCCTGTAAGTTTTTTCCTAAACCCAACCTCCGCCATCCCCTTATTGTGGCGTCTTGTCCCGCGTCTTACTGTGGCGCGTCTCCCGGCGTTTAAGGCGCCCTTTCCCCGTAAGTTTTTTCCTAAACCCAACCTCCGCCATCCCGTTATTGTGGTGCGTCCTCAGCGGGCCGCCTTGCGGGCCGCCTCCCAGCTTATGGAGCGTCCTTTTCGGCCGCCTCATCCAGCGGGTCTCCAGCGGGCCGCCTCGCAGGCGCCTCCCGGCTTATGGAGCGTCATTTTCGGCCGCCTCATCCAGCGGGCCGCCTCGCGGGCACCTCCCGGCTTATGGAGCGACGTTTTCGGCCGCCTCCCGGAGTCCTTTCCCCGAGAAAATAACGTGACATTTACACGTAAAAAACGAGAAAAACGTCTCTGTGAACACGTATCAATAAATTAAGAATAACACACGAACTGCCGTGAGACTGGGTTGGTGTGTGTGTGTGTGTGTGTGTGTGTATGTATGTGTGCATTGTGTTTTATAAATACACGATCTGCGTGGCTTGTGTGGGCAGTGTGGTGTGGACCCCCGGGGCTCACGAATGGACATTGTCAGCAGACTTCAGCAAGAAATTAAAAACAGAGATAGCTATGACAAGGTCTTCTCTCAGATCTGTGTTCATCTGAAGTTGTACTTACTGTAAGTTGTAGAACTGGTCTGTGGACAGCATTAAAGGCAAATCCAACAGGGAATCTACCAATGCTATTCTCTCTTTCTCCCTCGCCCTCTTTCCCTCAATCTTTTTTGCTTGTTCTTATAGGTGGATGGGCAGTGGTAACCTGTCCATGTGCCGTGGTCTACGCTGTAAACATTTTCCAAATGTCACATTCTACGATTTCGCCTGTGGTTTGGTAACCCACGCCAACCACAGAGTGCCAGAAACTTTCTGACCGCATGGTGGCAGGTTGCTTGAACCTACAGAGAGCAATATCTCACGGGCCAGTTCAGGTGAACTCAAAGTTACCTTGCCATGGCTACGTAACAAAAAGAAGGTGCCAGACAGTGATGGACACCCTCTTACTAGGTCCTCAGATCGCTACGCTCTTTGATTGTTTTCATGAAGATAACACAAAGGACGTGAAAGATGTCCTGCGAAAAGTGGAACTGGTTCCAGAGATCTGTGGCTGGGTCAACAGCCAGTCTGCCAAACAGCTTTTCACTGGGATGAGGCGGAATAACCATTTCCTGAACATGATGACCCCATCTTCACATATTTTCTTAATGAGAAACATTTTGCACTATTATAACAACAACAAGAATGCTGTAACAATGGAAAACATTAAGAAGTTGGCCAGGATGTAACGTTAAATTGTTATGGCCAAGCAGTGTTGGGTATGTATCACACAAATATTGACGTTAATATGTGAACAATATGGGGCATTCACCAAAAAGTCTAATGCGCAATATCCTTGAGCATCAAAGCAGAAAGCTGAATGAGATGCTGGTTTTGGTGATTTTCTATTATTTTGTAATATAAAAGATCTATTTTTATCTTAAGGTCCACAATCTACAGACTCCTCCACACTTTGGCAAAGTTTGACCGATGACGACACCCTTGGAGCAGGTACCTCTGTGTTATTCTGGTTGAAGCAGTACATACTTAATACTTTATACAGTTTTATGTATGAATCATTGGTGTTGTAGACTATATAACAGTGTGTTAATGTCTTTGTAAACTTATATTAGGTGCACAACCTCCAGACAACAGTAATGTGTCAACAGAGCATGGCCCAAGACCAGATGAAGAATTGACCAATGTGGGTCCACAATCTACAGACTCCTCCACACTTGGGGACACCCTTGGAGCAGGTACGTCTATTTGGTATTCTGGTTGAAGCAGTACATAGTTGTTTCATGTATGAATCATTCATGTGTGTCGATAAATTAATAGCTGTCCAACTGTATAACATTGTACAGAAGTACTGGTTTTGTCCTTCATTAGTGTTCTCCCATTTTGTCTTTTGATATCACATCAACGACAGGCAAGCCGTGTGGATCTCACTGTGCGTGTCTCACGAGTGCAGGCTCAATAGAGGCCAAGAGGTCGTGCTGGTCCTTTGATTTGCACCGTGATCAAGAACAAGTGGTACTGTGATTGTTCATGGTCATAAAAGAAGACTTTTAGGTGTTCCTCAAAGTTTCAACTAAAAAGTACTTTGTGTTTTACAGCTAGGTTATGTCTTGGACCCCAAAAGACCGGGCCATGAACTCATAGTGCGCAACAACAGTATCTGCCTGACCTGTTTAGACTTCTGCACACTTGGCCTGCATTAGCAGATGGAGTCAACTGTAAGTTGCTTGTGGCACATGGTGCTATGAAACTAATACCCAGGTGTCTGCATGTAATAATTAACTTTTTTTTCATAGATTGGGAATGCCTGCTTTGACATGATCAAGAGAATTGTGGTATCCAAGGTGCCATATGCTCTGCAGAAGTGTTTGTATATCAAACTAAGTATCTGCTATGTGTTGAGTTACTTTAGCATTGTAGGTGTATACACTTGAAATGAAATTAAGGTTGTGTTCCAATGCTTGATCAGGGAAAGAATGTCCACATTGTGGATCTTTATGGCTGCCCCACTTGGCTGCCACCTGTTAGCATGAACCCTATGGCAAGTATACCCGTAAGTATGGGCCTTATATGTTGGATATACGATACTACGCTGGAGTTGAGTATTGATGTCAACATTGTCATTGTGATTCTCCTTTCTAAGAGCCAAGCCCATCAGATGGATGCCATTTTCATCCTGCTGTGGACACCTGGTCACTATCAGATCTGTGTGCGTATATTTCTTCAGTATTTTTTGCCATGTCATTTGTAAATTATTCTCTGTTGTATTGAAGGAAGTGTGTGTCACTGAAATCATGTCTCTTATTTGCACATTGTCATTTCCTTCACAATTACTTGAGGTTGCAGCCAGGCTCCATGGGCACATGTACCTCCACTAGAAAAAAGTAGAACTAGATGCATTTCACCATGATACTGGTACTTGCTTTACTAAAAACAAAGGCACTCCTCTTTAAGGTCATCAAGCTGGCTCTGAAACACATCCTCTTCCTGGACTCTCTTTATGCAAAGAGCAAGTCAGGATTTAGTGGGCAACAGTTCATTTCACTATTGAGGCTATACATATATATATATATATATATATATATATATATATATATATATATATATAGCAAAAGGTTGGACTTGGTCACGTTCGTTTGGTTGTGTTGATATGACCATTTCATTTTTATTTGGTCACGTTCCTTTGACCTTTTTAACCTTTTTATTATGTGGTCACGTTCCTCCGACCCTTTTCATTTCAATTTAAGCAATTGTCAATTGTTATTTTTTAGTTTTCATCATTATCAAAAATGTAATTGTCTCCCATCGGAAATTTCCAGGAATATTGCTCAAAACATTTATGCAGGTATTTGGGAGGAAATAACCGGCAAAGAGTTCCAGGTATTTCTATAGTTATTTGCATCACACTTCACATGTGTGAGTGTGTTCAATTCATTAATGCTTGCCTGTCTTGATTCAGGGTTTCACTGTTGCTTGCCTCTTACCCTATCAAGACACAGTGCAGATTAAATATGATAATTGCCCCTGATTCTGTAAGTAGTTGTAACTTTGTACAATGTAAGTCTTTGTTTTAATTGTACATTTTCATTTGAAGCCATGGTCAAGTCTTTGCACATTGGACAGCGGAGTGCCAGGAGCTGTTGAGTGGAAATTATTCCCCAGTGTTGAGGCTGAAGCGCAAGCGCAAGCAGGACCTTGAGGTTAGTTGTGAGGAAGAACCTTGATACACACATGGTCTTGTCAAAACTCTTTTAAAGTGTCCGCCTTCTGCACCTTCCACCATCTCACAGTCTCCATCTCACTGTGTTGCACCTGCCTCTATCTCACAGTGTCGACCCTCTGCACCTGCTACAATCTCACAGTCACGATAGTGTCTTGCTGAACAAAAGGGCTTCTGTGTTTTCCAGTCATCAGCAAACTCTGGACAGAGGTGGGTTAAAACGCAAACTGAATATTTTTTTTATTTTATTTTCAACTCTTAACATCTGTTGTGTTTGTAGAGTCTTGTACCCAGATGTTGAGCCAATGGAATGGCTGCAGTGTGAAACCTGCAATGAATGGCTACACAGTCCAGTTGATTTACTGTGGAAAAGAAATGGTTCATGTTTGTGCCTTTCCAAATTGTGGCAACAGAATGAGAAAATACAAGAACCTAAACTTTCATCGTCTTCCTTTCCATGACCATGATGTTCTGCAGTTGTGGCTAGTTGCACACTGCTATTTACCTTTTACCTTATGCTGCCTCCACTGTGCTTGACAGGTGGCATTAAGCATCAGTGTAGCATCTTAGGTGGTAAATTTGTGGGAGATTTGTATGGAGTGAAAAGGGGTCTTGAAGAAAGAAGTCTTGCATACACACATTATGCAATACTCAGTGGACGGCACTTGATTGGGGGATGGGAAATGGAGGAAACTTGATATACGAACCCTGCACTCATCGCATTATATGATTGTTTGACTGTTTTCCAGATAGTCATCAAAATCCTGGAGGGCGAAGGTCTGTCTAGACTATAATCTGAAGTCCTGATGACCAGAGGAGGCATCACATTTTAAATATCATTGACCTCACGTGCTCTGGTTGGTCAGCGTTTCCAGATCTTCTACATCTGCACTCTGTGTCTCTGAATAAGGGTTGTGTGCATTTCGCTGTAGATTGAGCATTTTGATACTTTCACAATATTTACAAAGCACCTCAACCTGCTTTATAATAAAATGTTTACGGTTGCTTTGTACTGAAGTATCGACCCAGCATAGTATGAAACTAAACTAAAAAGTAACTAGATAAATAAATGATGAGGTGTACCAATATTAAATTTTTGGGACAATATCGTAACAGACCATAATTATCTGTTTGTTGTAGCTCATACTGTATGGAGGACTAAAAATGACAGAAGGAAAAATAAATAAATAAATAAAGTAGAAATAAATAAATAAATGCAGAAATATAGTGAAAATAAATACATTTTGGTAACATAAATGGCTATTTCAGTATTTGTACATGTATTTATTTATTTATGCATTTCTATATGTATTTATATATGTATTTATGTATTTCTACATTTATTTATATATTTATGTATTTAAATATTTATTTATATATTTATTTATTTCTACATTTATTTATTTCTACATTTATTTATTTCTGTGTTTCCACATTTCTACATTTATTTATTTCTGTATTTCCACATTTCCTTTTCCCTACGCCTGTATGCTAATTGAGTGGGGGGGTGCCAACATCAGTCTGAAGAAGGATTGGTTAGAGCGATGTGATCGAATCTACTACTACCGCCTTGATTTCACGGGTACAAGGAAGCATACTGGTAATGCTGATGTGCAGGTTGAACACCCCTATACAGCATAGTGTATATTAATGATAAACAACTAGATTTTCAAAACTGGAGGAATATATAACCGCATAAACGATATTTTGAGATAAAATTGTGATAAAATAACTTCCGCATCTATCTATCACTGACCGAAAGTGACGTAACGCGAGGGAGTCTGGTCAAGTTCATGCTCAAATTACAATGGACGTGGATGAAGAAACCGAGCTCTCCAACGTTGGCAAGCATACCTACGGTGGCTAATGCTGGTTCATCTAGGCTAGTACATTGGTGTTATACAATAAATCTGCTTTAGCAAACATACTTTCGACCTTGTTTTAGATTAAACATACATGTAGATTGTCTTAATTTAAGCCAGCAACGTTTTGTCTTGTGATATTCTACAACCTAAGATTTGAACGCTGAGACAGCGACTGTGGAGTCCATCCAAGCCATGGATGTATTAAGAGAAGCAGGTTAGCACTAGCACATAATCGTTTTGTTGGCTAGGTGCTTGTGCGGACATTGTGAGGCTATGGCGTCAGCGGTGGACAGCATGTGTTGTCGAGAGGTGGACGCCTCCTGGGCACTAGTTGAGGGTTTAGTCCCGACCACGGACATTACCTGCCTGACGCTCCATCCCGGCTTTGATGCCTGCTGCCTCAACCCGTTCTCGCTGCAGGTAGCATACTTCAACTTCAGGCAGGAGTATGGTCCTCTCCAAGCCAACAGACCACAGTATGTTTAGATGAGAATAATTTATAACGCTATTATATTATTATACACTTCTATTACAGTCGTCAGTTTTCTACACAAATAACAAAGTGTATCAAAATAATTAATGTACATACTGTAACTACTTATATATAGCCATATTCTACTGCTCTTCATACTATTCCTCCTGCACATACAGTACACTTATTCTTACGTTACGGTTTCTGCACTACAATGGTACTGTTACCACAATGCACATATCTGTCTATGTGGTTCATACTGAATATCCATATTTATTCAGTTTTTCTTATAATATATTCTGTTAATACCCTGCATATATCTATATTCTTACTATGTTACTCCTACTGCATTGCTCATATCTGTACATGTTCATTACTTACACTTGGTTATACATATTTGATTTTTTTTCACTTCTGGTTGGTACTCTGCACAATGACAATAAAGTATAATCTAATCTAATCTAATGTGCATTATTGATGCTGAGGGATTAGCAGATTTTTAAACTCTGATGTGCATACATACATTTATGGAATAGAATAACTGAAAATGTTACATTAAATAAGTCTATCACTCTTGATCATATTGACTATGTTAACAGGATTATCAATATCAACATTGCACCCCTATCATTCTCTAGGCAGGTGGTCCAATAGACATATGGGTTTCTGGGCAGGAAGATCAGGAAGGCAATACCAGCTGGTGTTGTGGCGGCAATCAGGAGGCAGTTTCCAGAGGAAGGGAGGCAAACAATAAATATATTTTGTTTTCACAAAATGAACACAATCACAAAGTGTCTTGCTGTATAAAATGTATTCATAATTTCATTGATAGTAACTAGGAGTGTTGGGCAAGTTACTTCCAAAATGTAGTTCATTATAGATTACTAGTTACTGTCATTTCAGAGTAATTAGTTATATTACAATATTACTGTTTCTGAATTGTAATGCTTTACACTACTTTTGCATTACTTTTAGAAGTTTGACTTGGCAGGTAGCTTGTAAATTTCACCACCAGATCAATAAAGTCTCATCTTTATCAACTTGAATACATCATAACGAGAGTTATCTCAAGACACTTTACAAATAGAGTAGGTCTAGACCACACTATAATTTACAGGGACCCAACAATTCTAGTAATTCCCCCAAGAGCAAGCATTCAGTGTGACAGTGGCGAGGAAAACCTCCCTCTCAGGAAGAAACCTGGGACAGGCTCTTGGTAGGCGGTTCTGACGGTGCCGGTTGGGGGTGTGATGAACAGTGGCAATAATAGTCACAATAAACGATAATTGAACTACAACTATAAATAGCAGTAGTTCATGGCGTAGGAGGGCGTTACAGGACGTAGCAGGGAACTGCACGGCGTAGCAGGACCACGGCGACAGCTGCAGCCATGATTTAGGGGCCACCCTAGTCCAAGGAAAATTGCTAGGCGAAAAAAAGAAAAAGAGTTGCGCAACGTCACATAGTCAGTGGTCACAACACATGCACAACCTAATACAGTCCAGTATGAAATGTCTTCTTCCTACCATTAGAAGTAATTTGTAAATGTTTATGTGTCATATACAGCTAATGATAGATACAAGTTACACTACCTTATGAGCATTGCAGACATCTGATGTTGCACTGTGACCCACGATGAAGCACTAATAGTCCAGGATCCTGTAGAGAGAAGTCCTCTGTCTCTTCAAAATCTACAGTGCTAGGTGCATCTATCCCTTCATTACTGGCTGCACTCTCTGCCAAAATCTGAAAAACACGGAGGTTCAAAATCACTCACAAAAATAGGATACAAGCTTAGTTACAAACTGGATCAGTAATAATAAAAAAAAAGAAAAGAGAGTGTCAAAACCTCTAGTGGCAAAATCTAGGAGATTTCAGCATATTGATTAATATATCAATTTGGACTTTCTAAATTACCAGAGAGTAGCCTACTGGGATACAAAATCGTATGCGACAACGGTATGAATTGAAATGCAGGGGAAACTGGAGTTTTGGGCTAGCTAGCTGCCTGCCAACAGCTCATAGCTAGCTTAATAAAATGCGGGGGAAACGGGGGTGTTTGTGCTAGCTAGATAGCTGCCTGCCAACAGCTCATAGCTAGCTTAATAAAATGCGGGGAAAATGGGGGTGTTTGGGCTTGCTAGCTGCCAACAGCTCATAGCTAGCTTAATGCAAACTGCATTGATGTCAAGGCAGACAATTACGAAAACCCTTTCTAAAGCTCAGTCTCTCCCTCTCTCTGTGTACTGAAGCCCTGATGCTAGGAATTTGCAGTCAGCGCATTTTTAATCCAGATGAGGGAATGATTTCAGACGCAATTTTAGCTACTCCTGTCATCAAATCATCAGCTACCAAATGTTTGCTAATGCAATAGCTAAGTTAACATGTATGTTACTAGTTAGATGGTGGATTGCCCAATACATACACGCTCAAATCACTTGTTTATTCTGAAATTATTAGACTAAAACATTACGAAATCAGCCAAATTAAGAGTTACAAGAATTAAAAGTAAAACTTACTCTGCTAAGAGCTCTTTTTCGGTGCAAGGGATTTCTGCAAGTTGGTCCTCCAATCTTGCTCGCTCCAGATTCAGGTGAAAGCCTTGATGGTGGTGGATTGATTCCATCGAGTGCACCGAGGGAACAGCATCGGTAATCAGCCTCACATGGTCCTTACTCCAAAATCCCATCCGAGACTCCAACAAATCTCCAGGTCTATAACTCTCCAAAGTGAAATGAACGCCACAAACGACCGAGTGTGTGGTGACCATAGGTGGTGACAAACGCGGCAGTGAAGTCTGCTCACTTCACCTGCACAAAATGCACCCAAAAACTAAAAACATTGCTTTTCCTACAAGGAAAATGATGTACACGATTTCCTGACAGACTGGACTTTGTGCATCCAGCACAAACACAATAATTTACCATTATGACTTACATAAACATACATAAACTTCCTCTATATCTTGCTCTCTCTCACCACTGAAGAGCGACCCCACAGTCACATTAGCTACAAGACATAGACAAAGCGACGGATGGATTGTTTGCTTCTGTCTGGTTAGCGACACGGCCCCCAGCTAACCAATCCTTCTTCAGACTGATGCTGGCACCCCCCCCATTCAATTAGCATACATGCGCAGGGAAAAAGAAATGTGGAAATACAGAAATAAATAAATGTAGAAATGTGGAAATACATAAATAAATAAATGTAGAAATAAATAAATATATAAATACATAAATAAATGTATAAATACATATAGAAATGCATAAATAAATAAATACATGTAAAAATACAGAAATAGCAATTTATGTTACCAAAATGTATTTATTTTCACTATATTTCTGCATTTATTTATTTATTTCTACTTTTATTTATTTATTTTTCCTTCTGTCATGTTTAGTCCTCCATAATACTGATGATAATCAGTATGATGATGATAATCAAACAGATATTCTTGCAATTGCCAACATTTAAAATGACAATAATATATAGAAAAGTATACGTGAATAGGTTAGCATACCTGAAAAACTGTTTGCCAGTTATCTGTCGTGTGTTGAAGTGAAATGGCACAACTTGCACTGTAAACAAGGTATTATGAAAGTTGTTCCAGTGTTTAACTTTTCCTGGAAAATTATTATTTTTTTCTCAAATTTTGACTCAACAGTGTTATAAATGTTTCAATATAACCATGGGAGGGCAAACAAGGCTGTCTAGTGGGCATTTTAAATCATTACACCTGGTGTTAAACTCAAATAAATAGTTTTGATCATCAACCTTGATGATTTGATTGAAGACATTGTGAACAGTCAATAATCATCAATTGGTTACAGTCCTTGTTAAACCTCTGCAAACCTTTATCCTAAGGACATGACACCTGTGGACTGGCCTCCCACTACATGTTAAAGAAGCTCAATCAGTTGACGTTTTTAAATCTAGATTAAAAACCCACCTCTGCTTATTATATATAGCCAACCATAACACACCATACTTTTAATGTCTTATGTTGCTGGTTTTTATTGTCTGCATGACCTGTTTCACCAGTATGCTTCTGGTTCACCTGTTAATAAAGCAAAATTGCCCCTTTGTACATTTGGTTGTAATGGAGACTGAATTGTTATTGTTTCAAAATTGGAAATCAAATGAACGAAAAAGTACACGGGCCCAATTACAGTAAACTTCACTTTGTGTTTAGCCTACATCATTAGTTTCTATTATCTAATGTCAAAACAAGAGGCTAAAATCAGCTTCGCTACCAGGCTAGCTTCCAGGCTAGCTTCCAGGCTAGCTTCTGAGCATATGGGGAGTGATGTAAGCAAAAACAAATGGCTGACTTGGATGTGGGTGGGGCTTGATGTCAAGCCCCACCTTCCCGCGGGCTGCAGCGAGATGCACTTGGTAATTTGGACTGACACTGATATGAGTGTTATTCTGTAACTGGTGTGGCGCTGCCACTATTCTCTTGATTTCCACTTCAACATTAGACATTTTTTTGAGTGAAAGACACGTTACATTTAGCATATATCATCACAGGTAACAAGCTAACCATCATAAGTAATGCTGGGAACAGGCAAATTGTATCTTTATAGTTGTATCCATATGATGTGACAGACTTAGGTTAATATTTCAACAGGTCCAAGGGATAGAGGGATGTGTAGACCCCATAAAGTTTTCCTACAACTGATTTTGATACTGTATCATTGGATATATATTATTGGATGGTAGCTACAAGACATGCTTTGAATTCATAAGATTTAACAAAACAGTGTTAGGGACAGATCAGATGGCCAGAGACTTGACTTGGACTTGAGCTCAAAGACTTGAGACTTGACTTGGACTTCCAAAAAATGACTTGTGAACATCTCTGGCATTTACATGGCGGGTCTAGATTAAGTTGCATTTTGGGAAGTGTAGGATCCATTGTTTTTAGAGTTTGACCCATAAGGACTTAAATTTATTGCTGCTTGGATTTTGGATTCTTTTTTAATCTCTCTCACAGGTCCCTTTATGGATATAGAGAGCACTTGATCGCTGAAGTACTCGAACATCAGAATTCTACGACATTTGTCAAGATTTTTGAGTGCAAATTGTGATGGGATGCTAAACATGGAGTGAGGCTACAACATATGTAATTGTTGCTCTGCACGTTTAGGTGGAATAAGGGGTGCGGCAAGTTTTGTTGATTATATTTGTGCATTGAAATCAATTCCTTGTGGACACATATGTGATTAAAAATGTAAACTCAAGGTTCACTTACTAGCTTTTTCTTGTGCTTCTGACCATAACCAGAGAGCCCAGGAGGAACATGTTGCTGTAGCTGAAAATATCAATAAAGCTGTATTCGTCTGCGAGGACAGGATAAGAAAAACAAATTGTGGAAGAACACAACATTAAATAGCACAGCATATAACTAAGATTTGCGTAGAGCAGGTGCACATATACTGGGAGATTAATTCCTCGACGCAGAGGTCCAGAGTTCAAATCTGACCTGTGACAATTTCCTGCATGTCTTACCCCCCTTTCTCACCTAGCTGTCCTGTCAAATTAAAGGCGGAAAAGCCCGAAAGTTATTTAAAAAAAAAAAAAATAACAACTAACCTGTTAAATATCTTCATATTGGTTTGTTAAAACTGTGAAAAGCCTAAATCATCTAAATATATTGCAACAGCAGTGATTACCTCAGATATAATCATACTAATCACTGCAGAAGCAAGCTAATAAAATGCTGCTGATGTAATTTCTCCTCGATGCACATGAGCATGCATACAGCCCGACTTAAAACGATCTTATTATTCTGACAAAAAGAATACATTTTCAACCCCCAGGGCACTTATTAAGCTAACTTTGCCCATATTGGGGCTCTACAAGGAGCTCTGCATCACAACATTACTGCTGCCTTTCAATATTGCTGTGTGCCATAGGTAATCAGAATTATCCTGAAATAAAAGGGTTCACCTCTTTTTTATGATGAAGTATACAAATGTGCCAGTGTCAAGCATAAACAACCATCAAAGTTAATTAAATATGACCTTACCAAATGGGTAACAAGATATGAACATGCAATATTATAATGATAAGATGTAATAAAAACACTGGAGGCAAAAGCACTGCATGTTCCATATAACGTATGGATGATCAGTATTTCAAATGATCACAATATTCCCTGGCTACATTTGAGCCTAAGATACACAAGTAGTCTCATTCCTAATAGAGGCATCTTCCGCTGGCCTGAATGGATTACTTAGGTTTCCAAGCTGTATTGTATACCATTATGTAAGGCGAATGACAGCTTTAAACATGAATTCATGCATCTTACAAATGCAGTATGGGTGCAGCCGAATCTGGCATCCGGCAAAGCACAAATAGTGGGTTTCTACAAATATTTATTCTGTACAAATATTTCAAAAATATATTTGTTTTCGGGAAGAAAAAAACATGTCAAATAGCTGTTGTTCCTCAAATGTCATAAACCTGGCTCTAGGTTATGACAAAAACTGGGAAGAGACACAAAATGCCAAAAAAGGTACCTATTACCAAAAAACATATATTATATGTTTAAACTAAATACAAAAATCACCATTGGCTACTTTGAGGAATCTAAAATATAAGACATGTTTTCAGTTATTTCACACTTTTTTTTAAGTACATAATTCCACATGTGTTCAATCATAGTTTTGATGCCTTCAGTGAGAATCTACAATGTAAATAGTCATGAAAATAAAGAAACACATTGAATGAGGTGTGTCCAAACTTTTGGCCTGTACTGTATAAGTACATGATTTTTGTCATCATGGTTTTCCACATAAAATATTTTTAATTCTCTGCTAATTCTTCCAAGCCATCAGGAGAAGTCAGACCTAGCTGCTCAGCTATGCCCTTCACCGGTGTAATTAACAAAACATTGGTGTAATACAAGTAATTAATTATTTTTGTTTACTGTTGCCCACCAGAAAAGGAATGACTCAAACCTGCGGCAATCTGATTTGAACTGTCTGGTACGCCTCTGGGTACATCTGCGTTTATCAATGTACACTCTGTCATCAAAAGTGTCACCAGGAGTGCCCCTTCTTGCTCGGTATGGGACATGGGTCGGGTGCTGCTTGTTGAACATGGAAGATAAGTTCCCGAACTATCTCCACACAGTCACCACACATCAGCTCTACTGGTGCTTTGATTAACAAACCAAAAAATAGTTACCTATGTTGGTATTGACAACACAGTCTCACTCCCTACTCGTCAAATGTATGACGCATGGTCAAGGACCCTGGCTTCAAGTTTCAACGAAATAGGGGTACCCTTGGCGTTATTTTTCGACGAGGGGGTCCGTCAGATAGACATTCATGTTATTCCCTCACCGTCGGATATCGACGAAAGAAAAAAACACGCCCCCCGCCCCTTTACTCGAAATCTGTGACAGTTATTGGTATTTTTAGCCCAATAACCGCTGTTTTAATCAACATTATTCACGAGATATAATCATGGTTTATATGTATTTCTTTTTATGTTATTATTTCGGTATATTTCGGCCAGATAAGCTGGATTGCTTTTTTGTTGATTTATATTTTTTCTTTCGTCGATATCCGACGGTGAGGGAATAACATGAATGTCTATCTGACGGACCCCCTCGTCGAAAAATAACGCCAAGGGTACCCCTATTTCGTTGAAACTTGACGCCAGGGTCCTTGACCATGCGTCATACATTTGACGAGTAGGGAGTGAGACTGTGTTGGTATTGATGTCAACACCAAGACAAGCTCAGTCGGTGCACACTTTTTCCCTGTCCTGCTCTCGAGAAACAGGTGAATGGACCTGGAAGCGCTTAAAGCAACACATGGTAAGACAGTATTTTACTGAGGGAAACAGTACATTTTATGACTTGCATTTTTCCATTTTAGGTGTAAGGTTTAGAGAAGGCATAGCTAAACAGACTAAGGACACATTGCAAACCTGTGGCATCTTTTTTCGGTTGTTCAATTTGAATGGGGCCTAAATGTGGCCTCCCAGTGAAGCATGCTATGCAATTGTTAACATTAGCTTGTTGTGCAGTCTACATCATCCATTCTAACCAGTAATAAACCGATTTCTGTTCAGTCTGTAAATCTGTAAGACATGAACAGATTTATGATACACTGTAAACAATTGCTGTTGTTCAGGGTTAAATTAACCAATACAAAACACTTTTCATCAATCCAATTCAAATTTGTACATGAGATCAAGTGATCTCATAAATTATCTGGGCAGCACTGAATCATAAACGCATGTTCAAAGGTTGCCTATGTTGTTGGTGCACGAAAATAGAACAGTGAAATGTACTTTAAACATTTCCTGACACACCAACTGAATTAACATAGTTGCCACTAATCTTGGTAGAAGCTGTCAGAGGAAATTCAATGCAAATTTTGCATAATTTATGAACACCCTTTATAGACAATTTTTCCATAACAAGTTAGATAGATATCACTTTATTGTCTGTGTACACGGAAATTTGTCTTGCAATACAAGCTCCAACAATTACAACAACCTAAAAACATAGAGGCATCAGTAAAAACATAGATAATATATATAAGGGGGGCCCTGTCCTACAAGAGTGGTCTTAAATAGCCATAAATATATAGATCAAAGTGAAAGTGGGGGGGAACTATAACTTATTTGCCCTCCTGTGTTGATTCAGCAGAGATATTGACAGGGGAACAAATTAGTGTTTATATTTGTTATTTCTGCAGTCTGGGACCCTATAATGCCTCCCAGAGGGCAGGAGTTGGTACTGCCCATGCAACACATGGGAAGAGTCCTGGGAGATTTTGTCAGCCAGTCTGACGGTGTGCAGTACGTGGCTTTCAGTGAACACATTCTCCACTGAGTATCCCACCAATTTGGAACAGATTCCCAGGAGCCGTAGAATCCTGCTTGCTCCGAATGACCCAAGTCTCCTTAAAAAGTAGATTCTCTGCTGTACTTTGCTGCAGATATATATTCTACATGATAGGTCCAGGAAAGGTCACTGTCCATGTGCACTCCAAGGTATGTGAACGATGATTTTTGTTTTATGGTTTGATTGTGAATGGTTATTGGTGTAATGTGGTACTCATGAGAGGTGCCGAAGATAATCTCCTCAGTTTTCTGTGTATTGAGGATAAGTGCATTTAGATCACATCACTGTTTCAACATAGAGGTCAGCCCCCTCCTTCATCAGAGCTACCAGTGCAGTATCATCAGAAAATTTGAGGATATGGTGGTTGGGTGCAAAGGTAACACAGTCATTGGTATAGAGTGTGAAGAGCAGAGGAGGACTAACATCCTTGTGGGGCACCGCAGGTGGTTGTGACCATGGGGGAATAGGTGTTATTGACCCGGACCAGCTGGTGCTGTTAGTGAGAAGGGAACAGTACCAGTGAATGAGATATGGGTTTGTACCCATTTGAGCCATTTTGGATAACAACATGTTAGGTTTTATTGTATTGAATGCAGAGGAGAAGTCAATGAACAGTACCCTGGCATAAGGCTTTATTTTTGGAGCGTCCAGGTGTTTTTAGACCAGATGCTTGAGAGTGCCTAAAGCATCCTCCCTGCTGCGCTGTTGCCTGTATGCAAACTGGAACGGATTCAGTATGTCCTGTACAGACTGACAGAGTACATAGGATATGATTTTTAATACAGATGTTAATGCCACAGGTCTGAAGTCATTGCACTCCTTGGGGCATGATTTCTTAAAAATCCAATAAGAAGTCCAATAAAACAAGGGATATCCACCACTCTTAGCCCAGACTTTAACACCCACATATTAACAAGGTACTGTTACTTAGTTTGGTGACAGACAAGCACAAACAATAAACCCAGCCAATTGTTTGGAGCGAGCTGCGAGTCGCCAGCTGAGCATCGCCAGGGTTGATCACCTTCCTGTAGCTGAAGTTAATTGACAGAGGCATTTTCTAGGAATACTATAGGCAGGGGCGCAGCTACCCAGTGTCCGAGGGGTATGAAACAACAATTTTGGTGCCCCCCCCATTCGAGCACATGCGTTGTGGATGTTTACATTTGCGTTCTGATTTGTTTACTACGTCCCAGCTGTCAGACATAGGCTAATTGTTATATTTTCCATCTCTGTCTGCACAATTGTTTTGCCCAAAAAGGACAGTGAATAGGTTGGTCAACAGAACTTCAAACCATACTGGACATTTAGTTTTGTGTGGTCTAACTAATAGAACTCCTACCTAATGTTATCACTGGTCTCATCTCTACTTGATGCCATCGCCGACCTCATGTCTGTCTCATTCACTGCTTGCCTGTGTTCTTCTCCACTAAGACATATTGTCAAACAAATCCATTAAAGTGAATTACACACACACACACACACACACACACACACACACACACACACACACACACACACACACACACACACACACACACACACACACACACACACACACACACACACACACACACAATGAATAGATGTGCTGTATGATAGTACATGATTTACAAGAATAGCTAATATGCTACACAATGCTGACATTCACTGATGCCTTGACCACACATAGCCGGGTTAATTAACTCAAAATGTTAACTTACCGCCCAAGGTGGGCCTCAACATGGCCACTATATTGTCATCTTGTGTAAATTGTCCTGGAGGATTAGGGAGAAATCTCATTAGAAACAAACAACGCCACAAACTAACGATTAAAACAAATGTAAAACTATATTTTGAACATTGAGAATAAGGTTCTGACCTCATTTTGGTCCGCAAATTTCTGACGTTACCTTCAACTTGTGGATAACATCAAGAAAAAGTAATATAACATTAATGCTTAACGTACAAAGTCTAGCAATGTTGCTTTATTTGGTGGCATAGACTATTCACGCTAGCCTAACAATGCTGCAGTTTAAAACGTAATATAATGTTAACGTTAGGTTAACTTACTAGCCAGACATAGGGAGCTAATGTTACCAGCAATTAACATTAAGGTTACTTAAACACAGATTTTAACAATAACGTTTGACTGCCTGCTAACGTTAACTAAAGTTAATATTACATTTTGCTAAAAAATAAGATATAACCAGTTTTAGCTTTAGCCAACAGCAACTTACCTCAAACCGTCCTCTTGTCTTCATCAAGGCCTCTTTTTCCCTGGCTTTCTATGGTCAAGACCAAGGTCCATCCTTCCTGGGCTTCCGTGTGGGAAATGACCAATCACAAGAGGGCCTTCATTTGTTCCCTACCGCAACCTGTCAAAATTCAGCCAGTTAGGACAGAACAGACCCAAACGCAGAGCTCAGCAAAAGTTATTTTATTAGGGAAAATGGGGAAGTGAATGGCGAAGTGGGAAGGTGGATGCCAGGGACGAAAGCACGGGCGCGGAGACTGGAACAGAGAGGGAGCTCCGAGAGCACGGGGAGACCGGGGCTGAGATATCTGCAGGGGAAGCACTGAAGCGCGGGGAGGCGTGAGCTGAGGCAGGCCGGAGCAGGGAACCGCGAGGGAGGGACTGGATAGAGAAGCCAGCTGACTGGAGGCAGAGTGATGCGAAGGTAGTGACTGAAATGAAAAAACAGAAAAACCGGATTACAAAAGTACAGGCAGGAAAAACACATATAATTTATATAATTTTCAGGAGCTTGAGTCACGTGTCACCGAAGAGACTGGAGCAACAATCAAACGAAGATGGTGAGTCAATCCGGGGTTTAAATACTGAGTTGATTGTAGCAGGTGTGTACGGCGGGAGGAGGGGTGGTGAGGAGGAGAGCAGGTGTGCGCAATCAGCTGGCTGGCATAGGCAGGAGGGGAGGGGGGAAAACAGAGAGGCAGAGCCAACACAGAAACTGACAGGGGGAAAATAAAAGAGAAACTCACAGCCAGCCGGACTCCAACCAACACAGAAACAGCTCTTTTCATGCAAAGTAACACCCTTGCCTGAACTGTCAGATCCAAACTGTCTGTGTGACTTTGCTATGTTGTGTGACATAGCAGAGCATCTCTCCCAAATTAATTGGAGGCTGCAGATGTCCGACATGATGACAGCTTTCCAGCGTAAACTGCACTTATGGAAGTCCCAACTGGAACAGGACAATCTTGCCCACTTTCTTGTCTGTCAGAGCATCTCGGCCTCAGTCTCTGGTGCTTTTTCATGTGCTTGGTTGGCTAACAAAGTGAACCAGTTAATTAATGAATTTGATCTGCGCTTCTCTGACTTTAGAACACAGCACTCAGGCTTTGCCATCTTTGCCAATCCTTTCACCATCAACATTGACAGTGCACCCCATCTCCTTCAGATGGAGTTAATAGAGCTTCAAAGCGATAGTTGCCTGAGAGCAAAGTTCCAGGATGCTGTAATCGAGGACTTTTACAGTCTACTGCCCCCTGCTTTGATGCCACAGCTCCGACTTCATGCTGCCTTTGTTCTGTCCTTGTTTGGGAGCACCTACCTGTGCAAACAGATGTTTTCAATAATGAATCTAAACAAGACCAAGCACAGATCACGCATCACCGATGACAACCTCCACGCTGTTTTACGGATTGCTACAGCACAAAACCTAAAGCCAAACATTGACGGACTGACCACAGGAAAACAATGTCAGACATTCAATTAGAAAACAAATAAGTAAGCATTTTTAAAAACTTGAATTAAAAATATAACAAAATGTATTTCAACCAAGAATAAGTACAGTGTAATAAATGTAATGGTTGAGCTTGCATTTTGTTTTGCGTTTGTTATTTTCAGAACATGATCAATGGATGAGGATGGTGTGGAATATGGTGTACTAGGGTGAGGAAGGATCTTTGGTGTGTTAAGGTCAAGCAGCATCACCTCATCAAATTCACTCAGAACTTGACCAATATAGTTGTGAACTGAGACAACCCTTATTGTTATTTTGAGTTAATTACATATACTACTTTGTATATTAATTATGTATTCAGTGTGTTTACAGGTGTATGTGTTCATGCAGCCAAATGGTTACTGTAATCAAAACTATCTCTCATTAGTTGGATATATGCCCTCTGCAAGGCTGTCTGCAGCCATTTGTTTTTGTAAAATTACACATCCGTCACACATGTTCTTAGCTTCTCACACTTATGTGTTGGACCATAGTTCTGCCTCTCTCAACTGTGACAAAACGTTTTGAACAAAGTTGATGTAATAACTTGTGTTGATGATATTTGTCTTTGTTATTCACTTACAAAGTTTGATCTTTGATTGATGGAGTAATGTGGGTTTCTTAACCTGATACATTTAAGGGATTTATGTTAGAAT
Source organism: Perca flavescens (assembly GCF_004354835.1). Taxonomy (NCBI): domain Eukaryota; kingdom Metazoa; phylum Chordata; class Actinopteri; order Perciformes; family Percidae; genus Perca; species Perca flavescens. The sequence continues at coordinate 6,727,071 of NC_041348.1, forward strand.
AACACAGAGCAATGTGCTTACATATCTTTTTTTACATTTATGTGAATGCATGTACTGTATTTGTACACTTGAATAAATAATAATTAAATGCGACAGTTATTTCACAATATGTTAAGAAGTAGCTACTTTTATACAGTTTTACAGTTACAACTGGCCCTCTGAGGGCAACCATAATGCTGACGTGGCCTGGGGTGAAAATGAGTTTGACACCCCTGGTTTAGAGAGTGGAAAAGTTGGGTGCTCAATAGAGTGGAGTGTTTTAATATACTGGATATAAATCACCGTTATTGGACTTTGACAAACTATGCAGTTAAAGGCAAGATTGGTAGCATTTTCCAATATACACTTTTTTATATATTGTTTGAAGTGGTCTTTACACGCAGTCAGCAATAAATAACTTATGGGCTCTGAAAAAGGAGCGAAAACACCCACCACTGCCCACTGCTAGCGGTCCGCTTGAAAAGACCAATGAAATGCCTCCTAGCCCCCCTGCCCATACTCTACTCCTGGATCTCTGTGGTAAAAATCAGCCTACACTAAAATTAAAGTGCACCTGTATACTGCTACTTAATGTAAATGCATTCAAATGACTCAGATCTAGGCATGGAGCTGACACAAGCTAATGACAAAGCTGAGGTAGTTGAAAGGCATGAAAAGTGAAGCCATTGTTGCCAACTTCTGTTGGACAGGTACCTTTGTTTTGGGGAGGATTTGTTTTTTCAGGAAATGTCCAGCCAATGTAGCTATTCCAGTTAATCTAGGCTAGTAAGCTACATTAGCTAACGTATGTTTACATATTCCTATTTAACAGAACGCTAACTTCTGTAACGTTATTGCCAAAAAAAAATGGTAGTGTTGTTCATTGTGGGTGTCTTTCGATATTTTATCTCAAGGACAATCACTGCTAGAATAGCAACAATTGCTCCCATTAAAACACTGCTATAATACTGAGTTAGTAAGGATTAACTTGAAAAATAAGGTGAGAACTGAAAAAAGGTTTGCTGAAGCCAATATAATGTATATTGTTTGGGTGCTCAAAAATTTTTACCAAATCCATCTAGCAACAAGGGTTTTACTTTGAGTTTTCTGAAATGTGAAGTGACATTCTGACTCTCTACTACCACCCAGTGATGTTGTTTTTTTGCACCATTCTAGCTCCTCTGAAAGTGGTGGTCCTCACAATAAACTCACAGAACGTGGTCCTCACAGAGTAATAAAGATTCTGTGTGTGTGTGTGTGTGTGTGTGTGTGTGTGTGTTTTTGTACTGTATGTGTCTCAGCAGGATCTCCATTTTCCTCCCAGTGCATATCTCCGGTGTTGGAGGAAGACCTTTAGATTAGCTTTAAACCTGCTCTGCATGGTTCCAGCTAGTAAATATTAACATCAGTTTGGCACACACACACACAAACACACACACACACACACAGACAAAATCCCAGTGAAAGTGAGGTGAGAGCATTTAAATGGGTGTCATGTGGAGTTATAACCTTTCCTTCAGTTATTTATCCAACTAAAAACCTCTTATTTGAGCCATTAAAGTTTCCTTTTTCATAACATATTGCATATCTTCCTTTCAGTATGAAAAGCAGACATGTATTTACTATATGACAGTCAAGTGATTAAAATATTTTATTGCAATTAAAATGTAACAATGTAATGAAACAATATAATTGTTTTACCTCAAATGTGGGAAAATAAAGGCTCACAAAAACATCCCCTTCTAAGCAGAATCAAGAACAATGAATTAAAACAAACCTTTTTGCAGTTTTCCCCTCATTTTGTCTTTAATTATGAGGTTCAAATACGTATTTGGTGACTTTTTATGCACTAATTTGTGCTAGATTAACTTGTCTACTGGTATCTTAACGAGCACGCTTTTTGATGCACCAAAAATATTTACTACAATGTTGTCAAATTGCTTACCAAGATCATGTGTCACCTTTTATTTATGATACATTTTTTATTTATTTTATATTTTTTGAACACAACATATAGAACAAACAAATACAATCGAATAGGAACCAAAACCCTCACCCACCCTCTGCGGTCTCGAGGAAAACAAACCAAACCAAAATACAAGAAAACAAAACAAAAATCACACCTTGCCTAGTTGCTTTCTTCTAATTCTTGTGGTGTTGAGGTCACAAGGACCGATACCTGTGCTGCTGCATTTCTCCATAGGTCTATAGTTGATGACTTGGTTTTGTTAATCCTTGCTGTAGAGAGCTAAAGCATAACTATGTCTAGGAAATACGCCAACCGCTGTTTTATACAAAGTGAGTGGGGGGAGCCAGTGCTGAGCTATAATTTTTTTGGTTGCGGTTGAGCCGGCTAGCCAAATCTTTCTCTGTCTCCCAGGCAGGTGTAATTTAGAGTCGTCATTAAGTACAAAACAATTGAGTAAGTAAGTAGGGATTCGACATCCTATCACATCAGATATTAATGATGTTGTTTTATTCCAAAACTCATGCACCTGTTCACACTCCCAGACCATGTGTGTGGACCTTTTGCAATGAGGGGTGGTGTCTTTCGAACCACCCTAACATATATACAACAATATTCACAACACTTTTAAAAAGTGATGGGACAAACGCGACCATGGTCAATGGCATCCTCAGTGTCAATGAAACCTATGTATTTTACGCACAACAGGGAGCTGACATGATCAACCTCAACCTTATGCCAGCGACTACTTGAGCTTAACTGCAGGTTAAGAGTCTCTGCTGCTGTTGAAGAAAGCCGAGCATCACTCAGATTATTAATAGGTCTCTTGAGATATCTTACCTCCTTAGAGCTCAAGAAACTGTCATTATTAAAGAGTAATTCCTCCTGAGGCAACAATGCCTTCTTTAATTAAATGTGTCAGCAGTGCCAGAGGATGGAAGAGGAAGTGAAAGATTGGAGAGAGCTGGGTGACATGATAGCTTCCAGTAAAGCGCTGGGTCGAGTAGCAGAAGAGAGGTCGCTGACTGCAATGCATTACCTCAACACAAAGACACCATTCAATAACAGGGGGCAGGGAAATTGATCTTCAATGCTCTCCGAGGAGCTATTGTTACTGGCTTCCTTGCATTAAATGATGAGAGAATAAGAGGAGATGAGATGGGGATGGGAAAGAAAGGAAGAGAGAGAGAGAGAAAGAGAGAGAGAGAGGATAAGATGGTGGGGATGAGAAATTGAAAGGGGAGGAAAAAGAGGGAAAAATGAGCAGGAGAGTTATGTTATGTTGAAAGAGAAAAGCAGTGAATCAGAAAAATTATTTTTGCACTTTTTTGCTACTAGAAATGCAAAAGAATAGAAAAATAGAAAAGTTAGAACGAAAGTACAGAGTCTTGATGCTATGGAGATAATACACCATCTAAATTTGTCGCATTGGTGTAAACTGTCAGGTTTCAGAACGTTGCAGACCAGCGCATTTGTAGTACGTTGAAAAGGCTATATTTTTAGTTTTGTTTAAACAGACACCCCCCAATTTTTTTTAATATTTGAACCATTGTAACTAATCCTGACACAGACTTATTGAAGCTATTACGCTTTCACGTCAGTAGATGGCGCTATGACGCTGTTGTGGATCCATTAGGGAGACCGTAGCTCTTAGCTCTGCTCATGCGCAGCTCAGAAATAAACGAGCTTTGCCGTGAGCAACATGCTAACATTGTGCTCTCTGTTGATTCACAGGTACTGAAAAACTCACTTTTTCATATTGGTATTGTATATTGTATTTTCATACTGCTTGTATCAGCATATTATCTGAATGTTTTGGTAATCGTTGTGTGTTGTGGTGAGAGGATTTTGAGCATACAGGCAGTAGGGATCGAATGGTGATGAGTAAATACTGTTTTGAGCTTAGCTCTGCTAGTTTTACATGTCGTTATCGACGCCATATTGTCAAGCACTACTGTTAAATGCAGATGTATAAGAATGCAATAGTAAGAGTTTGTTTATCTTATGCTAATGTTAAAATTATTGTTAACAGGTCAGTATATGTTATATGTGAAAGACTGTAACGTTAGTTGTCAAAGTGAATGTGAAGTGAAGTTATATTATTTTGGTACATTTTAGTATTTTGAGTTGAGCTGAGTTTGGTATTTGTAGTTTGTTAAATCACTTGCATTTATGTGCATTTATTTTCCGTCAGACTGTTTCATATTATTTATCATCAGTTTGGTTACACCATTTATTTAATTTTTAAACGTTTTATTATCATTTTAACATGCACTTTGATCAGAGTTAATGCAGTAGAGACAATGTGAATGTATGGGAATTGTATGCAATTGTTCAGAAATAAAAGAGCTTTGCCGTGAGCAACACGCTAACATTTTGCTCTCTGTTGATTCACAGCAATCACAGTTTCCTTAAGCTACACAGTGCTTCCTAGCCTGTGTAGCCATTGCTGCCGGTCCAGATTCCCCCTAGGTCTGGTGCCGGTAACACATTGCAAGTAGTACAAACTTCAACTCGTCTCGTCGTGAAGCTTTGGTCTGAACTGAGCCAGTCTAAGTTGTTTGACAACAAGTTTATCTGATAGTGATCTTCTGTTAAAACAGATTTTGTTTGAGAGATTTGACAGTCAAGAACAGGTGTTGGCTTGTGGTTGCCTTAAGTCTTGATTCAGTTCACATTTAAGTTTACGCTTAAGCTGTCATAGAAATACTATGGGCGAGATTTGTGGCGGAGAGAATTTGCGTCCCGAGTCCCATATATTTATCCCATAGACTGAGCAAGCACACCCAACCTTCAAATGATTGTGTACGTTAAAGTGTTGGGTGCTTAGCCTGAGCGTCCTAAATCACGTCCAGTGCCTGTAAATTCGTATAACAGGCTTTCGTAGCCTCGCTGGCTCTGCAGCTTTGTTGCCAGCAAGGAAAATATCTATTAGCATTGTAGCTTTTTGTTAATTTTATTGCAGAAAATGCAATGCGGGATACTCGCTGCACAAGTTTAATCATGGAATGAAAATAATGAATTAATAAAATGAAATAATTTTGATTGAAAGCAGATGATGAAGCAGACTAAGCTTCCACTTTTTGAATGGACCACAGACCTACAATGATGCCTCCAAAAATTGTAATATTATCTAGAGACAGATAACTTTACCTTTGCTAACTAATGTGGACTAAGGGTGGGAATATGCAAAAACAGAGTTGAATGTGGAGAGCAGAAAGGAGAACTCAAAACTTGTCAGCAGAGTCTTGTATCCATCTGCAATACGCACTGCGTCTTCTGCAAAGTCACCATGGTGCTTCACTATAAATTCAAAGAACTTCAAAAGATCCTTTTGCCATTTGTACACAGTGCAAACCAAATGTGATGAAACATTCCACCTAGTTGGAGCCAGTCTTGGAGCATTCTGTGCTGGCATATCTTGTTTTGTACGCTTCGCAAATATTGTGAAGAAGGCTGCCAGACCAGTGAGTAGGGTTGGGTACCGAACCCGGTACTTTTACCGGTACCGACCGAATCACGTCGGTACTACCAAGTATTGGTTCACGTAAAATCAAATGGTGCCAAATTTCGGTACCTGAGAGCACGTAAGCGCAAGCTTATCTGTCCTCTCTGCATGTTGACAGAGAGCAGAGGTCCGACACACACACACACACACACACAAACACACACACATACACACACAAGCGCAGAGGTGCGGACGGAGTATACTACGTCAGCTCTGCAGTTTTGTTGAAGTCACAGAGAGTCACGGCAATGCCGATAACGTGGTTTCAAGTGTGGTTACAGTTTTTTAAAACTTCACGCAGACAGCGCTTGCTGCGATATGATATTAATGGTGAGGTGAAAGCGGTCGCGGTGCTGTTGACGTTACACTTCCTGTGAGACAAGCAGGCACAACGGTGTTTTCTGTGCCCTGGGGACTGACTGACAGGCTGTCGTTTGAAGGCAAGGCAACTTTATTTCTACAGCACCTTTCAGCAACAAGGCAATTCAAAGTGCTTCACATGAAACATTAAAGAGCATTTAAAAACGGTCATGATGAAAATAAAATAGGCTAAAAAAGAATAATATACAAACACAAGAATACAAGTTTAATAATTATTCAATTTAACCCTTAGATGCATAAGTGGGTTTTTTTTTTTTTAAGAGGCAGTAATGTGGTTAGTTATATAATTTCTAACTGGTAACCACCAACATGTAAGAAAGGTCTGTTGGCACTTTGACATTTCCAGTGTCAGTCAATTAAAATGTGTCAAGATGACATTCAGCCTTGATGAAATTTTCGGTCAGTAGCTGGAGTGCAACCATAGACTGTAAATATTATGGCTGCAACTTATGGTTATTTTTAATCAATTAAATGTTTAGTCTATGCAATGTAACCATAGTTACAAGCTATAAAGACAAGCACGTTTTGCAAGATTTAATGCGCTTTCAGCAGAGCAAAAATGATTTCAATATGATTTATTATTTTTAGTAGTGGCTCTAAACCTGCTAGGATTTACAGCACTTCTCAGTAGTTCGTGAAATGGTCACGTTATTTAATCTATGGATTTGTGTACAAGGACACGTTTTCAAATTTTTTTCATGGTGGTGAGGATGATTTCTAAACTAATGAATTTCAATGGGAAGCATAATTTTTGATCACAGCACGATTACAGTAGCAAGTAGTATGAAATGCCGAAAATCCACGTAAGGAGGTTGGTTGGGGTGGTGGATGGGTCAAACAACACAGGACTTTCACCCCGGAGACTGGAGTTCGTGTCCCGGCGTAAACCCCAACCGTCCCGTTGTTGTGGCGCATCAGCATCCCGGGGATCGCGTCCCGGCATGTGGCGTGTCCTTTCACGTGTCCAACCCCAACCGTCCTGTTGTTGTGGCGCATCAGTGTCCCGTTGTCATGGTGCGTTGGTGTCCCAGAGACCTGGGATCGGGTCCCGGCGTGTGCTGTGTCCTTTCCCCGTGCTTCTTTTCCGAAACCCAACCTCCGTATAGATGCTTCCCATTATGTGCTGACCACATGAATAAATGACATTCTCAGCAACACAAAATAAACAAGATAATCATGTCTGTGTACACAAATCAATAGATTAAAAATAACATGACCATTTCACGAACTGCTGTGAGACCATGTTGCCCTTAGACATGCACACTATGTAAATATACTCTTGAGCACAATCGTGTGTGTGTGTGTGTGTGTGTTGTTAAGTAGTTTTTTGACTTTAGAAAAATTTCTTAAGTTTACCGCATAAAACGCATTCATTTTAAGTGAGGTCATTTTTGACCCCACTCATGGAAGAGTGTAGGTATTGGTAGGTCATGCATCTAAGGGTTAATAGGTTTTAGGGAAAGGTTTGGGAGGAGAGAGGGAGGGGTTTTATTTTATTTAATTTCTGTCAGTGTAAAATATTCTAAATAAATAACAGAATGTTCTAAGTAAATAGGATAAATAGGTTTGGAATTATTTTTACAACTGAAATATTTTTTTTTTGTAACAGACAGAGTGAAAGTACCGAAAAAAGTACCGTTGGGTACTGGAACCGAATTTGAGGTACCGGTATCGATACTGGTATTGGTTCAGATGTGAAAGGTACCCAACCCTACCAGTGAGATGAGAGAAAAACTTTCACTCTCTAATTTTAGCAAGGTTCAAAGAATTGCGCATTACAGTGAATGAAAAGAGCTTGTGGTATTTTGTCTTAAATTTTGTAATATTTTGTTTTCCATTTAGACCAGAGGCCATGGCCGCAGCTCCATCAGAACACTGTGCCACTACTTGCATTCACATTACTCCAGAAACTCAAGAACCCGGCCAGCCACATGTCCTTACTGACATCATGATACTTAAAGAACCTCTCATCACACCAACATCAGCAGCATAACGTAGGACAGAGGTTCTCCAACTTTTTTCAATAATGTACCCCCTTTGAACAGTTTTTTTAAGCCATGTACCCCCTAACTAGAGCAAATAAGTTTTGGCAGAAGAAAACCAACAAACTTGAAAAAAAGACAGTAGAAGTAACTACAGCCTTGTAACTGAAAAACATTTAGCAAAAAATCTTACGTATCCCCTGCAGTCCTCCAAAGTACCCCTAGGGGTAGACGTACCCCCATTTGAGAAACACTGACGTAGGACATAAGACATCTGAGAAGTGGTACTGATGTCAGTAGTCTGGTCGACCATTATGGCAACGAATGGTGTTTTCTTCACTTCTGAATTTAGCCTGCCGTGCCCATGAATACAGTCACAGTATCTAGATCAGGTTCCCAACCAGGGTTACGTGTACCCCTTTGGGATACGTGAGCAGCTTGCAGGGGGTACGTGGAAAGGGGGATTAATGGGAATTACAATTTATTTCCGAAATGAAAACCCATTGCAAAAATGGTACGTGTGAGCCATAATTAGTTCCCCCCCCTCCCGGCAGGTTTCAACTGTTACACTATTCTGTGAAGAGGTCACGTACATGCACATGTTGCTAACCAAATAACGTTGGCTAGCTAGCGAACATGGATAAATGGCTTAAACGTCCAGTTACTGTCGCTTCAGATTCCGGTTTAACATCAGGGGAGCCAATTAAGAGGCCAAGACTAAACTCCTGTAATTTAGTAAAACATACACTTTGTATGGATTTACTTGTACGGCTGCGGATCCACTGCAGCCATAGTGTTTTCTGTGCGGCAAAATCCTGGCAAATAATTCAATGAAGCCTGCACACCTACAATGGCACCAGAGCACCAAACACTCAGGGGGCCCTATCTTGCACCTGGCGCAGCGCAAAGCCAGACGCAAGTGTCTTTGCTAGTTTAAGACCAACACAGTTGTCAATTTCCCGTCCAGGGCCCACTTTGTTTAAATAAAAAAATACACCTGCACCAACTTTGCGCCCATGGGCGTGCTGGTCTTACATGGAGGTGTGTTCAGGTGAATTATTGGTGTATTGCTATCTTGAGGCAGCAGGAAGTGATCGCGCCATTGTCCAACAAAAACCTGGTGTGAAGTCAATTCTATTGTTATTTTAACAGCAAATTAGTAAAATGCGCCTAGGCTTATGCACAGCGTGCTCAAACTATGCTTGTTACACACACACACACACAGGGATGCGCAGCAGCACACAAAAATGCAAAAGATTACCAATAAAAATATTACGATGCAAATCCGCCATCATAAAAGCAATGCGCCAAGGTACAAACGCGCCTGGCTTTTAAAGCTAATGGGAGATGACACTCTGGTTTATTGCATGTTACGCCCAAAACACACCTATGAATTAATGAAGATACTAAGTACAACCGTTGCACCCGGCGCACAAACCCTTTTTTGGATTTGGATTTGGACACGCCCTAAACACACAAACTGTCAGAGTTTAAGTCAAGTCTGAGTACACTGAAGAAAGCGACAAGTGTATCAAGCAAAGCACTGGAGGCGTCTTACGCTGTATCACTACATGTGGCTAAAACAAAAAAGCCATATTCTATCGCTGAAGACCTCATTCTCTCTGCAGTGATAGTTTTGGCTGAACTATGCTTGACAAAAAAGCAGCTGACATACTCAAGACAGTTCCATTATCAAACAACACAGTGTCCCGTCGGATTGATGATATGTCCAATAATATTGTTGGACAAGTGGTGGATAAAATGAAACAAGCAGGTCAGTTCGCTTTGCAGTTGGATGAAATGACAGTTGTAAATAGAGAGGCTCAGCTTCTTGCATTTGTACATTATAAAGACGTGTCGGACATTAATGAGCATATTTTGTTTTGTAAGTAGCTCACAGGAACACTGGCGAAGACATTTTTCAGATTATAGACAGCTTTTTTAAAGACAACAATCTGAAATTGAAATCCTGCAGTCACATGTGTCATCCTGCAGTCACATGTGTCATCAGTATGATGGCGCGGCAGCAATGACTGGGGGAGTCCATGGACTACTTGGGCATGTGAAGAAGGTAAACCCCAACATAAAGTGGATGCACTGTATTATTCACCAGGAGGCGCTTGCCAGCAAGAGAATGAGCCCTGAGTTAAGTGATGTTTTGGATGACGCAGTTAAGGTGATTCATTTCATTCAGTCCAGGCCAATGAATCACAGGCTGTTTCAAAAGCTTTGTCATGGCAGCAAGTCAGAGCATAAGCAGCTACTGCTTCATACTGATGTTCGCTGGCTGTCTCGTGGAAAAACGCTACTGAGACTGTTTGAACTTTGCACTGAAGTGTTTGTTTTCCTGAAAAAGCACTTGCATCCCCTTGCGGCAGAGTTTGAGGATGCAGAGTGGGTTGCACGTCTGGCGTATCTTGCTGTGTTCACCAAACTGAATGACCTCAACCTATCACTTCAAGGCACAGACTCACATATCCTTAACATGTATGACAAAGTGAATGGATTCATAAGGAAAGTCAAATGATGATAGAGGAAATGTGAGGATTGAGATGTGAGCTGTTTCCCACTGCTTGATGCATATTTTGTCACCACAGATGTTGACAGAAGTGCAGTGCTGAAAATTGTTAAAGCACATCTGTCCAAACTCAACATTGATTTCAACCAGTACTTCCATGATATTAAATCAAAGTCAGCTAAACTCGACTGGGTGAGCAACCCATTTATTGTGAATGAAAGCAGCAGCAGCAGCAGCAGCAGCTGGAAGAGTGCAGGAAAATGTGAAGGATTTGTCTGCTGACCGTGGGCTTAAGATGGTACCTGTTGAAAAGTCACTGACTCTCAGTCACAGAGTTTTGGTGCGATGTTGAAAAGGAACATCCTGAACTGGGAAAATGTGCATTAAATTAACTTTTGCCTTTTGAATCTACTTAAATGTGTGAAGTGCAGTGTTAATTTTGACAGCAAATTCTGATTTTGTCTTAGTCTTATGAATAACACACCATTTAGTTATAGTTAGGGGTGTAACAATACACTCAGCTATAACTGTCTTGTTATACATACAACTTAAAGAATGTACAATACTTCAATATAAATCAAGATTTAGTTTAACCTTCTATATGTAAAGTCAGACGTCATATCCTATTCATTGGAGCATGAATGCAGTGAATGTAAACATGACGCGGGTATGGTAGCTCAACCAATAGGATTAAACGGACGTCATAGGCCGGGACACACAGGGCCGATTTTCGGACGTTGGACAGTCTGGCGAGGTCAGTGACACAAATCTGTTTGGTGTGTCCCGTGCCGTCGTCAGTCTGGGGGGCTGTGGCGTTCATTTTCGCCAACCTGACATGTTTGGTCGGCGGTAGGGCCGTTGGGACTCACCCGGAAATGGCGAGCAGAATGAGGGGACTAGAGTCTCTCAAAATCTGATGAAAATCTTTTAAACTGACCTTTGTTGATCTGAAATGAAGACAGATTCAGCAACTGCATGGCCTATTTCCTATTTTTAAAATGTTTTCAGAAACACGTTTCGGTGAACTATTTTAGTACAATATGAGATCGTATTCTGAACAAGCCGCCATGACAGTCTGGCTTTGGATTTCCGGAGAAAACAAACCCATGTGACGCATTCAGCTGCCGGTTGTCATTTCTTGGGCAACAATACAGATTAGCGCCGCCTGCTGTTATGGAGGTGTATTACGTCTCGTCTCCTCTTGTCTTTTTGATGTGTCCCGAGGCAGTTTTTTGCATAATGTTCAATATCTATGGTTTTTTCGACCTTGAGAAGCGACTGATCATCTCGACTGGCTTTTCTGCCGATGGTTGGCCGTCTGGTATGTGTGTCAGCACCTATATGGTGGTAGTAAAAAAAAAATTAGAATAATATCGCCATACCTCTACAATACATATCGTAACATTTTTGCATCGCGATAAATTGTACCACGATATATCGTTACACCCCTAGTTATATCATATTTTAGTCATCTGAAATCTTTTAGTCTTAGTCTAGTTTTAGTCGACCAAATATCCTAAGAGATTTAGGTTTGAATATGCAATACAGACACAGATTTAACGGTTGTAATACAAAACATGTATTTTATTTTATTCTTAATGTCAAAAACAAACCGTGGGTTTTTCAAAAAAGATAATCTTACATAAAATAAGCATAAGGCCTGCTCTCCCTGAAAAATATACATGCTCCCTGAAAAAGATATGCATTCTCCCTGAATTATATCACAAAAGTAGCATGCGCTTACAGCAAAGAATGAGGCTGTCAGTCCACAAGTCAAGGCCGCAGGCAGCAGCCAGTCTCTGAATTTTTGTCGTTCATGTTCATACTGTGTTTCAACCAAATTGCTCATTTTAGTTTTCTTTGGAACAGTTAGTCTCCTATCTATCTTCATCATTAGCACAAATTCCTCGTCTTCAATTGTTGTGAGTGGTAAACCTGTGCGTCCAATCCATCTAGCTATGGCCTGCTGCGTCTGTTGTCCCTTCGATTCAGTTTTGTACTTTTAAGTACTTAGGAAAGCTGTAGAGATGGCCTGCTGCTGGGTTGCACTAGCAGCACTAGCTTTATTTCCACTTGGCCTATGGTCATCTTTGTCATCAGACATCTTCTGTATCTGTGAGGGTGAATAAAGGGTCAAGTTGTGATTTTTTGCCTTTCTGGCTGTGATGGTTTCCGGGAATTAAAGGACCCAAACGCAGGGAGGAGGCAGGCAGGCAGGAGGTTTGCACTCAAGGATTTATTAAACCAAAAAAATGGCAGCACAGAGGCTGGTAAAAAACACTACTAGGAAACAGGAAAAAAACTTACAAAACAATGCAAAGGCACCAGGCTTAGACACGCTGACAAGGCATGAACAGACAGGGACGAAACACAAACAGACGCAAAACACAGGAAGCAGAACTAGACATGACAAGACAGAAAACGGACTATCACAATAAAACAGGAAACAGAACATAATACAAAACAAGACCGAAAATCACTCAATGACAAGGAGACAAAACTCACAGTACATAAACAATCCATAGAGACACACATTAAACAGTGGTATACAAACAGGGAAACAGAACCTAATACAAAGAACAGGAAAACAGGATTACGCATAACAGGGAACAGAAATACAAAGCAAAACACCAAAACCATGACACTGGCCCAATCTCCTCAGATCTCTCCCTCTCTGTCACACACACACACACACACACACACACCACAACATCTACTATAATAGTACACATTTGATTCAATTTGAGGACATTGAATATTCATACTCAATGTAATTCAGCGAGACAATCGTCTAATCAATACAGTTCAGAGGTGGTTTCCTTTAGCTTCTATTTTATTCCAAGTTTAGCGGAAACACGGTGGTTAATCTTATAAAATAACTTAGTGTATTCTTACCTTCACATGTATTTCTGGATGAGTCATCTGTAAATGTAACCTCAAGTTGGTGATGTATTTCCTAGCGATTTTTGCTCCACATGGTTTACAGGCGGTCTTGTTGTCCTTGTTGTCATATGTGAAGTGTGACCAGATGTCAATTCTTCGTTTTCGTCCTAGACCTAGCTCTGACATTTCTGTTGTTCATGAGAAATGTCAATGCCCTCGGACCGGGTGCACTGCAAAACGTTAGCGTGTTGCTAACAAGCGAAGTCAACTGAAATCAGCCAAAGCTGTGTAACTAAGACTGTGCAACTAAACACAACTAAATAAATAACCTGTTGTGAAAACGTCCTCGAAACTGTGCGAAATTCTGCAAACTCTTCTTTCTTCTCCTTCTGTGTAACTGCTGCCGCGTTTGTTTAGCTAGCTGTTGCGCCTGCATTTGCCACAGCTTTTTAAAATGGCTCTGCTGCTTCTGCATAGATCAACTTACCCTCAAAGATTCGCTCTGATTGGATTTCTTCCCAACTTGTCCCACAAAAAAAGTAGTTCTGATTGGATCTCTTCTCCATTCGTCCCTCCCTAACATTTTCGTCTCATTTTTATTCGTTGACTAAAGTGTCAGTTATATTTCTTCACAGTCTTCGTCATCATATCTGACTTTTTATTTAGTTTTCGTCCGTGAAAAAGGTTCGAAATTAACACTGGTGAAGTGACCTTCTCAGCTTTGACTCACATCAAAACCAAGCAGAGGAACAGTGTGGAGAACAGCCTGGTTACAGCTGTTGCCACGCTGCCCCCAGAGCTATCAAAGCTTATGAAGGATAAACAAGCTCTATTGTCTCATTAAAGCTCAGGTGACCTAATAAAATGAGTTGAAATTGCCACTGGGTGAGTTTTTTTTTTTACTCACAATGTAACACAGGAAATAAAATCCAACATCTCCAATTAGTTTTCTTTATTCACAGAATTGTTGCGCTCATGTCCTCTGAATGCAAGTTCTTGCTTCCCAAGAAACAACGATTTTGATTAGATGCTTCAATATTTCTCTATTCTGCCTGACCTTGTTGTAAGCCAGAATTTGGTTTTGATGCTGCTCATTCTGCTTAAGTTTTTTTTTTGTGATTAACAATTTTTTTTATTTTTTAACATACAAAACTTACAACTTGCAACACCCACCCCCCTTCATCATCATCACCCACTCAGACAAAAATTAAGAAAAAATAACAGTAACCATAATATTCAAGACCATTCAACAAAATAGTAACAAAATAGACAATAAGCTATAAACCAAATAAACATATGTATAAATGACCACACCATAAGTCCATCATGCACCTCTCTCCCCAGCACAAAGCTTCCTAGGAGCTCTCCAGAAAGCTCAGGTACTTTCCCCATTTTCAAGTATAGACATCCAACCTGGCAACCCTAGCCATTTCACAGGCCCACTCCTGGATTGACAGCACCTCTTCATTCTTCCATCCTCTTAAAATAATCTGTCTGGCTATCATCAAACTAATCTGGACCCAGCTTCTTATGTGCTTATCTATTTCTTTTAGGATTGACCCATCTCCCAGAACAAATAATCTTGGGCTAAATGGAACCTGGGTCCCTGCAATCCCATGTCTTTTTTAGGGCTGTCCAGGCTCCATCCCCCAGGTTCTACATAAGCATAGAATTATACCTAGAAGCCTCATGACCTTTTCCATATTTCAACAACGAATAGGAACGCTGATTTCAGTTCCTCATTTCGGTGCCACTGAAATGCCTGCACTGCCCTCTGAATGTTTGTTCATACACATGTCTAATATTTATTTTGTGACCTTGCCTGAACTTGAACATTCACCTTAATAAATTAAGGTTGATCGCCGTCATGTCCCCTCAGTTTTCCCCCTTATAAGCGGATCAATGACCCAACACGGTGGCCGCATATTGCTTATGTGGAACTACATATTTGATTAAAACACTAATATTAGGCTGAGTGTTGTCTGTAATTAATCAACCTGTTATTAATAACCAACTGTTAGATCTATAGGCTGAGATTTAGTTGGAGACTATAACTGTTGGCAGCCTCCCACTTAAGCTAACATTAGCGTTCCATCACTAGTAACTTTCACCATCATCATCATTTAGCGATTTACTACACTGACAGAGAATATTCATGTATCTTATGAGCCTCATATATCAGTGTGAAAGACTCAACTAACCTGCTACACAACAGCTTTTTGGCATTTTCCTGTTTCTCTCCTGATGTGACATTGCGATTCTTCCTTTTAATAGGTCAAGGCTAATAGCCCGGAGCCAAGACCCATCTATCAGGATCTATTTTAAGACATGGCAGAGGGACATATTGGAGAAAAGAGTTTTTGGACGTATTGTGGTGCAACCAACTACCCAGCAACTTTTCGGCATAGTCATTTCTTTAAAGTAAAATTTGGAGCGATGTTAAACTTACAACGTTGGTTACACTGTTGTCGTCTATGGGGAATGCAGGATTGTTTTCCCCCAGAAAGGGGCGTGGTGATGAGAGTCTCCCTCGGTTGGCGTATTGCTGGCCTAACACATATATATAGCATCTACAGGACGTATAGCAGTGTTGGGGCGATGTATCAGCCTGGCATATCTGCACGACGTATGGAAGACGTCGCTAAAATGCCACGGACTGACGTCTCGGCGATGTAGACCCAGTGAGCAAACGATCAATATACATTGTCTTCCTGCCATCGCCAATGTGTGCTTACTGGGTAGTGAATTTGAGTAATCCAAAAGGTATGCAAGTTGGTCACAGTTGTCCTGTTTAGTTCAAATGGTTTTTGAGCTGTAGAACAAAGTCAAGCTGATGTCTGTGGAACATATAAATTGTTCACTTACTGAAACTGCCATGACTGTTTGTCAAACTCATCGAACTGCAAAAACACATTTCTCTCAGAACACGTTAAATCTGAAATCTTTAAAAGTCTATTTTTGTCAGGTATAACTTTCTGAAGCAGCATGTAGATCATTATGAGATTTGACACCATTATCATCTTAGATATTTAAATTTAAAGGCATATTGTGTTATGATGACATTATGGAATGTTCTGATGAGCAAGCATTATATGTTTCTCCACTTGTGTATATTTTTTTCTTTTGTCACCTGTCTGTAGCATCATGTCTGGTCTTCTTTACCCAGAAGCCACAATAGAATCATGGAGACAACTGAAGGTGAAGCTTTGCTCTGCGTTATCTTATGTGTCAGCTGAGGTTGCACACTGTCATCACCATTTGGGTGGCCCATTTAAACTGTCAAACTCATTTGCTCGTTCTGTGCTGCTGGTGTTTATGCATCTTTAAGCTCCCATCACCTCTGGCATCCACCTGTTCCCTTGGGCAGAATACATAATTTTGTCAGCTTTAAATTATGGTGGCAGGGATACAAAGCCTAGATGCTAAAAATGAAAAACAGTTCCTCAACAGTAGTTGACTGATGTTCAATGTATACATATTGGTACTATTCTGGTTTACATTATATTACCATTGATAAATTGTGTCCATAGGCCATTATCACACTGATACGTAGTACTTCCGCATTCAGTGATCTTTGTGCACTGCCACTTCCGGTGGATCACTCATCACTCTGGTGAACCTATGATGAACGATTATAAGTTAACTTATACTGCATCCCTGGTAAATTTACCCAAAATAACTTTTTCTGACGTACATCGACTAACTGAACAACACTCCATCACAGCCCGCTCCAAAGTGGACAAGGGATACAGTTTCTTTTTCGAGAACTTCATCTACGAGTACGAAGGTGAGTGGCTACTAGCTAGCTAGCTAACATAACATTAGCTAGGTAGGTTAGCTTATGCTAACGTCAGTTTGGCGTCAGCTCAGATGTTCGTATGGTTATAATGTGTTTAACCTACGTTAAATCCAACTAAAGTAAGATTATTCACCTTTAAATGAGGTTGAGTCAATTCACCCATTTCATTTGTATTCTGATAGGAAGAACGTTAGCCTCTGTCACTGTCAGCTAGCTAACATCAGCATAGGAGTGTCCCTTTTGCTAGAATGAACAATCCACAGTATATGCATTAATTATTATTTTGTCCACCAGTGTCCAACATCATTGAAAGGGCGGTGGCTGTCAGGTCTAGGTGTTACAGGTCGATGAAGAAGCGAGAACAGCCGCATTATTTGAAGGTTATTTTAGGAAGCTAAGGCATAATGGCAAGAAATTTAACCCCTTCCACTGTTGCCTGTTTACATCAAATCAGTCAACAGCCATTTGATTTGAGAACTTTGCATTTCAATTCTTTAATATCCTTTTTGTTGAATCCAGCAAGTTAATGGTGTAAGGGGTTAACTACTCTACTGCGGTTGCAGATTTCCTAGACTGCGGTTGCAGATTTCCTAGGATTTTTGGTTAATTGTAATGCTCTTTCTTACATTTCTGTATCATTTGCAACAAGATTTTCATTTTAGTTTAACTTTATCAACTAAAATTATTAGTGTTGTCTTTAATGTAGATTGTTTTCCGAGCTGATGCAGCCGAACTTCAAGAAACCTCATGCAGCTGTACAGCAGGCAAGGTTCTGTGCAACCATCTAGTGGCCTTGTTCCAGAGTGCCCATTACAGCATGTTGCAGGTGAGGGCTGTGGTCTGGGATGATGTTAACATGGGCAGGTTGATTGGAGTGACACTGGTTCTAGAGGTCTACCTTTGATTGTTAACAAGCACATCCTCAATCACATCCCGGTTTGCTTTTCTATCTCTTGTTCTGCAGGTGAGAGCTGTACCACCACCTGTGGCCTGCACAAGCTCTCTGCAAACATGGCATCGACCAAGGACAAAGGTAACATTGTAGCTGCGTGGAGCTGCACCGCATTGAATAAACTTCCAGTCTATTTTTCAGCCGTGGCGTGAGCTGCCCCGAGTGCCACGCTTAACTCCATGAGCAGTGTATCCCAAACGTTACGCCTGGGACACACTGTTCGCGGAGCGGAGCTTGGCACGAGGGGCACGCGGGGCAGCTGAAAAATAGACTGCAAGTCTATTCAAAGTGGTGCAGCGCGTGGGGCTGCGCAGCTGTACGTCTGGCTATATTGGTTAACATGGGAGTGAATTGGAAGCGGTGCCACTCTGTGTGGCTACCGCGAGCATAGTGTTTACACCATTACAAGCAAGATACTATTACAATCATGGCTACTTGTTAATATCATTCCCAGGGGATCCATGCAGAGCCGGTTCAGGACTTGGTTGTTAGGAGACCAAAGCCATCCGTCAGGAGTATATGCAAATCAACACTCTATGAAGCATACACAGGTAATGTTACTGTAACTAATATCATACTGTTGGCTGCCATATAATACATAATTGTATCTTGCCACTTATACTTATACACATAATTATGTAGCAAATATAACACACAGTAGTGTAACAGCAGTGAGCAATTCTCCAGAAAGACAAGAGATGTGTGGATAATTTAACACTTACTGTTTTTAATTTTACGTTTCAGGATCCCTCCCAGACCCGCAAGTCTTGTCTCTTGGGGAAAGACTGAAAAACCTCAGGCCGCAACCACTAATATCCTCAGTGCTGCATGGCTTGTCTCAACTCTCCATGGTCGACTCCAGGTTCGGACCTGTGCCGCGAGGTTCACCCCTGTCCTACCAGTGTCCTCCTGTGGTCAAACGCGGAAATTATGTCCAACACCCAGGTGCACCAACATTCCCTAAACTGCCTATAGAGGGGTCAACATTTCCCACTACTTTTCCAAACGTTGACCCAAACTCCCAACAGTTTCTCCATTTGGACAGCTTAACTGTGACACACGAGATGGCAGCTGAGAGAGAAGAGCAGACACGTGAGCAGTCTGAGTGCCCATTATGGCAAGCTTTACGCAAGCCTAGAGTGACAGCTAGTAGGTTCTATGAGGTTAGCCATGTGAAAGGGTCTGACCAGAAGACGGCCCTTTCACATGGCTAACCTCATAGAACCTTAAGGGAGTACACCAGACTCCTGCCATGAAAAGGGGCCTTGAACGCGAGCCACAGGTGCTGGAACAATATTCAAAACATTTCAATGTAAATGTCTCACGCTGTGGATTTGTTATCCATCCCAATGCTCCTAACATTGGGGCTAGCCCCAATGCCAGGGTATATGACCCTAGTGCCATTCCGTGTTTTGGGCTTGCTGAAGTTAAATGCCCAGACATCTCCAGCATTTACATTTCAGGACATGTAAAAATTGTGAATGGTCAGGCAAAACTGAAGCAGAATCATAAATACCACTGGCAGGTTCAAGGTCAACTGGCAGTAACTGGATTGAGTTGGTGCGATTTTATAACAGATACTGAGGGAGACTTAACAGTCAAAAGAGTCTGGAGGGATGATGAAATGATAAAAGAGATGAAAAAGAAGGTGGACCTGTACTTCTTTGGTACATATATGAATGTGTATCTTCAGCAGAAAGTGAAATGAACTGAATGAATAAAGGAAATGAATGAATAAAGGATTTTATTAATTCCCTTTTTCTGAGTACATTATTTACATATTTACATTATTTTGAATACTTTCAGGATGGACTGACCTTTAGAATTGATTATAGATCAATGACTTCTCATTCATTATATACATCTCATTCAATATATACAATGTTTTCAGTATACAGTTAAATGCATGTGATCGGGGGAAACACTATTCAACAGGGATGTAGCCTTTTAAATCAAGTGGTCCCTGGAAGTTGGTCATCACACAGCAGACGGTCCACAGCTGGTTGACTGTCCCAGACAAGGTTAGAGGGAGAGTGTGTTCCCAGATGCGGTCGGGCGATTGCTTGTGTTTTTAGAGCATCCTCTTTGGTGAACTGCGCTGTGGTTAGAGATGAAATAAGTTCATTTCTATTATTTCAGTGAGTGCCTCAGTACTTTTTAAACATTTGTCTGCACACCTTAATGATTATCATTTTGGTCACAGTTTTAATTTGAAATGTTCATTCCTTTCATTCCTACCTGTCATCTTGAAGGGTGGTATAATCAGCGTTGCCCCACGGTCAGCTAGCAGCTTCTTGATGGTGAAACCCTTGTCTGCCATGCAGCCATCTCCTGGCTCCAGTAAGTCGAGCAGTCCACTTCGTTCAGTCAGCTCTCGGTCAGAGATGGAGCCGGTGAAGAGACTTGACACAAAAGTCACAGCACTACATGGGGCAATCCCAATTAATCCCTTCAAGGTTGGCGTGTTTTTGTACGATGAGAAAACCTCAGACTGGAGAGTGAGGGATGATGGATTCTGGCATCGCCCCTCGGTGCAGTCGATGATTACCCGAACATCTGGACTGTACTGCACAAATTTGCTTGGCATGGTGTTCTTGACTTGCTGTTTACTCATCCAGATGGGAAGGGAGCCAAGGAGCAAGTAAAGGTAGTTGGCCCACGTTATAACAACACGGGAGACAGTGGACACACTGACCTGAAACATGTCAGCCAGCACCTTCTCTTGCAGGCCTGCAGCAACTTGGCAGCAGAAGAGAAAAAAACTCATCAACCAGTTGCAGCCTACGCGTTGGACTGGGAGAAATGGGTTCAAATGTTTGTCCCTTTTTCTGAGCTTTCGACCAATAACCAACCATGGAGGGGTTACTTTTTAATTTGAAATGGTTGAAACATAAGGTAAGGCTGCCTATGATTGATACAAAGTACATTTAACAATTTTACAGGCATTACTTTAGATAAAAGGTGGTTAAAGTTTGACTTACAGTTTCTAGTCAATAAGGAACCTCACAAGTATAATATTAAAATTGTGTGAGCTATGCCCTTGCTGGTGCATCTAGCATGGATAGACACAGATGCTGGGCTCTCTGTGGGAGTGCTAATTACCAAAGATACATTCCTCTATTTTGCGCTGAGCTGACCTTCAACACTGTTGCATTAACAACACGGCTGCCAGAGCTCCCACAGACTTCCTGACACACACTTACTGCTGTAAAATACTGGTACTTTTCTACCATGTCAAAGAAGCTGTTTATCAATGGCCTTCAACTCAGAAATTTTTTTAGAGAAGTTCTTCCTCTCATTTGCTCAATGTTGAGCACTAAAGATGCACAGGAGAGAGAAATGGGTGATGGTTACACTCAAGATGTAATCTCTTACCTAATAGCAATAACTCACATTTTCATTAAAAGCTTTAAAGCTGCACTAATCAATATATATATTTTTTTTTATTTTAAAATTACAATTGGGTATTACCATGTGTAATATAGTTTCTAGTTTCTTTGCACGCAGACCATGGGATTCACTTGAATAAAACTCACGAGCCCTCAATGACTTGTGAGTTGTTGGTGATTCATGAGTTGTCGATGACTCGTGAGTTCTTGCGGGAGTCAGTAAATCCCGCGAATCAGCTGGCTACGTTGTCATGAGTGGATCTGATTCAGACGAGTGAGCATAGTGAGTGAGTGAGGTCTCTCCTTGAGCTCAGGGTAAAGCAAATCAACAACAAAAGGCATTCTTTCACTTGAAATAACATACAATGTTCTGCACGTACAACATTACAAGCTTGCCTCGGCTCGGCTCGCAGACAACTCACGAGTTGTCGGAAACTCACGAGTTGTCAACAACTCACGAGCCCTCGATGACTCATGAGTTGATGATGACTCGTGAGTTCTCGCGGGAGTCAGTAAATCCTGCAAATCAGCCGAATCAGCCAGCTACGTTGTCATGAGTGGATCTGATTCAGACGAGCGAGCATAGCATAGTGCAGCCTCTCCTCGAGCTCAGGGTAAAGCAAATCAACAACAAAAGCCATTCTTTCACTTCTGAAATAACATACAATGTTACTGTAGGTTTGGTGTATAAATGTAGTATATTAAAATGCAATTAGGTCAAGCAGACAGTCCGAAACATTGTAAGCTTGCCTCGCATGTACTCATGCATGTCACTCACACGTGTTTTTTTTTGTTTTCACAAAACTTTATGTACAGATACACAAACATTGAAAACATTAAATGCATACATACAGTACATATATACATATGAAAATGGGGCGCATGGAATTTAGATTAAAGAGGTTGTAAGTCATTGTAAATGTTCAGAGTCCAGATGGCTTTCTTATTTGTCAGTCCTATTAAAGTTACAAAATATAATTCCATGTCATTTTTAAATAAATATTCGGTTTTCTTTCAGACCATTTACATTTAAGGAAATGACATTTTCCAAATAAAATTAAAAGATTCTAAATGAAAACATGGCATTTTATCCAAATCAAAAGCTCGCCTTGGATGTAGCATACAATACTGACAAGTGATTCAAGTGACTCGCACAACCCGGATCAGTTTAGTGAGTGACTCAGAATAACCCGAATCCTAAAAAGGAATCAAGTTTGCCAGGCCTACTACATTGCTGTGGAAGTAGGGGTGGGCGATATACACTCACCTAAAGGATTATTAGGAACACCATACTAATACCATGTTGGACCCTATCCTATCAATATGGGCCAACATTTCTAAAGAATGCTTCCAGCACCTTGTTGAATCAATGAATTAGAGGAAGAATTAAGGAAGTTCTGAAGGTGAAAGGGATCCCCCACACCGTTACACCACCACCACCACCAGCCTGTACAGTGGTAACAAGGCATGAGGGATCCATGTTCTCCTTCTGTTTCAAATTCTGACTCTACCATCTGAATGTCTCAACAGAAATCGAGACTCATCAGACCAGGCAACATTTTTCCAGTCTTCAACTGTCCAATTTTGGTGAGCTTGTGCAAATTGTAGCCTCATTTTCCTATTTTTAGTGGAGATGAGTTGTACCTGGTGAGGTCTTCTGCTGGTGTAGCCCATCCGCCTCAAGGTTGTGCATGTTGTGGCTTCACAAATGCTTTGCTGCATACCTCGGTTGTAACGAGTGGTTATTTGAGTCAAAGTTGATCTTCTATCAGCTTGAATCATTCGGCCCATTCTCCTCTGACCTCTGGTATTAACAAGGCATTTTCGCCGACCAGGACTGCAGCATACTGGATGTTTTTCCTTTTTCAGACAGATAGAAGTGGGTGTGCGTGAAAATCCCAGTAACTGAGCAGATTGTGAAATACTCAGACCAGCCTGTCTGGCACCAACAACAATGCCACGCTCAGAGTTGCTTAGATCCCCTTTATTTCCCATTCTGATATTTAGTTTGGAGTTCAGGAGATTGTCTAGACCTGGACCACACCCCTACATGCATTGAAGCAGCTGCCATGTGATTGTTTGATTAGATAATTTCATTAACGTGAAATTTAACAGGTGTTCCTAATAATCTTTTAGGTGAGTGTATATTGTCTACGATAATATCGTCATTGTTGTGTTAATGATGTGCAAATTGACATAATTGAGTATTTAAATTACTTAGAAAAAAACACGCATTTAAAAAACGCATTGGAATGCTACACATTCACTTATGTCAACAAAGATGACGGCGCGTGATTGTGCAGCGGCTACTAGCTCTCCTGACGGTATATATTTAAACAAGTACAGCCACACTGAAATAATCAATATAGGACTACGATACAACACAGCCGTGACGAGAGCCTTCCAGGCAGCTCATAACATCCCAGGGGACATAGCCAGACCAGGCGCTCCGTGGATTGTTGTTGGCAGCTAGCACGCCGAGCTAGCTACCGGCAGGATCAAGACAAGAACTCCGGCAAGACCAGAGGCGGAGGACTGCATTTTTGTGCATAATGAATGGAGTACTGACCGCAGAATCGTTGCCCAGCACTGCTCACCTGATCTGGAAGCCCTGTCGGTAATATACAGGCCATTTTATTTACCACGAAAACAGCACACTGCCGTCTACATAGCCCCCCGATGCTAAGTTTGGCTCACTGCTAACCATAGTGAACACACTGCAGCGCGGGATGGATAAATATTGTAGCAGGGGACTTAAACAAGGTGTCTTAAAGTCTAGACCATGTATACTCTAACATCAAGAAAGCATACAGAACTGCACCTGTCCCTCACCTGGGCGTCAGATCACATCCAACTACTCCTGATCCCAGCATAAATCCCGGTCAGAATGACTATACAGCCAAGTTGGACTATCAAAATCTGGCCTGACACTGCCCTATCCCAGCTCCAGGACTGCTTCCAATAAGGACATGTGTGCAATAGGTTACAGAACAGAGCCCTTTGTTTTATTATGATTTCATCTTGCTTGTATGCTGCACAATTTACATTACAGCAGAGGTATACAACTAAATGTTTACTCAGAGTTCAATGTTCCTACAGTAGTTCAATTAGTATTTTGTATGTCTTTGAATTGATTTTCCTTGAATACTTACATTTTAAAGAAAATAAATAAGAACTGTTTTCATTCAAGATTGTGCTCATTATTATCATAAGTCATTAAGTAACTCAGAGTTTAAAAAAAGCATTTTTAAAGGATATTGTCTAATTATTGTTATTATTA
Source organism: Perca flavescens (assembly GCF_004354835.1). Lineage (NCBI taxonomy): Eukaryota > Metazoa > Chordata > Actinopteri > Perciformes > Percidae > Perca > Perca flavescens. The sequence goes on from NC_041348.1 coordinate 6,751,708, forward strand.
TAACAATTATTATTTTTTGTCCATATTGCCCACCCCTATGTGGAAGGGTTTACAGTTTAAAACCTGATGTGTTTCATACAGACACTCAAGGGTGCCTTGTGTGTCGGAATCCAACGCTGAGGGCTGGGATAAAGCGTTGGTATTGACTCCCTGGGAATGAAAACGGTCTGTGTTACAACATTCAATTTGACAGTATAAGTAATCGATCCTGGTCGATGCCTTCAAGTCAGTTGACTGGGTGTTAAAGGTCCAATGTGTAGGAATTTCTCCCATCTAGCGTTGAGATCATATATCGCAATCAACTCTCTCACACCGTGCAGTTCAAAGCATGTATTACAGCTACGGTACAGCTACGCTTCAAAAAGCCGGTCTCTTGCTCTTTTCAATATCCTTTTTATTTTTCTGGGCGAAGAAGGAGACTCCTGTTCCTGAAATTTGGATTTTGAATACGTGTGGTCCTCCATGTTTCCTTCTTCAAACTTGCCGGGCCCGGGAAGCTACGATACCCATTAGCAGCATTAGCAGCACCTGTGACTTTATCATGTGACAGCGAAAACGCGTAAGGCGGCGCAGTATGTCCTGTATGTCCCTTACCGGCTAACGTATTTTAAGATGGCGCATGAATATGGAGCGTCTACCCTAGTTCATGCGAATACAAATTTAAAATTTCAAGCCAAAAGGAATACTTTGAATTGATGGTGGTGGTAAATATTCATGAAAAAGGACAAGTTTGTGAACGGGCAAAGCAGATTTTGATAATGAACAATTAAACACGTTACACACTGGACCTTTAAGCGAGTCTATGTGTGGACCCAACACATTCTCTCACCCAGTTTCTTGCCATCTCCTCTCAGATTGGGAAAAATTACGCCATGAGGCGGCTGTGGCTAAGGTAGTAGGTAGTCTACAAATTGGAAGTCAGTGGTTCAATCGGTGGGTGAATGCGCATGAATTTGAATCTGATGAGCAGGTGGCACCTTGTAGGGCAGCCTTGGTCACCAGTGAATAATTAACGTGTGTGCAAATGGCGAATGTTGCCTGTACTGTGTAAAGCGCTTTGAGTAGTCATTAAGTCTAGAAAAGCGCTATATAAATGCAGTCCATTTAAATTCTGTAACTTGTTTTCCTTCACTACAAAGGTGAAAACCATCCAAATGTCCTATGTCTTCTTGCACCAATTGTGCTGTGTTTTTGGAATGTTATTGGACTAATGAAAAAATGCATACATATATATGTTTGAGATTGATTTTTGGTGCAATCAACCAAATAATGAGTTACAACTGTCCAATTAACTGGAAACAAAAGCATGAGCCATAAGGATTTTTGCATTCTGGATTAAAAGAAAATATGTAAACCATACAATGCTCCTGAGCTGACGGATCAGTTTTGTTATGTTACAGAAATTAGTGTAGAAATTTAGGTCAGAATATAGGGCCAAAGACCATCATTCTCATAATTCATAACTTTTTCATTTAATATGTGTAGGGGTGACGGAAGTGAAGGAGCCTGATTCAAGAAGAAGAAGAAGAAGAAGAAGAAGAAGATTTAATTATTTATATTAGGACAATGCACATTAATCAACATTTCTGTAAATGCGCCAGTGTTAACCAGTCGGCTAATTTTCAACTGTAGTCCTAGTTGCATGCATGTCTTTATGGTGGGAAGAAACCGGCACCAGGAGGAAACCCTCGCAACAACAACAGTTGAATCTTCGCAGAGGCGTAAAGCCCAGTTCAGACCAGAGATTTGCGGCGAGACGAGTTGAAGCTACTTGCAAAACACCAGTCTGCAACATTCTGAAACCTGCCAGTTCACACCAATGTGACGAGACGAGATGGTGGATCATCTTCTTAACAACTCTTTGTACTTCCGTTCTAACTTACGACTTTCAGGCTTTTTTTGTAGCTTGATATCATTTGTTGCGTCTAAATATGAATGTGGATAACGTTACTGAGATGCTTACAGCTGCTTTTCTAGTGGAGCTGAAATGGCGAAAACATTTTATTTCTCTAATTCACAGCTTTGTTCTAAGGATGCTAGCACTCTTCAGTCACTCTCTAGGTTGCTCGACCACATACCGTGGCGCCACTCTAGTGTCCGGGTCGGTTCTGACCGCTGCAACTTTTCCCTGCAGCGCTCTAGAACGGTTTTGTCTCGTTGCAAATCTTTGGTCTGACTATGAACTGGGGTTTATGAAACAAGGTACATGTCATTATGGCTATTTGGGGGTGCTCAATGTCAGATTTTACATAGAACTATCTGTTTTCTCTCTGCCTTTAGTACACCGATTGTTTGGAATGGAATCCTGCAGAAGCTCAGGCATTTTTGTCACAAGGTAGAAAACCACTCAACTGAAATATCTACAACACTCCTGTGTCCCATATCAGTCCATTCAACATAAGTCACAGTCTCTTTTTCTGATGGGTCGTTGCATAGAGAAAGTACCAATATGCCTTATATCAGTGAGCTTTAATCCCATGCAAAGAAAAGTTGAAGAAGCAAATTTACAGACAAACCTCAGGTTCCAGAAGGTTAAGCACAGTGTGCCAGAGCCGCAGGACAATACTTCAATGTCATTTAATAAGAGAGCAGGTGAGGATTTGGGGAAGCTAATCCAAATACATCACTGCCAGTCTGCACACGTACACACATGTACACATACAATAAGGGGCCAAAAGGTCAGCAGTGTGTGCCTGGTGACATTATGATGAAACATATGACAGTGATGTGGACAGCACCCAGGTGCATACTGGCATACAGGCTGTCACCAGTCTGTCAGCACCTGTCTGCCACAACTCGGACACACACACACACATACAAACACACACACACACACACACACACACACACACACACACACACAGTTGCTTACTCTATTGTACACTGACAAGACACAGTTGAAATGTCAATGCAACAGCAGTAATAGTAATCCAGTATTAGAAAATACAACAATATAACACTAACAGACCATTCTGGTTAATGATTACTTTTGATATTTAACTACATTTTGCAGATAATACTTGTACCTTTAGGGACTGTTGGTTATTTCTTTCAGGGGACACCAGAGGAGTTTTGGCTCTGACCCTCCCTTCACCAGCAATTAGGGGTGTGCATTGGCACTGCCCTCACAATTCAATTCGATTACAATTCACCAGGTAACAATTCAATTCAATTCGATTCTACAATGCATTGCGATGCATTTCAATGCATCAACATTCTACTGCACACAAAGCAAATTTTTCATCAGTCATGAGCAGGTCTCAACATTAAAAAAAAATCCCGGGGCCAGTAGATCAGAGTTTTGCTGGCCCCTTCTACATTTTTACTGGCCCTGAAAGAAATATCATAGGTGTGATTGGCAAAGGACAAAAAAGCAGGAAAATATACGCCGCACCTACCATGAAGCTTCAGAAAATGGTTATAACCCACCCAGCTAGCCACTGCCACTGGATGTTGTGCCATAAGCAGTAAAGCTAGACCAGGGGTCATCAACTACATTTATCCAATGGCCAGAATTATTTTAAGCAAACACTCCAGGGGCCGGACTTTCAAATAAAGAAAATAAAATTATATCTAATACGCATCTTCTTGTTTGATATTTTCACTTTCTTACTAAATTAATGCTATATTTTTTACATGTATTAGTGTAAGCAAACCCCTAAAAACATGGAAAATCCATAATGATAACTAGATAGGCTACTTACCTAGAAAATGATCTCAGATTAGGGGGCAGTTCACTGAGGAGTGATGGTTAAAGACTTGATTACTAAAACGTAATCTGTGTCCTGATTGGTGGAAAATGCTTACAGAAAGAAAGGCCTGTTGTCAGGTAAACATCTCACTGTCAAGAGCCTGAAGGGAAAAGTTGTGGAAAACAGCAGCTGTGATGATGAATGGACTGATAAGCAGGCTAGCATTCCTCCTGTATGCCTCATTTGAAATAAGACAATGTTGTTGCTAAATAATACAACCGGCAACATCATCAAGAATAAAGAACGTCATTCACATGCATATTAAGTAGCCACGTGTATTTGTTTTGGTCTTAAAATTCATCCATAGGTTTAGAGGATGGTTCGTTTAGACAGCAGCTACGTTTTCAAGAGTTTGTCCAAAGTTCAAGATTGGTTGCGAATTAAGATAAACACTTAGACTACAAACTACATCTTTCATTTTAGCTTGTTTGTAAAGTCGCTATTTGCAGAGTAGAGCTGTGTTTGCAGAGTAGAGCTGTGTTTGCACAGCGCGGTGGACGAGAGTGGACAGCCAGACAGAGCACACTAAAATATCGCTTTCTGCCTGTACAACAGGTAGGTGGGTATTGATAAGTATTGACTCTGTAATCATTGAGGGTTTATTATAGGCTACTTACAGTAGGCTAACGAGTGTAGCGTTAGTTCATCTGCGCCATCGGCGGTAAATAATCCCCGGTAGCGTTTCCAGTCAGTTAGCTACATGTGCTGCGTGAAACGCACACACCTCGGCCCTGCTGTGTGTGTGCGCGCAGCGCGAGCATCGCTGTTCAGAATCCAAAATGCAACGCTTGTATCCAAATTAATTGGTATAAAATACCTGAGGTGAAAATGTGAAATGTTAACATTCACACGCTTCGTGCCGCTCTATATGACGTGTGCTGATGCAGCAGACAGAGCCACAGTGACTGGCCCGTGCGGGCCAGAAACTTTACAACTTTATTGTCCACTCAAAGCCAGAAAATAAACAGTGACATAATCGATTATGGCACTTTGCCGCATCAATGCTGAATCGTGAATGCCCCGCATTGCAATGCATTGCCGAATCGATTATTGTTGACACCACTACCAGCAATACATTTTGGATGACCCTCCCCAACACTGTATTGATACCTTCTGTACTGGTTTGCGCTTGGTAAAGATGTACCCATTGTTTTTTTACAGCCATGACATACATGAATAAACCTCTGCATTCTCATCTTACGCATCACACTCTTCTGTTCAGTAGATTTACTCACTAACATTGTTGTGGAAACACAATAAGAAAGGAAACTAAATGCCAACTTCCTGCATTACTGCATTACTTCAAATACTAAGTTACTCATCTAGTAAACTAGTATTCACATGAAATAAAACAATAAAACATTGAGACCATTCAACACACTGGGTAATAAGACATTCAACACTGGTTGCTATGGATCATGGTCATTGTATATTTTAGCACAGCTGCCGAAGCTGAACATTATCCAAAACTCCATTTCTAAGACGAGCGTCAATTTGGGAGCTTGCATGCTACCACTCCTTCCTTCTCAAATGCCTTGAAAAGGCTGTCGTTTGCACAATTTCACAAATAATCACCTCGAATGAAATTATATTTGAGTCGGGTATGGCTGCAGCCTGGAGATCCTCCGTCTCATGCCTTCCCGGCTGGTGCTGTCCGCAGCGAGCTTTGACTTTTCAAAATAAAAGCTTGTGTCTGGTCCGCTATGTTTTCGTACGTGTTTTGGATGTTTTTGAACTAAACAGTACGGCAATCATGCTAATGAATAAAAATATTTTTTCAGCAGATGTCTTAATTACAACACAATGGAGCTAGCAATGCAGATTTGTGTTTATATGAAAGAAAAAATGTTGCTGTTCTCATGAATACAAAAGTTGGGTGACCCTACCCCCTAGACCCTTCCATCAACAAAGAATAAAAAGAAATGACCCTCCCCTATTTTCCTCCGGTGGTCCATTCCATAAATACCGAACGGTCCCTTACCTAAAAGTCCTCCGGATTTTCACTTGGAGTAATTATACATTCTGGTATTACTACTTTTAATTAAAACTGCACAAATCTGGAGTCAGAATACTTTATTTATCCCCTCAGGCAAATTGTTCAGTTGCAGTTGCTCACAGTCAAATTCAAGGTAAAATAAGAGTAAGAAAAGAGTTACTCAATAAGTATATGAAGTAACATAGCTACAGTGAAAGAGATAAAACAAGTTAAGTAGAAGTAAAGTGAGATTAAGTTAAAATGATTGTACAAATGCTATTGTAGTGCAGTGCAAACAGAAAGTACAGTGTTAATATAATGAAGTACAGTATGAACATAAAGTACAGTGTGAATATAAGTAGCAGCAGCGACTAATATATAATATATATATATATATATATCCTGTTGGAAGAGCTAAAAACTCTCTGGGGATTTTAAGTTTATATGAAGCTCAGCGTAAAGTCTTTCAGGAAGACTTCTAAGCTTCATTTACCTCTCTTTCCTAAACCAACCAGAATTGGCCATGAATTCCAAGAGCCAATCACAGCATTGCATCCTCACTTTAAATCTGTTCTTCTCTCCGCTGCTGTCAGTTATCATTCCAGGCTAAGCGTGCAACCTTCTGGCTCCTTTTGGTTCCTTCCATCCGGTCTTCATACTCCTTCACCACCAACAGTGTCTAGACTCCATCGGGGGATATTCCTGCCCACTTACCTACACAGCGATGGAGTCTAATCGCCAAAGACTCAATACAGTTCAACTTGTGTATATGCAACAAATAAACCTTTTGCATATTTACAACAAAGTCTCTCCTGATTGAAATACATTAACTGTTAAATTTACCCCCACCTTCTTCCTTTTATGTTGTGGTGATTATGCATCTCCTGCACAAAGTACATATTAGAACATAATATGTGAAAAAGTATGATGAGTGGAATTGTACATCTATACTTACTAGTGCAGTGCCCGTTTGGAATGGGCGATAGATTGACCTGTGGTATTGCTGCTTGTAGAATTCATCAAAACCAAATTGTACCCCAAAATGACTTACAGAAGGAAGACGTTTTACGACTGTATTTACCTGACAGAGAACGCTGCAGATTCAGAATGTAATCACAAAAAATCAGACAGTAATCAGACATTAGCGTCACGGACTCAACCCACCCGGCCCGTTATGAGCGCGAATCAGCACATATCTGCGTTCATCAACCACCAGAACCGGACCGTGTGTGTGTGTGTATGTGTGTGTGTGTGTGTGTGTGTGTGTGGGTGTGTGTGCAGAGAGAGAGAGATAGAGAGAGAGATGGTGTCGCTTTGTGTCGGATCGTTAACAAATTTAACATTTCAGCAGAGGTGTTCATTTTCATACAGGTTTAGTGGCTTGACGGTTAACGGGGAAGAAGGGGATTTGATTCGCGGAGTTATTTTGGCGACTTAACCCGACCCAGGGTGAGTCTGATGAAAACTGATGTATCTGCCTGGTTCAACTCTGAGATTTTCTCACATTTCACCACTATGTGAAGGAATAATCTCCAAGATTAGGCTACGTTATGTTCTGTCAGATCACAGCAATTTAATACAATAGCAGGAAAAGAGTGCCCCCCACTGTTCTAAAGTGTTCTGCATGTGGTGTCTGCTGATGTGCAGGTTACCTTCCCCCCAAACACGGACACACATATATACAGATACGTCTCGCTTTATAAGATAAATAGCCTGCCTGTAAGTGGGATCACGCTCTGTCTGCACTTGTTGTGTGGTTTTGCCTTGCATGTAGGGCTGGGCGATATGGTTGAAAACTGTATCACGATATAAGTTTTTCATATCGGTCGATATCGATAATTATTGATATTTTTTATGACCTATTTAAAATAAGGACCAGGAGAAAAATATATTAAATTTAAACATTTTTATTTTAAACTTAACCCTGCTCTGATTATAATCCTCTCAGTTATAAAAGCAGAAATGTCAACACAACCATGGAAAACATGGAAAATGTAAACAGGTCTAAAATCACAATAAACACTTAACAATTATCTCTTAACATTAAGGTGCAAAATTAAAGAATAAGTAAGAAATGCTTAATAAAGTGTCATAAAATAGTGCAAAGTGTTAGCTAAATATAAGAAACCTGAGAAGGAACTATTTTCTGCAGGTTTAGTGCTAGGTTGGTAACCTGGCTTCTGGACAGTGCCCAGCATGTCTGCCTCCGTTATTTCTTTGTAGCGTTTAGTAAGGCGCTGATGCAGAGTACCTCTCCATGGTGGTCTGCTGCTTGTGCCGTGTTGTAGCTGCAAATGTTCTTAGACGTTGATGGCGAATACGGCTGTGCTCCAAAGTGTGAGCGCGGCTAAAGTGGTAAAACAAGTTTATGGTATTACCAGTGTTGGTGGGGACGACGGTCTGACGGCATTGGTCTGACTACGGTCAGACTTATAAAATCCCCAAAACTGCCATGCTGACTTTTCCTGTTTTATCAACGATTTCCTTGCTCGCTGCGGCACTCACTTTCCACTCCACGCCGGTTCTGTTATAGAAGAACACGAGACAGCGATGTGGCGCAACCAAACATGATACTGTTACATGATTGGCTGTTAGAGTGTCACTCCCTACGTTGCTAGGTTGCCAGAGAGTGAGGGCCTTTGTTCATGCAACCAAACTTGCTTCACAACCTCTGGTTTCTTCTGATGAAGAAAAACAAGTTATCGAACGTTTTATCGACCGCATTTTCTATTGATATTGATTATGTGTCTATCGCGATACATATCGTTATCGTTTTATCGCCCAGCCCTACTTGCATGTGTGGGATTCTGATACGTCCTTAAATTCGGGAATTGTCTTGTGTTTATTCAAAGTCAAAGACAGTCCAAAGTAGTGCAACTTTGCAAATTTTTGTGGATCTGAGGCGTATGACACATTTTAGCTGCCAAAGCTCTGCTGCTCTCTGTCTCTGGTCCTCAGTGTGAGAGGGGGAGTGGCCAGCGGCTAGAGCGGCAAAAGCCAATGAGTGCTTCTTTTACCTATATATTTTATATCTTTTGCATTTCTAATCCATATGTCAAAATTGGCACTGCACTTACTCGTTCCCGTAGCAAGACACCTGTCAAGTTTGAAATCCATCGGACTAACGGTTCGAGAGATATGCGCTTAACACCCACACACACGTTCCTGCAATTTATAGATAGATGAAGACCAAATATTTGATTTTAAAATACTTTATTTCATAAACAATATCTAAATTCAACTTGGTCGGTCACATACACAGAAAGGATAGAAAATGCTTGAATTAGAGTAAGAGAAAACAACAAGAATTGGGCATTCCCAGCTGCTCCTTGAGTAGCAGCTTACAAAGTGAGCTTATTGTATGAATAAGATGATGAAGATTTAGAGGAGCCTGGCGGTTAGAAAACAGTGCTACACATAGAAGATGCAGGTTCAAGCTCCTGCCCTGCTGAAGTGTCTCTAAGCAAGACACTAAATGAGTTCTAGCTGCAGAGATAATAATCTTTAGCTGAGCTTGTCCTTTGACTTCTGACTTGTACATGGAAGGGAGCAACTTTCTTTTCTGGGAATCATTATACAGTAGTACATCAATATTCTCAGACAGATCTCATATACAGTATCACTTGCATCATCTGCTTCAGTTGCTTTGATTGAAATCACAGATAAAGACAGATCAATGCTTAGCACCTTTCTCATCCTCTGCTTTATTCACTATATGCTGTCTTATCATGGTGTGGATACATTGGAAAGTAATATTTTGTTTAAGATGGAGGCAAGCCATCAGTATAGCCATCACAAATAGTGATAAATAAATCGATTGCAATACTGAAAAAACTACATTTTGGTCCATGGCGTAAATCAAGCTAGAAAAGATTCACATTCTCTCCCCATCTTCAGACAGGGCTGGATAGTTTGTTAGATGGTGGAAGACCTTCGCCTGTGTGGCTAGACTATCATAAATCATCTCAAATATATAGCCAAATATTGCAGATATTGTGCAAGATCAAAGACATTATTTGTGCAAAGAATGTGTGCTCCTACTATAAAAGCTTGGACAGGTGTCAGTTTTTAGTTTAAGTTTTAGAAAATGTTCCCACAATTAAACGACACTAGGATAACACTAAGTAGGCATTTTCTGTATAGAATACCTTTAGCTGTAGATCATAATTCAATTAGAAATGCCTTTTGTTAAAGAATACACCAAAATGCACATGTCACAAAAGCCATTCACATAATATTGAAAAGAAAAACCCTCGGGCCATGGACTGTCCGGGGGAAACTATTAAGAACTGGCTGCTCTGGCGTTTCCTCCAGAGCATTCTCTTTTCTGTACAATGTTATCCATCCACTTGTCCATCTAGCCCTTGCTCCTGGCTCAACAGTTAAGCTACGGTTGGTGAGGCGTCCAGGGGGAATGACTGAGGGTCAGTGAGCTGTGCTGGGCTGGACAGTGCTTCACAATGCTGTGCCTGAGACAAACTGTGCAAACGCTACTGTGCTCTTCGTCCTCTGGGCTACCTGCGCTGCTACTGTATAGTAAGTACGGTATCACTCCAGAGGAGGGTGTGTGTGTGTGTGTGTGTGTGTGTGTGTTTGTGTTTGTGTGTGTGTGTTGTGTGCATGCGTACGTATGCATGTGGTACAAACGTTGGCCAGGCAGTGATTAACTCGGGTCTCGCTATGACCAGTGAAAGTGTAAACAAGACTTTTAATTTCAGTTTTTATATACAGGCGAACATAAAACATGTCCTTCCTTGTTAAGGGGATGAAGCAGAAAAGAAGCTTCAACCCTTATCCAGTTCATTGATTGGCTCCACAGAAGAAAACTTTTTCCTTTCTTTTCTTTACTTTTACAATTACTGTCTTTCAATTCTAGACCGAGACCGTTGCAGTCTGTGAATCCAGAGGCTTTTTTTCTTTCTTTCCAGTTGCTGATAAATCAGTTGTTATGAGGTAACCAATGAGTAGATCATACTGAAACACAAGAAGAAGAAACAGGAAATGGAAAGTGAGTCAACACTTATCTGACTGGCCAGGCAGGCAGAAGGTGACAAAGGGAAAATTAACAATTCAAATAAGCTAATGGCCTATTTCAATAATTAGATAAAGCATTTGAGAATTGTGTATGTATGTGTATTTAAACATTTCATTGATCCATAATTAGTATTCCTGCTGATTAATCTAAATACTCCTTTATCAACTGATCTAATAGGTTTGTGCCTTTGGAAGTTAGAAGCTTAAAGGTTGATTTTATGTATGTTGCTGACAGCAAATGTTTATATGTGAAGTCCCTTTTAAGATTTTCTGTCATGATCTGCATGATTCAGAGTAATGCTGTTTCTCCATCAAGATCAGCTATACATTACAACCCCCCATACACACGCACACAAGGGGCTGCTGTGTTTTTGGGGGTGTGTTGTATACCAGTAAGACAATTAAATACAATCCAGAAGGTCCAATTTGAGTAATACATCCATTCAGCGCGCACAGCGCGACAGACTTTTGCTCTGTGAGCTCCGCTTCTTGTCATCGGGGGCAGGTGCCAGCTGCTGACTGCTTGAGTGAAACGCAAGCACTTCAAAGAAGTTTCAATTGATCTTCTCCAATCCTGCACCACTTATGCAATAAGAAGCTACTCTGTGTCCTAATCGGTTGCATGCTTTCATACAAAACATGCCTGCATTTTTCAACAATGCAATCTGTCCAAGTAGTAGGCAATTTGGCCTAGTGTGCTCTGATTAATTTAGCATGCAGTTAACAGTCATACTTTTGTGAATTTTGTTCCGGTGCAAGGAAGCTGTCGGTCAGATATTTAATCTGTTAATCCCTCTCTCTGGTGGGAGTTATGGAGCATTCCAGGCAGCGGTAATATTATGAAGGAATGAACCTCATGTCACAGTTGTTACCAAATGATTTATGTTATTATATAACCAAGAATGTTTACTGTAGGAAAGAATAATGATGTATTTGAGAGAAAATAATATATCGAACATTTTAATGGATTTGAAGGCTTACAATCTGCAATTATAGCAACATACATTGGTTAAGGAGGATCTGTCTTTGTAGTTTCAAGTGGCTTTAATTTAGTTAATATAGTATTTCTTGAACTTGTTTGAATACTAATCACAATAGTGAACTCTGACCTACAGCTGGTATAAAATGCACAAAATGATCTGTACCTGGAATTAGAATAACTATATTGCCCAGTTTTAAAGTGCTCATATTATGCTTTTTGGCTTTTTCCCTTTCCTTTATTGCGTTATATATCTTTTTTTTGCATGTTATAGGGTTACAAAGTGAAAAAGCCCAAAGTCCACCCCAAAGGGACTTACCATCTCCAAGAAAAAACACTGTTCACAAACTGCTCCAAACAGCTCTATTGTAGTCCAGACGGACGTGCGTCACTTTGTAACACACGTTATAATTCTAGCCTAGCTGCTAGCGTGGCACACCCTCATACTCTGCTTCTGACTGGCTGGTAGTCCTTACCTAGCTACTGCGCATGTGCGACTCCAAACAAAGATGGAATAGAAGTGAGATGCCTCACTCTGTAGCTAAAACGGAGAGCTCAACACAGGGTGAAAAGAGAAGCTGCAGCAATGTGTAGTAGGCTACAACAAAAATATGGTGTTTTTTGAAAATTAAACTATGTAAACCTATTCCGATATAACCTCTAAATACAATTATGAGCCTGAAAATGAGCATAATATGAGCACTTTAAATAATAATGGCTTTTAATATTGAGCTGTTAAAATAATTAAAACATGCTATTGTTACAATCATGCCTTATTACTGTTGCTAATAACCTTGTGGTTCTACATTTAAATATCTTAATATTTCATGTTTAGTTTTGTAAAAAAAATGTAAAACAAAATCCTTCCTGGCAAGATTGTGCTGTTTTTATTTTCATTTCTGAAAAACTGCTAGTGTGGAAAAGTTGCTACTGAATGCAAATTAAAAAGCAATAGCTGATCATGTAATGCAATGAGCAGACGTACAAAACAAACTGTAAAGCACACATCGCTGCAAAGTGACAGTGATTTCACATTTTCTTTTATAAGTAAACCATTGACAGAGATTAGCTTCTTCCCCAATGTGGTCAATATACTATATCCAGGCTGTTCTCATTAAACCATTCGTACATATAGCTATGAAAAGTAAAGCACTGTAATTCATATGTATTTAATGTATTTATTGCTGTATGCACCACAATGATTAATGGGTGGGTCATTCTTTTAAGCCAAAACTTCCCAGGAAAAACAAAAGACTTTCATCCAGGAAACAGGTTTGTTCCACGGGAGTGTTCACCACATGATGCTCACTTTGTGTCTGCTAAACTCAACTGCCCCAACCCCTGAAAGGATCTTCATCTCGTAGTGTCCTGTACCCGGCTCAAAGTTACCTTTTGTCGGCTAAACTCAATTAGCAACAGCGATGATATTGCGATGACATGACTGACAGCTCATGGAGCTCTGTAGCCGGCTCACAGTGACCCATTGTTAGCTAAACTCTACTACCAATGGCCGCTCACAGAACTCTGTACCCGGCATCATTTTTGTACGATATCATACGAACCACTTCATAATAATGTGTTGCTATATCATGTTTTTGCCCAACACACAGTGATCTGTGATGCTTACTTGAAAAAAGAGAATAACAGAGGATTGCATGAATCAACAACTAACAGCCAAAAATCACAGATTGGGGATTCAACGCTTGTCTCACTGAGCTGTGACTTGACAAGAACAGATCAGCACCTCGCTGACAGTGACTGATGATTCCAAATGTTTGTATTCATCCCAGAGGCCTTTCTGAGCTCCTAACACCTCCGTTAATCTTTCTAGAAAATTCACTCGGAGAGAGAGCCAGGAGAGTATATATGTGAGGTGAGGGACAGAGATATCAAGAGTGAAAGGCTGGTTCCTCCTTAGAGACTTCATTAAAACCTCTAATAACTTCCTTTATCATTGGTAGATGGACTTGTAGCTCTTTAAATTACAAAAAAGAATCAAAAATAAATAATTATTCCTTTTTAAAGCCTGTGTAATATTTTCATGTTCATTCGTAGAAGAACAATAATATAACGGAGTGTCTATTTGCACCCCCGGTACGAATAGCCTCAGCCACACAGCTGAGCTATTTACACCCTGTGACGTAACAACAAAAAAACGCTGCTCGCGTGCACCGAAATCATGGCATCTTCCATGACCGCAGAAACTGGCATATTAGGGAAGTTTTGTAGTTTTGTATACAGTATGGTTACCTAGCAACCGAGGCTTGAAGAAACCAAGTGGTAAACAGTTGTTCAGCTTCCTGAAAGAACTGCTAGGTGAGTGGTTAGTATGCTTACCTTTGGTATGGGAGTTTGGAGTTTGATTCCTCTGGGTGGTGATCTTATCTTTTTAAATTTGGATTGGATAATTTGCATGCAATTGCGCAAGTCAATTTTTTTTTTGCAGGGTGGTAGGGGAAGACTCATGAATATGCCTGCTCTGGTTGGGTTGGTTAGGTTTAGGCAAGAGGAGTGGGATTGGTTATGGTTAGGGTAAGAATGTCAGGGCGATAATATTCCAAAAAGGTGTAATACATGAGTAGTATGGATAACTGTGTGTAAATATATGCCGAGGTACTGTAAATGCACAGGGGTGCAAAGAGCATACTTTGATATTTTTACCAGACGAGGTATTAATAGAACACATTGCTGTGTGCACCGGCAGGGTACTAATAGCATTCATTTCTAATTGCACCAGGGTACGAATAGCACTTGTAATTGCACCAGGGTACAAATAGCATACACTGCTAATTGTACCAGGGGTGCAAATAGCATACACTTCTAATTGTACCAGGGGTGCAAATAGCATACACTTCTAATTGTACCAGGGGTGCAAATAGCATACACTTCTAATTGTAACAGGGGTGCAAATAGCATACACTTCTAATTGTACCAGGGGTGCAAATAGCATACACTTCTAATTGGGTCGCGGGGGGAGCAGCTCCAGCAGGGAACCCCAAACTTCCCTTTCCCGAGCAACATTAACCAGCTCCGACTGGGGGATCCCGAGGCGTTCCCAGGCCAGGTTGGAGATATAATCCCTCCACCTAGTCCTGGGTCTTCCCCGAGGCCTCCTCCCAGCTGGACGTGCCTGGAACACCTCCCTAGGGAGGCGCCCAGGGGGCATCCTTACCAGATGCCCGAACCACCTCAACTGGCTCCTTTCGACGCAAAGGAGCAGCGGCTCTACTCCGAGCTCCTCACGGATGACTGAGCTTCTCACCCTATCTCTAAGGGAGACGCCAGCCACCCTCCTGAGGAAACCCATTTCGGCCGCTTGTACCCTGGATCTCGTTCTTTCGGTCATGACCCAGCCTTCATGACCATAGGTGAGGGTAGGAACGAAAACTGACCGGTAGATCGAGAGCTTTGCCTTCTGGCTCAGCTCTCTTTTCGTCACAACGGTGCGATAGATTGAATGCAATACCGCACCCGCTCTCCGACCAATCTCCCGCTCCATTGTCCCCTCACTCGCGAACAAAACCCCAAGGTACTTGAACTCCTTCACTTGGGGTAAGGACTCATTCCCTACCTGGAGAAGGCATTCCATCGGTTTCCTGCTGAGAACCATGGCCTCCGATTTAGAGGTGCTGATCCTCATCCCAACCGCTTCACACTCGGTTGCGAACCGATCCAGTGAGTGCTGAAGGTCGCAGGCCGATGATGCCATCAGGACCACATCATCTGCAAAGAGCAGCGATGAGATCCCCAGCCCACCAAACTGCAACCCCTCCCCACCCCGACTACGCCTCGATATCCTGTCCATAAATATTACAAACAGGATTGGTGACAAAAGCGCAGCCCTGGCGGAGGCCAACCCTCACCTGAAACGAGTCCGACTTACTACCGAGAACCCGGACACAGCTCTCACTTTGGTCATACAGAGATTGGATGGCCCTGAGTAGAGACCCCCTCACCCCATACTCCCGCAGCACCTCCCACAGTATCTCCCGGGGGACCCGGTCATACGCCTTCTCCAAATCCACAAAACACATGTAGACCGGTTGGGCATACTCCCAGGCTCCCTCCAGGATCCTTGCGAGAGTGAAGAGCTGGTCCATTGTTCCACGACCAGGATGGAATCCGCATTGTTCCTCCTCAACCCGAGGTTCGACTATCGGCCGAACCCTCCTTTCCAGCACCTTGGAGTAGACTTTACCAGGGAGGCTGAGAAGTGTGATACCCCTATAATTGGCACACACCCTCTGGTCCCCCTTTTTAAAAAGGGGAACCACCACCCCAGTCTGCCACTCCTTTGGCACCGTCCCAGACTTCCACGCAATGTTGAAGAGGCGTGTCAACCAGGACAGCCCCTCCACACCCAGAGCCTTGAGCATTTCTGGACGGATCTCATCAATCCCCGGGGCTTTGCCACTGTGTAGTTGTTTGACTACATCAGTGACTTCGACGACAATCCCCCGTTATCCTCCAGCTCTGCCTCTAACATAGAGGGCGTATTAGTCGGATTCAGGAGTTCCTCAAAGTGCTCCTTCCACCGTCCTATTACCTCCTCAGTTGAGGTCAACAGTGTCCCATCCTTACTGTACACAGCTTGGATGGTTCCCCGCTTCCCCCTCCTGAGGTGGCGAACAGTTTTCCAGAAGCACTTTGGTGCCGACCGAAAGTCCTTCTCCATGTCTTCTCCAAACTTCTCCCACACCCGCTGCTTTGCCTCTTTCACGGCAGAGGCTGCAGCCATTCGGGCCCTTCGGTACCCTGCAACTGCCTCCGGGGTCCTCCGGGATAACATATCCCGGAAAGACTCCTTCTTCAGTCGGACGGCTTCCCTGACCACCGGTGTCCACCACGGTGTTCGTGGGTTACCGCCCCTTGAGGCACCTAAGACCCTAAGACCACAGCTCCTCGCCGCAGCTTCAGCAATGGAAACTTTGAACATTGTCCACTCGGGTTCAATGCCCCCAGCCTCCACAGGGATGCACGAAAAGCTCCGCCGGAGGTGTGAGTTGAAAGTCTGTCGGACAGGGGCCTCCTCCAGACGTTCCCAATTTACCCGCACTACACGTTTGGGCTTACCAGGTCTGTCCAGAGTCTTCCCCCACCCCTGACCCAACTCACCACCAGATGGTGATCGGTTTACAGCTCTGCCCCTCTTCACCCACCCGAGTGTCCAAAACATACGGCCTCAGATCAGATGAAACGATTATGAAATCGATCATTGACCTTCGGCCTAGGGTGCTCTGGTACCAGGTACACTTATGAGCATCCCTATGTTCGAACATGGTGTTCGTTATAGACAATCCATGACTAGCACAGAAGTCCAACAACAAACAACCACTCTGGTTTAGATCAGGGAGGCCGTTCCTCCCAATCACGCCTCTCCAGGTGTCTCCATCATTGCCCACGTGTGCGTTGAAGTCCCCCAGCAGAACAATGGAGTCCCCCACTGGAGCCCCATGCAGGACTCCAGTCAAGGTCTCCAAGAAGGCCGAATACTCTGAACTCCTGTTTGGTGCATATGCACAAACAACAGTCAGAGTTTCCCCCCCACAACCCGCAGGCGAGGGAGGCGACCCTCTCGTCCACGGGGTAAACTCCAACACAGCGGCGCTCAGCCGGGGCTTGTGAGTATCCCCACACCCGCCCGGCGCCTCACACCCTGGGCAACTCCGGAGAAGAAAAGAGTCCAACCCCTATCCAGGAGTATGGTTCCAGAACCGAGACTGTGCGTAGAGGTAAGCCCCACCAGATCTAACCGGTAGCGCTCCACCTCCCGCACCAGTTCGGCTCCTTCCCCCCACAGAGAGGTGACGTTCCACGTCCCCAGAGCCAGCGTCTGCCGCCCGGGTCTGGTCCGTCGAGGCCCCTGACCTTCACTGCCACCCATGTAGCGTCGCACCCGACCCCAACGGTTCCTCCCACAGGTGGTGGGCCCATGGGCTGGAGAGATGGGAGCCACGTAGCTTGTTCGGGCTGTGCCCGGCCGGGCTCCGTGGCAAACCCGGCCACCAGGCGCTTGCCGACGAGCCCGCCGTCTGGGCCTGGCTCCAGGGCAGGGTCACTCCATCTCTACCTTGCTTCTTCATTGGGGTTTTTGAACCATTCTTTGTCTGGCCCCTCACCTGAGACCACTTTGCCTTGGGAGACCCTACCAGGAGCACAAAGCTCCAGACAACACAGCCCTCAGGTTCACAGAGACACACAAACCTCTCCACCACGATAAGGTGATGGTTCACGGAGAAGAACAAACAATTTGTTAAGCAGAATTCTGAAAGCAGCAGAAAATATAATATATAATATATCAGTTTTGCGATATTCAACATTATGGCATATTGCATATTTGCCTCATATGCAACCCTAATAACTACCCTGAAATTGTGTCAAATGCCACATCATGTCGCAATACTGTCATCTGTATCCTCTTTTAGTCTACTTTGTTTAATATGTAAATAGTTATTTATTTCTAAATGATCTGATAATGTTATGTAGTCTTTGTTTTCACCTTGGTTTGACTAGTTTATTACTGAACCCAGCCATCACGTGCCCCGCCATCACATCCTGCGCCACCCACCACCACAAGTACATTTTCAACCTGTGGGAAAAACTGAAAAAGTTATGTCAGGGCAGTACATTCAAACAGCCAGTTGCTCGATTGGGCCATGGCTCAAAAAAGTAAAAAGAAAAAAAATACTATATTTCAATTAAGGACTATATACAGACTCAAAATTAAGCATTTCCGCTGTATCAATTTTGAGGATTGCCAAAATTATCCCCATTTAATAAAGTCTCACATTTGTACCTTGAAATAGCTAAATTTCTAAAAACATGAGGTGCATGTGGGACGGTTTCAATTAAGTTGTTTTTCGGAATGGTGGTTATAAAATTGTTAGTCTGGAGCCCTGTATGCATGAAAGTTTAAGTTTAATGCATTGAAGTTCCTTTGCCACAGAAGTCTCACCACTCTATTGGTTGAACTACAAAAACACACAGCCCACTCCCAATCGCACAGTGGTGTTAGACAGTGTCTTTTGGCAAGTTTATTTCCTAATTAATGCTTTTTAGCTACATTGGATCTCATCATAAAAGAGTAACTTGAGTTTTGAATTTTTGTGCTACTGTAATAATGCTGGTGTTAATCAGCCAACCCAAAAGTATTTTCCTACCAAACTAGAAATGCCAACAGCAACGCACATTTCAAATCTAATCTGGTCCATTGGCACACACATACACTTCAATGAACATTGTGATACAAGCAAAAACAATGCATGAACACATTTGCTTCTGCTTCACTTAAAAATGCATTGTGTTTCCATGACCACATATTGGTCCATAGTACAGTATGCCAGTGAAGAACACAATATAACAAATGGATTTTCTGACAATGTGGCTCACCCCTAATGCATAATGTTAGAAATTCATACATTTACATGAGTTTTTTAATGTTAATGTTTTTTTAACCTTCCTAAATTAAGGATGTATGTCATGATTCCCCGCCTGTAAAAACATTTTATATAAAGCGCTTTCCTTTAGAGCCAGATGTTGCTTATTTCATGTTCCATTAGCTTTCAACATCTGTCTAGCTAATGAGCCGAGGTTAACCTCATGTGTGTGTGTGTGTGTGTGTGTGTCTGTGTGTGTGCGTGTATATGTGTGTGAGCAAATAGAATGGCCAGATTTGTATGCCCAGGAAAATGAAAAGAACAACAAACTCGATAAAAAGGTTAAATCTGTAAATGTACAGCAGAATAGCATGCATGTAGCATACAACATGCTAAGTTTAGACCACAGGGGTTAGACAGGATTCCTGTACACATCTCGCAAGGGAAAAGTACTCGTCACTGGAGTGCATCACATGACACAGTATCCTTGTGACAGAAACGACAAGTGCAGGAGGAGAAAGGTAAAAAAAAAGGTTGGAGTGTAATAGTCAAAGGCTACATTCTGAGGAGAAATCCATTAGTGAGGCAGGTCTTCACTATCATCCAGTATCAGAAGAGGTACAGCTGGGAAGGGTGAGACAGCACAGAGCTCATCTGGGGCAAAGGTAGAATAGAAACTGTGCAGACCAGACATGGGCAAACTGGCAGGGAGGTTCACTTCTAGTATTTATATTGAAACAAAATATGACAAATGTTGCACTGGTTTCTTTTTCTTGATTTATTTTTCATTATTTATTGAGGAATTTACTTTATTCATCTAAGTACACAAACATGTGTCAAATAGATGAAACATATGAAAAAATAGATTTAGCCCAAGGCTGCTCAATGCCTTTTGAGCCTGTGGTTCTGTCCCCCTGCTGTGTGCCCAGATGGACTAAATCAAGAGTTATATAGTAATTCCAGTGGATCATCTGCACCAGATAAGCTCCACTGAGCAACCAAAAAGGATTTTAAATCAGCCATCACCCAGGTGTGGAGGTGAGCACTCAGGTGGAGCTGTGAGTTCATCTGTGATCTGTGATGGCATACATGGGGTTTTGTGCCTGTGTGTTTCTGTGCAAACTGTTCTCACTCCCAACTTGTCAAAAACAGCAGCTTGTACCAAATTGTTCAAACCGACTTATTTTAAACCAAACCACAATCTTCTCCTAAACCTAATGGTAATGTACGATTTGAAAATTTGTTAATGAGTGTAACAGTGTCAGCCTCAATGTAACGTTTGAAAAATTAATCTATTCATATTCATCTGTTCAACAGAAAATAAAACATGTAAAGCAAAGCACATAAAGCAAGCATCTTTTTCCATTCCTATGTTGAATACTTGACAAATCTACCTTTAAGGTATTTTGAAGATTTTGAGCAGAAGAAAATGTGTTATTAAAGGGTAATTCTTTTCAACCCTATTTCCTATGTTTTTGTGTGTAAGTGAGTGATAGGAACAACAATCTTTGAAATTGATCCAATATTAAGCGTGAACGCTGTAACCGCCAGCCACACACCAGGCTGCAATGTAACCCTATGTGGCAAATGTGCATTGTCAATTTTGTTTTTGCAACTGAAAGTTTTAGATTTTTATTCTAAGGGTGTGACAACATTATGAAAACGATCCCTATAGAGATAGGCCTTTTAAAAACCTCTTTAAGAACTTTCTTTAACCAGAAACAGCTCTGAAGTCGCTAGCCTGGTGTTTAGCACCCACCAGACTCCATTTTAAAAAAAAATACTTTTAGCGTGTATAGAGCCAACATATTTTCACATGTAAATCGGTAAAGTATGTGTTTATTTCCACCAAAACTAGAGATGTGATGGTTGAAAAAATGGAAAGACGAGAAGTTTTACGAAAAGTTTTAATTTGTTTCTGTTGACTTTGAATGAAGTGTATTTTACGATGATAGAATTACTGTTTAGTTACATGGAGTCTGGTGGCTTAAGCGAACGCAAATTCGCGGATGTATTTATGTTTAAAAAAAGGATATTACTCTTAACCAGAAAGGTCGACCTCCTTAGAAATCCTTTCCATAATGTTGTCAGACACTTATAATATTAATCTGAGCCTGTCAGTGGCAAAACAACCACTTTTGTGAACGTAAATACAAGCTGCACAATTGCCCTATTAACTTACATTGTAGCTTGTTTCGCTGCTGCCGACTGCAGCGACCTCGCTTAATACTGGACCAATGTCAAAGATTGTTGTTCCCATCAGTCACTTAGACACAAAAACAAACAACACAAATGTCTTTCATTCATTAGCCCAAATGTGTCTAACAATGTTCTTACCCGGAGAAATCTGTATTTTTATTTAAGGTAACGGTCAGTAACTGTTACATTTGTTCGCCTGTCAATGGTGTTATATTTATATTTGCGCCTGCGTTGTGGTTGTGTGCCTGAAGCTGTCGTAAATTGACTTTTTATCAAGTTCTTGGCAGCTTTGCTCCCAGCCCCTCTGCTAACAAGCTGAGCTCAACACTCCTCAGTGTTGGAGAAACAGTGATTTTTACCGTGAAACTGCTTTATTTAGGGTTAGGGTTATTATAATCACCATGTCTGTTTGTTTCGGAGGGGACCTCTGTTTATAACCTTCTGAACGATTAACACTGAAGGAATCATAATTGGGAGAAGCTGACTGCAATGATGGCAATGGTGGTGAAGACAACTCTCCTGATCCAAGGCTACGCCAAAGTGTCACCGAACTGCATCTTTTGTTATCGTTTTGACAGAAAAATCACATATTGTACATTTAAACAATTCACATTATCTTTAAAGTTATCTTGAAAAAAGATATGCATTAACAAGAAGCAGCACCTTATCTCCCTGGCATGTTAATTTTAGGATGTAATGTCAGGTTAACTAAATGCTACTTTTATCAAAACCAAACACATACACCAAAGAATTGTACCTTGTGTTGTGTAGAATAATAACACTCACCACATTGCTCATGGTGTTGCTTTTCTACATGTGTGGTATTGCTGTGATAAACATATTGACATCACTATTAACAAAGCACCTACTGCCTTAAAACAGCACATCACTTCTCTACAAGTATGGGACCATCCAGAATGTGTCAAATGTTTACTCACAGCACTATCACATATATACAAGAACAACTCCATGTTAAAGTTGCAATCCTTTTTAAATAATGGAATCATTTTTCTTTAAAAATCTTCTTCTTTGCTATTATGCTACCATGTCTGGCCCATAGAAACTACAATCTGTAACCGACATGGCTCTACTAAAATCAGTTCAAAGCTTCAATCCATATAGTCACAACAGTCCTTCATGGCACATTAATAATGAATTTGCCCCTAAAACAGATCGAGATCAACTGTAGTGGCCATATGGAAGACCATTAGGGTAAAACCTTCTTGAGAATAAAACTATTCCGTCTCAATATACTGCCATATGAAATAAGGTGAAAAAAAGGATTGTACCTTTAAGTGTTTCCATTGATAAGACCTATTAGAGGGATATATCCAGGTTCCACACACTGCAGCACCCACATGACACATGGAACAAGAATCCGGAGTGATTAATAACAGCATTATTAGACAAGGACAGCAACATTGTGTGAATTATTATCATATAACAGTAGAACATTTTAGCAAAAACTCGAAAAAATCGAAGGCAAAAAAAAATGCTATTTAAAAAATACCATGATTTACAGAATTAACTTATGTATAAAAAACACAAAATAAAAATGTTTATTTCCCTCTCTTATCCACCTAAGCATTCTGGTAGTGCTTGTCAATGAAGTAAATAATCAAATTCTCTCAACATCACATGCATTAGCAGTAGTGGGCCTAATATTAAACCTAAGTAACCTGACAGATCTAAATAACTTGCATGTGACTGCCAGAGAAATGGTTACTTTATTCAATGATATGCACTCACATTGCTTCATCAGAGCTGGGGAATTTTACCAAGTTAAATAATCATGTGATAGAAATAGGGATGGAAACAAACATATAGTGTAAGTGCTCATTTTCACAATTTCCTACTTTTACATTTTCACTATTTCCCTTCAATTCCTGGTCTAAGTAATATTTCTTTTTAAAGTAGCTTCAGTTTGATGTCATAGTTTTTTACTCTAGCTGTTATAATCAGATTAATGTAATCTCTTTACATAATCCAATTATTTTCCCACACCGCCTGCCACATGCTCACCAGTACAGATAGTAGAAGAAGGAGAGGACGAAGAAGGAGAGCTTGCACCAGGCCTCCTTTAGGCAGAACTTGAGCGTGTCACCATTCATCACGGATGCTGGGTCGTAGAGCAGCTCCTTAGTGTCCGTTGGGGAATGGAAGTACCTACCACAGAGGGCAAAGACCATATCGCGGGTAGTTGACCCGTTCCAGACCCCAGGGGGAGGGGGAAGGACGGAGGGACGGAAGTAGGCGGGGGAGATGATGGGAGGAAATGAGGAAGGAGATGGCATGAAAAAAGATGGCATGATGAGTTATGGGGACAACATCATGCAGCAGATGTGGGTGAAATAGTAGTTGAATATGTTTGTGAAAATCGACCGTTCCCTAAACCCCTTTCCTGAACAGTTGTTTAATCGTTCATAGTTTAGCAACTGTAACTAGGTACGGCAAGCCTGTCAAACTTTGGATACCCCCACATTCTAAAGCAGGGTGCTTAGTAAAAGTGTTAGGAAAGGATTAAACTATCAGTACGTTTACATGCACATAATATTCAGGATTTTGCCCTAATTCCAAAAACGATGATATTCCGACTAAACTGTTTACATGGCTAATGAAAGTGAATATTTCACTAATATTCCCATTTACATGTAGCCATGCAAAACAGGATTTTTTTTTTTCAAAGTTTGCCAGCGGTGGGTAGAGCCCTGCAAGCCCGTCGGGGCCCAATGGGGCCCGACAGACTAAGCCCATTCGGGTCGGACTCGGGTTTTTTTTTTTTTTTACAGATCGGGCTCGGGTCGGACTCGGGCTTATTTTAGCTTCTCTCCTCATTGTGCCCATCTTAGTAGCGTGTGACGTGTGTCTGTTTGCGTGTGTAACAGAGACAGCACGCATCAGAGAGTGCGCGTCAGAGAGAGAGAGCGCATCAAAGCGCACGCACGTCAGAGAGAGCTTAAAAGTGATTGATGTTGGTCTAGGGTAAAAAAATTGCAGGCGTTGTCGGGCTGGGGTCGGGTAGGGCTTGAACACCACGGGCCAGGGCCGGGTTAGGGCTGGAGTTTTTGGCCTGTGCAGGGCTCTAGTGGTGGGGACTTGTTGGACCGTGCAAACACAGCGTCCCTCTTTCATTCCTTCAACCAACTTATTGAAAAGGTCGGCATAGCAATGTTTGCGCATATCCAAAAACCTGTTGATATCCAAGTCTTTGGTAATGTTTAAAAATAGCTGTGTTTCTCCATCTTATCGGGTCAGTTATGTTGTTATAAAAGGTATCATGACTGGGGTTTATTCTAAGTTTCTAAATCCAGTCAGCTCAGTAAGTTGATTACAGCAACTCCAACTAGTGTGCATAAAAATTTGTCAAACAATGATTTTCAATGAAACATTTTCTCCCATTTCAAATTACAACCATCTATCACCTGCTGACTGATTTAAAACCTGAAGAAAAATCCACCCTATAAAAGAATCTGCATTTGTTATTGCTATGCTTTTAGCATGATCAATATTTGTAAACACAAACAGCTCTCTCTTAAAGCTGTGTAAAATAAAGATGTGAAATGTCACCAGAAGAAAAAAAACCTGATGGTGATTAATAGCAGAGTGGGATTGGAGAATTGTAGGATGTTTCCTGGAGCTTTTACATCCCAGTGAGACTAATGTCAGCAGGGCTGTAAGAATTATGAAACAGACAATATGTCATACAGCAAATGAGTACTCAAGGAAATTCACCATGAGAAAACATGAAAAGGGAAATTGCAACTGCTGCCTTTTGCTTTGGGCTGTTTATGTACTGATACACGATTGCATCATTACTTTTTATAAGGGGAATTTTCCCTTAATGGACCTCAGAGCTGACACAAATTAACTGATGGTGTGTTTCATTAATATACATGTATATTGTACAATGTATATTAATGAAACACACCAGTTGGATTAAAGAGTAACGTCTTTTTTTTGGAACCTGGACATTATTTCCCTATGTTTGTGTCTAAGTGATAGGAACAACAATCTTTAGAATTTGTCCAGTATTAAGCAAGACAGTTGTGAAACAAGCTACAATGTTATTTTGCAATTGAGCCCCTTTAATTTACGTCCATAAGAACTGCTTGTTTTACCACTGACAAGCTCAGATTCAAGTGTCAACAACATTAACATTTAACATAAAAAAATCCTTGGAATCACTATCGCAAAATCCACCAGACTCCATTTAAATCAACAGTAAATTTATCATCGTAAAAAACACTTCAAAGTTGATAGAAACAAAATAAAACCATCAAAAGCTGTTTTGGTTCAACTTTCCACTGTTCCATCAATTAGCACTCTGGATTCGTTGGAATAAACCCTTAATTTACCCATTTACAGAAATATGCTGGCTCTGTACACCCTAAAAGTATTATTTATTTAAATGGAGTGATTGGTTTGGCGATATTGATTTTGGAGCTGTTCAACAAAATGTCTATCTCTGTAGGGATCCTTTCCATAATGTTGTCAGCCACTAAGAAGAACATCCTGAGCCTTTCAGTGGCAAAAACAAGCACTTTTAGTTGACGTTATTGATGATTCTTGTTCATACTAGTCATTTGTCACACCAATGCATAGGAAAATAGGGTTAATGTTGAAAAACCCGAAATGACCCTTTAAGATAGCTGGATAATGGGTTCAGCTATTTAATCCACAGAGCCCATCACAAATAATTTCACTCACTTAAACATTAAGATTATGTTTTGCAGGGTATGATGGGTAATACAGTTCAACCAGGAAGCTTCCATCATTACGCATGTGGTCTGTTCAGTCATTAAACTGGCTAACAGATGGTTTATGCATGTCCATACTGTATATTAATTAATTTACAGTGGTTGTTCACAACTGTGAAATGATCATACATGTTGTTGTCATAAATGAATTACAATGTACATTCACACTTCCGTTGGCCCAGATATGACTCATGCATGTATGACATCTTCAACAATGCACTTGAAAATGATTTTTAATGTATTTTGAGTGTGACAGATGGGTTTTTAATGAGTCACTGCATGTAATTCCCAAGTATTTCTATAAAAGATCCATGCACAAGTGACTGATATAATGAGGTAAACACTAGTTTAGCTAATAGTTAACAAATTACAACACAAAAAGCTAATAAAATGTCATTCTTAAAAAATAAATTTGCACCATTTGTCTCACAATTCCCCTGAGCAAAGGTAACAGACAAAAGACAACATTTTTATTTTATGAACACTTCTTGCTTTAACACTATAACCGCCATAGCCATGCTATTTAACATTGTGATCCAAAATGTTTAATTATTCCATCATTG
Source organism: Perca flavescens (assembly GCF_004354835.1). NCBI lineage: Eukaryota > Metazoa > Chordata > Actinopteri > Perciformes > Percidae > Perca > Perca flavescens. The sequence continues at coordinate 6,778,343 of NC_041348.1, forward strand.
TGTGTGCTATGTTTCCCTCCTGCCCTGACTTTTGATGATGGAGAAACAAATATAAATGCTGAGGGGGGACTTATTGTTGTTCTTTCATTAGACCAAATGTGATAATGTAATAATTTGCATATCTACCATTTAGATTACCTGCCAAAATAAAAATGTTAAAATTGATTAAAATGTATTTCAACATTTGTTTCGCCTTTAAGAATTTAGGGTGTCCGGTTTAATAATAATAATACTTTATTTGTTTAGCACTTTTTAAAACCAAGTAACAAAGTGCTGTACAGTAAAAACAATAAATAAAAACATCCATCCATAATTAAAATATAAATGCAATAAAATACTTAAGATTAACGGAAATAGTACCCTTAAGAGCCTGGCGGTTTTAGTGTTGAAGACAGAAAAAAACAGTGGGCTAGGAGTGCCTCGACATGGCTCTCACAGACTTTAATACTTACTTAGTAGTATTATTAATTAGAAAATATTGGTTTGCTACTATATTAATGTTCTGAATGTCGAGTACAGCCCCTTTATGTCATAGACATACAGAGAAATGGTCAAAGTGGACAAATCTTTCAGAGTAACACACACATGAACGCACACACGCACACACACACACACAGGTAGACACACACACACACACACACACACACAGATACACACACACACACACACACGTTTTGAAAATGATTCAGCTGGCAACCAAAGCATTTTAAAAGGAAAATTTGACACCTTTTATGTATATGGGCAATCGGTGTTGATGGTTAATGTAGTCGATTGAAGCAATAAATGCCTCAGTGCGTGCTATGTTCACGGAGAACAATTAGTTTTGCAGCTGCAAAATTTGTTCTTCCTGCATCCAGCGCTGCCATTTGATGTGACAGTGACGTACTTGGAGGCAAGGAAAAATTAAAGGCTATTTCAGCCTGGATTTCGCCTACGGGTAGCCAGGCGCGTGCTATAGAACTTCCTTGTTCTCTTTGCTTTATTGCAAACTAGTTTACATTTTCAACAGCGTAAATGGCATCTCAAAATATGAGTGCAGAGTAGGGCTGTAACGATATGCGATATGAAACCAAAATCACAACACTCCAGATCCACGAACCTGTGTGAGAAGGCGGAGTGAGAAGGCACCCCTTCCAACTCACAGAGTTATCGACCCCGGCCAATAAGGAGTCAGTTTGTTAAATGGGCGTAAAGTGGTCTCCCCATGGATGGAAGGGTCTTCCTCACATTAAATGTAGCGGTTGAATTAGTAACCAAGCTAAATTAACTTTAACAAATTACAACCCAGCGGCAAACTTAGCGCAAGCTCTGCTCACTTGACTCATCCATCTCGTGTCGCAAGCAGTGCTTTAGAAACTGGCCGCCATTTATTGAACTGAGCTTGGACTGATAGCTAGCTATCTAACACTCGCTAGCTCAGCCTTTTGCCAATCTTCCACAAAATAACTTAAAGGAGCAGCTGGCGAAGCACCGCAATGCTCAACGCTCAGAGCAAGTTGTCTCTGGCTAAACCCAAAGAGGGGTAAGTCTACAGTGAGTTCACGTTACAGTGAAGAAATTACACCAGAAAGCTGACAGTTAACCTGGCTTTGAGCTTCTTTTTTAGTTAGCTGTCTGCTGTGCTAACTGATAAACACTCTAGCTAGCTCTTAGCTAATGTTAGTTATGTTAGATTTGTTAGAGATAACTTACTGTGCAAAGTGCACAGCTCCTCAAAGGGCCTCATGCATCCAGAACAAGTAATTTCACAACTCGATATGACCGTGAGCTAGACTGAGACTGAATTGGTTTACTGTGTGGATTCAGCATGTCTGTGTTAACAAATGCTGCACTATTCTGCATCATTTAATTGCCTCTGTTCAACTAATGTTCATGTATGTTAACGTATTTCCTGCAGCTGCTATATCATATAGCCTAATGAAGATATACTTTGCTCATAACAGTTTCGAATCAAATCAATAATGATTTGGCTGTACTCACTTGTATCAACTGATCTGACCTGACATCCTGTGGCTGCATCTGCAACTGCTGTGCATCTTCCGGTACTTGGACACTCATATTAAAATGAAATGTGACATTCAAACATGCTCGAATCATCTCCACAATGGAGTTCAGTTCTGTTTGTTTTCAACAGTATTTTGTAACAAAGAAAACATAAGTGTTATAGCTTTGGCTATTTATTTATTTTACTTAGGTATGTTGTTAATATTTATAGCATAGTTAATATTGTTCTTTGGTGTTCAATTTATACAGGTTTTTCAAATGTTGGAGCATTGTGGTATAGCATAGTACATACTATCTACTGTAACTCCAACATCTAAGGTTACACCCCTTCACTTTTCCCATGTTGCCTGACAGCTAATTAATAAAAGGGTCAGTTTTACCCTACAAACATTTTTATTTATTTTTTTTACCCTTAGTTGTACCTAGCGACACAGATAGTTTTGGTTTTGCAGAGGTTCTGAGATATCCATCTCTGACATTTATAATCTAATGCTATTGGAGGTGGAATGGAAATTAATTAATTAATTAAGTTACTCTGGACTAAGGGTTTTAAAAGTCAGTTCAAAGTTATGAGGGTCTTTTTGCCATGATTTATAAGCAGATTTGTGAATAATTATTTGTGATGGACACCAGGGATATGAATTTTAACACAAATTGTGACAATTGGGCTCTCAGGGTTTTAGTACTTTAATTTCCTCCATGAGCTGTGCATGAGCTGCTCCTACTGTTGACCATATTGGTGAGCAAGCCAAATCATAGGTGCAAACTACAATAACTAACTTCCTGTTTTTAGAAGAGCAACATGCACTCCCTTTCACTGTTTATTCCCGAATCGACCAGAGTTTAGAATGGCAATAAAAAAAAAGTGGAAGGTGAGGGCGAGCTGCTACCATTTAGGTCTATGATCTTTTATTCATACAGTACCTTTGCCTTTTTTTACTGTTTTCAAAATGTTCTTTTGCGCCGAATAAAGTTTTATGGTCACCATTCATTTCTGAGCGGGTTGGCTTGGTTCCAGGCTTAAATCTGTTTGTATAAGGACTTAATAAAACATCAATGGAGAGACTGAACGGTGAAAATCACTTCCTGAACCAGAGCCGTTCAAAAAGTGGGCGGTCATTTTTTAGCTCTATAGCAATGTTAATCTAAACCTCTTAAAGCAGCCCTCCCAGCAACATCTTTAAATGATGCAGAGCATCACATGGATATTCACAAGCAAGAAGCTTGAACACATACATTCACACAATATATGTTGGTGTGTCCACATACCATAGTATGTGATCACATGAACATGAATAGTAGTAATATATGAACTCTGTTTAAATTGATCACAATCAGTGTATCCCTCCCTCCCTCTTTCACTCTCCTCTGACTCACCTTGTCAGTATTAGACCTCTCTCCTTTCACTCACTCTCGCCTTACCTTCCTGCCTCCTGCCACTTACTCCTTCATTTTCCACCCTCCTCCATATCTGTCTTACCCCCTCTCTCTTCTTCCTTGTCTTCTTATCTCTCAGCTGTGCAGGAAGTAGCCTCTGTAGCTGGTGGGCATCTGGCACAGTCTCCAATTAATGAGACAGCAAGATGTTTTTTCTCTCTTTGGCTCTCCTCTCAGTCTGTAACTTCAACCAGCTGAGCACATGAGCTTAAACCAATCAGGCTGCCAGCGGTGTATGTCTAACCAGCACTGGCGGGAAGAGCAGCAACAAAGACAAAAACAGACAAAGAAGAAGCAGCAAAAGAAATCTGAAGCTCACTGACTGGTGACCCATTTTTCAGACATTGCCTTTTAGAGGCTTGAGATGTGTTAGAATACTGATATACTTGCTTTTAACCATGCATATTATCCAGAATATTTGTTGTAAAAATCCTCAACAACATTTGCAAGGTGCAATTAAACACGTGAATGTTGGGAGCTGTAGAAACAGAATGTGAAGTAAAGTAAATATGTGACTGGTTCCAGAGTTGGTTTTCCTAGATCAGTTGGGGATCATGTTTCTGTTGTCATACATGACACACATCTCGATCAGGTCAGCTCATATCAATATCTTGGTGTTCACTTGGACAACACTTTCACCTGAAAGGACCATGTTGAAAGTTTTGTTCCCGTCCACAGCAGACTTTATTCTTTATATTTTTATGTGTATGGTGTATGGTGTGGACAAGAGGACCATGTTTTTATTTTAATTTGTTTAGGCTGTACTAGAAAACTTATATGGGATGTCAGCATGGTATGGCAACCTCACGGTAAAACAAAAAACTAAGTTTGCTCACCTAGTACACACCTGAACATGAACATGAAGGTTATGGGGAGGAATGAATATCAGCACCTCCAGTCTATTTACGAACAGTCTGTTCTTAGGCAAACTCGGAGGATAGTGACTGACCCATAGAAATTAAGCAAGCCAGCCAGCTGGTGTTAGTTGGCTAACGTTAGCTTCCGAACTCCGCCTTAACGTTATCCCCTCGCCACATTGTTCACAGAAAACAAGCCGTCACTTGTGGCGATAGCAATGTTCTTTTTGTGGATGAAGCATGAAGCTAATTTGACAGCAATTCAGCACACGGCGGATAGTGTGGGACAGGAAGTCGAGCACCAAAGCAAAATAAAACATCCGGTTAATTTTCAAAATAAAATACACCGTGCTCACGGCGGATCATATTTCCCTGCACTACACCTTGAAAACACAGCACAGAGTTGTTTCCCCTCTACTCCTCTGGATGGAAACTAACTGTTGTTGGTTTTGTAGTTCTATTCTATGTGAATTCGCAGCCGTACCGCAACAAATCCGGACCTAGTGGGTATTGACGGACGGCGGAGCACGCAGCAGACACGCAGCGGAGCCAGTCCGTAGCTGTTATGCATCCAGTGGAAATCCGGAGTGACGTTACTAGTCCACTGTTTGTCCGTTACTGCAAAATGGCTTAGTATCGGAGGTTTATATGTTACCATGGCAATGGTACACAAAAAATGGCTGCTGCTCTGACCACCTACGTTGATATGAATGGAAATGGCCTTTCTATCCATTTGATTTCTGTGGACTGACCCATCACATATCCTCCTCACAGAATGAGCGCTTGCCATCTGGCTGACGTCAGAGTGCCTTGCTGTAAACTCAAGCGTTCTAAAAACTAATTTGTTTCTACCCCTGTCAAACTTTTAAAACAATGCGGCTTGAGGCTGTAGAGATTGTACAGTAGTTTCATGGTGTTTTACTGTGGAATGAGGGAAGAATGTGTTATGTGCAATATGTTCTTACCACGGGATTTGTGCAATATTTTATGTGCAATTTATTGTTGTGACTGGTACAGTTTGTTCATATGTTCTGTCAAGGGATTTATTTAAATGTTCAGCTTTTATGTCCTAAACAAATTTCCCTAAGGGGACAATACAATATATTGTATCATATTTTTATTCCACTATTTAACCTAATCTCTAACCCATTTATGGAAGAGGGGAGAGATGACATTAAGTTTGCATTGATTAGAGATGCCAGATCTACCGAAGCACGTTGCTGCCACGCCACAATAAGGGATCAGTATCACGTTATAACGTGACAAGTTTACTCTTATAACAAGATGTTTTTCACGTTATTACTTAAAGACAAGTGGGCTGGGACGATCCGGGAACTGCATTCCTGCACCTTCAATAAATAAGTAAATTAAGCTTTTATTTTTAAATATCTGAAGTCAGCTGAGTGAAATAATGAAAACTTTGTCGGTAGCCTACCGGTCGGTCACAAACGGGCTTAGTATGGAGCAACACACTAATGTGCTGACGGATGCAATGTTTTTGTGTTTTTAGCAGACCAAAGATATTCTATAACACATCAGTGAAGCTGTTTTGCCGTCATCTACAAGTTATTTTTTTATTTAATTTTAGCTATATTTTAACCTTATCTTAATTTTAACCATCCATGCCACCACAAACCTAAACATAACCTTTTAGATGCGAGGACATCCTTTTAAAAGTCTAGAACACACACACACACACACACACACACACACACACACACAAACACACACACACACACACACACACACACACACAACGATGGATTGGATAGTCACCTCCATGTGTTGTAGAAGAGGAGCGGGATGTTGAGGCCCACAGTCAGCCACTCCTGGGCACACAGGAACATGATGCAAAAGAGTCCATGGATGGAGTACTCTGGTAGCACCAACTAGAAAGAGACACCGAGGAGCATGAGCAAGAGACAGAAGGATGGGGAAGAGGTGGATGAGTCAGATAGAGAGGAGTGGAGCAAGGAACAACCGATTACTCAGACTTAAATCACTAATATAGCTAGAGAACTTTAATGTCAACAAGCAGAGAGTCAGACACCAACAACCTTTGCTCTAATATAAGAACTGCATAAATTAACATAAAGGGCAGTTGGTTAGCAGATGCCACATTATCATTTTAATGCCCACAGGTGTAAGAAAACACATTAAGTATCATCATTAGCATTCACATTTTTAGGCTAGCCTATATTAAGCTGCTGCAAATCTTTCTATTTGCAAGCATTCCAAATGCCCAAATGCCCCCATCTAGATTATGGAGAGTTTAGCTGCACAATTGGCAGCACACACTGATAGCCGGGCTCCATCATTATCACAATAACTGCAGGGCTAAGCCCTCTGAATGTAGGAAGCAAGACAACCTCCTTGCAAACCGCAAGTGTATGAATAGGTTTGAGTCCTCGCCACCAATCTTAATCCCCTTCCCTCCCACTTAACACTAGAACCGCCAGACCCGACCCTCAAGCGCGTCTGTGTCCTTTTCTTTGCACTGATTGGCTTTAAAATTCTGTCATTAGATTCAATCTCTATAGTTTGCTTGTGCTGATTGGCGATCTGATTGTATATCGACCACTGAAGAGATGATCTGTGATTGGTTCTTCCTACACCGATATTAAACGGTTTTAACTAACTTACTATAAGAACAAATAATAATAAAATACTAATACATTTTATTTGGAGGTGCCTTTCAAAACACCCAACATTAGATTTAAAAAAAAATATATAAAAATCTTTTTGTTTAATTAGTGAGTTTACACACGTGGGTTTTGAGGTGGGATTTGAATGATGTTATGGTGTCAGAACCAGAGGTGTATAAAGTACCAGAGACCCATACTTGAGTAAAAGTACAAGTGCTTTTATCAAAAAAGTGACTTGAGTAGAAGTAGAAGTGCTCTTTAAGCACAACACTTAAGCAGGAGTACTAAAGTATTCAAAATTGTTTGTACTTATGTATTGCAAGTAGTTTATTTTAAAATGTACTACTCAAGTACTGAAAGTAAAAGTACAAGTATTGTGTTATTTAGTTATTCAAGAAAGCAATCAAAAGTTTGAATGTCATATTCGTTATATTATGTAAAATGTTTAGCCAAGGCAGCCATAGGAATGAACAAATATTAATTATATTAAAAATAACAAATATTAACAAATACTGAAATAAAATGTACAATTATCACACTGTGCAAGTAAAATGAACATCCTCTCCAGCACAGTAACGATTAAAGCCCCAAAAAACGTATCACACGCTAGCTAGTAACATGTGTGATGTAGCCTAGCTAAAGGAAAGTTAGCAAGCTAGCAAAATACAGATAAACTAACAGCTTCACATCACAGGGTCAAATGGTTAACATTCAGAACTCACTGCAGACTGAAACAACTCAGGAATAGCTTAATCTGCTGCAACAATGGCTAAATAGAAAGAGTACAAACTTACATTGTCTCTGACTTCTGAACGGGCAACCGTAATGAAAAGAAACATGACGCGATCTCGGGGATTTCTTAGGTAAATTACGTAACTAACTTACACACACTAACCTACACAGTCTCCGTAGCATGAGGAATTCACAACAGTAACGAGTAATGATGCAGCACATAAAAATTCTATTGGAGTAAAAGTATTAAACTCATCAAAAATATATAGATACAGCCTTTTAGTACTTAAGTAGAGTAGTGAAGTAGTTCTTCTCCGTTACTATAAAGCTCTGCCTATTGTTCATTTACAGATGTTTCTGGTGGATGTTCCAGCTTGTCAGACTGGCAATTAGATAGACTATCGGCAAACTCAAGTAACCACTATTGGATTTGAAAATATCGTAAAAGTTATTGACCAAGCCTACTCAATAGCGCTGTGTTTCCACCTCTAAAGGAAAGACACATACGTATCCCCCACACACCATACACAGCCAGGTATCTTATCTAAAAGCTTAAACCCACACAAAAGTGATTTACTCCTAGCAGTGTAAAATGTGCTATGTTTTTCACTATCGCTATGACACTTTTTTCAATACTTTTAACAACTTTTCCAAACTTTTAACGCACCAACACACCTACAACACACGATTGGCAAAACAGTTAATTTCATGCTCAAAATCACACATTGTAAACTAAACTCCAACACTGATTTTCAAAATACAATAATATACTAACATAATACACTGTGTTTACCAAAACAATGCAATCATGTCTCAAAATCAAATAATTCTTCCAAAAAACTAACACGTTCTTTCCCAACAGGAACATTTAGTCAATCATAGCACAATGTCATACAAAACATTAATATCCCATGGAATTACAGAAACTGCATTATTTTATGTGTCAGTCAGGTCTGCCCTTATACAACAGACAAAATACCCGGCCACCAATTTGTTTCTTTTGCTGCAGAGATTCAATACAAAAAATGAATGACCCATCTCAGAGTAGCTTTATAGAATGTACGGTTTATGAAAAAAAGGAAATGTCCTGGTACTCCTCTTCCTCTCCCTCGTGAAGGCAATTTTCTTATTTTCTGTGTTCATCTACAGTATTGTTTAAATAGGTTCTCTTCTACTGTACTACCATATGATCATGCGATTGAAAGAACCTCAACACCGGAGTGTGTTTCCTAGAAGGAAATCAGCTGTGATTGATCTATTTGCATAACTTCAATCAGCTGTTTCTCAATAAATGCATGTATAAAATGCAGTGGATATATTTGTGTTTCAATTTACAATATGATCAGCTGTTCACTTTGACTTTAGCCTATAAGTTAGGTTTAGAACATGTTATCTGTTCTGACCTACAGTGTGAAAGCATTTGTAAATTTGGCAGTAAAGATCCATTGTTTTGGTTTTGGTGGAGCTTGTGGGTAAAAGAAGTTCAAGCATTTTAAATTTGTGTTAACTGTATGCATTTTGTGTCAAAGCAACAAGAAATGTGTTAATTGTATAGCCTACACAGACGGATGTTGTGCTAACTGTGTTAAGAGTTTAGGAAAGTTTTGAGTGTCATAGCGATCGTAAAAAACTGTATTATTATTAGAAAAAATATTTTCACGCTGCCACCCTATGCAGTAATGGTCTGGTCACCATCTGACGCCAACCACATAAAGCGCAAATAATATTTGTAAAATACATAATTCTGCATGAATTTAGCTGAGCTGACAGAGTGGCGACTGGAGAGGACCACACCTTCTGGAATTCCAACAAGTCCTTTTACTGACCTGCCTCAGCTCTGAGGAATATCCTCAGGGTAAGAGGCCCCTCGGCTGTGATAACAGCCATATAAAATTCCCTCTTTTTTATGTCTCCATGCCGCTATAACAATATAGAAAAATAAATACAATTGAATGTTTATATATGTCGTCATATCGCCCAACAATTGAAAGTTGTGCATGTGCGCCAGGTCCAGCTTTATAAAACAATCAGGTAGAAAGAATCTGTATGCACATTTAATTTTTTGTGCGTGTACAATTTTTGTCATGAATCTACACAGAGATAGTTCATGCATCTGGCCCCAGATGTTGCTACTGTCAGTGTTGCAGACTACTACTTCAGATTAGGCACTTACAATATTTGTCTACCAAAAGAACTGACACTCAACCAGTAACTCTTGCTTGCCAACCTACATCGGTTTTTCGGCCAATCAGACTGCGCAGTGGAAATTGCTTGCCATGCAAATCCCTGTGAAAACCTGAATAACCCAAATGTCTTCATCCACTGAAATCTGCATTAGCTTTTCATCGCTGTAGTTAATGTAATTCACAAACAAAGCCGCTTCACTACTCATGTATATTTAACAGCGAACAGGGCGACGCATTAGGGTGCCATTCTGGACCGCCTGGCCTTAGACATTACTGTATACGCTGCCATAACAAGGCAGTGTTCAGGATGCATTATTCAGATGGCCACATGCCTCCTAATAACAGAAGAACACATGTTCACTGAATAGCTCTTCAACAGCAGGAGACGAGAAAAACTGCTGCTAAGACAAAACCTAAATATATCCATTTACTTTCACACATACAGCAGGGAAGCTGCACACGCATGCACAAACACACACACACACACACACACACACTAATGCAGCATGCATGCTGTACATGAACGCCAAATACACACGCACTCCCTCTACTCATTAAAAAACAAATAGTCTCACTGAGCTTTACATTGTCCCTTTTCTGGCCCCCTCAAAATCCCTAATGCATGTCGGCTGACAGCACTCAGATGAAAGTACAAGCATGACACGTCACCACTCAACACTAAGAAGTACATAAAACTTTAATGACAACAACATGATGTGAACACGAAAATTGTGAAAACAGCATTGCGAAGAATGTAAAAAACCTACTACAATTTTCAAGACGTTTAACATGAAAGCATGTAAGCTAAAAAGAGCTAGTCTTCTTTAATGTGCAAGGTTCTGAACATCAGCATTTCATGTCTTAAACCATGATTCATTAATAGTTGAGCAAAGACAAGTGACTCAAACTCAAGGGCATAACTTTTGGTTCAACATGGCGGGGGTTGATGTCTCCACCTATCTAGTGAAAACGTTTGTTTCCACATTGGGCGGGACACATTATAACCAGGGTTAGCATCAAACGCTTCATTTCCTGTATTCTGGTGAATCTTTCTGCAACAATATGTGCCTTTTCTGCATGCAAATGTCTTTATTCATGTGAATAGTATCATTATTATTTAATTTATCTGCTGTATTGTTCAAAACTTTCTGCAGAATTAAAACTTTACACGTGTTCCAGGATGTTTTTTTTAAGAGTTATGTACATCTTAAAGGTGCAGTAGGTACGACTTATAAAACTAACTTTCTGCTGAAACTGACCCTATGTTCGAGTAGAACTACAGTACATGAAGCAGGTAATTAAAAAATAAATCCGGCTCCTCTGGCACCACCTACAGCCTGTAGTGCGATTTGCAAGATTCCACAGCTCCCTGTTCAGATGCACCAATCAGGGCCAGGGGGGGTGTCTAACTGTGTATCAATCACTGCTCATGCACACGCATAAATTCTCCCTTGTGGGGGGGAGGGGCTTAGGAGACCATTTTGGGCTTTAGCAGAAAGGGGGAGAGACTGAGAAGTTGTCGATGTTCAAATGTTTTGGCTAAGTCCTGGATCTTCGCAATCCTACCTACAGCACCTTTAACAAAAAATATTTGCGTGCCACAGGGTTTAAACTCTTTGAATTCACTACCCCGGCCAGTTTTGATTATTGGGAGGGGGTTGTACATTACGCCTATGCTCTCTAATTGCAACCAATAAAACCTTTAAAATTCCAACTCTGATCCTGTGACCAGCAGCCGCAATGGTCACAGAAAGCTAGGGCTCTCGTATCCACCTCCGCATTTCATTGAATGACCAGGTCTATTCCTTTATCTTCGATGCCAAATCGTTTTATCTGCTATCACAGTGACTCAGTGAATTTCCTGCAAGTGCGAGAAAACAGGTGCCATTGTTGTCTAAGCTACATACTCGGACACAAAAATCTGCAAACATAGCGGCGGCTAACATAGCGACCGATGCTAGCACATTCCTGAACATGGAGGACTTGATCGCTCAGGTCTTGGAAAAGCATCTAAGTGTGCTTGAATCAGTGATTTACAACGCAATTGAGGGAGCACTTACGGAAATGAATACCTCGCTGCAACACATCAGGGCAGAGCTTGAAACAGAGGGAACTACGTTGCGTGATCTGATGCAACCTGACTGCGGCGCATTCACGAACCAGCGGCATCGGGAGCTTGAAGGAGCACAACACGCAACCCGGTCTCACGCCAGGTCGTTATATAGTTACGTTATTTTGATTTATTAATTTGTGTACAGGTTACGATTTTGACGTTTTTTTTGTGTACATGCAACGACTTTTGAACGTGTATAGGTCACGCTTTTCGAACCTGCTCTGGGGGACGCAACAACGGGGAAATGAGGCGCCACATGCCGGCCACAACAACGGGACGGGGCCGCCTACTTGCGGGACGCAATAACGGGGAAATGAGGCGCCACACGCCGGCCACAACAACGGTATGGGGCCGCCTACTCGCAGGACGCAACAACAGGCGCAGGGGCACACAACAACGGGGAAATGAAATGCCACAAAGGGGAAATAAAACACCACAATAATTATGGTTATGGTTAGAAAAAAAAAAGAATGGGGAAAGGAACCGTCACACGCGGGACACGCCGACAAAGGAACTGCAACACGCGGGACGCGGTCTCCGGGGTGAAAGTCCTGTGTTTTCTGACCCATCCACCACCCCAACCAACCTCCTTGCGCGGCCTTTTGCCTTATCAATACTACTCGCTACCGTCAGCGTTCTGGGATCACGAAATATGCTTCCCATTAAAATGCATTGCTTTCAATTTCGTAATCGCCATGGGAAAAAAAACGCCACTTACGTGTCCTGTCCATGACTTAATAGATTACATAACGTAACTATATAACGAACTGCCATGAGACCTGGCTGCAACACGAGATACATGCTAGGGGCACCCCGGACCTGCTCATCCACCCAGGCACCCTGAGATTGACCCACGGAGGGAGAGAGTTCGCCTTCACTGCAGCCACAGATGTGGCCGTTTTCTGTCAGGAGCCGGATGTGGTGGACGACGCAACATCCACACAGGCCGCCTTGCCCCGGGGCCTGTTGCTGTTGCTATTACTCGCATGGGTCCCATTATCCTCCGTGACACACTCTCTTCCACTTTGCCTGACAACTCTTCTCCAACAAACAGCTCTGTGATAATAGCTCAGCCCACAGATTCACTCACTCACTGTTGTGAAACGCGTGTAGTGATTAAAAAAACAGCTGTGTCTCAAAGACCGGGCAACAGCCAGGACGTTGAGAATCCAGGCGCGAGAAATGATGGATAGTTCCAGTCACTTCGTCATGTATTCACTTTGTTGAAACAAGAGAAGAAAGCCTCACTGATGTGAAGAACGGGACAGAGATACATATAGAAATGCTCTCTGCCTGCCGTAAGTCCACTCACTCCGTCTCTGCTCGGGCATGCGGGAAACCCTGGTTTTTGTAACACTGTTCATGTTTAGCATAAGAAGTTCACTAGACCTTTGTCTTTGTCTTTGTTTCAACGTACCTGTGACTTTAGACAGGAGTGGCAATTGTGGGCTAGAGTTTGCGCAACCTGCGTTTGATGTGGCCACGTATCTTGTAGATAGGGGTTGGGGTCTGCGGTCTCAGAGGGTTAGGGGATTTATTTTATGTTTTATGTTTTTACCACACTTTGCTCAGAGCTATCAGTTCACCTTTTGCTACAAATGTATCAGCGACAGTAGGGTACTCAAGACATGTATGCGTGAAAATGTTGAAAATTCTTTCAATCCTTTCAGTTAACATCAGAAGGAGAAACTTAGATGTGGCGCTTATACAAGAGTCACATTTACGTAAAAGAGATGGTTCATGGTTGCTGCCTCATTTAGAGACGACACCAAAACCAAGGGCACCATTGTGTTGCTGTCGCAGAAATGCGCACTCACCACAGATAAAAGTAGTAAAGACTTATCAGGCAGGATATCTTATATATGTACCATGATAAGGAGTAGGAAAATAGCCTTTGTTTCAGTATATGTACCATCTACATATAATGAAACATATAATAAAACATATAATAATGAAAGTTTTTTCACACGCCTAACCAATGAATTGCTTTCTCTCATTGAATATTCACCAATTATAGGGGGAGACATGTATGCAGTACTAGATTTAAATCAGTATAGATCAGGGGTCAATCCCTCAAAAGCCCTAAAACATATATCAGACATGTTTAGAGCAGTTGTGGAATCCCACCATCTTACAGATATATGGAAGATGCACAACCCTACTAGCAAGGATTACACCTTCTTTTCCACACGTCACCTCACCCACTCCCGCGTTTATATTTTGTGCTCCATTATTTTATATCACAAAATATGGGACGTAGAAATAAGCACTGAAAATGTAAAGAAGAAAAATTTTAAAATTTAAAACGTTGGAAAAAGCAAAAACAAACTGTGAAAATAAGGGGTCAAAAACGTCGAGAAAAAAAGTTTTTTTAAAGGTTGAGGGGAAGACAACACAAGGGTTAAGGCAATGTTCCACACGAGAGCAATAGAACCAGCAATTCTGTCTGATCACAATACGCTGATAACCACATTCTATTGTGATGTTAGGAGAAAGATGGCAATTTAATAATTCCCTTCTCCATAACATAGCTTTTGATGCAGAATTTAGAGCCAAACTGGCTGAGTTTATATCAATCAATACCGACTCAGTTTCTGACCCTGCATTTATCTGGCAGGCAACTAAAGGATTTATTAGAGATTTCATTATCTTCCTTCGCGGTCAACTTGAAGAGGAAAAGAGAGGCAAGGATTGGCACAATGCACACTTAATGTCCGGTAACAAACTGACAGTCAAAGACTGACGTTTCTTCTTGGATGTCCACACACCATCTGAAACTCCTGCAACTGCAACTCCCTCCTGATTGGCCTGCCTGCATGTGCCATCCCGACCCCTGCAGCTCATTCAGAACACAGCAGCTTGACTTGTCTTCAACCTCCACAAGTTCTCTCACACTACACCACTCCTCCCCTCTCTTCACTGGTTACCAATTGCTGCCTGCATCCACTTCAAAACACTAGTACTTGCATACAGGGCCACGAACGGATCAGCCCCAGCATACATCCAGGACATGGTCAAACCCTATACCCCAACCCACCCACTCCGCTCTGCATCTGCCAGCCTGCTTGCTGCCCCCTCACAGTGAGGGAGAACTAATCACATTAATTGAAATCCCGACTGTTTGCTGTCCTGGCTCCCAAATGGTGGAATGAGCTCCCTATTGACATCAGGATGGCTTCCGCCAAAGGCTAAAAACACATCTCTTCCGACTACACTTTGGATAAACATGAAGAAGGAAAAGAAGAGAGGAGAGAAAAAGAAAAAAATTATATTATATATATATATATATATATATATATATATATATATATATATATATATATATATATTTCTTGAAGCTGCACTTCCACTTGTTTCTTTGTAGTTTTGCTTATTTAAAGCTAATGTACTTTCACTTGCTACTTGTTGTCTGGAGTTTGCACCTTCAGGGTTGAAAGCACTTAATTCGAAGTCGCTTTGGATAAAAGCGTCACCTAAATGACATGTAATGTAATGTAATGATTCCATGCATATTAAGGCATCAGAAAGCTAGGATCACTGTAGAAACTGTAGAGATGAGTAAAGTTTTTGATCATCCAGTTACAGGACAAGATGCTGCCAGGAGACTGATGTCTCTTCGTCAGGGATCACGGAGTGTTGCAGAATACTCCATTGAGTTTTGTACTCTTGTTGCAGAGAGTGGTTGGAACAAAACGGCGTCACAGACTGTGTTTGTTCAAGGACTTAATGAACAGGTAAAAGGATGAACTTGTGTCTTATCCTGAGACGAGGAATTTGGATGAATTGATTTTTCTCTCTATTCGCATCTACAACCGTTGCAGTGAGAGAAGGAGGGAGAGACGAGCAGCCAGTGGTGACGTCATACCTCGCTGTGGACATCGTTCTCATGCTGTTGCGGTGGTTTGTCAGACGGAGGATTCTGATTCCCATCCAGGTACACTGAGAGCGGCTTCTCCAGGGCCCGAACCTATGCAGATGGGACAAAACAGGCTGAGCAAGGAGGAATGTGAGAGTCGCAGAGCCAGTAATAGTTGCCTCTACTGTGGTCAGCTGGGCCACTACATCGCCTGCTGTCCTACCCGTCCTTTAAACCGGAGGGCTCGCTAGCTGAGGGAAGGATTCTAGCGAGTCGGACCTCTTCTCCCTTATCTTCCCATCCTCATCCCCCACTGCATGCCGCCATCTGCTGGAAAGGTCTTTGGAGATTCTTGCATTAATTGACTGCCCACTGAACATCTGGAGAAGCCATTGGAGGCCCAAACCTTGGACGGAAGGTTACTTGCCAGGATCACCACCAGAACCTGTCCCGTTCAGCTCCAGCTGTCTGGAAACCACTTGGAACAGATCAGATCAGCCAAAATAACTAACTGGAGCTCCGCCTGCCATGCCAGTTGTCTGCAATCTGCTCTACCTCTGTCTGCCTCCAACCAGAAACCCAGCCTGGACCCTCCTGACCTGTCTCTCGTCCCCGCTGACTATCATGACCTTGGGGAGGTCTTCAGTAAGCAACAAGCTCTCTCTCTGCCTCCACACCGTCCTGATGATTGTGCGATCAACCTGTTGCCTGGTTCCACTCATCCACGTAGCCGTCTTTACAGCCTGTTTAAACTGGAGCAGGAAACCATGAGGGAATATATCAATGAATCTCTAGCAGCTGGCATAAATCGCCCATCATCTTCCCCACTGGGAGCTGGATTCTTTTTTGTGGGCAAGAAGGATGGGACTCTCTGCCCTTGTATTGACTTCAGAGGCTTGAATGACATAACCATTAAAACAAGCATCCTCTTCCTCTCATGAGTTCTACATTTGAGTCTCTCCAGGGGGCTTCCATCTTCACTAAACTGGACGTCCGCAACACCTACCATCTGGTGCGTATCCGTGAGGGAGATGAGTGGAAGACGGCGTTTAACACTCCGCTTGGACATTTTGAGTACCTGGTCATGCATTTTGGCCTTACTAATGCTCCTGCAGTTTTCCAATGCCTTGTTAATGATGTGTTAAGGGACATGTTGGGCAGATTTGTGTTTGTCTATCTTGATGACATTTTGATATTTTCCAGAGATCCTGTTGAGCACACACAACATGTTCGCCAGGTTTTTCAGCGGCTGCTGGAGAACCGCCTGTTCGTGAAGGCAGAGAAGTGTGAATTTCACGCCCCATCAGTTGCCCTTCTGGGATACATTGTCGCTGAGGGGCAGTTACTGATGGATCCAAGCAAGGTGAGAGCCGTCCAGGAGTGGCCCAGACGAGAAATCAGGAAGCAATTACAGAGGTTTTTGGGATTTGCTCATTTCTATAGACGTTTCATTAGGAATTACAGCTGCCCCTCTAACCTCTCTCACCTCCACAAATAGACTTTTTTCATGGACTCCTGAGGATGAGGAGGCATTCACGGGACTGAAGGAGCTTTTCACTACAGCTCCCATCCTCACCCAGCCTGACACCAGCCGATAGTTTGTGGTGGAGGTTGATGCCTCGGATGTGGCCGTTGGAGCTGTCCTATCTCAACGGAACCCGACTGATCATAAACTTTCTTTTCTCACCGTTTGTCTCCCACAGAGACATCATGTCTTCCACATGAAACTGGCACTTGAGGAATGGAGGCACTGGTTGGAAGGAGCAGAACAACCTTTTCTGGTTTGGACAGACCATAAGTATCTCAAATACATCCGCTCAGCTAAAGGTCTCAACTCTTGGCAGGCTAGGCTTCTGTGACTGCTGCCTATTCCTCATCGTCCTTGGTCTCACCTTTCCCTGGATTTTGTGACTGGGCTGCCACTATCCAAAGGTATGACCACTATTCTAACTGTTGTTGATCGGTTTAGCAAGTTTGCTCGTTTCTTGCCTCTGCCTAAACTGCCCTCTGCCAAGGAGGCATCCATTCTAAAACCGTAGGAGTCATCGGACCTGGCATCGGGCTCGGGCTACACTCCTAAAGAACTCTGTCTACTACCAGCGGCGCGCTAACCGTCGTCGCAACCTATTCGGTTGGGGACAAGGTGTGGCTCTCCTCTAAGGATCTTCCTCTGAAGAAGTTCCTGCCAGGAAGTTGTCTCCAAGGTTTGTGGGGCCTTTCGGTCATGAAACTTTCGTGATTTGTTGTGGTTCGTCTCAAGCTGCCCCGCACCCTCAGGGTGAATCCCTCGTTTCATGTTTCTCGCATCAAACCGGTGAGGATCAGCCCTCTACTGCCACCCCCACCTGCACCTCTTCCTCCTCGGATGATTGACGATCATCCTGCCTACACGGTTCGTCGGATTTTCGACTCCCACCACAGAGGTAGGGGTGTTCAGTATCTCATTGACTGGGAGGGTTACGGCCCGGAGTTGGGTGCCCAGGCGTCAGATTCTGGACGCTGCTATGGTGAAGGATTTTCATGTTTCTCACCCTACTAAGCCTGGTGGAGCACCAGGGGGCGCTCGTCGGAGGGAAGGTACTGTCACGCCCCGGTGACTCTCTGGTCTGGTGTGACTGTGTTTTGTTTTATTTTCTCGTTTGGTTGCTTGCAGTGTGGCTGGTGTGTTTTTGTTTTCTCCCTTTCCCTAACGTTATTTTCCAGTGTGTGGACACGCCTCCTTCTGCTGCTTTCTCCCCGCACCTGGTTCCAATTCACTAATCAACTCACCTGCTACTCTTCAGCTCATCAACCTCCTTTAAAGATCAGTGTGACCTTCTGCTCGATGCTGGATTGTTACTTACCCTGAATATGAGTTCTTTGCTGCTCTCGCTGGTGTTTTCTTGTTTTGAGTTTTTGCTTAAATCTAACTTGTCCGTTTTCTGTGTCCTACAAGAAAATACTCACCTTCAGCAACCACCAGATCTCGGACCCAGTCAGCTCCACTTCAGTCTCCAGCTTCTAGAAGCCTCGACCTTCTCGCTACACTCAGCCACAAGTTTTTGTTGATTATAAATATTTTTTCAGTTTTCACTACTTCAGTTTTCTGCGTTTGAGTTCTGTCCCTAAACCTGACAGAAGGTGGCAGCGAAGCGTATCTTGGTCTGTTCTCGGTGGGCTGCAGTGCCGTCTGATATTGTGGCAGTGCCGTCTGATACTGCGGCATCAGTAAATTGAGTTTTATAACCGGTTAAAAATGTCTCGTAGTTGCGGTAAATAGCAATCCACTTCTATGGTGCGAACCATACGGGACGGTTCACATCAGTCACCTTTTCAATTGAACACTTGGGCACGGCTCAATGTTCACACTAATCAAATGAACTGGACTTGGGTTAAAGGCCCAGGTCCCTAATCAGCGCCGGCCCGAGCCTTTTGGGGGCCCTAAGCAGAATTTGATAGGTTTCCCACCACGCGGAGTCACCTGTGCTTGACGATTATTCACACAAATGTCACGCTATAATGTTACATTATAAATGAATGCAGTGAGGTTTATGAAGGGCACAGATGCATAAGGACCCTCCCCCCCCCTATTCTATTTGGGCAAAAGTGGATGCAAATGGCGAGGGGGGGTCTGGTGGTGCTCCCCCAGAAAATTTTGAATTTGGTAGATGTGATTTCCTGTATCCTGGTGCATTTTGGGGATGGTCAGCTAGAGAAGGGCAATACCTAAATTTGTTCAGATTCATAGCCTTTTGCTTTCTGATTTATTAAGGTAGTGACTTCACCCAACTACTTGGGCTTCAGGGCCAAACAATACTGACATACTCTGTGTTAGTAGGAAGTAGGGCTGGGCAATATGGCCTCAAAAAAATCCCTGATTTTTTCACAAAGAATCTGATTCATGATTTAAATCGATTCCCCCCCCCGTTAAAATTAATCTGCAGATGACAAATGACAAGATCTCTCACACACACACACACACACACACACACACACACACACACACACACACGGGCATGTATACCATTATGATTATTCATGCCAATTTTATGTAAATATTGGTTTGAGTGTTTTCCCTATCATTGTATTGGGGGGGGCGCCCTCTGTGAAAGAGTGAAACAATGATATTATGCTATATATTGAACAAACCTGTGAAACGACATTTTCCTCAATAGAAACATGATTTAAATGAGAAAACGTACTGTTCTAGCTATAAAAATGGCAGAATCACCCACAGTGCAAGATATTTCAAAAACCGCTTCATACACGTTTCAAGGTGACGGCAAGACGTTGTTAACAGATATTCACAAAGATGTATAGCCCAGCAACAATCTATCTAAAATAACACCTTTTGGGAGTACCATTCATGATATATAGTAAAATATTGAAGTTGTGGGAAGTTTATATGGCTTAAACTGTACGTTTCATCCGTCCCCTATGCTGTTTCATGCGTCCCGACCAGGAGGGACGAATGAAACATTACGCACGCCCCACTTTTGCTGTAATAATTCCTGAACGGTTTTGTTCAAAGCTGAAAATGCAACTGTATTTGACAGAAGACAGGTGTAGGTTGCTAGTGACAAAATATTAGCTTTCAGTGCGATACGATCGCTTTGTAAATTACGTTTAATTAAAACGTGTTTCAACTGTCCCGGCTCTCCCCTATATAATAATGTTATATATTCAACAACCACTAAACGGATGCGTGAGATAAAGCTGTTTTCACACATACAGGTAATTCACTTCTCGTTCCTCAGTAAAAGTTCAATTCATTTTAACTTTAGTCCCGCAACCTTGCTCCTGTTTTCACCTTTTGCTGAGTAACGTATATTAACATGCCATGGTCTCATGAGTGTAGCATACCTGTAGCAAGCTCCTTCGTAGTAACTAGCGATAAAAACAAACGTCGAAGAGGAGCTCCGTTCTACAGAGTGGCGATTGCTAGTTGTTGTAAGCCGCTACGACTTCCGTCACAGCTCGTTCGTATCAGCGGCTTTTAGCTAGTAGATGTGTTGAGCCGCATCAGAGTTCTTCAACACCGGGTCCGGTGCTCCATGGTGCTCCGTTAGGTAGGCGGTTGTTCAGTAATCCGACAATAGGTGACTTTGAGCCGGGTACAGAGCACAATGAGCTGCCGGTCATTTTGGCGGATATTGCGGTTAAGTAAGTAATGAAACGAGTAGTTAAGAAAATAACTAATGTTAGCCACTGTCTTCTTCTTCTTCTTCTTCTTTGAAATTTTACAGCAGCCGGCAGCCAATACGTTGCATTGCTGCCATCTACGGAACTAGCACCTTAATGCACTATATCCGATGATACAGTCCAGTGTCTATTAAAAATTTGAAAAAACAACGTTTTCCCCTCCCGCTTGATCCTAATTCTAAAATACTTTTCATTGACACTTCTTCCAAGCCAAGTCCTTGCAAATTTCTGAGTAGATCTTGTCTTTGACGGTCATAATTTCCACAAGAAATCAAAACATGTTGCACTGTCTCCGGATCCTGACATGAACACAAACCACTCTGGTGCTTACCTAAAATAAATAAATTGCTATTCAGAAACGTGTGACCAATCCTCATTCTAGAAATAACCTCGTCCCTACGTCTACCCTCCCTTCTTGTACAAACATTAACTGAGTCAGTGACCTTACTAGAGATTGAGAATAAATGCCTGCCTTTATGTTCTTGCTCCCAGAGCTGTTGCCATTTGAAAATTGTTCCCTACCACACAATACTTTTACCCTCCGCCTTGGATAGATTAATGGTGACATCTATAGCCTCCTTTTGAGCAGCTGCCTTGGCCAACTTATCAGCTTTTTCATTTGAGGTAATACCTACATGAGCTGGGACCCAGACAAATTATATTTCTACCCCTCTCCTTGTCACATCTCTAATTGCCAGAAGAATATCATATACAAGATCTTGACGACTCTTTGATAACCCTTTCCCAATACTATTAATAGCTGACACAGAGTCACTACATATCAACACTTTTTGGTTGTGAATCTGTTCAGTCCATCGCACTGCCATCAGAACTGCATACAACTCCACTGTGAACACACTTAAGAAATTTGAAGTTCTTTTACAAGCTTGAGCATTCCACCCCTGAACAACAAAAGCTGCTCCTGTAGCACCTGTTTCTTGATCCTTTGACCCATCAGTAAAAATTAGTATGTGTTCCTGATATCTTTCCATTACATGACATTGGAATTCACGCACCAAATCCAAATCAGGATTTTCTGACTTAATCCCAAGCATTTCTAAATCAATCTTTGGTACCTCCAATTGCCATAAAGGAACTGATGGCCACAATACTCCTGGACAGAAGGTCTTGTCATGTATAGACATTTCCTGTGCTACTGTCTCCCCTGTCCATCCAAAACTTAGAAGACTTGTCCCCGCTCTCTCCCAGCTTGCCTGAATAGTTATCTTAACTGGGTGATCACACCTCTGCCCCATCAAATTGACCCAATAGTTAGCCTGAAGTTGCTTTCTTCGCAGACAAAGTGGCATTTCTCCTGTTTCGACCTGCAATGAACACACTGGAGAAGATCGCACAGCTCCTGTACATATTCTCAGTGCCTTAGCTTGGACTATATCTAATCCAGCTAAAACTGACTTGGCTGCAGATCCATAAACCAAACACCCATATTCAATTCTAGCTCTAATTAAATATACATAAATGTGCTTCAAAGAAGCTACATCTGCTCCCCAATCTGTTCCAGCAAGACATCTCATTAAATTTAGTACCCTTTTACATTTATCTACCACTTTAGAAACATGATCCCTCCATGTAAGTCTTGTGTCAAAAAACACCCCAAGAAATTTAAAACTTTTAACCCATTCCAAATTCCTACCATACAATTCCAGTTTTAGACTTTCATCTATTTTCTTCCTGGTAAAAAACACAGCTTTAGACTTCTCAATAGATAACCTAAACCCCCATTTCCTTCCCCAATCCTCTACTAGGGTAAGAGCTTCCTGCACCTTCTTCAGCGTATACTTCACATTTTTCCCCCTTTTCCATAGGCTAGCATCATCTGCAAATAGCGACTTTCCAATTCCTGGTTGAACACCAGAAAAAACATCATTAACCATTATGTTGAACAACAACGGACTTATAACACTACCTTGTGGCGTCCCATTTTCTACTACACACCTTCTAGATATGTCTGTCCCTATTTTCACCTGAATACTTCTATTATTTAAAAAGTCCATTACCCAGTTAAACATATTTCCCCCAATTCCTAGCATATGCATCTTGATTAAAAGACCCTCTACCCATAGCATATCATACGCTTTTTCTACATCTAAGAATACTGCCACAACAGTCTCTTTCTTTATCTGTGCCTTTCTTATGTCATCCTCAAGACAGATGAGCGAATCAATAGTACTTCTCCCCTTTCTAAAACCACTCTGACAACTAGCCATCAACCCCCTTTCTTCCATAAAGTGCATTAGCCTTCCATTCACCAACCTTTCCATTAACTTACCTAAGTGAGAAGTTAAAGCTATTGGCCTATAATTTGCTGGATTACTAGCATCTTTTCCCGGTTTTCTTATTGGAACAATAACTGCCCCCTTCCATCCTGCAGGAATCTTTCCATCCTCCCAGACTTTATTAAATACATGCAAAACCTTCTGAATTCCCTTATCACTTAAATGTCTTAACATACTATAACAAATTTCATCTTTACCTGGAGCTGAATTCTTACACTTATCCAAGGCATGTCTTAACTCTCTCAGTGTGAAAGGAACATTGTACTTATCCTCTAATTTCCCTTTCTTTTGAATAACCTCAACATATAGACTCCTTGTTTCTTCCCTACCCCTTTTTTCTTCTTCTAAGAGATTACTAGAACTATGTACCTTACTCAGTGTGCTCACCATCATTTCTGCTTTCTCTAAGTTTGATATAGCCAACTGTTCTCCATCTGAAAGGATTGGATAATTCCACTCTCTTCGATTACCTTCCATTTTCTTAATCATTCCCCATATATCAGTTATATTAATAGTACTTCCAATTGAGCTACAATAATCCCTCCAGTATGCTCTTTTCCTTTGCCTTATACACCTTCTCACTAAAGCCTGTGCTTGCTTATATTCAATCAAATGTTGAAAGTTATGAGTTCTTTTTAATCTTCTAAAAGCTCTGTTCCTGTCCGTAACTACCTCGTCACAATCAACACTCCACCAAGGAACCGCTTTTCTTACTAACTTTCCTAAACTTTTTGGTATTGCAACCATTGCAGCCATATAAATACTCTGTCGCAACTCAATTTCAGCTATGTCAACATCATTTGTTTCTTGGACCGAACTAATATACAACTCACTTGTTTCCATAAATTTCTTCCAGTCTGCCTTTTTGAAAATCCACCTTCCATGACTATTATTTGTGCTCAACCTTACGTCAACATTCAATGTACATATAATTGGGTAGTGATCACTTCCAATAGTGCCGTCTCCATGCACTTCCCACTCACACTTTGGAGCCAGTCTACTAGACAAAAATGTAAGGTCTAATACTGACTCTTTACCAGTACTAATATCAATCCTAGTCTTTCTACCATCATTCAAACAAACTAAGTTCCTATCCTATCCATTATCTCCTCAATCACCTGTCCATTTTTGTCTGTCTTTTCCCCTCCCCACAGTGTATTGTGGGCATTAAAATCTCCACACCATATAACATTATCTCTATCCTGGCCTTCTATTCCCTCTAATTTATTTAAGTCTAACAGTTTACAAGGGTTATAATAATTTATTATTACTATTTTCTTTTTATCTGCCCATACTTCCACTACCACATACTCTTGTTCCTTCCCAGCACCCAACACCCTACAGGGTACACCCTTTCTTACAAAGGTAGCACAACCCCCCTCACTTCCTTGCTCTCTGTCTTGTCTGATTACCACATAATTAGATAAAACAAAATCAAATCTAGGTTTTAACCATGTTTCTTGAATACACAATACATCAGGTTTCACACTCCTACGATCTATAAACTGTTTAAAATCTTGACCATTCGCCAACAGACTCCTTGCATTCCATTGGAAAATGATCATAAGAAATAAGATCATCCTTTACCGACGTCCTGACTAGAGTGTACAGCAAGACAGTCCCTTATTACTTCCCATTTTAAGTCCAACATGCCCAAATGCTGAATTGCTGCCTTTGCAATGATTTGAATCCTTTCAGTTTTGGATTTAACCTCAGCTGTTGCATTGATGACCCCTGCAATAAAGATAACCAAATCCCTTTTTCCTCCATACTCCTTTTTCTCCTTCTCCTTCTCTTTTACAAGTTCTTGTCGCTGTGTCCATGCAGTAGGCCGCACTGTGACACCCTCCACAATTACAGCATTTAGGTCTCACCCCCTCTCCACATTCCCCATAATCATGCACCCCACCACATCTAGCACACCTTTTAGTCCCTTTGCACAACTTAGCTACATGACCAAACTTCTGACACTTGTAGCATCTCATTGGCTTATGAGTAAACTCTCTTACTCTGTATCTCATATACCTGAAATATAGCTCTGTAGGCAACTCTTTTGTGCTAAACTGAACCAAAACTGACTCGGTTTCTGTTTTCTCAACCCCCTTGGTTAAACGCTTTGCACTCTGAACAGCCTCACACTTTTCTTTTACATTTTTTACCAGCTCCGTCATCTCAACTGCTAAAGGAATCCCATAAATTACTCTTTTACTTCCTTGCTCACCCACTTTCACCACCTTCACCACCACGATTTTCCCAACAGCTTGCAATTTCAAAGCTCTTCCAATCTGCTCTTCAGAGTTACACCCAATCAACAAATTACCATCATTTAGAATCCTAGCATATTTAACCTCGCCAACCTGATTCTTAATTATCTTCGTCAATTTTAATGGATCCAAACTCTTCACTCCTGGTTCTTCAAACCTCACAACAACATTCCATTTCTCCTCACTCTCTTGTACTCCTCTAACCCGCTTTGCTTTATTTATCCTCCTTATCTGCCAGTTCCCATCTTCCGGATCCAACTCATCCATACTACAACTATCTTCCTGATTGCCTGCCATGCTAGAGAATATGTGCAATTGTATCGTATACCGGACCTATACAGGCCGTCGGCCGATACTCCTGCAAAATACTCTCTCCACTTAGTCTATCCTACTTCTAACAATTCCTCTGAAATTTTTAGTTGTATTTATACGAAACAAAGCAAAAACCGAGACGTCTTGTTGATACAAAAGACAACAGACCGGACTCCCTTCGTTAGCCACTGTCGCTGCCGTGTCGCTGCCATATATGTCAATGGTCGCTGCCATGTTGTTTGTGTATCACTATGGCAAATGCGCGGGGGGAGGGCTGGGCCCATTCGGAACTACGGGAGCCCAGATGGGACCGTCGGCGAATGTTAAGAGGGAAAAACAACACTCGGTTGGGGATCCCCTAGTGGCCAGGGGGCCCCAAGCAGCCGCTTAGTTCGCTTATGCCTCGGGCCGGCTCTGTCCCTAATGATAAAAGCCCATAACGATATAAGCCCCCTTACTGCATTATATTCCATTAGCTCTATTTTATATTTTGAATTGTCACATGTATTTTCCTTTACATAAAAATGTTTAGTCAGGCCAATTTGTATGAACGTAATTTGTTATATTTTATTACATTCTAATTCTATTGAACTATACAGAGGGTGGCTGTTTGTTTACTGTCACAAACTGGATGCATTTTTCAGTCCACCATCACCAAAACCCTGCCAGGTCCAGACCTGACCCTGCAATTCTCCTGAGCATTCCGTTTTTTAATTCCACAGCTCAGTGTGACATGTTTGTTGCTAGGACAGAATGCAAACACACACCTGCATAATACAAATTATATACAACTATATTCTACACTGCTGATGCCCCCGCTGTGACTTTTTCACATACAGTGAACATAATCACTATACAGTAAATATTTGTGTGTGTGTGTGTGTGTGTGTGTGTAGGGATGTATTGGAGCATATGTAGTCAATTTCCATGCTAATGGGTAATAAATTATTTTCCTCTTTTAATCACGTGTGTGTGTGTGTGTGTGTGTGTGTGTGTGTGTGTGTGTTGACATAGGGACTCATCTGGGATGTGCCTGGCTGGGGCAGGAGAACTTTTTCTCTGGCTGCGTCGCCCTGGGGCTGCCTTTACACCCATCTGATCCATCCAGCAGCAACACTGATGAGGCTGCATTCACGTGGGAATCTATATTTTACCCTTATCACCACAAGTATACCATGAAACACAGCATCACTGCACTTTGGAACACTTTGTATAGCTGCAACCATGCTGTATGCTGCACTGATAGAACTCTCAA
The DNA here is from genome assembly GCF_004354835.1 of Perca flavescens. Classification (NCBI taxonomy): domain Eukaryota; kingdom Metazoa; phylum Chordata; class Actinopteri; order Perciformes; family Percidae; genus Perca; species Perca flavescens. Next base: position 6,805,482 of record NC_041348.1, read on the forward strand.
CATTTTAAGCTTCCCAAACATCTTTGTAAAACTACTGGAACTCTTGGATTGCATTTTAATGTGAGAAGTTTATCTTATTTTGTACATCCATCAACCCCAGAGTTAACAGCTAGTTTTTAGAAAGTTTAAACAGCTATCCAAGGTATAAAAAAAGTGAAATAAAATAAAAATAAAAACATTTTCTCTGGCATTTCACAAGAGTTTCAGACTGGTCTTTTGATGTTCAATTAATAGTATGGTACGGAGCTCCGGAAGGATTACAGAGTCACAGAAAATATTATTGTGTGGCCACGCATTATTATTTTGTGGCCACGGTTACGACACAGCTTGTAGGGTAAAGGGAACAACATAAAACCAGGTGGTGTTGGTAAATTCTTATTAAGTTCTTATTAACATAAAAGTTTAAAGAAAAACTGACAGAATCACAGGTGCACAAACTACAAAGGAAAGAAAGGGCAAGTGGATGCTGGTTAAAACAAAGAAACAAAATGTAACAGGAGGACTCTTAAAAAATAAGAGCTAAATCACTAAACTAAACAATCAGGCATGGAAACAAAATCTCACTAATAAGTCCCACTGTAAAACAAAACACAAAGAAACCAGCACCGCTAAAACTAGTGTGTCTGAACATAAAATAAGTATGAATTTGAAGTGTGTGTAATCTAAACCCCAGGGTTTTTCCAGTTGCATTGATCACTAGAAAAAACTCAGGTAAGACTACTTACTGGGCCAGCCCAGTAAGTAGTCTTAGCAAAGTAGTTTTAGCAAGGCTTTCAATAAAGCATTTAACAAAGCATTCAACAAAGAATTCAAAAGAGCTTTCAACAAAGCATGCAACAGATCATTTAACGGAGCTTTCAACAAAGCATACAACAGAGCATGACCACTGTCATGTTGGCATGCTGCTCAAGTGAAATCACAGCTGCCACGCAATAGGATCAGGGACCATATTTATAAGCAGGTGAGCCTGATTGCCTCTTCAGGATTTGAGGGAGAGACCGGGTGCCGCTCCAATCAGTGTTTATCGCCTTAAGCAGGAAGTGGGAGGAGAAGCGGTGGCAGCAAAAACTGTCCTGTCCTGTTAGTAGTGTTCTGAGCAGTGTCCCGGGACAGTCAGACACTGTCGTGTGACTACCATGACTGTCCCGGGACAGTCAGACACTGTCCTGTACACTGTCCCAGGACAGTCATGGGAGTCACAGGACAGTGTCTGGGAGTCACAGGATACCTTTTTTACCATTTTGTACACACTAGATCTTTACATTTATTCGTGAAATTGTCAAAATGTTTCCTCCACAACCTGTATTTTCATCCACCATCAATCTTTCCACAAAGAACTCCTGAGTTAACTCCTGTTATTTGACACTATACATAAAATTGAAATTAAAAGAAGTGTCTCTTATGCACTTTCACTTTCCCTTTTTCCTCCATTACCCCTGTGCTGAGGCAAACAACTCCCAGACCTCTTACAGCATATCACTATCAAACATGGTAAAAGAGTTCCTGCCCATGTTCCTTTCAGAGACCAAGTTGAACCTGAGAGGACTGCCTTAACTCAACCTCAACCTCTTCCAATAGGTGACGCCACCCATCACGGAGTGTATTCACTCACAGCTGAAGAGAGGCTGGAGAGTTTTTTAAATGTGACTTTTCACAGAGCAACGCTCATAACTATTGCAGGAAATGAATACATAGAGAATAAAAGAGATGAGAATGTGACAAAGAAGAGATGTGATGTGTTCTGTGTGAGCTGAACAAGCACACCAAATTCACAGCATTTATTTTGCCACTCTTCGCTGCACCCCAGTCCCATAACCCAGGTTAGAATTCATATGCATGGGACGCCTGGGTAGCTTACCTGGTTGAGCAAGACCCCATGTACAAAGGCTCAGTCCTTACCACAGTAGCCACAGGTTCAATTCCAACCTGCACCCTTCCTGTCCTGAGCTGCCTTATCAAATAAAGGTCTAAAATAAAAATAAATTTGCAAGTTTGCAGAATTATCTTCTAGTGATCAATGCAACTGGAAATACTTGGCCAGAGGCAAGAAAAAAGAGCATTATTACTGCATTGCTTGGGCTCAGAAGGGCAGAGGATCTTCCAAACTTTACCAGACTCTGGAAATGATTTAGCAGCTGCCATTACTGCACTGCAGAATCATTTTACTCCTGCTATCAATGTGGTTGCAGAGCGCCACACTTTCAGAAAAAGAGTTCAAGGAGCCCAGGAAACAATAGTAAAATATATTGCTGCATTAAGACAACTCGCTGCAAGATGTGAATTCCCAAATGGAGATGACATGATTCGAGATCAGCTTGTTGAGCATGTGGCTAACCCTCGTATTAGAGAGAGACTGTTACTGAAAGAGAAACTCACATTGACTGAAGCCATTACTGTAGCCACTCAAGTTGAATTAGCAACCCAGCAAGCTAAAGCTATGGCAGGTGACGAGCATTTACCTGTACAAGTGGTCCAGACCAAAAGTGCAGAGTGCAGACAAAGACCACAACACCAGGGCACCACTACAAAGTGGCGCCAAGGTTTCACTGCAAGATCAGCTCCAAGATCTACCTCAGCTTCCTCAACACGTGCCTGCTTCCGCTGTGGTTCAGATAAACACCTTGCTAATTCACGTGAATGCCAAGCAGCAAAAGCAACCTGCAGGAATTGCAGTAAAAAAGGACATTTTGCACACGTTTGCCAGTCTATGCAGACTCATTCAGTGAAGGAGGTTGAAGTGCCTGAATATACACTTCTGCTTGTGGAAGGAACAGATACTCCTGATAAGATACAATGTACAGTGGACATTCAAGCTGCACAAATTGTGAAGACAGTGAAATTAACCGTGGACACTGGTGCTTCAGTTTCAGTCTTACCCAGATGTATCTATGAGGAACATTTCAAGGAAGCTCCTCTCCAACAGTCTTCTGTTCGTCTGGTGACATACTCGAGAACACCTATCAACGTGCTGGGCTGTATGCAAGCAACCGTTCATATGGATGGCATTAAAGGTTCCGCCAACTTCTATGTGGTGGACTCAGGGACTGCACTGATGGGCATGGATCTGATATCTGCTCTTCACCTGCACATCGAGGGCAATACTGTGTACCCACCATCTACATCAATCTCTCCTCCACCATCCACAGTGTCAGTGGGGCATCTGACCACACATCCAGCCGCACCAACTACGATAGGGTGTGCTATAGGCTTCATGCATCAGGTTAAGATTTCACAAACTGCTGTTCCTGTGCGTCAAAAGCTGAGACATCTTCCTTTCTCAGTGAGATCTGCTGTGTCAGAAGAGCTGAACCGTCTCCTCTCAGCTGGTGTGATAGAGCGCATTGACTCTTCTCCTTGGGTATCGCCGATAGTAGTCACACAGAAGAAGACTGGAGGAATTTGAATGTGTGTAGATCTTCGTGAGCCCAACAAAGCAATCATCATAGACACTCACCCTCTTCCTCACATGGAGGAACTGCTCACCACACTGACGAGCTACCTTGTTTTCAACCATAGATCTGGAAAGTGCATATCACCAAGTACCGCTTCATCCCGAGAGTTGGGATTTAACAGCTTTCATCACACATGAAGGGCTGTTCCGGTTTTGCAGAGTTCCCTATGGCCTTGCATCAGCTCCTGCTGCAGCCTGTGTCTGGGCTGTGGAGAAATGGAGGACATATCTGTGGGGCCGTAAGTTCAGGCTTTGCACTGATCATCAGGCCCTTACAACGCTCCTCTCTACAAAAGGGGCTGTTCGAGCAGGGATGCGTATTCCACGATGGTCTGCTCGTCTCCTCTGTTTCACATATAATGTCGTATACCGTGCCGGAACATTGAACCATACAGCTGATTGTCTCTCACGCTTACCTCTGCCTGCTGCTTCTCCTCTTAGTGCAGACATGGAACCTGAGCTGGTGGCCTTGTTGTCAACGGCCCCTATCTCAGTGACTGCTGGTGAATTCGAAAGTGCTTCCTCTTCCTGCTCCGAACTCGCTTCTCTGCATCAGCAAATTAGCCAGAAGTGGCCTCCTTCTGGGAAGATGGTGAATCCAGTGCTTCAGCCATACTTCAAGATTATGCATGAACTGAGTGTGAAAGACAACTTGGTGTTTTGAGGGTCATGCCTAGTTGTGCCTGTCTCCTTGCGCAGCACGGTCATTTCCCTGGCACATGAAGGTCATCAAGGCGGACAAAACAAAGACTGCGAGAGCTTTACTGGTTCCCAGGCATGGACACACTGGTTCGTTCTGAGATTTGTGCCTCTTCACTGTGTCAAAGATCAGACAAGTCAGCAAGAGTTTTTGAGGCACCGTTGCAGCCTGTACCCTTACCTGAGGGCCCATGGAGTAAGCTGGGAATAGATATTGTTGGACCGTTTGAAACTGCAACATGGGACTGCAAGTTTGCAATCAACCTCACTGATTATTACTCAAAGTGGCCAGAAGTCGCTTTTGCATCATCTGTTACTACTGAGACAGTGCTTGGATTTCTCAGAAGTCTCTTCAGCCACTACGGTAACCTAGAATCTGTGGTCACGTATAACGGGCCACAATTTACAGTTGCTGCTTTGTCTGCATTCCTCAAAGACCGGGGAATCACACTTATCCATTCGTCTGTGTACCATCCCTCCTCAAATGGTGCCATAGAGAGATTCAACAGAGTTTTTAAAGGCTGTATCCAAGCTGCAATCCTCCAGAATAAGCCATGGAAACCTGCAACAACTGAGTTCCTTCAGGCATATCGTGCCACACCTCATGCCATGACCGACGCATCGCCATTTGAACTCATATATTGCCGAAAAATGAGAACTAAGCTCAATGTTCTCACCCCTCCGGCTGCGACAGCTCATGACGGTGACGTGCGTCACAGAGTGTCCCTTCGCCAATCTCACATGAAACAGTACTGTGATGCAAGACGGGGAGCACACACTCCTGTTTTCAAAGAAGGGGATAGAGTGTAGAGTGCAAAAACCACTGCATGTTTCAAAGGGACATCAGAAATTGTCTGCACCCATCAAGATGAAGAGGCAAGTGGGTCCTAGCACCTACACCTTGGATAATGGTAAAACCTGGCATGCTTCCCATCTGGCCTCTGTACCCGTCAGACTTCCAGAGGTTCTAGCTCAGCCAAAGGCTGATCCTGACAATCCAGCGGAGCCAGGAAATGACCAAGAAGCAAGAGACCGTCCTGCCAGACCACATAAGCCACCAGGTTGGCTCAAGGATTATGAGACATAAAGAATTAACATTAAATGTTTGGACTGTGATACTTGGTTCAAGGAAATTGCCTTTAAGTCATAGTAGACATTTTTTGGTCAGTCCTTCAATGCCAATGTATCTTTATTAGAACCGGTATAGCAGCCTAGTGTTAAAATAATTTGCTCAGGTTATTAGAACAGTTTGTGTTGCAACTTATATTTTGATTTTGCCTTGGGTATTGAAAAAGATTTTGGTTCTTAATTCCGTCAGTGAGAGGAAGACAAGTTGTTTAAGTAAAGGGGGATGTTGTGTTTACCTACCATGCGTATTCCAGATTACACCACTAGGTGGTGCTGTGAGTAATTTGACCTTAGTTGTTAAACAGGAAGTACTGTAGTTGTTAGACAGGAAGTCCGTTGTTGTTGTCCCTGCTACCTGTATGTGAGTGTTCACTGTGCCATGCTGGTTGGATTAAAACATCCTTAACCATCCTACCTGATGTGTGATTCTTGGACATCCAAACCTTACAATTACATTATTTAGGCGCTAAAAGAGCCAATCATCATTGAAGCGTTTGTCATTTAGGAAAGCAAATAAAAACAAATCAAATGGTCAAAGTTGTCATATAGACAGTTAAGTTGATTGACTCAACACAAGCATTGGGTAACGTGAGAAAACATTACACCTTAAAAGTTGCCAGTAGCCCCTGAATAAATTTTTTTTTTTTTCAGTCTATGGATTCTACATTTGCTTGGCACAAAATAGGTAAATTAAATCATTCAAAACAGAAACTTTGCCGATATTGCTGAATGTCACACCAATTACAACCTACTACATCCATTGTAGTGTCTAACACTACTTAACTAGACGTTTGGCTAATTGGTGCGTGATATTCTCAACATAATAATACTATTCACAAAGACCATTTAGCATTTGGTTGAGTGGTCAGTTATAGTTGATTACTGTATGTAAACTTGCCATCATAGGAACAGTGGTTACATAACCTTCGAAACCAGCCACAACTTCAACGTATGCATGCACGCATGTGCTCACCTATGACGTGCACACATGCACGTCATTGCGTACGCTCACTACAATGTCATCACGTTATGTGACATTAGGTCCAAAACGGGCTGATAACTAGCAGTTGCAAAAGAATATTTCTCTGTGATGGCCGTGGGAGGTTGTTGTAGGTGATTTTAATATCCATTTGGATGTTGACAGCAATAGCCTTAGTATTGCTTTCAATTCACTACTAGATTCAATTGGTTTTAGTCACTGTTATAACCACACCCTCGACCTTGCGCTGGCATATGGCATCGAAATTGAAGATTTAATAGTATTTCCGCAGAATCCTTTATTATCAGACCATTTTATAATAACTTTCGAATTCTTACTACCCGACTATACAAAATTAGATAAAAACTTCTACACTAGATGCCTATCTGACAGTGCTATAGCTAAATTTAAGGAAGCTATTCCAACAGCATTTAACTCAATGTCATGCTTTAATATAACAGAGGACCTTTATGTTAACTTTTGTCCCTACCAAATTGATAATTTTGTAGACGGTGCTACGGCCTGCCTACAGACGACTTTAGATTCTATTGCTCCCCTCAAAAAGAAGATGATGAAGCAAAGAAAACTAGCACCTTGGTATAACTGCCAAACTCGCAAATTAAAACAAACGTTGCGAAAACTTGAAAGTAAATGCCGTTCCACCAAACTGGAAGAATCTCGTTTACATTGGCAAGACCTACAGGAAGGCCCTCAGAAATGCCAGATCAGACTATTACTCATCACTAATAGAAGAAAATAAGAACAATCCAAGGTTTCTTTTCAGCACTGTAGCCAGGCTGACAGATCTCTATTGAGCCACCTCAGAACTATAGATTCCTATAGTTTTAAGGTGTAATGTTTTCTCACGTTACCCAATGCTTGGGTTGAGTCAATCAACTTAACTGTCTATATGACAACTTTGACCATTTGATTTGTTTTTATTTGCTTTCTTACATGACAAACGCTTCAGTGATGATTGGATCTTTTAGCGCCTAAATAATGTAATTGTAAGGTTTGGATGTCCAAGAATCACACATCAGGTAGGATGGTTAAGGATGTTTTAATCCAACCAGCATGGCACAGTGAACACTCACATACAGGTAGCAGTAGTGATGACTTCATGAGCTTCTTTACGATACAATTAAAACAATTGGAGATACAATTCATCACCTTTTTCCCTCAACTTCTAACGGTTCACCTTTAAACTCAGGACCGCTAGAAAGAACGACAAGACCTGAAATAGACCTTCAACAATTAATGTTTAAAGGTATCTTCAGCTAAGCCATCTACCTGTCTCTTAGACCCCATCCCAGCGAGGCTACTTAAAGAAGCATTACCCATGGTTAACACTTCATTACTAGATATGATCAATATGTCTTTAGTAATAGGTTATGTAACACAGTCATTTAAAGTAGCTGTGACAAAACCTCTTCTGAAAAAAACCACCCTCGATCCTGAGGTCTTAGCCAACTATAGACCTATATCTAACCTTCCCTTTCTCTCCAAGATCCTTGAAAAGGTAGTCTCTAATCAATTATGTGATTGTCTACATAGCAATAGTTTAGTTGAGGACTTTCAGTCAGGATTTAGAATGCATCATAGCACAGAGACAACACAGGTGAAAATTACTAACAACCTTCTAACTGATTCTGACAGGACATGCCTCTGTACTTGTCTTATTAGATCTTAGTGCTGCTTTCGACACTATTTACCATACCATCCTGTTACAGAGATTGGAACATTTAGTTGGCATTAAAGGAATCGCACTAAACTGGTTTAAGTCCTATTTCTCTGATCAATCTTAATTTGTTAATGTTAACAATAAATACTCCAGGTATGCTAAAGTTAGCAATGGTGTTCCACAAGGCTCAGTGCTTGGACCAATTCTATTCTCCTTATATATGCTTCCTCTAGGCAATATTATTAGGAAACACTCAATTAACTTTCACTGTTATGCGGATGACACCTAATTATACTTATCAATCAAGCCAGACGAAACCAGTCAGTTAGCTAAACTTCAAGTATGCATTAAAGATATACAATCATGGATGACCTACAATTTTCTGATGTTAAACTGAAACAAAACTGAAGTTATTGTGCTGGGCCCCTAACACCTCCGAAACCTCTTTATCCAAAGATATAATTACTCTGGATGGTACTGCCCTGGCCTCCAGCACTACTGTCAGAAATCTACGAGTTATTTTTGATCAGGATATATTCTTTAACACCCACTTAAAACAAACCTCAAGAACAGCCTTTTTTCATCTTCGTAACATTGCCAAAATTAGGCACATCTTGTCTCAAAACGATGCTGAAAAAAATAGTCCATGCATTCGTTACTTCCAGGCTGGACTACTGTAATTCCTTACTATCAGGTTGCCCAAATAAGTCCATTAAGACTCTCCAGCTGATCCAGAATGCCGCAGCACGTGTTCTGACAAGGACTAAGAAAAGAGATCATATTTCTCCTGTATTAGCGTCTCTGCATTGGCTTCCTGTAAAATCCAGGATTGAATTTAAAATCCTTCTCCTGACCTACAAAGCTCTAAATGGTCAAGCACCATCATATCTTGAAGAGCTCATAGTACCTTATTGTCCCACTAGAGCACTGCGCTCCCAGAATGCAGTTACTTGTGGTTCCTAGAGCCTCTAAAAGTAGAATGGGAGCCAGAGCCTTCAGCTATCAGGCTCCTCTCCTGTGGAAGGAAGAAACCCTGTCTTGGTTTCGGGGGCAGACACCGTCACCACATTTAAGAGTAAACTTAAACCTCTCCTCACCAATAAAGCTTATAGTTAGGGAATGAGGAGTTGCAGCGTCCGCCTAACCCAGCCCAACTGCTCTCTTCATAGTCCCCAGATTCATTTACCATATAATCAATAATGTAGTAAAAATAAAGGGAGGCAGGTTCCTGCTACGCCCTGCAGTGCCCTGCTATGCCATGAACTACAACTACTGTTCCATTATCATTATTGCCACTGTTCATCACACCCCCAACCGGCACCGTCAGACACCGCCTACCAAGAGCCTGGGTCTGTCCGAGGTTTCTTCCTAAAAGGGAGTTTTTCCTCGCACTGTCGCACTAAATGCTTGCTCTCACTGGAATTGTTGGGTCTTTGTAAATTATAGAGTGTGGTCTAGACCTACTCTATCTGTAAAGTGTCTTGAGATAACTCTTGTTATGATTTGATTACTATAAATAAAATGAATTGAATTGAATTGTTTACATGATCCTTTATAGAAATGATCTAAAATGAAAATATAACAGAGCATTCATTCTTTTTGCAGCATAAAGCTAAGGGTTCTATTCATAGATATAGAACAATATATATGGTTCTATCTCTCCCGTCATCACTTTGTACGCTTGTGATGATGTCATCATGTTACATGATGTCTGGTGCAGAACTGCATTACACTGGGCAGTGGGAATGGAGAAGACTGTCGCCAGAGGGGCGGGTCGATAGAAATGTCAGCGAAAGAGAGTAATAGTAAGTGTTAAGGAAAAACTCAAGAGCAGCACAACTCGTTTCACATATGTGAAGAAGATTGGGAGGACCTTGATGACTTACACAGGAGCAATCAATTAATTCCCAATTGAGGAGAATTTATGATTATACAGTAAAGTGTGGTGCCATACTAACTATGAAATTTCTGTCTTCCTGAAGGTTTATTTAAACTCAAGTTGGTGGAAGTTTAGCTGAACCTTCAATGTAAACAAAGATATTGCAGGTGTTTAAACACAGATCCTAAAGCCTAGTTCAGCCGATCTCTCTCTCAGGGAAGTATGCAAAAGTGTGACCGACCTCCAAACGGAGACAGTCCTGAAACAAAACATTCCCTTATCATGCAGCTGCCTAGATTCCTTGAATCTGTAAAGGCACACAGTTGAAGTACTCCTCTGCCTGGAAAGGTTATGAGGTTATGTTGGACACTGAATTGAATGAGTCCTGGGTTAACACTGTCTGAACTTACATAGCATGAGTTTGTAAGCTGGAAGTTCCACAGTCATAGTCAGACAGTAGTTGTAAGAATTCGTTAGTGTATTTTATGATGCTCACTTTTTTCATAAAAGTATGACATTTGGTACATTTGTACAGTTTGGGGTGCTGAACATTTTCAGAAATGGAGTCATCGCAAAAATGCCAAGTGGCGGCCATTTTACTTTCTACTATGACCAAATTCTGTGTTTTGCATAACTTCTCCTAAACAAAACACAGAATAGTCTATGTCTACCCTTATGTATTGATGTTCAAGGATTACAATGATACCATATACAATATTATAAACTGTTCAGGTGAATAGTTAATGGTGAATTCAGTAACACTGAAGGAGGAAATAACAGTATGAGAACCTAGGTTATACACTATATAAATGTTGCATGAATGTTATATATAGTTTTAAACATGTAATATTTTGTTTTAGCATAAATCAAATCAAATTAATTTGTCACATACACAATCATACACAGTACAATGTGCAGTGAAATTCATTGTGTACCCATTCCGTCTCAGTAAAAACAATAACAAGAAAATCCATAAAAATAGTTATATATACAACACAAGGAAATTAGGTGGTGGGTGGGGGATAGCCACAGTTCTCATTGAGCAGACGGACAGCCTGAGGGAAGAAGCTCCTTCTTGAAGGGTGAGTGACAGTGATCCAGGGTTCTCTCTCCTCTGGTGGGGCATTTGTGCTGCCGAAGGTCAGGTCTGACTCTTCAAGTTAGCACTGTTCCCCGGCTACGATGACAGCTGCATCCCGATGTCAGCCTGGTGGTTAACAAGAGCCTCCGCTGGTTGAATTGCATGGTCCAGTATTGAGGGTGTTAGCCATGTCTCAGTGAGGCAGATGATATTGCAGTCTTGCATGTCCCTCTGGTATTTAATTCTGACTCTGAGCTCGTCCAGCCTGTTTTCTATTGACTGGACGTTAGCTAGCAGGATGCTGGGCAGTGGTGAAAAAAAGCATTGGCAACCAATAACAAAATTACTTTTTTCCAGTAATTGAAGCACATTCCCACTTCAGTCGATGTAAAACACCCAAAGAGAATATAAATCTTCTATTAAAAAAATATTTTTATCTTGTTTTCATGGTCAATATGCTTGGGGGCACAGAATGTTGCAAATATATATTATCACATGCGCTGTATGTCTGCAGAGTGAGCTGAAAGATCAAAATGTAAACATCGTATTTCAGTTGTTGATAGGACTCAAAGGCAGGCCAAGGTGTTTTCACAAGTTATTTCATCAACACACACAGTACCTTGCTCAAGGACAGCACAACAATAGCAGGCAATAGCTTAACGAGACAGGTAATAGTATTAATGTCAAATGTATAAAAATGCTCCAGGTAAGGCCTGAATTCACAACCTCGGCATTGCTCTGCAGCATTCTGTCTTATTAGTAGAGCACGTTGACAGATTGCACCACTGGAGCTTATTCTTGGAGTTTCTAACATATAATAGTGTAGCTACACCTGTGGTCACTTTTTGCTGCTTGTTTGATACTGTATAAGAATTAATACACGCTCTAGTCTGTCAATTCTACTTATAAGACAGTACACTGTAGAATAATGCCGAGGTTGTGAGTTAAAGCCTCACCTGGAGCATATTCCTAAGACCAGAACACACCAAGCCAACGGCCAAGAACTAGTGGCGTCGCCTTTGTCTTGGCCAAAAATTAACACTGGAACACACCGCAGAAACTACAGCCGAGGGCCAAGTACCACGTATGTTCTGCACATGCATGCAAGGAAAAAAATGTCCATACCAGCAGGCACTGGTAACCAATTCGTCATTCCAAAAGGGAAACTCGATACAAATTTTGCTATGATACCCACAACAAACTGTTTGCCTGAATCAACAGCGGCAGAACCAAACAGAGCCTACGGTCCCTCTGATGGGAAGACGGTGGACATTGCTGTCATTCATTCTCTCTGCAAAGAAGTCTGAAGCAGAGCGGAGGGATAGTGCGGCCGCTGGCTTCTTCCACCCACCTAACATGCCTTCATCCTTCACATAAAATGAGCCGAACAAAGTGGTCACACTGGCGATAGCAATGTGTTTTCCGACATTGTGACAAGAGGGAGTGAATGAAACATTAAGTTGTTACATTTTATTGAAAAGTGGTTGGTAAAGCACTAGTCTGACTTTGCCAGACCCTTCTCCAAAGTGTGCTGCTGGAGAGTCTGGCTACTCCACATAGCATTTGGGGATAGGAGGAAAACGTGCTCAGGTTTATTGGCATTTCTTTAAAGTAATCAGAATTGTATTGGGCGGTGCTAAGTACCGGAGAAAAGCTGCGGTGTCGCTGCAAAATAGGCTTGGAAGGAACTTGTTTTGGTGGAACGTGTATGTTTTAAACTTGTTTTAGTCATGCAACAGAAAAATCAGGTTGGACAGATAGTCTGGCTAGCTGTCTGGATTCACCCTACAGAGAGCTGAAAAAAGGTTAACCATAGTCCTCATAAATCGACCAGAGTTTAAAATGCCAACATAAAGGAAGCCCAAGGCAACGGACATCCAGCCTAAATGAGTGAAATACGGCAGATTTTCTGGCGGCAGCAGAGCAATCCTGGAAGTGGAACGTCAAGGATATAGACTAGTTAAGCACCAACCAAGGTTCAGAGAGAGGTCCAACATTACGGTCTTTATATTAAATTTCACAGTACAACATTAGTTTAGAAACGTTTGTTTATTTTGTAATGTGTCGGTGTATGTCGATCTTTTAAAAGACATGTTTATGTTGAAATAAATACAACTACACAAGGAGTTATGTATCACGTTGTACATATATTTGCCATCTTATGGACATGATGTGCCAAAATAGCTATTCCAATCATTTGAACCTGTGTTTTTTAAAAGTAACATTCAACGGTAAATTTTGACCCTATGGATTGATCAGATGAGATGAAAAAGGAGAAGAGCCTTTTAGATTATTAAAGAGCAACTCAAATTCCACCACTATTTGCCTGGTGTAAACACAGCTATAGATCAAGATGGAAAGAAATAGAAAGCTCAGTGGGGAAGAGATTACCAATTGGCATGTTAGTTGGAGACCCTTTATTAAATAGTCATCTTCCAGACCCCAATAATCCCTGGATAACTAGTTCCCTAAAGGAAGGGAATAAATAATTGGAAGGCTCCAATTGAAGAGTAGGACTTAAATCTTCAAATGGGTTGCCTATGACCCGGATTTCATCTTCAGTAAATATGACGCAAGGTTAAAGAGCTGGAATGGAAATGGTCTTACTGCGTACTGTACACTTCTAAATCAAGGAATGAGTTTGAGCTTCCAGGACCTTAAAAACAACTTTAATCTGCAGAATCCGGATCACTTCAGGTATTTAAAAATCAGAGATTTTGTTGGCAAGAAATTTCCAAAAGACGATATCACACTGGGAGAGGAGATCCTAGAAATGTTTCTAAAAGCCTATAAAGCCACTACTTACCAAGAAACATTAAATTATACTTTTTCAAAATTTATAGAGATCATGCTAAGTATTGAAGCAATATGAGAAGCAGAGGGCAATCTAACAGTAACACTGGAAGAATAGGACATAATCTGCAGACAGCAATGGTAAACACCAAGCTTCCCCTCCTGGAGAGAATTCAGCTGGAAGAATGTGACTTGGTACTTCTGCACTCCAGGACAGTAGTACAGTATAATTACTCTAATTAGACTAGAGGTCCTGTGGAAGCGCAATGGCAAACCACTTTCACATTTTCTGGAATTGCCCCTCTGTGTGAGTGTCCACAGTTTCCTGGAAGCAATTTTTAAGATGGAAATCTATTTTGACTTTAAAATCATGTACCTTGGCAATCTGGAAAAGCTTCATTGTGCAAGATAAATATTTGTTGAGGTTGTTACTAGTGGCATGCAAAAAGGCTTCGACACAAAAAATGGCTAAAGAAAGACATAACAAACATTGATGAGTGGATTGACTTAGTTTACAAGTTAAACACAATGGAGAGAATAACATTCAATTTGAGAGCCCAAAGGGATATTTTTGATGAAAATTGGTTAAAATGGCTTACCTTATAAGGCCCGATTTTGTTTAAGAGTAACATAACTATGTTAATGTCATATCTTCCAATTTAAAAATGAATTTGCCTCCCTTCATCAGAATGAGGCTGTATGGAATGCATGTAAGTGGGTATCTGTAATTGTATAGTGGATACATGTGTGCATACTCTTAAAGGCTATATTGATTTGATTGTTAAGGTAAGAGATAGATCGTCCCCTTACTGTGATTTATCAATTATTTACTTACTGAAATTTTTTTTTGGTCTATATTTATTTATTTTTTGTGTGAATGTGTTTGGTGCCCAGCATCTGTGTTACTAAAGAAAACCCAATAAAAAGTAAATTACAAAAAAAGAAGATATTTAAGTCTGGACCATCCAAGAGCCATGATGCTAGTGTGGCTAACATTGTTTTAAAAAGGGTCATAAATGTAAGAATGCTTGCTACAAAAGTCTTAAAAATGTTTCTAGTGCTCCCTTTGGTCTAAATTGTCTCTCGCTATTCTTCCCTTACCAACTTGTTTTTAAGCTTTTTTAACCTGATCAAGTACACCACACTCTTCTCTACCAAATTCATTTGAGTCCTCTACTTCACTCTAGATGAAGCTTGGATGTTCCTTTTAGCTGTAGCAGCTTATCCCTCCCTGATTAAGATAAAAAGACCCAATCACCAGTCACCAATTACTGTCTCAAATCCCTTCAGAACAGGCAACTGTAATTAAGCTTGGCAAAAAAAAAATGTTTACGATCTTTAAATGATTAATGTTCATCTGATATGCTTTGGAGCAGAAACCCACATGTTAATTTAGTTGAACAGAATTCAGATAAATTCAGATCGTTTTAATGCCAATAGAGAAGGAAGTAGCGAATTAGAATAGGAGACACGTCTGTAGTTACGGATTATACCAATCTATTCTGTCTATGAAAGCTGTTATTCAACAGAGCTGCAAAAGATAAAAGATATACAGCAGTATTTCCCAAACTTTCAGTAACAGAGTAATACAGTAATAGAGTGTTGCATCTTAGCAGCTGACTGGCTGCAGCTGTACAGGCTGTGACAAAATGACACAATGATTTTTACACAAAGAAAAAAGGAACTTAATGTATTACGTTTGCCTGAACAAGGCACGAATATTTATGAATTTGTCAGGTTATAAGGTGTCCTTCTACCTCAAAAAAATCGTAAAACAGCTTGAGTTTTAAAGGTCCCATGGCATTAAAATTTCACTTTATGAGATTTTTTAACATTAATATGAGTTCCCCCAGCCTGCCTATGGTCCCTCAGTGGCTAGAAATGGTGATAGGTGTAAACCGAGCCCTGGGTATCCTGCCCTACCTTTGAGAAAATGAAAGCTCAGATGGGCCGATCTGGACTCTTGCTCCTTATGAGGTCATAAGGAGCAAGGTTACCTCCCCTTTCTCTGCTTTGCCCGCCCAGAGAATTTGGCCTGCCCATGAGAAAGAGAGACATAATGGCTTTCAAACAAGCAAAGTGGCAGTTGGTCAAGGCCACACCCACAACCTCCACTTTGCCCTCCCCTCTCTCCTCCTCAATAGCTACAGACACAGAAATGGCACATACTAAGGAAAGCTCATCGTGGGACTGGCTCTAGTGGCTGTAATTCTGCACCAAGGCTGAATTTTGGGAAAGAGACTTCAGATACAGTATTAGGAGACCACTAAGGCCTAAAACATCCAAAGAGCACCATGTCATGGTACCTTTAAGGGAGTCTGGACACTTTCTTTCACGACCTCTGAAGGGTCAAACCGTGGTTGCTGTTTACTGTTTGTTAAATTTGATGTGTTCACATCACTAAATTTGTGTTGTTTTGATAAATGTAACGTAATGATCAGTTGAAACGGACAGTGTGAAACATTTTGTGTTTTCAGCCTAAAAAAATTCTTTAACCCAGAAATGCAAAATCCAAGAATATGTAATCCTTTGGGCACTCTAATGTACAGTTCATATTGAAAAAAAAGGCTAAAATAATAAAATAAAGCATATATAACTACACAAGAGAGACAGAGAGAAAAAGGTGGATGCGCAGCTGTTGGCCAGCCTACTTTCTCTGTGTGCCATTGTAAACATTATATCCCGAATATGATAATATAAAAAAACGGGATAAGCCTTATAACCGATATATTTATGTCCATGTAAACACATGATTCAAACAACATACAAGGTACGTGGTTTCAGCGATTGTAGCTTCATAGCAACCACCAGCAGAGCCGACCAGTGCATCAAACACACAGAAACAGGGTTCGAAATGAGGGGGGTCTGGGGGGGTCCCGGACCCCCCATAAGTCATTAGGGAATATAAATATTTTTAACATTAAAAATAATTGTGAAAATTATAGGTCTTTAGTGACGTTTTATATTTATAACAATAATTAATTTATTTCCTAGCGCGATTGGGCAGCAATCAGGGCAGCTAATAGCATCACAGATTGTTGTTGTGGTCCTCCGACGCATACAGTACAGTCACGTATGTTATTGTTGAACGCGGCAAAAATGAAGCCTCACAAAGAGTGAAATCCCTAATGAAAATCCTGTAAGTGCTTCGATTATGTTTATATCTCCATAATAATTGCTTATTATAGTAAAATATTTGGAGTTGGTGTTCCTATATCAAAAGTTGCATTAACTAACTTAGATACCCAGTGTAACGTCATGATTAGAAGAGTGCGTCTGTCAACGTTTCTTGCTAGCTGTATGTGTATGAAGCATAGGTATGAAGCCAAATAATCTGCCAGCTAACAGCAGACATATAGCAGTTAGACTAGTTATTCAAAGCTAGCATAACAACCTAATTGTCCAGTCAGTGATTACGAAAGATAGCGAGGACTTAATTCAAGTGTGAGTTGATTAAAGTGAATGTAATTTGAGCATGAACGAGTGTACATGAGCGCTTGGTAAGCTATCTAGGAAGCTAATATTATTTTTCTCAATTTAGAATCCTGCATCATGGAGAGAGAAACAGGAAAAAGAAAGATCACCGACTTTTTTCAAGGGTAAATAGTGCCTTTCTGCTGTTGCTGGGTGAAATTGTAGATATATTGGTCAATTGTCCACAGGTGTCTTCATTAAAATTAATTTAATATAGCGAAATGTTTTACCATAATAATAGTAATTAAACAATATTTTGCACTATAGAATACAGTTAAAAAGGCCAGCTCACAGCAGCCCAGCCCAGCCCAGCCAAATCAAGCTCAGCTTAGGCCAGTCAAGCTACTGTTCTGTAGGTCTTCTCTCCAACCCCAGTTAACACTAACCTGATGAAGTTGTTAACAAATAAATAAAATATGTGCCTGGTCACTTAACATGTTGATTTTGAATAATGTGGTTACTATTGGATTATTGTCATTTTAATGGCTTTTAGTCATGTTAGAATGTCTTACTTTTTTTTTTTAAACGTGTCCCTAAAGATTTTAGTTCAGGTTATAGATTGACTACTTTAAAACAAAGTAAACCATCTAATGTAGGTACAGTCTTTATAGACATCATTATTATTCAATCCAGCGGCTAGTTGTTTTACAAATTCCATTACCATAAGGGATGAGAAATGCCATTTGTATTTGATCAAACCCTTTGAAGGTGCATGGTGCTGCCATAATGAGTACACCTGGTGGATTTAGGTAACTTAGTTAACTTCCTTGCTCAAGGAAAGAATGACTGTTATCCACTTTTTCATGTCAGGGATTTATATAAGGTGCTGTAACTTTGTTGCTCCAGAATTAGAGGGTTACCTGTTAGATAACAATACTGGGACTAGCCCAAACCATGAAAAACATCCCAAGACTATTATCCCACCTTCAAAATATGTCAATATAATTTTGCCTGCAGTATATAGTGTAGCAAGGTAGTTTTCAGTATTTTTTATAATTACATTTTAGGGGACCCCCCAAGAGTCCTAAGTCATTTAGAACCCTGCACAGAAATACAAACGCACATTCTCATCCAATATTCATACTTTCATATGAATGAATAGCTACCCGTTAGCTATAAAGACCTATCGTCTGAACTACGTAAATTACACCAGAGCAATGTATTTTGAATACTTTCCTAGCTGCTGAGTAACTAACATATTTATATTTTTAAGATATAAGGATCTGACAACAGCAGTAATATTATATACTCAAGGGCTGCTTTCATTGATTCCTGAGCTGCTGAAAGACCACTTTCCCTTAAGCTGAAACATCAAAGGCTCTTCTTATTCATCTTAAATAAACTGAGCTCACTACAATATTCAGCAGCACTCTGCTGATGCCCTTTCACCCTGAGGGCAGAAATGATAGGCATGACATTGGGACTGTCTTATTTTTGCAATTGAGTTGAAGAAATTTTATTTCCACATGAGTTGGTGAGGACAGCTGCCCCAGGCTAAAGTATATTCTAAAAGCCCTACATTCGGGTGGAGTTTTGAGACTGGCAATATGTGCAATATTGCTTTCAACTGGGATAAAACGATCGTCACTGGGACAAACTGCATGGAAAAATAAATTCAGGGATGTATTTAAATTATTGTAAATCAGTTTGAGATTTAATATAAATATAATTTTATATATAAATAAAATGGGGTTATGTTATATATATATCAGCAGTCATTCTGTAAGTGTTACTTAAATCAAATGGTGTATGCCGTTTTGTAATGAAAAGCTTCAGCTGAGTGTCAAAGTAAGTACAATATCTGTCTGACTTTGACAAAAACACAGACACAGTATCATGTTTTGTTGAAGCATGTTTGTAAAATGAGGCAATCATTTGCTTTGTAGGGGTGTGCATTGGCACTGCCCTCACAATTCGATTCGATTACGATTCACCAGGTAACGATTCAATTCAATTTGATTCTACGATGCACTGCGATGCATTGCAATGCATCAACATTCTACTGCACACAAGGCAAATTTTTCATCAGTCATGAGCAGGTCTCAACATTAAAAAAAAATCCCTACTGGCCCCCAGGGCCAGTAGATCAGAGTTTTGCTGGCCCCTTCTACATTTTTACTGGCCCTGAAAGAAATATCATAGGTGTGATTGGCAAAGGACAAAAAAGCAGGAAAATATACGCCGCACCTATCATGAAGCTTCAGAAAATGGTTATAACCCACCCAGCTAGCCACTGCCACTGGATGTTGTGCCATAAGCAGTAAAGCTAGACCAGGGGTCATCAACTACATTTATCCAAGGGCCAGAATTATTTTAAGCAAACACTCCAGGGGCCGGTCTTTCAAATAAAGAAAATAAAACTATATCTAATACGCATCTTCTTGTTTGATATTTTCACTTTCTTACTAAATTAATGCTATATTTCTTACATGTATTAGTGTAAGCAAACCCCTAAAAACATGGAAAATCCATAATGATAACTAGATAGGCTACTCACCTAGAAAATGATCTCAGATTAGGGGGCAGTTCACTGAGGAGTGATGGTTAAAGACTTGATTACTGAAACGTAATCAGTGTCCTGATTGGTGGAAAATGCTTACAGAAAGAAAGGCCTGTTGTCAGGTAAACATCTCACTGTCAAGAGCATGAAGGGAAAAGTTGTGGAAAACAGCAGCTGTGATGATGAATGGACTGATAAGCAGGCTAGCATTCCTCCTGTATGCCTCATTTGAAATAAGACAATCTTGTTGCTAAATAATACAACCGGCAACATCATCAAGAATAAAGAACGTCATTCACGTGCATATTAAGTAGCCACGTGTATTTGTTTTGGTCTTAAAATACATCCATAGGTTTAGAGGATGGTTCGTTTAGACAGCAGCTACGTTTACAAGAGTTTGTCCAAAGTTCAAGATTGGTTGCGAATTAAGATAAACACTTAGACTACAAACTACATCTTTCATTTTAGCTTGTTTGTAAAGTCGCTATTTGCAGAGTAGAGCTGTGTTTGCACAGCGCGGTGGACGAGAGTGGACAGCCAGACAGAGCAGACTAAAATATTGCTTTCTGTCTGTACAACAGGTAGGTGGATATTGATATGTATTGACTCTGTCATCACTGAGGGTTTATTGTAGGCTACTTACAGTAGGCTAACGAGTGTAGCGTTAGTTCATCTGCGCCATCGGCGGTAAATAATCCCCGGTAACGTTTCCAGTCAGTTAGCTACATGTGCTGCGTGAAATGCACACACCTAGGCCCTGCTGTGTGCATCGCTGTTCAGAATCCAAAATGCAGAGCTTGTATCCAAATTAATTGGTATAAATTACCTGAGGTGAAAATGTGAAATGTTTTGGCGTGTGCTGATGCAGCAGACTTTGATGGCCCGTGCGGGCCAGAAACTTTACAACTTTATTGTCCACCAAGGGAAGTGACATAATCGATTATGGCACTTTGCCGCATCAATGTTGAATCGTGCAATGCCACCATTACAGTCAGGTCATAGTAGCAACTATAGACTGTGTGAAATAATGGACGAAGCTTCCGGGTCTGAAAAGTAAAGCCAATGCCTAAGTACCTTACCCTGCATTCTATCTAACTTCCAGTAGGGGGCGCCTCCACTGGTTCCAAAAAAAAGTCGGTTTCCATAGAGGTCTATGGGAACATGACCCTACTTCTCACTTGAGTTATCACCTCTATAAACATTTTCATAATGGCCCTCATTTATCATTCTTGCGTAGAAACGGGCGTATATGTTGGCGTAAGATTATGCTTACACTCCTCTGACCGCCTGATTTATGAAGCTGTGCGTACCTTTGAAATCCAGGTGTACGCAATACCTGCCCTTGATAAATGCCGCGGCTGAAAACGATCGTCATTAGAATAACACGCCCCGATATATTCTGGGTTTTGAGGCCTCGCCCCTACAATTCACGATATGGCGAGACGTAATCCGGCTGAGAAGCGGCACTTTTCAGAGGTGGAGATTGAAACCCTGATATCGCCGGTTCATTTGCATTAAAGTTTGTACTATTTGGCAGCCTGAAAACTGTTATTAAAGGCTGTAGATAGAATGCGGAATGGAAGGAGATCACTGACGTGGTCAACAGTGTTGGCGTAGTAAATCCGAATCCAGCTGAAGTTTAGCCTATTTAATTCATACATCGACACATTTTTCTATAGTCCTAATAGTAATATACAGGCTTCTATTGCCATCTCTTAGGCCTACATATGTAGGTGTACTTATATTTAAATAAACACACGGTAGCGGAGTTTATGCAGTGTCTTTTATTTTACTAAATTTTTACTATTTTTTTCATGAGTCAGAACGTGGCAACAGCTGAGGGAGAACGCTTGTCCTCCGCCCCCCCGTGCTGGACCCTGTCTCCTGACAGCAGAGGGGCTGGAAAAACAAGCCAAAATAACTTGGTCAATGGCAGAAATAAATCCTTCACTTGAAAGAGAAACAAAAACCTGAAGAATAAATAAAAATATTGTGCATCGTCATGTTTCCTGTATTGAATATCATTGCCAAACATAACACTATAGGCTATACCTTTTTAAAAGCGAAGTATAATATCCTGTCTCCTTGGTATAGACCCCAGTTGGGGCTGTGCTGGACACTGCTTTCTGGGCATCGGGTCATCTGGCTCCATCACTAAATTTATACTACAATCAGGACCAAAGCTTAGTAATGCAGGTTTTGTCTTTGGTTTCTGTGTTTTCGTCTTAAACTTTGACCTTCTCATCGTGTGTTTTCACTTCATCAAAGTTAATTGAAACATTTTGGTCACCTAAAAATGTCTTGTTCAGCATGCTGGTTACTTAAGCTGGTAACTAACTGGTTAGCTGGTAACTTAAGGTAAAGTTTGTAGATTTTCTGTACTGCCATACATGCAGATTAATGGCGGCAGTACCCTGAGGTTCGCGTTTACCAGCCAGTAAATCTCCGCTGGATGACTCGCTTCAGAAGGGTTGAAAATTGACAACTTTCCTTCTTTAGCGTTTAGCTTAGCAGGCACCACTGAAACCATAAACAACACTGGCTTGGCCCCATCATCCTCCCAGGCTCCACCCTCTCGTCAAAAAATGTCATGTCCAGTTTCAAAAAACCAAGATGGCAACGGCCATATTGCCAAATTTGAGGCTTTAAATTGGCAGTCCACAAACCAATTGATGATGTCACTGCTGCTACGTCTACTAATTTTACAGTCTATGGTAGCACCACCAACGAGGTTGGTAAGGTTCTTTTGATCTCCTTGAGTTACCTATTTTTGTTTTACCTGGCCTTTCCTCCACACCCTATCATCCTTGGGATGCCTAGCAATTCAATTTGATTATACCCTTGTTCTAGCACTTAAAGGAATACCCTTGTTTTTTATGGCTTTTTCATTGTCACTACTAGGGGTGGGAATCTCTAGGGACCTCACGATTTGATTCCGATTCAGAGTACAACAATGCGATGATAAATCGATGCATCTTGATGCATCAACAACATTTTTTTTTTTACATACAGCTCTCTCTACATTTACGTGATTATTTTCTTCTCACTGTGTGACTATTTGCAAAGCAAAGCATATGTGTAATAAGCCAAAATTAAAATAAACAGATGAATTTACATATTTTTACAACTTTAAACATTCAACTGTGGCTCATTGGCCATAATTCTTAATGTAAGAGTCAAGGCACTTAAATACTGGCATATTGTCAATAAGAACAAATAAATAATTAGTGACGCGCCATCATAAGACAGACCTGTTGATAATATCTGATCTGCAGCTTCTACTCGTTTATACAAGGCAGACACAACGGACTTATTAAAATGCACCAGACCGTGACGCCAAGGGGTCCTGACCAAGCGTCCGTATGTGACGAGTTGGGAATGAGAACGGGTTATGCACATATGAAGGCACATTGCAGTGGGGCTCAAGCACTTTAATTCTGTATTCTCTACGACGTACAGGTAAATTACAGATCACTGACCATTCTGTATCGAGTCATAATCAAGAGAGAATTTGTGATCAATCTGAAGCCCTATTTGCACACGACTAGTATTACCAGTATAGGGGACCTCATGTGATTTAGAAATTACACCACCACAACTGTGTTCCACTTGCATGGGAAAAGCAAAGTCTGTATTTTACTCACATTTACTGACATTATTACCCACATATGATGTCAAATATTTGCTTTATAATTGCCAACCCAGACAGTACAACTCCAAATCACAGAGATGCCGATTCACACGGGACTTTTCACACAACCTCTGTGTTTGGCGAAATATAGTAGCTAATTTGCGGTAGAATTTTTATTTGACAAATTACAGAAATGACAGATCTGATTACAGAAGATCTCCGCAATTATTACAAATTACCAGAGGTAATACTAGTCCCGTGCAAATAGGGGTTTTGAATTGATTTTTCTTCTAACCCCTAGTCACTACATCGTCACCCATTTCATTCTGATGTTATAGTGATATTATTGACAACACATTATGGTAAGGTATATTTGTAACCCCAGCATTCTCTTTTTAGTTATTCAAGACTAAGAATCAACATCACAAGAAATCAATATCCATTCATTATTTGTACATGCAAATAAATAAAACCCAATCCTGCAGGTTGACTTTGGCTCCCTATTGCAAATGAAGTAAAAAGTGACCATGATTATAGGGATGCAGTGCTAAAGACAGTCTATAACAATACAGTAATTAAGTGGGGCCCAGTGCAACATTTTTTCAGATAGGCTCAGATTTCCTAACTATGCCCATGCTTGTGTCTTTCGATGACTAAGAAAAGAATGCTGTTTGAATTTTCCAAGCAATTGCTTTTGTAATGGAGAAGTGGTGCAGCCGTAACACAGCTATGCCTCCATCACTGAGCATCTTTGCCCTAAGCTGAAACACTGTTTTTCACTACCAATACTTACTTACTTATAGATTTCTAATTTTTTTATTTGTGATAATGTATGTATTTACTAATTAAATTTTTATGAGAACATTGACTATATATCACACAACAGCCGCATAATGATGATGTGACACTCTTGGATCCCTGCTACAAAGCTGTAGCTGGAAGGGATTTGCGGTCTAAAATCACCTTAAGATGGAACTCGAACAGATGCATAGACTGAAAGCCATAGAGCCTCAGGCAGAGACAATGTGAGACTGAAATCTTGGTCATAAAGATATAACAGAGAGGAATGACAGAGGCACAGAATAAAGTCTTGAATGTCTAGGGGAAAGACACAATTACTGTACAAACACTGTCTTTTTTCCCTGATTTTTGTCTCAAATAAACTATTTCCAGCTAGGCAGGCTTGCAGATAACAATAATCCCCAGATCTGGTTAGGTTTTCAAATTTTACAACAATAACCATTCTGTTTCACTATGCAAACATAACTATGCATGTGCTTAATGAAGCACAGCATGGGTGACGCTCAATCATATGCATAGTCACCTGATCCAAATCAGTCAGGACTTAATGACTCCATATTCCATGAGGACTAATATTTTAACAATTGTTTCATTTAATTCGTTTATATATTTATATTTTTTTATAACATGCTGGAGTTAGCAAGAATACTAATTTACATCAATAGTCCCTATACCAGTATTCAATTAATAGGGTATTGGTACAATTAATACTATAACCTATAATTGAAATTTCTCATTTTTATGTTTTCTGCAACAACTAGGATACTTTCTCATAAATGCATTTACTGAAATCCAACAAGGGGGATCCTTAAAAAAAAACCTCCAGGACTCCAGGAGGTCCCCAGAAACCACTTAGAGATCTACTAAACAGAAAAATGCTACTCCGATGAACATTTATATTTAACATTCATAGTATCCACTGATTTTATGACTGCACACTAGGGCTGTTGGAACAAATAACGAAAGTCAAATATAATTCGAAAAGTAAAAAAAATCAGTAATATTCGAATGCTGAAATTACTATTCGAATGTGACTTTTCTTTATAAATATGTTAGCTAACATTAGCTAGCTAATCTTAGAAGGCCAGGCTAATGTTAGAAGTCCCTCTAGTGGACAGAACATGTAAGAACAACCACATGCTTAAAGTGGCATTGACAATGCATAAGCCTGAGTATTGTAGTACATATTAATAACTTTTAAATATTATATATATTCAAATATAATTTGAATATTTAAAAAAATAACAAATGAAATTAAAATGGTATTATAGAGTAAGATTGGCAGCTCTACTGCACACAGAAAGTTAAAGTCAAAATGCATCCTTCTGTATCTTCACATGTGTCTCTGTCATGCACGTGTACACACACACACACACACACACACACACACACACACACACACTCAGGGCTATAATCCCACAAACAGAAGCAGTGCAGCCAGTTTCCCTTTGTGTCCTGTGTCTTGGCAAACTTCACAGAGTTTTATCAAAGTATGCAGGACAGGCCCCTCAGTGGCCCCACATCAGACAATACACTTCACACAGACTCCATCACCTGCAAGCCCAGCTGCTGGGTTATATGTATTGTGTATATACTGTACTTGTCCAACATGTGTGTATATATGTACATGTCTGTACACAAGAGGAAAGATGAAAGAAAAAGGATGAGAGGCAGACTGAATGAGTAAGAACTGGAGATGGATGTGACCTGCATGACGGACACAGCGAATGAGTCACAGAGAGATAGGAGGGGAGAAAGGGAGGGAAGGAGGCCAAGAGAACCTTTGTACTTCAACTTCAAAAGCAACATGGAAACCACATGGGACCCCCCTCGTCTCCACCACTCCCCACCAGACTCCGCTGCATCCTCAAATCTGATTGGCTGTGACTGGAATGTGGAGCGAGCTTCACTTTGACATCAGTAACATAAACAGGTGAAGGATTGCGTGAAGGAATGAGGAGCCTGCAACAATTAAATTCTAAATTAGGGCCTTTTCAAACTCAACGGTCCGGACAAAGGTTCATGTCTATTTTTTTTTACATTGTA
This sequence comes from Perca flavescens, assembly GCF_004354835.1. Lineage (NCBI taxonomy): Eukaryota > Metazoa > Chordata > Actinopteri > Perciformes > Percidae > Perca > Perca flavescens. Next base: position 6,831,625 of record NC_041348.1, read on the forward strand.
TACATTTGATACGGTTAGTTTTGGTTTTAACACTGCAGTTATGCAAGCAGGACCAGGCAAGTGGGCCATGGCTGTTTACAACCATGACAGACCTATGACAGAAACGGCAAGTTTGACTTCGTCATAATGGAAACATGCAATTTAACTGTGTAGCCTGTTCAGCAGCTGTAGCTGACAAACTTTTTAAGCCAAGAAATTGTGTCTGTCAGTCAGGTAGAGAGGACTGTGAGTTTGCGGTGTTTTTCAGCGGTTGTTGCCGTTATTTTAGGCCGAGAAAGTGTGTCTGTCAGTCGGGTGGAGATGACAGGAAGGTTGTGGTGCTTTTTAGCGGTTGTTGCCGTAATACGGTGGCTATCAAGTACAGAGCTCCGCATGAGCACGGGCTTTTATATCTGTCAATATAGCCAGCATCTAACGTTAGCTACTCTGCTGCGCTTTGGAGTAATGTCTGGCAATGCGAAACTAGTAGCGTTTTAGCGTCTAGCAACATTGTTGAATGCTGCGTTCTCAACCTGGCAACCCCCGTGAACTTTGAGTCTGGGGAGGAGGGGTCTGGGGAGGAGGGGCCGGGGGAGACAACTCTCTCCAGTATTTTGAATTTGTGCGCAGTAACTATTTTAAACATTACCTGTCAGTATTACATATTGCACCTTTAACAAGTAAACTGCTAATTTATTCTCTGCTATGATTGCAGACAGTTGTCTGCTCTGGGCGAATCCACCGTTTCTCTTGCTCACAAACTGCGAACCCACTAAGCACTGAGCTATTCCTTAAAGGAGCTATGCTTCTCTTATAACACAACGATAGCTTGCCAGAACTTCCTTTAGTTGGTTCGAAATTCTGAACCTGTGGTCCGGAGAAGGTTTCACACCTATAATTTTGTTTGATCAAAAAGCGTGAAAGTCCAGACCAAACAAGGTAGGTGTGAAAGCACCCTCAAGATAAACATTTTTTTCTAATTATATCAGCCTTTTTCACATTATTTTGTGTTATATAAGGACCATCTCCAAAGTGTGGGGAAAAAGTTCAATGCAGCCAGCAGCTCCAGTGACAGGGACTTTTAAAAGTGAAAGTTACTACAATGACAACAGCAGAAACACTGACCTGCTGCGACTCAGGGGAAAGTAAGAGTGATGAGACAGGAGTTGAGTCTGAGAAGCAGGTCAGAGTAGATGTCCATCTCATCTCCACAAGTATATTTCAGGTTTACAGTTTGATGGCCATATTTGAATGTGCTGGAATTGTTTGAGTTGTGTTCAATATGTCAGTAGCCTATCAAGGCTCGGTCACACCAGCATTTAAAAACAGTGACATTTTGCAGGAAAATCTATTCGTTTAAATGGGATTGCTGCAAGCAGTGGATTCACTAGCTGGGTTGAAGTAAATTTGCGCAGTTGCCTATCACAAGCTGTCTTAACAGTGGTGATCTTTTTTTTGTGATAAATATTTAAAAAAAGAATTTTATTGGCACCTTCAGACATACAAAACAAATTACACAACGTGTGACCGCTAATAGCAGATGGTGAACAGAACAGATAAACACAAATTGATAAAGAACAAAAACCCTTTCCCACCCCCCACCCTCTGCGATCTCGAGGAAAAAAAAACATGAATCACACCTTGCCTAATCACTCTCCTCTAATTCTTGTGGGGTTGAGGTCATTAAGTCTGATATTTGTGCTGCTGCGCTTTCCCATAGGCTGATAGTTGATGACTTGGCTTTGTTAAAGGAGAACTCCGGGCAATTTTTACGTTAATCTTGATCGCTATAATCGCTTTAATTTCAGAGCAAGCAACTTGCTTGGTTTACAGCCATTCAAATAATAATTTTGCCTCACTCTGTGCATTATGGTCCAGTATTAAGCGAGATCGCTGCAGTTGGCAGCAGCTAAACAAGCTACAATGTAAGTTAATAGGGCAATTGTCCAGCTTGAATTTAATATTCTAAGTGTCTGACAACATTATGGAAAGGATCCCTTCAGAGAAAGACCTTTAAAACCTCTTTAAGACCTTTTTTATTTAACCAGCTAGCGCTAAACACACCAGACTCCATTTAAAAAAGTAATACTCTTAGTGTGTATAGAGCCAATGTATTTTCACATGTAAATCGGTAAACTAGGTGTTTATTTCAACGGAGTGTCTATTTGCACCCCTGGTACGAATAGCCTCGGCCACACAGCTGAGCTATTCAAACCCTGTGACGTAACAACAAAAAAACGTTGCTCGCGTGCACCGAAATCATGGCGGACGTTCATCTTACATGAGCGCAGAAACTGGCATATTAGGGAAGGTTTGTCTCTAAAGTTTATAACAATTGAATTTCTAGCGGAAAATGGATACTACAGTTGCGCTTTCTGTCTTCAGTGAAAGCATACAACCGTTAGTTTGTTAGTTAGTATCTATTTTTTTGTATACAGTATGGTTACCTAGCAACCAAGGCTTGAAGAAACCAAGTAATAAACAGTTGTTCAACTTCCTGAAAGAACTAGGTGAGTGGTTAGTATGCTTACCTTTGGTATGGGAGATTGGAGTTTGATTCTCTTGTGTGGTGATCTTATTTTTTAAATTTGGATTGGATAATTTGCATGCAATTGCGCAAGTCAGGACCCGCGAATGCAAATTTTTTTTTGCAGGGTGGTAGGGGAAGACTCATGAATATGCCTGCTCTGGTTGGGTTGGTTAGGTTTAGGCAAGAGGAGTGGGATTGGTTATGGTTAGGGTAAGAATGTCAGGGCGATAATATTCCAAAAAGGTGTAATACATGAGTAGTATGGATAACTGTGTGTAAATATATGCCAAGGTACTGTAAATGCACAGGGGTGCAAATAGCATACATTGATATTTGTACCAGATAGGGTATTAATAGAACACATTGCTGTGTGCACCGGCGGGGTACTAATAGCATTCATTTCTAATTGCACCAGGGTACGAATAGCATTCATTTCTAATTTCACCAGGGTACGAATAGCACTTCTAATTGCACCAGGGTACAAATAGCATACACTGCTAATTGTACCAGGGGTGCAAATAGCATACACTTCTAATTGCACCAGGGTACAAATAGCATACTGCTAATTGTACCCGGGGTGCAAATAGCATACACTGCTAATTGTACCAGGGTACAAATAGCCTCACCCTTATTTCAACCACAACTAGAGTTGTGATGGTTGGAAAAGTGGAAAGACAACCCAATGCGGCTTTTTATAATTTTAGTTTTTTTTTGTCAACTTGTATGTATTGTGTATTTTACCATGCTAAAATTACTGTTTATTTACATAGAGTCTGGTGGGTTTAGCAAACACAGATGTTTTTATGTTTAAAAAAAGGATCTTATTCTGTTAAAGAAAGTTCCACCTCCTTAGAAATCCTTTCCATAATGTTGTCAGACACTTAGAATATTAATCTGAGCCTGTCTGTGGCAAAACAAGCACTTTTGTGAAGGTAAATACAAGCTGGATAATTTCCCTATTAACTTACATTGTAGCTTGTTTCACCACTGCTGACTGCAGTGATCTTGCTTAATACTGGACTAATCTCAAATATTGTTGTTCCCATCAGTCACTTAGACACAAAAACATTGGAAAATAGGGTCCAGGTTGAACAAAACGGTAGTTACCCTTTAACATTGTGACATAGGAGTTCTGCGATCTCCAAGTGCCCTTCTAGTTCAATTATATGTTTACTATTGAGGTCATGGTTAGAGGTGGTGTTGTACTGAATTACTTATATTGAGAGGTGTTTCAAAAACATTTACATGAGGGCGGGCAGAATATTAAAAACACTGAATGTAATGCCGTACAACACCATCACTCTAATAGTGTAAAAACCAAAAGCCAAAATGCATTTAAGGGTATCTAAAGGAGGAAAAACTTTTTAATTTTAGTTTAGTTCGATATAGTTCACACCAAAACAAGTCCCTTTAACCTAAACCAGCTTCCAAGTCATTATAAGCACTAGCTAAAGGAAATAACAATTTCACCTTTTGAACAATTCTTGTGCAGAATGGGAAATTTCAGATACAGTACAGTATGTGCTTGATGACAACTGTGGAAATCTAGGTTGTTTCCAGTGTAAGTCATGCAGCAGCACTATTAATATTCATTTCCTGCTGAGCCTAACAGTGGTTGCTATTTTCTTGTCAAAGAGGAGTTTCCCATCCCCCCTCTCTTCTTCCTCTGTTTTTCCTGATTCTCCCTCTCAATTTATCTTTTCTTCACATGCTTCTCCCCCTTTCTATCCCTGTTATCTCTTACCTTCTCCCCATTCCTGTCTCCACCTCTTAGGTCTTCTCTCCTGGTAACATTGTGTGGGATCACGGAAGCGTTATGGTTTGCACATAAGCTCATTATTTTGACTGACAGAGAATTTACGCTGTTCCTGCATGAGGGATTGCACAGAGGAAATCACGCACGTCTTTTCTCAGCAGCAGAAAGGATGGCATTGTTGTTGTTTTGGTTTACTTAGTGTCTGGCACTGCATCCTTTGCCTTTTATAATCTGATGTACATGTACATGTTTCTCTGTGTATGTATGTATGTATTTATGCATTTAGTCCTTTTAAGGCTAAGCTACACTTACTATGGATATGTTTTCCATTGTCATACCTTGCGTATTTGGAGAAGGAAAGGTTTAGAAAACAGGGATTATTTAGCTATTTTATTCAGCGCTAATTGCATTTTTGTAAGTAAATCTGTAATCAGGTTTATGGAGATTAGTCCTTTTAATTTGTCCGCAACAATAAGCTTACGCTGTTGAAAGCTGATAGTAAATTGGCTCTGAACAACCTTAAATACAGTACCACAGACTTACTATATTACTACTGGCCTTGATTAAGAGTTGACGGTGACACACATCTTGAAGTGGTTACATGTAACTTTCAGTTTGTGTTTGTGATTCTAGTGGCCGCCTTGGACAAAAGCAGTACTGTTTTTACCACCGCTGCTGTGGTAAAGGTATTTTCTTTATAGTGCTGTATTAGAGTTAGCGTTACTGGGAGGTCATATAGTTGAGATGACTGTTTTGCTCAGACAGAAAATCATTAATTTACAATAAGATAATATGTTACAGATGCCTCGCTGCATTTCAAGTGTTGCATATGGTAACGTTAATTTAGCCTACATTGTATGTATTGTGAGCTAAACTGGCTGTCACTGTCACGAGCCAAAGCATTAAGAGTTTGTTGTAGCAACAAACGCAATAATAACCTTATCTTATTTTCTTAACTTTAAGATTTATACAGCGCCTTTCAGTAGTAAAGGACGGGATCTATTGCGCCAGTCCTACAGCCTGGACAGTCATCATATTAAGGGACGGGACAATGTTGTGGCGGATATCCATGTGATTAATGTCATTTAGTGTGTATTTATTTTTATTCTCACTTGTGTTCCATTTTTCCTGTGGTCCCTCTCTCCTTTCTCTTAAATGAGCTTCCAGGATTCAGTTGCTGAGGATAGAGGGCGGGGTTTAAACCAATCAGAATCGTCATGGGCAGCGCCGCCGCTCCCACCACGCACATCACATGTTGTGCGTAGGACACTAAGTGCTGAGGGGACACCAAAAATAGCCTAATGAAAAATCATCAGTCATAATAATTATAATGCCGATATTATTTCAGTATAGAAATATTAGGCACTTTTTAGGCATAGATATCACAAAACAGGCAGAACAAGACTTGCTCAAGAAAGTAATGATGGTGCCCCCCCCCAAACACACACACACTCAGCTTCCCAAGCTCCCCGTGGGTGCCCTTCCCTATCTCAGTGGTTTGTTGGATTGCGCCTGATGAAGTTTGACAGTAGGCTTAGTCAACTTTTTTGGAAATGGTCTTGAAAAGACAGCAGGAGTCAGGAGCAGAGAAAAGAAAGAAGAAACTGCGAGATGATGCCCGTGCATCACTTGCAAGTAAGTCCATGATAAATCAATCTTAAATATGGGAAATGTGCTGCTAATATGGTTAGCCTATGCATACACCTTGAACTAGCTGACGTTATTGCCCCTTGTTAGCAAACTCAAATATGTTATAACTTAGGTGCACGCTAAATTGAGATTTTACTGTTATGCATTCTAGAAGTAACTGACACCAGCTAGCTGTTACTTTACTTTAGATATTGAGCAGTAGTTTATGGTTTATTTTGACGTGACGGTGGTCAATACGTTCTCAGTAACAGTTAGCAGTCAGTGCACAAGTTAGGCTAACAATTCTCTTGCTTCAGACCATTTATTACCGTGTAGTGTGCAATTAATAGTCTTTAGCCAGGCATTTAGCAAAGTTTACCTAACATAGTGTCATTTTAGAATGCATATTTTGGCGTTTGCAATGCATAATAAACCCACGACCATCTTTAGGATTGTCATTCAGTAGAATTCAGCAGAATGTAGGCCTACAGTCTCTCACACAAATTAGGTGAGGTGTCGGATGTGCAGTGGGACAGAAAATGGCTCTTAATAATGTGAAGTGTTACTGTAAAGTGTTACTGCTACAGCTAGCTTAGCTACATCTGAATGTGACAGAAGCTACATGACAAAATGAACTGGCGTTTTGATTGCATTTATGTTAAGATGCAAAGGCATGGACGACATCTGCCGGTGAAATAGAAAAACGTTTTGTAGTAGACAAAATGCTCTCATAACCATATTTAAGTTGTATTCAATTAAATGGTAAAATAATGTTTAAGATTCAGAAATGTAGTCTTGTGTAAGGTGTATCATTTTTCTTTTTTTTTCTTCTTTTATTTCTGTATGTGTTTTCTTTATTTTCATGACTATTTACATTTTAGATTCTCACTGAAGGCATCAAAACTATGAATGAACACATATGGAATTATGTACTTAACAAAAAAGTGTGAAATAACTGAAAACATGTCTTATATTTTAGATTCCTCAAAGTAGCTTTTTTGATAGCGCTGCAAACCCTTTGTGTTCTCTCAGTGAGCTTCATGACGTAGTCACCTGAAATGGTTTTCACTTCACAGGTGTGCCTTGTCAGGGTTAATTTGTGGAAATTTGTTACCCTTATTAATGGGGTTGGGACCATCAGTTGTGTTGTGCAGAAGTCGGGTTGATACACAGCCGACAGCCCTGTTAGAATTCATATTATGGCAAGAACCAATCAGCTAAGTAAAGAGAAACGAGTGGCCATCATTACTTTAACAAATGAAGGTCAGTCAGTCTGGAAAATTGCGAAAACTTTGAACGTGTCCCCAAGTGCAAAAAAAAAAGTTGCAAAAACCATCAAGCGCTACAACAAAACTGGCTCACATGAGGACCGCCCCAGGAAAGGAAGACCAAGAGTCACCTCTGCTGCTGAGCATAAGTTCATCCGAGTCACCAGCCTCAGAAATCGCGATTTAACAGCAGTTCAGATTAGAGACCACATGAATGCCACACAGAGTTCTAGCAGCAGACACATCTCTAGAACTGTTAAGAAGAGACTGCTCGAATCAGGCCTTCATGGTCAAGTAGCTGCTAGGAAACCACTGCTAAGGAGAGGCAACAAGCAGAAGAGATTTGTTTGGGCCAAGAAACACAAGGAATGGACATTAGACCAGTGGAAATCTGTGCTTTGGTCTGATGAGTCCAAATTTGAGATCTTTGGTTCCAACCGCCGTGTCTTTGTGCGACGCAGAAAAGGTGAACGGATGGATTCTACATGCCTGGTTCCCACCATGAGGAGAAGGTGTGATGGTATGGGGGTGCTTTGCTGGTGACACTGATTTATTCTAAATTGAAGGCATACTGAACCAGCATGGCTACCACAGCATCCTGCAGCGACATTCCATCCCATCCGGTTTGCGTTTAGTTGGACCATTATTTATTTTTCAACAGGACAATGACCCCAAACACACCTCCAGGCTGTGTAAGGGCTATTTGACCAAGAAGGAGAGTGATGGATTGCTGCGCCAGATGAACTGGCCTCCACAGTCACCGGACCTGAACCCAATCGAGATGGTTTGGGGTGAGCTGGACCGCAGAGTGAAGGCAAAAGGGCCAACAAGTGCTAAGCATCTCTGGGAACTCCTTCAAGACTGTTGGAAAACCATTTCAGGTGACTACCTCTTGAAGCACATCAAGAGAATGCCAAGAGTGTGCAAAGCAGTAATCAGAGCAAAGGGTGGCTACTTTGAAGAAACTAGAATATAAGACATGTTTTCAGTTATTTCACACTTTTGTACTGTATCATAAAGGAATTATGCTTAGGGCACCAAAATTGCTTGCACTGGTCATGGGCGGTGTTAAGCTCCGCATAGAGCAGCTGCAAAAAAGTTGTGTGAGAGAAAACTCAGATTGCACAGATAGTCTAGCTAGCTGTCTCAATTTATCATGCAGAGATCTGAGGAGCAGTCAACAATAGTCCTCATAAATCCACCAAATTTAAAATTTCCACACAAAGAAAGCGGAAGGAAACGGAAAATATATGCATCCGGCGGAATTTCCAGGAGGGGGGAATGCGGGGAAACGCAAAGGATATAGACTAGCGCTTTTCAATAGATGAGGCGCGTCTCCCCTTGGGGGGCACCAAAGAGCACTCAAAGGGACACTCAAAGAAAAAATTAATCTGTATGCAGCTCTATTGATATCGGTTATTGTGCGTGAGTAAATTAGCTTTAAAATGTATCATTTCCTTGTCCCAAGTTAACAGAAGTCAGCATTAAGGGAGGAAACAGGACCCAGCAAAAAACGTAGGAAATATGATCCTGAGTTAAAGTTAGGTTTCACCTGGTCTGGGTCCAAGGCTGCACCTCTGCCACAGTGTGACAGAGACTGGGAGAAATTTATGGTTGTCTGTGGAGAACGATCTCCACTAAGGCTATGAAAGTCCTAATACCCTTCACCTCCACCTACTTGTATGAGTGGGGGTTTTCCGCACTGACCCTGATTAAAAACAAATACAGATCAAGGCTGCAGGTGGAGGACGACTTGCGTTTATTTCTCTCTGCAGTGCAGCCCCACATTGAACACTTCTGCGCATCAAAAACGCGGCCTCATTGTTCCCACTGACAGCTGATTTTGCTGGGGCTTCAGCCCCGAATGTTTTGAGTGTAACCCCGAATGTATTTTGAAAAGTTGACTGACAAATATGAAACCGGACGTCGCTTAGTGTCCACTCTTGTTGTAAAAAGCTGTGCAGCTTCAGGTTTATCATGGATGCGCTCTGCTGTCGACATGCTGCGGCAGATGTGTCGCGTTTGAACTCCGTGTATTTCTGCCGTAGTTTCGGTTTTCCACCTCCAATGTAGAGCACTACACTTCCTTTGTCTCATTCAGAGACCAGAGAAATATAGTGACTTTATTCTTGTAATAGCCTATTATAACTTTATTTTTCACAAAATATCACGACTCCAAACCTCAGAGAACACAGATGGGATGAGTTATATATATTTTGAATGTGCAGAAAGTTTTAGACATGAGCAGAAATCTTGCTCCAACATCTGAAATATTACAGTCCAGGGGTTTATTAATAAATTTAAATGAATAACGTATAATTGAGGTGAATAATTGTCATATGCACATTTACGGAGGTTACTTCCTCAACAAAAGATGCAAAAGAGAAGAGTAAATGATGTCTAGGCTACATGTGTGCTGACTCAGATATAATTATCGATCCAAAGGAGAATAAATAGTTGAAAGCAATACAGAATGCCTGAGAGCCTTATTGCAATATATTCCATTATGTTTTTATATTTGGATTGTAATCTGTAATGCACTTGTTGAAGTAAAATGTCATAAAATACAATATTAAAAAATATTTACATTTTATCAGTTGTTATTGAAACTCATCATTGCCTGGAGCACACAAAAGATGGCATTTACTGCAGAGGCGTGAGTGGTTTAGGGCAGGCAGACAGGATTTTGGGGAAGGGGGGGCTCGGCTGTCCTTACCTTACCTCTAAGGGGAGGCTCACATTCACTCAATTTGAAAACCCTTATATAGACTATTGCTACGTTTACACGTGGCCGGCTATTTTCATAAATGGACATTTCAACCACTCTGTTTTCAGAAAAGTGTTCGTTTATATGTACCCGTGTATATATGCCGTCAATGCAGTCAAGAGCACGCCAGACCTGTAGGTGGCAGTGTAACGAGAAGTTCAAGCCCACGTTAGCCAATCAGAATCCAGACAATAGCAACAACAGCAACCAATCACGTCCCCTTTCTCTCTCTCGGCTGCCTAAACCTCCGTTTGTCTCAGTTTACATGCAAACGTGCAAACGAAGTTTTCCAAAATCTCCACTTTGGCCGGAGTTTTTACAAATAATCGTTTTCTGTGATAAAAACGGGATTTTCGTGTAAATGAGAGGCCAAACCGCAGGAAAATATCTGCGTCTTCCCTTCGTGTAAACGGGGCCTATGTTGAAGCATATGCTTATGCATATGTGTTGTATTTTATTTACTTATTTTTGAATTAAGAAATTTGACATTTGGTATGGTAGTTAATACTTGGATATTTGAGGTGTGTATATATATATATATATATATGGTTTATATTGTAATTGTTGTCACAAGAGTGACTTGGTTGTCTGGAAGCCAGGGTTTCCTTTGGGACCCTGGCTTTATTGGTATGTGTTAAAGGGAGTGGACGGCCTGTGCCTGCGTACTGTTTGTCTTGTGCACTTGCAGGTCTGTGGCTTAGGTGCTAAAGACATGACTGGGAGCACCTGGCCAGTCCTCCCAGTCATTTTAACCAGATTACCAGCATTCCCTTCACCTTCACCTAGCAAGAGTTAATCTTTGTTTTTTTACTTCCTTTGTTAGACACTGAAAACATGCACAACACATGGTTTACTGCATCCATACACCCTCATACACCACTGATCTTGACTACCACACCTCATTGTCTTTCTGTTTGCACTTTTATTTAATAAATGACAGTTTGTTATTATTAAGTTTGCTGTGCAGCTCCCTCTTTTGTTGTCAGCCGGTCGTAACAGCCTATATAAAGGAATCCCCTGCTACCCTTTACCTGGATACACTAACACAGGCTTTTCTGGTGTTATGCCAAAACCTGTGACCCATCAGAATGTGTGACTGTAGTCACTGTAGTAGACTGTATGTCTACCTGCCATAAATCATTTTGTGGGAAAAATCGTACCCAAGCAAAGGCATTAATAAAAACTATATGAAAATAGCGTTCTTTGTAGTGTACTGTTACACAAATTACAGTTTCAGAAACATTTAAAAGTTACATATAGTTACCTAACCAAAAAAACATTTATTTTTTTCTGGAAATACGTCTGAAAAAGTGGGGCCATTATTTGAACAGATGTCGCCAACAACATGAAACGAGTAAAACGCGTGTTGCCCTCCTAACTGAAGCAAGTCACCATCCCTCACAGCTAGCTAGAGCCAGGGCCTGAAACATGGAGAGACACAGCGACCGTCTCGGACAGTCTTGAGCTGGACTCAGGCCAGCTGATGGTCGTGCTGCAACTCAGCTGTTCAAGTCGCAGATGCTAGTTTTAGAATGTAAGGGACGTCACCTGTTTCAACAGCCAATAGAGAAGTCAGCTGGTAAAAGTCAGCTATAAACTATAGAAATTAAATGATCCGTAATCCATTTTATTTTAATGTTACAAACAGCTGGTCGAAATGGCAGAGTTTTAGACGGAGCCTCAACAACCGCCCAAAAGCACGGTAACGTTTTATGGTCAAGCCAGATAGACAGACACTGAAGAGAGAGCACCCAGCGGCGTTAGAACAAAGCAGTGAAACAGAGAAATAAAACGTGTTTTCGTAGCCTAGAAATCTAGATGCACCCTAGCGGCAGCAAATGTAATTTGCAGCCAGAGTTGTCTAGCAACTCTCCGTTTGCTTGTGAGCTGGAAAAACCAAACTTTAGTCAGGCCAATCACATCGTGTATAGAGTCGGTGGGCGAGCTTAACATAATGACGGCAGAGTTGCGACGGTTCCGTGTGAATTCCCTGCTACTTAAAAACAAAGAAGATGGCTGCTGCTGTTGGTGAACAGCAATCTTTCGAATTGGCTTTGCTACTCTGGAAGACTTTGAGTTAAGCTTTTCTTTGAGAAAAGAACAAAGAATGGCACTGAAGTCCTTCTTAAAAAAGGAAGAGGTGTTTGGAGTTTTGCTCTGTTTGGTTGTAGCGCTATCCTATTGTGTGCAGAGGGAATTTGAAAGACAACCGTTTATCCCGCCCCTCGGATTGATCACTTCTAATGGTGTGTTCCCAGACCCAGACCAGATCTGATGCCTGTACTACGAAGCAGGATTTGGTGTTAACGAGCTAACTTAAGGCTCAACCCAGGATTTTCTGTACTACGAAGGTGGATCAGTTGTTATTGGGTAACTCTTGCTGAACACCTAACCTGGTCGGGAACAGGTTAAGTTGGAGATCAGAGATCAACCGGTGTAAAAGCACCGCCTACTGACCAATCAATAGGTCGATTGATAACCATTCTTAAAGAAGACTGATAACCATTCTTAAAGAAGATCAGGCGGAGCTCGGTGCACGGAGAGAGAGAGGGGGAGAGAGGGGTGCACTCATAAAAGTTAACATTTAGGGACCAACAACCCCTTTAAAATGGGTATTTTTATGATATATAGCCTATATATTTTAATGGGAGAGAATTACATATCGGCTTCTTGCGCACATCAGTTTAAATTATGTTTTTATATTTTTTATTTGCTCTCACAATCGTTTCCCATTGCCAAGGTTGCAACTGAAATAATAGGCTAAAGCAACGACAGTTTATGGAAAGATCTAGTGTAATTATGGCCAGATCTGGGTCCTGATTGATGGGGAATTGATATTGCAGTTGTGATTTAAACATCTACAGCGTCGGCTTATTTATTTTTTTTGCCAGTTTTCCTTCCTGTTTTAGGAAGCAGCGACTGTATTGCATTTTGCCTGGAAAACTGAGTCTGTGTCTTTCAAATTTATGTAGAATTATAATTTGCTCTTCTTATATAGAACATGCAGCTCTGGTAGATGTTTGCGATTGGTCGTGGTGCGCAAACATCGCCTCTTTTATGTGAACGCGCGCGTCTCTAGACAAACCTGGGTTGATTGAACTAGTTGATAACCACCTTCGTGACACCGGTTATTCCGGGACCGCAGTTGTTAGGGTTACTGAAAGAAATCCAGGCCATGTTGATCTTGCTTCGTAGTACAGGCCTTATCTTGATGTGGGTCTGGCTTGTCAGGCTAGTGTTTTCACTGATAACTGTAGCAAGCATCTTACTATCACTAACATTATCCACATTTATATTTAGATGCTACAAATGATATATTCAGTTACGAAAAAGCCTCAAAGTCGGTAGTTAGAACAGAAGTACAACAAGGCATTGTCATGGAGACAATACACAAAAATGCAAACAGCCAGAGAAAATCTTACCGTGGTCCTCAAAGTGGCTACTTCCAAGAGATTGACAGGAGAGTGTGTGATTACATGACTGAAAAACTGAATGATGGGATGCCCATTAGCAGAGCAGTCATTCAGCTGAAGGCCTTGGAAATATTTACTGCTAATATAAATGTGACACTTTCATCTAAAAAGATATTGAAAATGTTATTTTATTTAAAAGATGTTAAAAACAACAGCCTACCTTGTTTTAATCAATGTGTTTTTATTAGAATTATTTTCAAATCAATTATTTTATTTATAAAAACAAGATTTGGTCTTCAAAAAGTATTTTTCCAAAATTTTGTCTATAAAGACTGGGGTCGTCTTATAATCAGGGCCGTCTCATATTCGGACCCATACGGTATTTTATTTAAGAAATTGACATTCGCAAATATTACAGTCTATAGACACATTTATTTTATATCATTAGGTTTTGGCAAATTATATAGATATATTTCAGGAACAATATTAACAACGTAGACTGCAGTATTAATATGGGTTAACTGAACAATAACAACACTCAACTGATGCGAATGCATCTGCCTGACAATGACATAAGTTAGCGTCTGCACATTCAACTGTTCCCTCAGTGATAAATGCATTTCATTAAAATAATTTGCACATGATAAAAAAAAGATTACTCTGTGGCGTTATTAGATGTCAAAACTCCACAAGATAACTCATGGTGCATTTATATATTATTATTATTATGAAACCCAAATTTGGGGCAGGAGAGTGAGGATGCAGACAGACTGAATGTGGCTAACAACTCAAATGCAGTTAACTGCTTTGTTGCAATTGAGGGTCGCAAATAATACAAATAACACAGGAGCTGCATCTGAACAAACTTTTATTTGATCAATACATGCATTAAATGAACCGGTACAAGGTGTGAGTGTTTACCACACCATGATTTTCCAGGTCACAGTTCATTTAAGTGAACGTATATGTTTTGTGCTCTTCACGAGTGGTTTGTTGATTTCCTTTTTATCTTGGTCACTGCTTTCAGCCTGGTCATGCTCAGTGGGTTATCACTTATGAGAGAAAGATTCGGTAAAAAGAGCCCAGGTGTTTGATGGGAAGGGAAAAAGGACAGGATTGTTAAAAAAAATATGATGCTTTTGTTGGTTGTACTTTTTTAGTTACGAATACTGATGCAGCCTGAGGTCACCACTGAAGATACAAAGTTCTCCAGGAAGCTCTAACCCCCATTTTGTGAAATCTTTGAATCATAAAAGCTCACTCCAGTGCCTCTAAATTATTACAAAAACAAAACAAAAAACACAATGAACATTACTACTGTTTATCAAATAAAGCCCACTTTCATCACACTGCGCTTCTGCTTTTATTAAAATCAAGTGTTGTGGGCGCCCGGATAGCACAGTTGTTAGAGCTGGTGCGCACATATAGAGGTTTACTTCTCACTCCTACTCGCAGCGGGCCCGGGTTTGACTCCGACCTGTGGCGCTTTGCTGCATGTCATTCCCCCCTTTCATGTCTTCAGCTGTCCTATCAAAATAAAGGCTGAAAATGCCCCCAAAAAAATCTTTAAAAAAAATCAAGTGTTGCAGTCAATTTAATCATACTTTCTTCAGCTCAGTTTTCGTCAATAGTTTACTTAAGTTCAAGCCTTTTGTGCAGCATCCTGAGGAGCTGTGCTAAATGCCATCACTCCTCTGTCACTCTACTGACTGATTGATTGTGATGGTCAGTTCCCTCTGGCATTAAATCCAGAAGATGCTAATAAGCACATGTAGCTTGTGGGATCTTAAGGGACACTGAGGCCATTTCACAGATACAGTTAACCAAATTGTGATTTTGTGGCATGCAGACCACTTGCTAGCAAATATTCAAAAGACCAACCAATTAACAATTTTACAGTGTAGTGAGTGTAACAACAGAGTTCATAAAAGCATTTGTGTTGCATGTGTGTGCTAGGTGCAAGAATATCTGGCATATGTCATGATATGTGGAAACTTCCACAATCACTCCTCCCTGAGTGGTCAGTGTCTGACACACTGTTAAAATGTTAAAGACAACAGATTCACTCCTTGTCTTCACCAGCCAGCAGGTCAGCAGCAGTCCTCTGTTACCCTTATTCACACAAATTGCATCAAAGTGGCAGGACTGTCATAAGCCTGATTTAGTTTACTTACTCAGTTCTGATAGGGCAGTTATTTAATGCCATTGCCACTATACAGGCAGACTAAGTAGTTCATTTCCCAAGGAAATCTTTTCCATGCTATGTTTTTCTTATTTAAGTCCCATTAGCTCATTTAAGATTTATTCGGACTCAGAGGCAGAGTAAGGCAGATTAGGGTGGGACATGCCTTCGCCATCCTTGGCTGGATTCCAGTGACATAGAAAAGAGCATTCCAGAGCCATGTATCTGATCAGCCTCTCTTGTAGCAGAACAGTACCTATTATCATAAATATTAGAGATGCGGTGACCGGAATTGGCAGATTTTTTTGTCATCGGCCATGACCAAGCGACCTGCCGGTCATTCTGACATATGCCGATTTTATGCCTGTCAAATTCATTCGGGCGCCACATGATTTACATTGCGCAACAACACCCTCTGCCTCTGACGCCCTGCTGGGCGCTGGATGAGACTCTGTATTAAATAAATAAATAAATAAATAAAAAGACACGCTGTATTAACGTTACTGTTTTAAACGCTTTCCAGGTTAGGTTACTTCCTTCAGTGTTTAGTTTTGTTGCTAAACTGTGGGGTACCGTCTATTTGCTGGATTGTTCCGAGGTAACCGTCGATAGCTAACGTTAGCAGATAAGCCTGTTGACAGCAATGGTAGTGTTCATATTTATGCACAATGACACATAAAGCAAACTTGCTAAAAAATGAACTACACGCTGTTTTCAAGTAACGTTACTGTTGACGTTCAAACAGGCCTGTGTGTGTGTTTTGAGAAATATTTTTATACTGCTCTAAGGCTATATTTATTAAATTTTTATTGTTATTTATATATTATTTTATTGCCATTACCTGTTTTCCCTGTTTTCAGACATACAGAAGTTTAGTTTGCTAAATATAGCACATTTTTATGGTTGGATATTGGATGTGAAAAGAAGGAAATGGTTCTTCCATAACACTGCACTTTAGATGTGTGTTCATGTGTGTACACCAGGAGTAATTTTTATAGTTCTATTTTATAGTGATTGATTATCTATTAAAAAAATGTCTATGTTCTATGCAACATGTAAAATTTTCTATTAAAGAAAAGATAGAAAATAAATATTTGTATGTGCTGTAAATTGGTCAAACTCAATGAAAAATCAGAAATCGGAATTGGCCTAGAAAATTGTAATCGGTGTATCTCTAATAAATATGAAGCAATCTGTTACCTGCGCTAAGTAGGTCATGTTTTTTGCTCGGTTTGTCTGTTTTCTGTTGTCATTCAGCAGGATTACCAAAAAACTACAGGCCTGATTTTCATGAAACTTAGTGGAAGGGTGTAGCATAGGCCAAGAAAGAGTCATTACATTATATTTTGGAGCAGATTCAAATCATGGTGCAGACATGCAAAATTATTTTTTGCTTTAGTTAACATTACAAGAAAGTGCATAGAGGACTGTATAGGGATCCCGCGGTAAAAGTTCCTCTTTTTTTTTGCTTGTGGAGAGCAACGTGACACATGAAACTATATTGATGAGGACTGGCGAGTTAAATCGGCCATCCGACAGTATAGCAGGCAGACACACAGCTGACAACCTGCAGGTTGAGTCGATGGAGACATGCTCGGACATACACGCAGTGGACTTGTGTCAGTCCCGCAAGAGGTTTCAGGAAAGTGGCTGCATGTGTCCGACAATGCACAAAACATTAACACCAGTACAAGCCTACAGCTCTTCGCAGACACGGAGTGCGGAAAGTGTGTCAGAGCCTCCCGGACAGGTGAAATGAGACTCTGTTTCCTGTGCTTTCTTTTGGAAGGCTGGCTGCCAAAAATCACACCTTACTAGCTAATTAATTAAGTTAAACACTAGCTATCAGTAAACAGAAGGTAGTGGCTGGTGTGTGCGCCAGTGTTTATGCGTTTGTGTGTCGGCCTGCCCCCACATTTGGCGACTGGCAACCCTGCACAGTACTGTGAAACAGTAGCCATTTAATTTACTTTGTAAATGTAAGAGAAGTTGATTGAAGAATTTTCAACGTGCTTGAATCATCTCCATAGTGGAGTTTAGTTCTGTTTGTTTTTCAACAGTATTTTGTTACAAAGAAAACAGAAGTGTTACTAAGGTATATTGTTAATAATGCATATAGTTTGTTATATATTGTTTTTTATATTGTTGTTATATCTACCAAAGAGCATGTGTTAAAGTATAATATTAATTATATCCAGGTATTCGCCCCTCTTCTCTCCAGAAACCTTATTATTAAAGTGAAATGGACAGAAATTAAATGCAATCTGGCAAAAGTGACATTCTCTTCACAAACACCTCTTTGACACAACACAGTGCTTTCTACAGTTACTCTGGTGTCTTCCTGGTTTTAGCAGCTTTTACCTCATCAACTTTTCACAGAACGTCATTTGAATTTATCATTTTGTGTGAATTTACTGCAGTCAATGGTTGGGAGTTACCATGGTAACCACCATTAGTCAATCCAGATAAAACTCAAAAAAATGAAAGATCCTGTTGGTTGTTTACTTCCATGGATCTACATAATCACCAGTGTGTGCACATACATACACGCACACACACACAAAACACTATTGCACTGAGATAACTGTGCTGCAACAATGGGCACAAACGTGGACTTCCACCAACACACAGGCATGTGAAAGTGTGCACACAAACAGTGCCTAACAGAAGCAGATATTGTAGCTCAGCACAGCACCACTCAATTTCTGACTCCTCTCATCTCTTTCCAATGTGAGGAGACACACTCACAGAGCCAGAGAAAGTGGGGAGTGGGGGGTACACAAGAGAGCAGAAAAATATAAAAGTGAATAAGAAAAAATAAGAGCGCAAGAGGAGTGAGAAGTCAGAAGACTCAGAAGTGTTGAGAGCAGGGTGCAAAAAGAAGAGAGGGAGGGCGACCAATTTTACAACAGGTCTTACAGTAAGAACAGTAACATGTCTGATGTGTGATTTTGGGTCTTTGTGTGGTTGCCCTCTGATCTATTCTGATTTAAATCTAGCACTGCATTCATGTCCCCCCCTATAATTTGTGAATATTCATTGAGGGAGAGCAATTCATTGGGAAAAACTTTACGTCATAATGTAGAATAAAATAAAATAAAATAAATACTACAAGATTGTTGCTTCATCGAGTGACGACACCAAAACCAAGGACTCCATTGTTACTGTTGCGGATATGCGCACTCACTAGACAAAAGTAGTTAAGGTCTATCAGGCAGGATATCTTATATATGCACCACAATAAGGAGTAGGAAAATAGTGGGTTTTTCCCGAGTCTAACCAATGAATTGCTCTCTCTCAATGAATATTCACTAATTATAGGGGGGACATGAATGCAGTGCTAGATTTAAATCAGGATAGATCATGGGGCAACCACACAAATACCCCAAAACACACATCTGACATGTTTAGAGCAGTTGTGGAATCCCAACATTTTACGATATATGGAGGATGCACAATCCTACTAGCAAGGATTACACCTTTTTTTCCACACGTCACCTCACACACTCCCGCATTGATTATATTCTGTGTTCTAGTGAGCTTAAGGCAATGTTCCACACGACAGCAATAGAACTAGCAATTCTGTCTGATCACAATGCGCTGATAACCACATTCCATTGTGATGTGTTAGGAGAAAGGTCTAGAAGGTGGCAATTTAATGAGTGAGTTTAGAGCCAAACTGGCTGAGTTTATATCAATCAATACTGACTCAGTTTCGGACCCGGCATTCATTTGGCAAGCAACTAAAGGATTTATTAGCGATTTCACAGAGAAAAAGCGAGGCAAGGATTGCGGAGTTGGAAGAACGTTGTAAATCTCTCTAAAGACGTTTTTTTCTAAATCTACACATACTCTTTTAGTCACGAGTCGACCAGAGCTAAATGATTTGCTAAGAAGGAGAGCTGAATTCATAATGCACAGAGTGAGGCAAATTATTATTATTATTTTAATGGTTGCGAACCAAGCAAATTGTTGGCTCTGAAATTAAAAACAAGCGAGTCCAGAGCTACTATCGACAGCATCCGCATGGACTGAGGTATCTCAACGAATCCTAAAGATATCAACGCCACTTTCCAATCCTTTTATTCAAAGTTGTATGAGACCTCCTGCAATCCAGATCCGACACAGTGCCAGGAGTTCCTAAAAGAGCTAAACCTGCTTCTTCTTGACCCAGAGGAGGCAGAAGAACTGGATCAACCCATAACATTGGAGGAACTTAAATCAGCATTAAAAACAGTTAAAAAAGGGAAAACGCCGGGGTTGGATGGAATTCCATCAGAACTTCTACTACAGTAATTTGACATATTAGGATCTATCATTTTACAAACTTTAACCTTGGCCATAGAGATGGGCACTTTTCATCAACAAACCAACACTGCACTAATTTCTGTTATACCCAAAAAGTTACGGGGTGCTCAAACTACAGGCCCATCAGCCTCATTGGGACTGATATTAAGCTCTAATCCAAAGTCTTGGCACTCCGCTTAGAACGCTTTATTGAGAAGCTAGTCCACCCCGACCAATAAGGTTTTATACCAAAGTGTCACGCTGCAGACAATGTACGCAGATTATTTAATGTAATAGAAGAAGCCAGAAACCTTCCAACAATGGCAGCAGTTTTATCAGTGGACGCGGAAAAGGCTTTTGACCGCCTAGAGTGGAACTACTTGTGGCAAGTAATGAAGAGGCTTGGTTTGGGGGCCAAGTTCATTGACATGGTGCGAATCCCATGGCCATAGTCTCAACCAATGGCTTGCATTCTCAGCCATTTCCCATCGAACCGGGCTCTCAACAGAGATGCCCGCTCTCCCCCATGCTATTTGCGATCTCTCTTGAACTGTTAGCCCAAGCCATAAGGTAAAATAAAATATGTAATGTCCAGATTAAATCCAATAACAGTTCAATATCATTATTTGCAGATGATATTTTGTTGTACATCTCTGATCTTGAGGACTCTATTCCAAATATTCTTAAGATCTTCAACGAATTTGGCTCAATCTCTGGCTATAAAATTAATTGGAATAAATCAGCTGTGACATCAGCTATTAGTGGTACAATACCAACCCAAAGCAAAATTACATATTTGGGAATCATCATACACGCATCACTACAGGACAAATATGAAACTATGTTCAGTAATGTTCAAAGGGATCTGACCAGGTGGACCGCGCTGCCGGCATCACTGCAGTCCAGGATTGCTGAAGTTCAATGATCCCTCTACCCCCACCAATACATTTCTGGAAGAAACTTGATACCTTAATTCGGCAGTATATTTGGAACAACCTCCCCAACTTTAAAATGTATCACAAGGCCTTTCAGCTACAGGCCCTCAGAGTGTGGATGGACCCCTCATCTACAGTTCCATGGAGAAGAATAGAGCAAAACCTCATTGAAAGTCTAAGACTGCAACACCTGGCCTTTGCAGGTGTATATATGGCACAATACATACTTAATGTCTGGTAACAAACCTTTTGCTTGTAAGCAGTGTAGGGATAGAGGTATTTATACTCTAGACCAGTTATTCAATGATAAAGGTATGTTGAGTTTCGAAGACCTGAGTGCTAGTTTTGAGATCCAAGGACATCCTTTTACTTCGTCTTGAGGTGCACCCAGTCATTAAAACGCCCATGTTATGCTCATTTTCAGGTTCATAATTGTATTTTAAGGTTGTACCAGAAAAGGTTTACATGGTTTAATTTTCAAAAAACACCATATTTTTGTTGTACTGCACAGCTCTCTCACTGCTGCAGATCCTCTTTTCACCTGGTCTCTGTTTTAGCTACAGAGTGAGACCTCTTTTCTTCTTCTTTTGTAGTATCTTTGATTGCACTCGCACATGCGCAGTACCTCAGATGTAGATCATGTCAGCTAGCTAGACAGTAAAAGAAAGGCTTCTCCACCTTCAGTCAGTTACAAGGCAGGATTAGCTGGGAGACTTCTAAATGAGGGTGCACATGTAAGTAGTTCTTTTGTAGATTATGGTGAACTTGTGTGTGTGTTGTGTTTGCTTTGCTATTGAGAACAAGGTTAGCATGCTAACGGTTGCGGTTAACCAGCTTGTTTAGGCTTGTGACGTCACAAGCCGTGCCGATTTTGAACAGTTCACCCGGAGACTGAAGGCAGGACACAGTCAGAAACCGTATCTCACTCAAAACAGCATGGATGGATTTTTTTCAAAGTTTGTATGCACGTGGAAGCACCAGAGACACAAAAGAACACCCCAAATCCCAGAAAAAGTGTATTTTTCAAAATATGGGCACTTTAAATGTTTTGTTGATTTCCCTGTAAGAGGATTAGTGTCCAACATTTATGCTAAGTTGTTGTAAGTATCTATAGGAGAACTCCCAATAGTAAAGAAATGGGAATGAGAGCTGAGCCCTGAGGGGAACACAATTAATTGGGAGGCTGTTTGGGACAACATTTTCCAATGTTCCAAGAACCCAAATCACCAGTATATCCACTTCAACATATGCCATAGGACATAGTGGACTCCTCAGAAGAGATACTGTACATCTCGAAAGCCATTCCCACTCCCTATTGTACGTTCTGTCAACCTGAACAAACTGGAACTTTCCTGCATATGGTCTGGGGTGTGAACATGTGCATGAGTTCTGGCAAAAAACAACATCAATACTATCTGATGTGATAGGATATCTAATTCCTACTGACACAATTGTTTTTGTTACTTAATGATGACTCTAAATTACACCTGCTTGAGAGTTTTCCCAAAAAGTTAAGTAAGGGACCAATTAAATAAGACATTATTTAGGCCTATAGACTGCAGTTTGCTAAGAGGGACTGATATGATATGATCAAAAGAACAATTTGCACCAAGTAAAGAATTCCAAGGACAAAGGCACAATAAAGGTGCTGTAAGTTTCTTTTCAAGCCAGGGATGTATTAAATTGTGATTTGAATAACACCAATGGCACTGAGTGTATGGTGAGTGTGTGATGTGGCACATTCTGTAGTATTTAATAAATGGTGCAACATAAAGCAAACAATCATTTCAAACTTAAGTTTTAATTCTCACTGAAAGTTCCTTCTCTCTCTTTTTGTGTCAACTTGTGAAGATTGTTTTCTAAGGGACCCAAACATCATTTTAAAAGTCATGGATTTGATAATCAACAGATGACACAAGTGAACAATTAAAGACAGCATGTTGGCAATTAAAAAAAAACCTTGGCATTTTTAAAAATAAAAACATGCGCTTATCCTGCGTCACCTACGCATTACTACACTTAGAAAGGTTTAGAGAAAGGGGTGGATGGAGAGAAGAGGAGGACAGAAAGAAATGGAGAGAAATGCTGAAACAGAGGAGGAGAGAGGAAAAGGGGCAAGACAGGTCCAAAAATAAAGGCAGGAAGAGCAGGTTACACTCAGGTTTGCTCAGTTGCTGTGACAACGCGCCGGCTCATTGCTTCAAGCCACAAGACTAAATGAATAACACACACACACACACACACACACACACACACACACACACACACACACACACACACGCACACGCACACACACAGTTGAGAGTAAAGAACACAGTATATCCCCTCAAGCTATTATATCTGCATGTGTTTGCGAGCATCCAAAACTCATCAGAACACAATACACTCTATTGAGAACAAAAATGGCCATGTCCATATACCTGCATGTGTATGTGTGTCTGTAGTGAAAACTATCAAATAGGTATGCCAACATGAAGAAACACAGCCAAAGCTTTTAACCAAATCAATCAGAACCACCGTGCTGTGACTGTGCCAGTTGGAGCGAGCAGAATAGTTTTAGCAGAGAAAAGAAGACCTCTGGAGAAAGGAGCAAAAAAACCCTGACAATGCAGCAGATCCTCCTGCATCAGGACATCAGGCATTCAAACTGACATGCACAGCATTCAACAGAGTCCAAATATAGCTCATAATTTGTGTTTATGAAGTTCATAAACTGTGAGATGTATGAATTTGACTAGATGTATTAAAAGGGGAATTGTCACTTGAGGCACTTGTCTGTGATGTATTCACTTTACACAACTCTTTGCATTGGTTGAATCACTAGATAATGCTGTTCGTCAATCACCTCATACATTAAAGGGGCTGTACTCGAAACAGCAGGCTGGGATTTCCTCCACAGACGGACAGGCTATTAAAACAAAGAACAGAGAGATTACAACACACACAGAGGGAGTGTGACTTTATTCTCTACTCAGGACACCATTACTCCACTATAACTTTACATAGCAAAAAATTGTTTGATGCTATTTTAATCTTCTACAATACAATAGTACAGCCCCTTTAAAGTAAGGTTAGACAATATGGTGATACAGTATATATACTGTGAGATGATAGAAATGTTTTTAGCCTGTTTTGCGATACCACTTCTTCTGAGGTACTGTAGATATCTGTGGTTGTATGAGGCCTTTGCCAGAAATATATTTGATCATCCAGGAGCCAGATCATTGTTCACACAGGGAATTATTCAGGCGTTGTGACCCCCTTCTGGCAGAAATTGTGTGCAATTCTAAAATTAGTCAGGGGTTACCAATCTAATGGTATGTTGATTTCATTACAGGTTTAGAAGGTCTCTGATCGCAGACTTTGGAAGATGGTTTTTCATGAAAACACTTTTTGAAATGGAATTCCATATGGTAAACATAAATTAGGTGGCATTCTACTTTAAAGGAATACGCCACCGTTTGTTGAAATAGGGTTATTTACTGTCTCCTCTATATTTACAGTGGGGCAAAAAAGTATTTAGTCAGCCACCAATTGTGCAAGTTCTCTCACTTAAAAAGATGAGAGAGGCCTGTAATTTTCATCATAGGTACACTTCAACTATGAGAGACAAAATGATATGGAGACTGGCTAGGCCACTCCAGGACCTTGAAATGCTTCTTACAAAGCCACTCTTCATTGCCCGGGCGGTGTGTTTGGGATCATTGTCATGCTGAAAGACCCAACCAAGTTTCATCTTCAATGCACTTGCTGATGGAAAGAGGTTTTCACTCAAAATCTCACGATATGTGGCCCCATTCATTCTTTCCTTTACACGGCTCAGTCGTCCTGGTCCCTTTGCAGAAAAACAGCCCCAAAGCATGATGTTTCCACCCCCATGCTTCACAGTAGGTATGGTGTTCTTTGGATGCAACTCAGCATTCTTTCTCCTCCAAACCCGACGAGTTTTTACCAAAAAGTTCTATTTTGGTTTCATCTGACCATATGACATTCTCCCAATCCTCTTCTGGATCATCCAAATGCTCTCTAGCAAACTTCAGACGGGCCTGGACATGTACTGGCTTAAGCAGGGGGACACGTCTGGCCCTGCAGGATTTGAGTCCCTGGCGGCGTAGTGTGTTACTGATGGTAGCCTTTGTTACTTTGGTCCCAGCTCTCTGCAGGTCATTCACTAGGTCCCTTCGTGTGGTTCTGGGATTTTTGCTCACCGTTGTTGTGA
Source organism: Perca flavescens (assembly GCF_004354835.1). Taxonomy (NCBI): domain Eukaryota; kingdom Metazoa; phylum Chordata; class Actinopteri; order Perciformes; family Percidae; genus Perca; species Perca flavescens. Next base: position 6,856,590 of record NC_041348.1, read on the forward strand.
TCATTTTGACCCCATGGGGTGAGATCTTGCGTGGAGACCCAGATCGAGGGAGATTATCAGTTAGCATGTCGTCAGTAAAAGTGACCCCAACAACAACAAAAACAAAACATAACTACTTCTTGTGGCCTGTGTATTCACAACGAGATAAAATAGCAATGCAGATTAAGACTAGATGATTTCCTAGGCAGATATTGACTTGGGACTATATTGGGTGGAAGTAGGCTACAGCCGAAGCACTGCTACTTGGGCACAGAGATATTGGCAGCCCGCGGGGCTCTGTGGCCGGCGCAAAGTCACTGTTTCCGGGGTTAGTGGACAACCAAATGCCGCTGCCCTTACTGAGCTCCGTCCAGTAACCCATCCAGCGGCTGCCTGCCACGGAGCCCCACCAGGCCCTGTGCATCTCAGTCAGGGAAGCGGCATTTGGTTGTCCACTAACCCAGAAACAGTGACTTTGCTCCAGCCGCAGAGCCCCGCGGGCTGCCTGCCGCGGAGCACCGCCGAGCACTGCGGATCTCAGTCAGGGCAGCGGCATTTGGTTGTCCACTAACCCAGAAACAGTGACTTTGCTCCGGCCGCAGAGCCCCGCAGGCTGCTGATATCTCTGTGCCCGAGTAGCAGTGCTTCGACTCTAGCCTACTTCCACCCAATATAGTCCCAAGTCGCTATCTACCTAGGAAATCGTCTAGTCTTAATCTGCATTGCTATTTTTACTTGTTGTGAATACACAGGCCTTAAGAAGTAATTATTAGGTTTTGTTTTGTTGTTGTTAGGTCACTTTTACTCACAACATGCTAACGGCAACAAAAGATTCCATTCATTATGCTAAGCTAAGCTAGCGGCACCGCCACCGGACTAAGACAATGCATGCACTGAGACAAATATGCGTTTGCCCACCTATATAACCCCTTGACGCCTGAATTTATTCACAATTATATGAACAAAATATTATATGTGTTTCTGGCTCCAAGCTGATGCTAAATTAAGTTGAGATTGTTAATTTGTCTATAGCATATGGAATAGATATAAATTTAGGTATGGTGCAAATTAGCGACAACAGGCATTATGGTAAAATTCTTTACAAAATGGTAAAATGAATAAAACACATAGTAGATTTCATTCACGTCACAAAGTTGTTAGAACTTCTAAACTGTAAATGACAAATACATGGATCTTGACAGGGGCAAGAAAGAAAACACTCTCCTACTCCCTAACATTGACAATAGTTTCTTTAGGTTTAGTCTTAGGGTTAGGTTTAGGGGTAGGATTAGGTTTAGGGTTAGGGTTAGGGGTTAGGGTTATGGTTAATTTCGCTTCCGTGAACCGGATGTATCTCCCACTCCGACCGGTCCTACGGGAAACAAGTGCATGCAAAAGGTTCCGAGGTATGTATCGCATGTAAACAGACCGGCATTGGGGGGAATACACACGCTATCTCGCCTGCAGTCGGAATGGAAGGGGTTTGATGCAAATTAGCGACAGTCGGCGTTAAGGGGATAAATATAGAGCAGATGGTGAATAACCCTATTTCAACAAACGGTGGCGTATTCCTTTAAGCTTCTGCTTGGTGACATGGTGGTAGCACATCTGCAGCTACCTCAAATTATCCCGGCACAGTCACAGGTCACAGCTGCAAGGACAGTGCATCTGGATGTGTGTGACATGTACTGTATGTTCCTTGGTCTGCATTTGTGTGTTCATGCATGTGTGTATTTGTTTCTGCACAAGCACCGCAGGGAGAATGTCCTCCTCAGGGGCCAGTGGACGACCTAAGGGTTTGAGTTGACAACACTGATAACCAAGATCAGCTGTTCAACCAATGAACCTCCAGCATAAACAGACAGACACGTGCACGCACAGTGTGAGTTTCAAAGAGGTGGAGAGAGAAACAGATGTCACATTGAAGCTGGGAGGAGGCCCCTTCTCATCTGCATATGGAGTCCTTAAGGAAAACTGTCTGCGCATGCATGCACCCAAGCATGCACGCATGCACGCACGCACATGCACACACACACACACACACACACACACACACACACACACACACACACACACACACACACAGCATGGCTCTGCAAAGCACAGCACAAGCATGGCAACAACCCAGAACCTCTCAATCTCTGTCTTTGATGTCAGTGCAACATAAGCCAAGAAGACAAAGGAAGCATCACTGTGCAAATCAGAAATTCATTAGAAATTGAACTTCTGAAACTAACCCTGTAGAATACTGATATGCAGCTCTATATACTCATATAACTCAAAAAATCTAAAACTTAATTGTCAAGCAGAAGCCTTGCATTTCTAAAAAGTGAAAAGGAAACTGTTAAAAACCGCTGTCAGGGGTGAGACTAGAACATTTAGTGGATAAATAAATGTAATGAAAGATGCATGAAGCCAAAACATGTATAATATATTTAAAAGTATCAGCTATCAGGTGAGAGCAAGGTGCTCATTGAAAGATTCAATGTTTTTTTTTTTTCCAATACATGTTATGTACTTTCTCAATGGAGTACATATTATTTCACCATTAATATTTATAAGCCAGTTACCAATTACATTCAGAACCTGAATGCCACAAACAAGATTTGATTTGTCCCTCTCTGATTACCTTCCTCAGGAGATTGCAGATCCTCTCGATGTTCCGCAGTCTCTCCCTCTGTGAAGAAACAAACGGGAAAGTATGTTTAAAACTTCCTACGATTCACAGAACATAATTGTATTGATGACTCAGTCAGTTGAGTATGCTAACATCTGGTAAAAGATGAAACAAAATAGAAATAGTGCAAGTTTGTCCTTGTACTTGTACTGAAAGTATAGGTGAAAATACATTCCCAGTATGCTGTTCATTTGTTCAAAATTATATTCCAGAAGAAACTACGGAAACAAATACAGCCAAGTATGCATGAATACATCTTGGACCTCAATTAAATGCTATCAGGTTGAAATTAAATTGAACATTGATTGAACACAAAAGAAAGAGGGGTCAATTCACAACTGGAACCAAAATGTGTGTCACTCCGTTCTTCATAGAAATGAATGGGAAGCTAAATCGGTGGGACCACAACATTAAAAAGTTGTTCTGGGGTACCCTGATAGCTCAGTTGCTAGAGCAGGCGCACATATATAGAGGTCCACTCCTCAATGTGACAGGCCAGGGTTCGACTCCACCCTGTGGCCCTTTGCTGCATGTCATTCCCCCTCTCTCTCCCCTTTCCTGTCTACAGCTGTCCTTTCAAATAAAGGCCTAAAAACTCTTAAAAATAAATAAAGTTGTTCTGAGCATTTAGTACCTGCACTTTAAGAATGGCTGTACTCTAAACCAGAACATAATTTATAGATAAGAACTTTGTGATATTTGTGTAGACAATCCTTTCTTACTATATAAAATCAACAGATATTTTCATAGGCTAATGCTATATGACCTAAGTCATCTCCATAATTCAAACCTAAAAACACACAACACAAACAACTTTTCTTCTGCAGATATCAGACATGATTTTACTCTGCTCAAAGTATCTGAGAGTCAAAGTGGGCACTCGTCAAGCTTGGTGCAATTTATATTCAGTCTAATTGAGTTTGATAAGATACCATTGCATTGGTATGGGTCTCGAGTCAGAGTGTCAATATGTATAATGTCTAAGGGGTTCCAAGTGGGCTTGCTATCAGCTCAGAATATGAGGTGTTATAATTATTGAGAGAATTACACGTATTGCCAAATGGTGGTGCTGCCCGTGTTCTCGATTTAGGTCTGTTTGGGTCGAAAACATTTAGGATGACTAATTATCCCTTGGTCTGTAGAGATCAGGTATGACCTGTGGACCACTTTACAATCTCATCAATCTTTGGATTGTCTGCACATTAGTTGTGTAGTGTGATGGCAAGCAATTTCCTCATATAGACTTTTGGAGTAGAGAGTAATAGACCTTTTCTCCTCAGCACTCACTGTAGTTATAATTGTGTTAACACAGTTACTATATTGTTATATTTGAGTGTTCCAGGCTTGTGTAATAAGTTGTAAAATTCTTAAATCAGCACTTGTCACAGTGCTGACTCTTAAAGCCACCATTTCACCAAAGCTTTTAACATCATCATCAAATATTAACTAATTCCTATAGAGACACATTCTGGACTTGACTGGGCTCCACATGGGGCGATGCATAACTCTGGCTGCTTATGAATCATATATTGATCTGAGTGTCATGCTGTTTATGCTTGTGGACAGTTAGTTGGACTTTATCTCTGCTTCTCATAAGCTGGCTGCAAACGTTAACAACAGAGGCTCCAAGGAAATGATAAAGTATATATATATAAAAAATGTATGCTCATACAGAACATCAAAGCCCGCATGTCTAAAGCTGAACGGATATTTAGTAACCACACAAGAAAAACAGGATTAAAATGTATGAAAATGTGCTGAAATAATTGAAATTAAAACACACTCTGCTGCCTATGAACACTGTATCTATAAGTGTTTGTGATATCCCATAGTAGTCTGCTTATTGTAGTTTACGTTTTCATTTACTGGAAACCACAGGCAGTATCTACTACTGTACTGTTACCTACACGTTTTTTTTAACTTACCTGTGCATTTTTATATCATATGTTTAATGCTGAGTACTGGCAAAAAGCCCACAATTTGTGCTAACAAAATTCTACCTTTGCTGAACTGTGTGTGTGTGTGTGTGTGTGTGTGTGTGTGTGTGTGTGTGTGTGTGTGTGTGTGTGTGTGATGAGGCTGTGAGAGCCCTCGTTGTCCATACACACACACACACACAAACACACACACACACACACACAACTGGCAGCTTTATTCCAAACACACAGTACCTCATGAAATTTGACTCTCAGATTCCCTGTAATTAGTTTGAAGTATTGTACGTTTTTTGCCAGTTGTCTTTTCTTTTATTGTATATAATGGAGCTAATATTAGTCCACTAGGTGTTGATTATTATAATAGTTTATAGACAGTATAACAGTAAAAAACAGTATGTACTGTAGCAAAAATGTTATTATTGGACATTTTGGTCACATATTCAATGTTTTTACCGCTTTTCTGACATTTTTGCCACTTTTTTCAACATTTGTGTTTCCTTTTTCAACGTTTTTGTCACTTTTTTTGAGTTTCTTTGGAGAACTCTTTCAATGTTTTTGTCAAATTTGATTAAGTTTTTGCTGCTTTTTCAATACATGCATACATGACCTGTGACCTCCCTAGATAGTTGGAGATCTCAACCCCCCCAATGTTGAACCCAAAGTTATGCCCTTGATCATATCAAATCAAATGTAGCAGTTGCAGGTTGTGTGATTAAGAAACGTTTCCCACAGTCTCCCACACAGGGATGCGTTTTGATAGACTGAATGTAAACTACCTGTGTGACAAAGTTTTTCGCATTCTGCCTAAGACAGGGACAAAATTGAATGTTGCCAGTTTGCAAACGTGACAAAAATAATAATAAACACTCTTGTTTGTGAGCCTTCATTTAACAGAAATTCCCACCACAGGCAGCTTTAACACCTCCAAGCACCACGCAGCTCTTTCTTTTTTTATCAGAATGTGTGCATATGTGTGTGCTTTTTATAACGCAGTGGGGAAATATGCTTATTCAATTTATTTCAAAGAGTGAGATTTCAAAAGATTAATACCAACCTCATGTCTGTTTCTTAAGTAGGTGTAACTAAATGTAACTGAGCTCAGCCTGATACCGCTGGAGCTAAGCAACCCCTTGACTCTTGTTGTGTTGCGTTAGGTTGTTGAATAATGGATCAACTGGTAGGACCAGAATATACTGTATATACTAGTCAGCCTGGTCTCACAGAATTCCGTGAAATGATCATGAACTGTTAACACTGCATTACGTGGTGGTTGCACGGAATGTGTGAAAATTCCATGTGGCCACCACGGAAAACAATGCCAATGTAAAGTCAATGAGAAGATGACATACTGTAGCATTAAGAGCAACTACGGTAGCAAGTAGTATGAAAGCCGGAAATTCCGCACAGGGAGGTTGGTTGGGGTGGTGGATGGGTCAAACAACATATATGATTATAGCCAGCTCGTTTCAGCTAGTGACGTAGAAAGCTGTGCAGATTTTGAACAGCTCACCCGGAGACTGAAGGCAGGACACATTCAGAAACCGTATCTCACTCAAAACAGCATGGATGGATTTTTTTCAAAGTTTGTATGCATGTGGAAGCACCAGAGACACAAAATAACACCCCAAATCCCAGAAAAAGTGATTTTTTCATAATACGGGCACTTTAAGGAGACGTGATGTTGAACTATGGCGGGATTGGACACTGGCGTGATCTGGTCCGGGAGTGGCAATGCGCGATGCACTCCTGGTGGAGCGGGTGGAGCGGGTGGACAGGAGTGCGCACTTCCTTGCCTCTGCTAGGTTCAAGTGTCCCAAAGCCAGCAAATAATCTTCAAAAGACGTCAGCCAGCGATCCCAGGGAACAGCTGGATCACAGGGAACAGGTAGGAAAGGTAGCGGTGGTGGTAAGACGAGTTCAGACATCCTCGTTCGCCCAAATATTATGTTTGTGCAGGACTCAATAACCACACCGTGTAGCTCCGTTCATGTTGCGTTTACTGAACTGCCGCAAACCTTACATGTTACGATCCTTTCCGTAAATCACTGCTGTAAGCCTTAGAGGCACAGTAAACTGTCTCTCGCAGTGCATAACATAACAGAGTCCAAAAGGACACAATACTGAACGTTTTCAGACATAACAATACATACATACAATACACAAACATACATATTTGATTACTATTTTTTTTTCCAGTTATTTTTATTACCATTTTCCAACAGATTTATACAATTCACTTACAAATATATATATAATTTGTATATGTATGTATATAAACAGAAAACAAAACAAAACGTTAAAAAAGAAAAAGAAAATCCTGCACACACTTGTAGTATTAAGTAAAAATATATCAAATCAGGCATTAGGAGGGCCGTCCAAATTTACTTGTTATAATAATTAATAAAAGGTTAACAAATTGAGTAAAATGTTTGTTCTTTTTTCCTTAAAGAATATTTTATTTTTTCCAGTTGTAAATATTGCATTACGTCTCTAAGGAGGTTTTGATGAGTAGGAGGAAGTTTAGTAAAATTAGTAAGTAGTAGTAGTAGTGGCTAGTAACATCACAAAACACAATACATTAATTTGTGAGCTGTTCAAATGCATGTCTGCAGGTACAACACCAAATAATGACATTACTGGATCTGCTGGGAGTCTAACATTAAAAATTGCTGACAAAGTCTCAATTATTTTAGACCAATAAAGGGTGATGTGGGTACAGTTCCAAAATGTATGTGACAGTGAAGCAGGGGTATAGCCACAACGTTCACAAGAGGCGTCCACTCCCGGAAACATCCTGGACAGTCTTTGATTGGAAAGGTGCAATCGGTGCAGGATTTTAAACTGCAGCAGACCGTGTCTGATACAAACTGAAGAGGAGTGGACCCGCTCTTGAGCTTCGATCCATTGGTCGTCTGTAATGTTTATTCCTGAGTCTTCACTCCAGCATCCCTTATATGGTCAAGTGTAGTCGTACAATCTATCTGTGAAAGGTAATTATATATTCTAGAAATAGATCCTTTTTTGAGTGGGTTGTTCAATAATACATTGGTCGTAGGACATACAAATGTTGCTTTAGTAAAGTTGCGCATTTGCAAGTATCTAAAAAAAGTCTTTGTTATCAATATTAAATTTATGTATTAATTGTTCAAATGTTGGAAATATTTTGTCAATGAAGAGGTCTATAATTGTATGCACTCCTTTAAGGTCCCATTGTTGAAATGATTGACCAGAAAATAGCTTATGTGCTTGATTACCAGTTATTGGTGTAAGGACTGAACATTGATTCCACTGAAAATGTCTTCTGATCTGAGACCAGATTTTTAGTGAGTGAGACACAACAGGATTCTGAGCCTTAAATTTAGAAATATCAGAGGTATAATGTATCAATGATCTCAATGTATTAGGAGAAAAAGCTTGATTTTCCATCTGTTCCCAATCAGGTTGGAGAGAACCATTCCAGAACGACATACATTGAATATTACAGGACCAATAATAGATATATAATAATAATCCCATTCCTCCTATGGGTTTGGGTCTTTGTAAAAAGGATTTTTTAATTCTTGGTGTCTTTTTTTCCAAATAAAGGACGCAACTAAAGAATCTATTTTGGTAAAAAAAAATGTATTAATCAAAATTGGAACACACTGAAATAAAAAATAAATATTTCGGTAAAACATTCATTCTGATAACATTTATTCGGCCAGCGAGAGAGATCGGGAGATCAGACCACCTTTCGATCTGTTGCTCCATTTGTTTATATAGGGTCACATAGTTTTTGCTGAAGAGGCCAGATATTTCCTGCGTGATACTGTATTTATTCCGAGATATTTAAAACAGTCTGAAAAAGCGAAGGGAAAAGGGGTGAACGTATGTACTTGATCTTTTGCCTTAGAGCTGATCAGGAACAATTAGTATTTTTAAGAACTGCAGACTGTGACAGTGGTTTCTCTTGGAAAATGTTTAATTTATGCCTGTGCTCTAAATAATGAAAACCAGAGGTTACTGGAGGCTGCAAATAAGTCTCCAGTAACCACGATAACAATGGAGAGAGATGGTGAAAGAGGAGAAAATAAGTGAACTGTAGTAAAAAATGAAGGTGACTACTGTATCATTTCGTAGAATTTACACATGTTTTATGTTGTTATTTATGTGTGTGTGTGTGTGTGTGTGTGTGTGTGTGTGTGTGTGTGTGTGTGTCAGGGATGGAAATTTAGGGCTGTGACAATAACCGCATCACCGCAATACCGGTGGTGACGTGCCACTACCGCGGTGATGACATCATCACTGCATATATTTTTTTATATTTTATTTTACTTTTTGCTAAACTGTATGTAAAATGAGCGGTGATATTAAATCAACTGTTTCAGGTAGCTGTCTATGTGTTGGAGCGGTGGTTAGCAAGCAAATAAACCCACTGACAGCGCAAGTTATTGTTTATATTTTGGCACAATGTTGACTAATGACAGTAGTAGTGGTCATAGTCAGCGAAAATGTGATCTGAGATGCACATTGCAAAATGTATCTGGAATTGTTCATTAGATACCGTGTATTTGTGATATATGTAAAGCTGAACTGACTCACAGTAGTATAACTGATTTTTATTCTGATTCAAATACTTTCTGTGAGTGTGTGTGTGTGTGTGAGAGTGTGTGTTAAGATTTGCCGACTACAGCATCAAGACATCCACTCTCATCTCCTCAAAACGCCTCATGGGACTTTACCTCATTACACAAGAACAATGGAAGGAAGCGTGGGAAAAAATATGGAAAAATATATTGCAATGCCTTTAACTGTGCATTATTTCAAATGTTCCACAGTATAAGGAGAAGCCATTTCAGCTGAAAAAAGTTTGACTTTGAAGTGTAATGTGAGGCAGCAGCATGATGGGCAAAAAAGGGAATCCATGATTGGGGAGGAGGAACAGCAGGAAAGTGTGGTCAGGGTAAAAATTTGTATTCATGGTGGTAGATTACAGATTGCTGCAGCGTGCACAGGAAGTCTTTCATGTTTCATGCTTAAAAAAAAGCAGAAATATAACCCTCCCTCTGTCCTTGATATGACTTCATCCACTGCACACACATATAACACACACACACACACACACACACACACACACACACACACACACCACAACAGCCCTGAAAGGCCTGATAGCCAATTATTGCCACTGCAATTATCATATCTATTTCTGGTTAAGTCCGCACACCTTATCAAGGACCAGGCCAATTCACTCCTGCAGCATTTCCTGTCGCCTTCATCTTCTGCCAGGTTTGAAGGAGGACATGCAAATATATTCTACTCAGATAATTGTGTGTGTGTGTGTGTGTGTGTGTGTTTGTCAGTGTACGTGTGCGCACACACACCCGCAACTGTCTACTCATTAGCAAGCAATTAGGCTGATGTCTCTTTGAAATGTAACTCAGCAACAATTTACTTGACAAGCGAGAATTTGCTTGACAAGCGAGAGCGGCGCGGAGTATAAACAAGAGTCGGAGGAAGAGAGTGTGTCGGGGGGTTGGGTAGGAAGTGGGAAGGTGGAGGGGTGTTTTAAATTGACCTTTCCTTAACCAGGCCGACCAATTAAGAGCGAATTCTCATTTACAGGCTGTGCATCGTGTAAGTATCATTGGACAATGAACCCCTAAAGATGAAGTGGAAGAGGGTGTTTGTAATGAAAATGTTCTACTGGTGCAAAGTGCGCTGTGAAGTAAATTTCCCCCTTTGACTCAAGTAAGACTTGAACTAAAGCGGGGGAGACAGGCGTGAAGCAGCAAGGGAGATGGAATAATATGGTGAATGAGGGATGGAGGGGAGCATTTAAACAGTGTGAAGAGGCTACTGAAGCTGTCATCACTTGTGCTTGTGTCCTTGCTGGGATGCTGATAAACATCAATCAGTTATGCTAATGAAAACACTCCTAAAATTCACATTCATAAAACATTTCAATAACATCAAAAACACCAGACTCTCTAAGCTCTCTGTCCTCAGTTATTGCTCTGATTTCAGACTCAGATGATATTATCATTGCATATATCGTTGTGCCTGGCTATAGATGTATCCCTTTGTAATAAAGAAATGTGCGCATGTGAATATGTACTGTAAGGGTTCCTGCACACTGCCTGCGTGGCGTGAGAGTGTCAGCTGCGTGGCGTGTCCGTTTTTATTTCGGCTCCCATGTTAACAGGTTAGAGCTTGTACACTGCCTGTGTGAAATGCACGCTTCAAAAATGTGTGCATGCTAGAAATAGGACCAATGCCTATTTTTCACGTGACAGCGTTTCCAGGCAAAATAGAATATGAAAAGATGTTTATATGTAATTTCGACACAAATACATTTAATAAATTACATTGTGATGAAAGTCTCTAGGTTTTGACATAAATGCAATATAAATATAATTTAAAAAAATAATAATAAATAATTATCAATTTTCAAATATTGCACCTGTCAATACAGAACGAAATAGCCTATTTTGCCGTCAATACTGCCGACGTTGTTTTTGCTGTAATCAAATCAGTATATATTTATGTTTAACATGAAGTATACTACTGCTTGAGTGCAGTACATTTCCACAACTCTCTCCCCATATGTTGAACAAGGGTAATCCAGATCATTATCAATGGGAAACATACATGTGTACAGACAAGGCTAGCAGCAGTAGCGCTGCGTCAGACACGTTTCCGGTGGGCAAAGATATAGAAAACGCCATGCAGCCGCCACACAACTGACAACAGAAACCCACGCTCATGCCACACAGCCAGTATGCAGGATCCCTAATAGTGTGCTTCCTCACGCAAATCTGTCTGTCTGAGCAGCGGTGTAGTCTAATGTATTGTAGTGGGTATACTGTACTGTATATATATATATATATATTGGCCAGAATCTGCCTTTGGGGGGGTCTGGTTGTCATCCCCCAAGGAAGTCTTGAGCATCAACAACTTCATTTCCTGTATTCGGATACACTTTTATGCACCAATTTATGGTGGAAATACCTTTATTTAGCCTATGTGAAGAAGAAAATAATAGATGACAAATCAAAACTATAATGGAAAGTATGTTGTTGCGTGTCATTTGGCATTATAAGTGGGTACTGCGTATACCTGCGTATCACGTAGATTACACCACAGCTGCAGAGTGTGTGTGTGCATGTGTGTAACAGTCAAACAACATACTGTATGCCATGAGCATGGGAACTACACAATAAACCCTGGCCACTGTGGGAAACAAAAAAAAGAAAAATGAACTTGACCAAGCTAACAAGCTTGCTAACAGACTGTCAGAAAGAGAATATCAAAATGGGTAAAAAATGTAGTTAAATTTAGTTAATTTATGGAGTCATTTCAGGAGTATAACCGCCAAGTCTGATGCGCAAGAGCGTCTGTATCCTTTTGTTATAGCTGATGGGCCATTAATGCATCAACCCTCTTCATCTCTGTTGCGCTGCATTATTCTCTTTAGCAGCAAAAGACACATGCAGCCCCACACACTATTTCCAGCCAGATAGTTTATCTTACAGCTTGAACTCACACAAAACTTGTGTTATCTTAGCAGTGTACAGTAAAATGATGAACTCTGGTACGCTTCGGCGCGATTTGTTTGTGGTGAGAACATGATCTAACATGATCCAACCCAACTATATATTTTTCTCCGTGAGCAGTTGATGCGACGGAGGTGTGATGGAAAACTAAAGGAAGAGGGAAATAAGGTAAAGAAAAATATACAGAGCGCATGTGAATATGTACTATGTAAAGGCGCGAAAGGGGGAGGTATGTCCCTCTTTGGCTAATGTATTTTAAAGATGGAGGCGCTACATGGCTGCCACCATTCGAGTGACTCCCTCGTATGTATTCTGAATGATTCTGAATGGCAGATTCTACGTGTACGAGAATACTTTGATTAGTTGGTGTAAGTAATTACACATGAATGAGCACATATTTGTGAAAGAGCAACGTTTTTTTTGCTAAGAACAACTAATAAAATTACACAATGGAGCTTTAAAGGGGTGATAGAATGATTATATAGGGTATTTTACACTGTTCCTTAAGGTCTCCTAATATATATCCATATGTAACATTCTGTCATGGTTTTGGGTTTGAGTTCTGTTGGTTTTGAGGTTCTGCTAACACCATGGCTACTGGATTTATCTCAGTCACCCAGCCAGCTCCTTTGCCTAGTACTCCTAGTCCTGTCGGTTCTCCTGGAGGAGAGCCAGAGAGTCTTATAACTATTTTTCAATATTTTGCTAAGTGTGCAAAACGGACTGAGGACGCCAAAGCCGCCAGCTTTCAAGCTGCTAATCAGAGGCCCAGTACTCCTGCTAACGCCTGTCCTGATGACACCTACTTTGCGGGCACCCTCAACCACCAGCAGTCCTATGAGGGTACCCGCCTGGCTTTATTCTCTGGACCTCGTGGAGGCCATAGACTGAGTAAAGGTCAGCATGGCTCCCGATGCCATGTCCAGCGTTGACCTCTCTCCAGTTCTGGGCCCTCGCTATCCAGCGACCCTGATTGCGTTCTGACCTGTGTTCCTAAGCCTGAGCTGACCAGTATTCCCGAGCTCACATGCAACCCTTGTGTTCCCGAGCTGACGTGCAACCCTTGTGTTCCCGAGCTGACGTGCAACCCTTGTGTTCTCGAGCTGACGTGCAACCCTTCTGTTCCCGGGCTGGCGTGCAGCTCTGCTGACCCTGGGCTGACGTGCAGTTCTAGCTAGCAGCCTCCCTGTGTCCCGGCTAGTTAGCGGTTCCCCTGAGTCTAGGCTAGCTAGCAGCTCCCCTGAGTCTAGGCCAGCTAGCAGCTCCCCTGAGTCCAGGCTAGCTGGCAACCTCCGAGACTCCGGGCTGGTTAGCAGCCTTCCTGATTCCCTGCTAGCCGGCAGCCTCTCTAGTGTCCCCGAGCTCTCTAGTGTCTCCGAGCTCTCTAGCATCCCCGAGTTGGCTAGCAGCCGTCCAGAATCCCGGCTGGCTAGCAGCCGTCCAGAGCCTCGGCTGGCTAGCAGCCTCTTAGATCCCCGGCTGGCTAGCAGTATCCCTGGTTCCTGGCTGGCTAGCAGCCTCACAGATCCCTGGCTGGCTAGCAGCCCACTAGATCCCCGGCCTGTTAGCAGCCCTCCAGAACCTCGGCCATCTAGCAGCCGCCCAGACCCGCCGCTGACTTGCAGCCGCCCAGACCCGTCGCTGACCTCCAGCTGCCCAGAATCTCAGCTGTCGTCCAGCCATTCAGAGTCTCCGATGACAGCCCTTCAAGAGACGTCCAGTCGCCCAGAGTCTACGTCGACTGACCTCCCAGAGACTACATCGACTGACCTCCCAGAGCTTGCGCTGACGGCTCTCCCAGAGGCTGCGCTGACCGGTCTTCTAGAGCCTCAGCTGACAAGTCTCCCTGTGCCCTTTTTGACTGCAGCCCCAGAGACTGTGTTGTTACCCGACACCTCAGAAACTGTGTCATTGCCCGCACCCTCAGAGACTGTGCCGTTGCCCGGCCTTTCAGAGACTTTGCTGGTCTCTGGGACCTCTCTTTTTGGGGGTTAGGCACCCCTGAGACTGTACTTTTGTTTGGTGCCACAGGAAGTCCTGTCTCCCGTGTTTTGTCGGCGGTCCGGCCGACTCCTGATCCTGTTGCCTTGTTGGCAGACCCGCCGACTTCTGTTACTTTTGCCTTGGTGGAAGACACTGGCCAAGCCAACCCGTTGCCTGTCTTCAGCCCAGCGGACCCATCGCCTGCTCGGCCCACAGCAGGGATTCGCCTTCGTTGCCGGTCTTCAGAAGGGATTCGCCTTCGCCGACGGCCGCCAGAGGGATATCGCCTTCGTTGCCGGTCTTCAGAAGGGATTCGCCTTCGCCGACGGCCGCCAGAGGGATATCGCCTGCGCGACGGCCGCCAGAGGGATATCACCTTCGTTGCCGGTCTTCAGAAGGGATTCGCCTGCGCCGACGGCCGCCAGAGGGATATCGCCTTCGTCGACGACTGCCCGAGAGTCTTCCACATCCTGCTCGACCTCCAGACGTTCTTCGCCGTCCTGCTTGGTCTCCAGGGGGGCTCTGTCTTCGCCGACCTGCCTGGCCACCTGTGAGGCTCTACCTTCGCCGACCTGTTCGGCCGCCCGAGAGGTTTTGCCCTTGCCGCCAACCACCTGAGGCTCCTCGCCTTTCTGTTTGGCCACCTGAGGGGCTCTACCTTGGCCGACCAGTTCGGCTGCCCGATGGCTTCTGCCTTCGTCACCGGCCGCCAGAAGGCGTCTGCCTTCGCTGCGGCCCTCTGTCCCCTGTTGCCGAGCCCTCTCTGTTCCCTGTGCCGCAGTGACTTTTTTTTTTTTTTCAGCTGCCGGTGCTGCCTGTGTTGCTGCCTCACTGCCCGGCCTGCCTTCCTCCACAGACCCCGGCCTGCAGCTCCCCTGTTCCTGCTAGCTAAATGGCCCGTGTGTGAGAGTGATAGCGCGGTCAGCGAGCTTGTTACACCAGCAATCTCTTACCACAGTTCCAGTTACTCTAGGCTGGATGCCGGCATAATTAGAGTAGCTATATTTACAGTTTGAATTTCATCACGCCACTTATACAACATCTCCCTAAATGTCTTATAAAGCTAACAACGGTGTCCGATTTCAAGTTAATGAATTTTTGTGAACAGTGGGGGTTTCGTTAGCTATGACTGTCCCTTCAATCCTAGCTATGTGTAGCTAGCTACAAATCACGGATAGTTAGCTTCATTTTCCGTAAAATTTGTGTATATTTACAGTTTGAATTTCGTCACGCCACTTAAACATCATCTCCCTAAAGGTCTTATAAAGCTAACAACGGTGTCCGATTTCAAGTTAATGAATATTTGTGAATTTCAGAGGAATTCTAAGAGGAGCTAGCTCTCATTGATAGAGCTACATCCAGCCGCAGGCTCTATCAATGAGACTCAGGGACAAGCGGCGTTTATTTCCCCAATCATTTGTTTAAATAACTCAACACATTATAATTACACACATTAAAAGATTAACTGGAACCTGTGGTAACAGATTGCTGGCGTAACAAGCTCGCTGACTGTGCTGTCACTCACACACACCGGGCATTTAGCTAGCAGGAAGAGGGGAGCTGCAGGCCCTGGAGCTCTGTCAGAGCACTGCCGTTTAGTAGTCCATTATCCAAAAACCGGTGACTTTGCGCGGGTATGAAGTGCTGTGGGCTGCCAGTCTTGAAGGAGCTCCAAGTACCTCAGAGCAGGTCGGGGTGTGTGAAGGAAGGCAGGTCAGGCGGCGAGGCAGCAACACAGGCAGCACTGGCAGCTGAATTCTGACACACAGTTGGACAAAATTTGCAATTAGCCATCCATTTTCGTAAAACAGCCCATATTTGAGCCTTACATAGTTGATTTCTCGCATAAAAAAGTTTCAGAAGTGAATTTTGTAATGGAATAGCAGAGATCTGCGCAACCTAGATTCGGAAGACTACCTGATCTCAGGTCATTTGTGTAGCCTATGTAAATGTTGGGGCGTGACCGTTCTCTTAATACACCCATGGGCTGACAAAGGTTCCGGTTTTTGGGAGGTTGACGTCAACTTCCAGCTTTGTTGGGATTCGCCCGTTTTCAGCGGCAGTTTCAAAATATGAGATTTTCATAGTAAAGGGGTTTCAATGGGACTTTGAGCTTCTATGTATGTCCTATTTACCCACGGAACTGTCGTTATTCAACTATGACAGGTTAAAATCGGTTTTGCATTCTATCACCCCTTTAAGATGTGCTGTGCAATCTGCAATGTATCAGCGCATGCAAGCTGTAGCAGCTTACAATAGAGACAGAAAGCATTTAAGTCCCTCCCACACCGAAGGGGGAAACAATTCAGCACTCTCCATTGACTTTGTATTGAGTGAAAATGCCTCCTTGTCAATTCTATCTGATGTGTGGTGGAATCAGGGGCGGATTAAGGTGGTCAGGGGCCCCTAGGCTGCTCTTTGTGTGAGGCCCCACCCCCTTAATCATTGTGCTTTAAAAAAGATGTTTTGGAAAAATTTATTTAGTGCCATACATGGTCCACACGCAAATAAGGTAAACTGTCACACACACACACACACAGCCAACAATTACCACCACACCACATTGAACATTACAAACAAAACACAAATACAAACAAACATAAGGTCCAGTGCTTAGAAGCAGCGCTTTAATTATGATCAAGAAACACTGGCAGTACAACCAAAACTAACATCAACAAAGGTGTACGTGGAAAGAATACCATATATTATCCTCTGCCACCACAGCACCAAAACAATTACAATGGAAATATAACTATAAACAGCAAAGCAGCAGAATTCCCTGGATTCACAGTTCAACAGCAAGCTGGTAATCACTTTTAGCTTATTAACCAACAGGTAGGCTACAGCATTGAAAATGTTACTTAAGTAAAACCATCATCAGGAAAATGTACTTGAAGTATTAAAATTGAAAGTACTGAATGTCGAAAAATCCTCCCTTTTTTTTTAACAAACCAAACAGTTCTGTCAATCAACTAAGTGTTTAATAGGCTCAACATTTCAGGTGGACTTGTAGGCAAAAATATTTTTGGGTAGTTTAATTTATTAAAAAACATTGTATTGTTTAAACTAGACCTATATGTGTTATGTCTGCAGAAATCTTAATGTGTAAAGTAACTAGTTACTAAAGCTGTCAGATGAATGTAGTGGAGTAAATGTAGTGTAAATATAGTGGAGTAAAAAGTCAAATTGTTCTCTAAAATGTAGCGGAGTAGAAGTAGAAAGTGGCATATAAAAAAAATACTTAAGTAAAGTACAAGTACCTCAAATTTGTACAGTACTTGAGTACTTAGTTACATTCCATCACTGATCATTACTAAGACACAAACCACTATTTAATACACTAAACTGTGAATAAAATTAAAAAAATAGCAGCAGCAGCAGCAGCAGCACATAACACTGTTATTAACAGCAATCATGAAACAGCAGCACAATAATACATATGTAGGCTACATATTGTTGCATAATCATCCTACCTTTAGAATTCTTTCTTTCTTGATTTTCACCACCGCAACCACCCTCTTTAAAACCTTGGTCCAATATTTGCATTAATTGTCAACTTGTCAACTCGATTTTTTAGTTCTAAATCTATCCGCCCACCGTCAGCACAGCGCGTAACATACGCGAGCATTGCCTATCTGTGGCACTCATCTGCATTTTTCCAGTCACTTGAATATCACTGTTCCCAAATAATTTGCGCAACATAACACAACGCCTTTTGAGGGGGAATACAATAGCCATTCTCTTGGCTGCGTTTTACCATTTGCCAGTTTAATTTTAAACAGGGTTTTGGAAAAGTAGACATAGGTTGCTAAAATAATCATGCTTAAAGCTAATGTTTTTAGGTCTTTACAGGCCTTTTGTTTGCATTTCAGCCTTTGGTGGCATACTGTGGCGGCAATTGTTTTCCCCTCCGGCGTGGCTTTCAGAGTAGCCTTTGACGCAGTGTGCTCTTTATCTATGTTTCTCTCACAGAAATATACTGCGACAAGCACGCCGCAACTCCTATCTCTGAGGTCAAACCAGCCAGCGCTAAAGTCGGAGACAGACGGCGAGTGTTGAAGTCGCGGTGAGCAAAGCAGACGTAGTAATGTCGATTGGGTTATGGCAGTTCAGGAAGACACCAGAGGCCTGTACTACGAATCAAGATCAACATGCCCTGGATTTCTTTCAGTTATCCGGCTTCAATAACCCTACCAACCGCGGTCCTGCATAACCCGTGTCACAATGGTGGTTATCAACTAGTTCAATCAACCCAGGTTTTCCCAATCCACGTTCACATAAAAGAGGTGGTGTTTGCACAGCACGACCAATCGCAAACATCTACCAGAGCCGCATATTTTACACAAGAAGAGGAAATTATAATTCTACATAAATATGAAGAACACAGACACGGTTTTACAGGCAAAACGCAATACAGTCGCTGCTTCCTAAAACAGGAAGGAAAGCTGGCAAAAAAATAGCAGACGCTGTAGATGCGTAAATTACAACGCTTATCAATATCACTTCCCCATCAGTCAGGCACAAGATCTGACCATAATTACACTTGTGCACTTTCCATAAACTTTAGCCTATTATATCAGTTGCAACCCTGGCAGTGGGAAGCCATTGATCATGAGAGCAAATAAAATATATGAAAACATAATTCAAACTGATGTGCGCATTGGCAACACACGGCTCAAGAAGCCGAGCCCATATGTAATTCCCTCCCATTACAATCTATGTATTTCATAAATACACACATCAGGGAATGCTAACGGGGTTGTCGGTCTCTAGCTAAATGTTTACTTTTATGTGCGCACCCCTTTCTCCCCCTCTCCCTCTCGCTCTCTCTCTCTCTCTGCGCACCGAGCTCCGCCTGATCTTTGCCGTTATCAGTCGAGCATTGATTGGTCAGTAGGCAGTGCTTTTACACCTGTTGATCTCTGATCTCCAACTTAACCTCCTCCCAACCAGGTTAGGTGTTCAGCCTGAGTTACCACGGCAATTGAACCCGATAACAACTAATCCACCTTCGTGGTACAGAAAACCCTGGGTTGAACCTGAAGTTAGCTCGTTAACGCCAAATCTTGCTTCGTAATACAGGCCTCCGGATGTATACAAAAATCTAAACACATAAACTATCAAAGAGCTTTTGAAACATCAACAACCAGAGACTCAGCTCCTCAAGCAACAGCTTTCCCTGGAATCTACTAAGTTTTTGAGGGTTAAAAACAACTCCTCTCCTGTATAACATTATTCACTATATTGTATTATTTTCTCTACACTGTCTGACATATAATTGAATGTGTGTGTTTGTTTGACAGAGATATAAAAGTGAAGGAGATGGCTAGTTGCTGTATTCAGGATGAAGCCATCAACCTGCCTACATTACACCTAGATTCTAATGGTTGGATTTTCACAGCTACATTCTCTATATGTGACAGTATTCGACTATAAACAGCACTAACCTAAAAAAAATTCAGGGAGAAATGTATGCATGCACAGATGTACAGTAACTGCAGATTTATTGGGACTAATAAGAGTATGCCTGACTGAGGAAGAGGAAGAATTTGATGCTGAGGCGGAAAAATCAAGATTATGCATGCTGCTCGACAGTGAATATGTTAAGACTGTATATGGAACCACAGCTTCCAGAGCCACTGTACTCAGTCACTGCTCCAACCATCTCTCAGAGCAACATGGTCACCTCACAGAATTCCGTGAAATGAACACGGCCCCTTAACTCAAAATCTGTGGCAGTTTCACGGATTTGCCAAAAATTCTGTGACGGGCCCACGGATGCGATGCCTATGCAAGTCAATGACAGGCATCATCTGTGGTCTACACACAGATTCCCTGATAACAGCACGTTTCTTTCTGTACAGAGAAGCTGTATACAGCTTTGCAATTATTGGTATTTTTAGCCCAATAACCGCTGTTTTAATCAACATTGATTCACCAGATCTTATTATTGTTTTAATTGTATTTCTTTTAATGTTATTATTTCGGTCTATTTCATCCAAGGAAGCTGGATTGCTTTGTTGTTTATTGATATTTTTAAACTATAAAGCTACATCTAGCAACATATATTTAGATATTATCATAATATGCATTTCTTTATTTTAATAATATTATTTTGGTCTTATTACAGGTGAAATATTACAGTATGCTGTAAGACAGAACACGATATGATCCGAGCTGGGCGCATGCAAAGCCGATTTCCTACAATGCAATGCAGGCATTCATTTCAGAGAATCAGACAACGATCAGCGGGTCTTTAACGCAAGTATCGCTTCAATGTACATATATATAATCAGTGGTTTTGTCACCATCAACAACACGTTGCTCTGTTGTGTTCTAGTAAGTTATGCACCATAGTAATGTTTAAACCAATCAGCTGAAGACTCCGGAAGTGACGTAGTAATTACCGTACGGCGTCTGCACGTTGTAGCCTACGTGAGAATTTGTACAATAAATATACCAATAATGAAAAAATAATGTTTTATGCTTATGCATTTGTTTTGACTTGTTCTGTTGTTCTGGTGGCAAAGTGAGACTACAATATTGATAACTAACGTTATCCAAATTGATATTTAAAAGACCACACATGATATATCCAGCTACAAAAAAGCCAGAAAGTCCGAAGTTAGACAGAAGTACAAAGAGTCGATTGCCTTAAAGACAATATACTGTCTAGTCTTGTCTCATTGGTGTAAACTGGCAGCTTTCAGAACGCTGCAAACCGGTGAGTTGCAAGTAGCTGCAGGATTCATCTCGACTCGTAGCAAATCTTTGGTCTGAACAGGTTTTAATTTTGAAAATAAAAACTTAGTTAAATTACAAAATCTGAAGGTATATCATTATAGACCAAAGTGTTGGCTATTCAGCAATGTACTGGTGCAACCTCCTAATTTTGTATTTTTTTTCTTTGTTTTTGTCAACACCGTCAGACACAATAAAAAGCATATTATGTTTTATTTGGTCTAATATGTATTAAGAGTTTTTAAATCATTATCTGGCATTCATAGTACACATATCCTGTTAAATGTTGAATATTCACTTTTGTTAATTTTTTATACTGTTTCATGTGTACTCCTTTAAAGGGGTGATAGAATGATTATATAGAGTATTTCACACTGTTACTTATGGTCTCCTAATGGGGTTTGTAACATTGGTTGGGCTGAAAATGGCCTGGTTGATATTTTATTGGCCCTTATGATCCCTGTGTTTTGGCCCTATTTGTAACAAGAGCTTTTCTTCCAAATATGGTATGCTCATGAATATTTATATATAATACTGATTGATTGAGCGAATCCCCATACACACACATTAGAGAAGCGACAGAATCTCATATTCCAGACACTGCAATGTTTCATTAACAAATTCACTTCTGAGACTTTTTTATGCGAGAAATCACCTATATAAAGCTCAAATATGGGCTGTTTTATGAAAATTGATGGCTAATTGCAAATTTGGTAAGACGTGTCGGACTTTAGGAGCTCCACACAGTCTGACGAGAAAGCGGCAGCCTGCTGGGCTCCATACCCAGGGCAAAGTCACCCTTTTTGGATTACTACACTACCAGGGCTCTGCGGCTGGCTGCCAACATAACTATAATATATTTACAGTTTGAATTTCATCAAGGCACTTATATCACAGCTACCCCAAGGTCTTACAAAGCTAACAAAAGCTAACAGTCCAATTTGAATTTAAGGCATTTTTATGAACGTCGGGGGTCTTGTTAGGAGGAGCAGCTAGCTAGCTAGCTATGTGTCCCATTCAATACAATGGGAAACGATTTCAGCTAGCTAGCTACACTTTCGGCATAACTATTGTATATTTACAGTTTGAATTTCGTCACGCCAATTATATAACATCTACCCCAAGATCTTATAAAGCTAACCGTTGTGTCCGATTTCAAATTAAGGCATTTTTGTGAACGTCGGGTCTTGTTAGGAGGAGCAGCTAGCTAGCTATGTGTCCCATTCAATACAATGGGAAACGATTGCAGCTATAGCTAGCTACACTTTCAGCATAACTATAGTATATTTACAGTTTGAATTTCGTCACGGCATGTATATTACAGGTTCCCCAAGGTCTTACAAAGCTTAGCTAACTTAGCACACTTGTCCGATTTCAGATTTCAATTTAATGCATTTTTGTGAATTTCAGAGGTCTCGTTAGGAGGAAGCTAGCTAGCTCTCATTGATGGACTCCAGCTCACCGTGGGCTCTATCAATGAGACTCGCGGACAAGAGGCGTTTATTTCCCCAATTGATTGATTAAATAACTCAACACACATCCATTGTAAGATTAACTGGAACCTGCGGTAAGAGATTGCGGGCGTAACAAGCTCGCTGAGCGCGCTCTCAGTCACACACCGGCCGGCCATTTAGCAGGAAGAGGGGAGGGAGAACAGCGAGCTGCAGGCCCTGGAGCTCTGTCAGGGCAGCGCCGTTTGGTAGTCCAGTCACCCAGAAAGGGTGAGTTTGCGCGACACACACAATTGTATTGAGAACCGAGGGCTGCCGGCCATGACAGAGCTCAATCGAGCTCACAGCAGACCGGGGTCTGTGAAGGACAGGCGATGTAGCAACCCAGGCAGTACTGGCCGCTGAACTCAGACACACAGTTGGACAAAATTTGCAATTAGCCATCCATTTTCGTAAAACAGCCCATATTTGAGATTAACATAGTTGATTTCTCGCATAAAAATGTTTCAGAAGTGAATTTTGTAATGTAATAGCAGAGATCTGCGCGACCTAGATTCAGAAGACTACCTGATCTCAGGTCAGTTGTGTAGCCTATGTAAATGTTGGGGCGTGACCGTTCTCTTAATACATCCATGGGCGTGACAAAGGTACAGGTCTTGGGATGCTTACGTCAACTTCCAGCTTTGTTGAGATACGCCCGTTTTCAGCGGCAATTTCAAAATATGAGATTTTCATAGTAAAGGGGTGTCAATGGGATTTTGAGCTTCTATGTATGTCCTATTTACCCACCAAACTATCGTTATTCAACTATGACAAGGTAAAATCGGTTTTGCATTCTATCACCCCTTTAAAAGATCTAACATCATACAACGTTTACTTTAAGCCTAAATAGAAAAAAAATATTAATATTTGTATTAAAAGAGACTTTTACTTTAATAACTCAACAGCACTGAAGAAACATATCGTAATCATATTCATTTAAAACAAATAAAACTCCCTCTGACGGTGGTGACTTTAGAATTGACGGTGGTGACACTAATCTGGTGACAGTGGCCTCATAACAACATACAATTCCAAAACATATATGCCACACAAGATGGCTTCTTGCTTAACAACTTAATTTAACTATTGGGTCCAAAAAAATAATAATCCTGAGCATGCATATCATGTGAAAGAGTATGTTTTTGTCACCACCGTCAGACATCACCTCCAAATAGTCCTTAACGGAGTCTAGAATATAATTGTTGATCACAATAAATATGGGCTCACGGCTGTGGTTCGGCCGCAGCCTCAAGGCCGAACCACAGCCGTGAGGATATCCACAAAAACCTGACAGTGGTGACGTCTGACGGTGGTGACAAAAATCTACTCTTTCACATGATATGCATGAGTTGTTCACATTAGCCATCTTGTTTTCCCTCTATTGCTAGCTACTTCAGACCTCTTCTTAAAAAGTATACATTTATGTCATAATCTAATCTAATATTTTTTATACAAAAGAAACGGAGTTGACATGTCATGGTTGCGACAGTAGCAGTGTCTAAAAATATGAACAAGTTTAATAGAAAATAGCAAACTTAAGGGAACTTGAGTGATCTTGAAGCATGCAGTAGAGCTGAAGGTTTGAAAATGGGGTCCTCAGGATTGTAGTTGACCATCAGATATTTATAAAAAGCAATAAAATCAGGCAACTAGATTTTATTGCTTTTTATAAATATCTGACGGTGGTGATGAATACGTGGGACACATTTTGAAAATAATAATAAATATTGTTAAAATCTCACTGTTTGTAGTTTTTAAAACATATTACAATGTACTATTTCATGTGGTAAAGATATTATTCAATTCAATTATTACTTTATGTTTTTTAATCAAGTTGAAATGATTATCTCCTATCTGAGGACAACTGATTTTGTAGGCAATGGGCCAGCAAATAATCATTAAATTAATAAAAATTAAAAAGAAAACTATAAAAGAATCTTACATATGCGCAAAAGACCCCCTGATTATAATCTTGATTCTTTTTATTCAAGAATTGGCACTTTTCTTAGTGGGACATGTTTTCGCCAAAGTTTCAAGAATCAGTGTGAAAACTAAATGTCATAATGTCATTAAGACTATCAGCTCCACACAACTCTCTCTGTATTTCTCAGTATGGTTATGTTCACAAGATTGTGATTGTGATTGTCCGGTGACTTTCCTGCGCAGAAGCTTGAGTGACGATAATTACCTCTTCTGAAGAGTCCATCATGTTTTTTTAATCCTCCGTGTCGTCTTTGGCTACAAGCAACTGTGTGGGGGCGGTGTACGATCACGGAAGGCTTGTATCATGTGGACGCGCCGACAGTGTTGTTGTCATTACTTAAAAGTCCTCATGGGGGGCAACAGAAACTACGCACTATAGCTTTAAGTCATAGCCTACAGAAGAACTCAGCAGGAGCATAGTCTGGCCTAAAATCCCCCCATCCAGCTTTGATATGTCTAAAAGCTAACGTTACAGTAACTTTTTTGTTCAACATAGGAGAAATGGCTGTTGCTTTTTACTCGTTAACATCTTGGCTTCTTCACTGGTTGTTGACATAAGTAACAAAAGAGTGTGAGTGCAAAGAGTTTGCATACCCTGGGGGCTAAGTCCCCCCTGTCTTTCAATCCTAGTGACGTCCCTGCCACCATTACTTATTGTGATTGTCAAGGAAGGAGAGATCCCTCAAAATGAGTAGAAACTTACCAGAGTTCTTGAAGTAGTAGATGATGACGGACTGTCTACACTACAGATAGGAAAGTGGAAGTTAGGAAAAAGCTGTAAATGTCTCGGCAACACTGAGTTGTTGAACGAGTAAAGTGCAGCTATATATATAAAAGAAATAAAACTCTGTCCTCCAAATCTGGTCAAGTCACACACTTATTTATCTCCTTTCTTAGAAAGTTGTTATTTAACTCATGTGTGTGTCCTCAAGACAGATCATTTAGAACTGAGTACTGTAGATGTCGTTTCCTGTATTCTGGTGCTTTTAAACAGGTGGTTTTGATACTTTTAAAAAATGATGGGTACATTTAGTCATTACAACCAAGTGGAGGAAGTGATAGGCCCCAGATCTCACATTTAAAGATATTAAAAAGCTAAAAGCATAATAAATGGATTAGATGGCTAATTCAGAACTAATTATTATTATTTTTTTTTAAGATTGTATTTTGGGCATTTTAGGTCTTTATTTGTATAGGACAGCTGAAGACACGAAAGGGGAGAGAGAGGGGCAATGACATGCAGCAAAGGGCCAAAATGCGGAGTTGAACCCCCAGCCGCTGCGTCGAGGAGTAAACCTTTAAAGTATACATGGGTGAGCTTCCCAGGCGCCCAGAGCCATCTTTAATAATAACCACTCATCGTTCATTTAAACTTGAGGATCTCTTTATGCTTGCATGCAATTGCAATTTCTGTTAACCTCTGGAACCTCATTTGTTTATAAAAAAATATGAATGTTATACAGTTTTGAAAACATATAACATTGTTTTTATTTCTATTCATGATTATAATTTTTCTAAATCTACAAACTGTCTTGGGGTTTCCAAGGGCTTCTGGGAACCCATTAGAAAACTAAGCCATTAACTTGAACCTGTCAGAGAATCTTAAAGAGAAGCTAAAACTTTGAAAATATATTTAATTAATTTCTTTGAAAAATAAATCATGCATTTTATTTCTACATTTTTATCTGGAATTGGGCAGCAGTAAAACATTTCATATAAGAAGCAGAAGGCAAATAGGGAAGGATGGGAAACATGGGAGCATGAGAGAAGAAAGGAATATTAGAAAAGAGAGAAAATTAGATGGAACCTTTTGTACCCATTCAGCTGCTGGCTTCTTTGATATGTTCTGCATTGCATAATGATATGCAAATATGACAAAATATGAAAGTGGTACTGAGTGGGGAAATCTGGTCTAATGCACCGTTTTCAGAGTCTTGAAAATGCCTTTCAAGCTGAAAAATTCTTTTCATGTGCCTCTTAAGAAATCCTCATTCACCCATCTCTCCCTCTGTCAGTCTCCATCTCTAACTCTCCTATTTCACCCAGTTTGCAATTTCTTTCATCAATCTGTCTCCTTCTCGAACTCAGTCAAGTCAAAGTCACCTCCAAACTAACTGCTCATGCTGTACTGCACCATGCATTATTAAGGGCCAACTGTGTTAGTAAAAGCCCAAAAGACTCAAGGGAAAGGGATTTAGAGGGCTGGAACAAATCCTAAAACAACTTCACCGGGGGCAGCTTTCCCATGCTGGCCAACGCTAATGTAAATTTTTTCTCCACAACTTCTCCTGATTGCTGCTGTGGCAATTTTAGGAGTGATGAAGGAGAACATATTTGCCTGTTTCTTCCCTGTGAGAAAGTAGAGGAAGGAGATAAGGTTGTGGTTTCTAGTTTATATGTATGAAATCAATTAATGCCGATCTGACACAGCATTTATTTAATATTCACTGCACGTCCGATTTGTTTGCCAGACAGCCTGGAAGAGTAGAGGATACATGTATAATCCAGTGTATTAACCGGTGAATTGACTATTGCTAATTCAGTAAGCCAAAACAATAAATGTTCCCAATGACATAGCAGACTGGATACACTTAACCACTAAAAGCTTAAATCCCCCGGGGCGACTGTGGCTTAGTGGTTCAATCCCTGGCCCTGCAGTCCCATGTCAAAGTGTCCTTGGGCAAGACACTGAACCCTGAGTTGCCCCGGATGCTGCACATCGGAGTGTAAATGTGTGTGAATGTTTATCTGATGAGCAGGTGGCACCTTGTATGGCAGCCTCAGGCACAGTGTGTGAATGGTGAATGGTTCCTGTACTATGTAAAAGCGCTTTGAGTAGTCGTTAAGACTAGGAAAGCGCTATATAACTACAGTCCATTTACATCCCAGCATTAGCCTGAAAGAACCTTTAAATAACATCAGGGATAAACTGAAGTGAACACTGTTAGCTTTTGGCAACTTTCAAGGTGAAAATAAAGGCCCTTGCACACTGTATTGGTACTCAAGTAAAAGTACCAATACAACAGTAATACAAGTAAAAGTGTTGCATTCATAATCCTACAAATAATGTACAGATACAGAAGTATACACGGTGAAATGAAGGTATCAAAAGTAAGTACTCAAGTAGATAAAAATATAATAAATCGTCATATATATTGTAGTAAATCAGGCATTTATCCAACAATCTGCTACACTTCAAGCTTGATATTGTACAGTCTGGTGTACCCATTTTCCACATTGTAATCCTGCAAAAAACTATCGCACAGTATATGGTAGCCTTAAAGCAGTTTCAGCAGAGAGCGGACACTGCAACAACAACAGAGTAAAGTCTATCAATGACATCTTTTTGTAGGCTAACCAGGAAATGAGCCCCACCCAGGGATCCTGTAACAGATTTCACACTAAATTTAGCATTTGATTTTTGATAAAATAATACATTCTGTAGCTTGGTGAGCATCCCTTTTTGTGCAGATGGATAGCCAGAAAGTTGGCAGCTCTAGTGACATTTTGTGTGAGTCTAGACTATATCAAAATCCTAGCTGGAGCTACGAGGGTTAAGATCATTCTGTTTCAGCATAAGTTTAGAAATGGCTTGCCTCGGGACTGGTAACCAACTGTAGATTCCATGTTTATTTTTGGTTATGGCTTGTTGCTATTATTTTATTTATTTAGATTCAAGAATTTGTTTGTAAAAGATAATCATTCATACTTGATGCTTTGGCCTGAAGTCCTATGATAAGAGCTTTTGAGCCAGGAAGTGAGGAGAGAAAGGCATACAAAACTAGTATGTTGCCAGCTGCTTGAGTCAAAATTAATGAAGTAAGAGGAGAGAAAGTACAGGAATGTAGCCTGGGAAAGACACAGAGTGAAAGGTGAGACAAAGAAATGTGTGTGTCTCTTAGTAAATTGATTTAAATATTTTTCAACAATTGCCATTCACACAAACGATAATATAAAGAAAGGTTTGGTTTAAATTTAAATGAGCAGGGAGAGTAAACCTACCGCATGGAGTGGATTGCCCTGATCGATCGGCACCTTGAAGTCAGCCTGGAGCTCATCAAAAGCTGTTATCTGCGAGGGAGAGGGGAAGAGAAGTGAGGATCATATAATCTATGAAAATAAAGGGATAATATATTCAACATGACATCGTCATTGCCATTGTGTGGGTCTCACAACTAGCAATGCAGCATTCAGAATGCAAGATGGTTTTGTAATGTAATGTAATCTGAATACTCTTGGATTATTCAAAATCAAACATTGTTACTAACATTATACTAAATAAAAAACAATACTAGCACAAACTACAGGTGTACTGTGTGTGTATTCTACAATGTGTGAAATAAAAATGAATACAAACTACAAGCATTTAGAATTGGTATTATGAAATCTTTTTTTATAATTTTTAAAACTGCCATATTTTAAAGAGACAACCAAAAATGAAAAGTAATCCTTGAAATTGTAAATCAAATTTAATCACACATTTTTTCAAATCAAATCTGTGCTGATTATAGTTTATTTTTTGTAATCGTATTACGTATTATTGACCATCCCAGTTATCTTCATTCACTTGTTTCCACCAATCTGCCCTGCAGCGTGTGTTACAGAATATCAGCATCATCTGCTGAACAAACCAATCCACAGTCTGCACTGTCAGGCAAAACATTCTGCACTGTCAGGCAAAATGTTCTGCACTTTAAAGCAAAAATAGCCCTGGACATGGACATTATACGTAGCTGGAGCTTTCTCTCACACAGAGACATCATGTCCCAACACCCTCCATTTCAGAATGAGCTCGTCATCCTCATCCCCATTAACATGATCTGCTCCAGTTAAAATGTTGGAACAAATCTGCCCAGTGGCACAGAATATGCATTGCAAGAGAAAGAACTCAGAACCTTTTGAAATGGTGTCATTTGATCCTGCAGACCACCCACTGCTTCATTGTGGGACAGCTCTATGTAATAACACTGCCAAGTATTAAAGAACAGTTGAATTATGCGCAACAGTTCTATTGGTGTTGCATGAGTGGCAATGGAGGCAAGTGCGTTACAAAGACAAATGTCATTGCTTGACTAGTTGGCCTCAGGAAAGAAGTGTGTGTGTACTAGAGAGTGAGATTGCTGGAAGATATATGTGTGTTAGTCAGTGTATCTGCATATGAGTTACACTGTGTCTCCAGTGTGTGTGCACCATGGGGCGTGTGTGTGTGTGTGTGTGTGTGTGTGTGTGTGTGTGTACGTGTGGAGAGTAAGAATAAGTTATTGTTTGTGTGGTATGTAAATGTTATCAATGCATTTTGTGCTAGACGAGGAAGAAACAGAGGCAGTGGCATATGCGTTTGTACATGTGAATGTGTGTATTAGCTCAGCATGGTGAATTAACATCAGAGAGATGGCAGAGGTTCACACCAATCCCGGGTTATTTCCCTGGGCTCACCCCCACACTGACAGGAAGCTCTTTACATGTTATTTCCCTGTGGACCCCAACAATGATCCTGGCTCATTGCCTCACTCTGTTACAGTGTGTTAGCCTCCCTCGGGCTGTTCCTCATGGGTGACGGGAGCAAACACACACACATACACACACACACACACACACACACACACACACACACACACACACACACACACACACACACACACACACACACACACACAGTCTTCATGGGTGCATAAATCCAAGCATACAGTAAGGCACTGTACATATTTATGCACAGGAACACACTCTTCCACAGAAACACACAACTTGCCTATACATCCTTAATGTATGTGCACCAAATGAGAAGAACATTATAGACTGGATGCTTTAAGTGGATGTCAGGCTTAAAGGATCATTCAATTGAGATTAGTTTTAGATTTTTGTCTTTTGCGCCATCAGAGATATGGAAATGACAACATTGCTTATATAGAGTTTGATGAAGCAAGGAACAATGAGTGGTAAGCAGATAAAACTGGTTGTAACAGTTAATCCAGATTATATAAACTACCTCATCCATCTATCCATTGAATCGAATTGAAATGGCAGTAGAATAAGCAAGTTAGCCCAGATGTCCTTCTCCCTAGCCACACGATCCAGCTTTTCCTGGGGCATCCTGGCATCCATTTCTGGGCCGGAGGTAATACTTAATGCCTCCATCTGGGTCTTCTCCGGAGTTCTCCTCCCAGTTGGATATGCCCAGAGTACCTCCAGGAGGTATCCTCAACTCGTTCTTTTTCGATGAAACAGTGGTTCTACTCCTAGATCCTTCTGGATGTCTGAAGGTGACCCCAGCCACCATGCAAAGGAAAGTCATTTCAGTCGCTTGTATCCATGATCTCATTCTTTTTCGGACTTAGGATGTTGAATGGTACGGGAGTATCACCTCCAGACCCCTACTTGATGACTCACCACCTTATCACTTTGCTCTGATTAGGGAAAACCAGAACCCTCCTAAAGCCAGGCCTGGGAGGGCCATCAACTTAAGGTAAACTGAAAGTTTAACCAGGATGTTGGTCTGTAGACTGTGGATATTAATGTTGGACATATTTGTTTTCATTCCAAATAAATTTGTCTAACTTGGAGATTTGTTTCTAACCTGTCTAATCACCTGACTGAGTGGTGTTTTCTTTAAAAGTTATTGTTAGCAATGACACCACATTCCCAAATATCAACAATTAATTTGGCTAATACAATGTTTTTATTACAAATAGGGATGATGGCTAAAAAGACCAAATTAGACCCACGTCATAAAATAATAATAATAATAATAATAATAATAATAATAATAATACATTTTATTTATATAGCGCTTTTCATGGTACTCAAAGACACTTAATAGTAAAACCCAGCACATATATCACATAAGCAATAAAACCAACACATAAAACAAGCATATTAGAAGCAATTAAAAACAATAAAACCAGTAACTTTCAGGTGAGAAATGTCAGACTATTGTATGTGGAAAGCTAATCTGAAGAGGTAATCTGGTGTTATCCTTTAAGGGAAAAGCCACCCTAAAACAGAACTAAATCCCCTTGATATTGGACTGCTCAGCCAGTCATGATCAGAAGCAACATTTGCCCTGGAGCTGCAGACCAGAGGAACAAAAGTCAAATCTGTGACATGCTCAGGGAGTGATTTCTGCTAAAGATCCACTGGCAATGACTATGGGTTTCTGTTTTTGCAAATCCGGTTCTATTTTGATGTGAAAGTTCCCTTTACCAGACTGCTTTGAAATCAAGGTTGGCTGGCAGTTACAGCAAACAAACTGGCACCCTCTGCTTCTCTCTTGGCACTCTCCATAAATAGAGTGTTTCAATGCAGACTGTGGCTGCTAGAGGACTGACACCATATACTGTGTGTATATATGTAAGGGAAGGAGAGGGGAACAGAGGGATGAATGTAGCCTAATTAGTTGTGTATTAGTGTGTGGATGTAAATGTGTACTCATTTTCATGGTCTTTCAGTCAGTTGAACATGCTTTTTTCCTTCCATGCAGCCTTCAAGGCATTCATATGGAAATAACAAGATTAAAAACAACAACAGCAATCAGACGAACCTCCACTTTAATGTGAAAGACTACAAGGTCCACTTTAATTATTTAAAGCCTTGTCTCAATTATTCATTGGGAATTTAAACCCACTCAATATGGGTTAATTTTGCACTCCTCACCAACCTCTGATGCAAAATTTAGCAACCAATGTAGCCGCTGCCAAACATTAAGCCTAATATGCATTAGCCAATTGAGATTGGAACTGTGCTGGGTGTAATTCATGAAATATGTCTGTTTCTCTGCATTAATCAACAGGCATGATGCAAAGTTAACAACACAGGTGGCTCAATTTCCACAAGAGGAGCATTGTATTTTCATGTTATCTCAAGTGGAGAGTAATATACAGTGCCTAGCTAATCAAGAATGGGAAAAAGTCTGGTGTGAGTAAGTCTGTGTTGAGTTGACGATTCACGCTCAGGGAAGGATTACCTGTTTCACATATTTTTTAAGTGGAACTAATATGGAAACCTCAGTTTCTGGGAACATTTTCCCAGTTCCATTGTTGCTAAAGTTTTGTTTTAAACCTGGAAAACAACACTATATATAAGGCGTCTGTATCTCTGCATTTCAATATTGTTATTTTTTATTAGCCTGATGTCGTCCTACTCAGATTCTAGTCAGAATATGAGTCTGACAGCGCTCCATTGGGCTGTAATTATGGGGCGTGTTTCAACCGAACCAGGAAAGAAAATGCCTCTGCACTCAATTGGATAGACCTACAACCAATCAGAGCAATGGAGACAGATGTCACAGAAGCTGCAAGTCAAAGGCAGGCTTTGACAGAGCAAAGGCAGAGGCAGCAGTTTCCGGGTGTGGCAAAGTGTATACATATGTGATCGCAGTTCTCTGTTACTCTTTTAAAATTAATGCGCTGTCGATATCTTCTATAACAGATGCAATGGCACCAATCTTTTATGTAAACAAATTCAACCCAAGTGCTCTTTGGTGACGTGGTTGATTACGTTACTGTTGATCATCTGCCCGCCATCGTATAAAGCCCGCGCCGACAATGTGATTGGTCCGAACAGCTCTGGTTCGAGCATAGTTGCTCCACAACGGATCAAGTCCAGACTGAACTTCCTGCCCTCAAATGTTGTGGGCGGGATTAAGTTTGGCTGGCATCCAGGCTAGGACTTTATATGAAGCATCAAAATATCCCTTCTCCTGCAGACTACCCAGAGGTCACTGGATTTCCATGTGCTGGGAGTTGGCTTGTGTTTTAATCGC
This sequence comes from Perca flavescens, assembly GCF_004354835.1. Classification (NCBI taxonomy): domain Eukaryota; kingdom Metazoa; phylum Chordata; class Actinopteri; order Perciformes; family Percidae; genus Perca; species Perca flavescens. The sequence goes on from NC_041348.1 coordinate 6,889,676, forward strand.
TAACATGCTCCCATCAGTGTTGGCCTGTATCTGTGCTGAACACCTTGGCAGGGGGAGACTGCTGGAGAAGGCAGTTTCCCTGATGCTAATAAACACTGCTGGCACAGTTAACTCCTTCCTTCACTGTGACAAGATCAAATGAAACATCTCTTCCCTCCAAAAAACTCGTTATGCGTGGTTCTGCTGTCAGGACTTTCTGCAAGGCACCAAATCCATATGATAAGCACATATTCAGCTACAGTGATGGTAATTAGACATAACATCAACTGAGCATAATACATACACATAAGATGATTACATGTCAATGGAATTGTACTTTGTACGATGTGTGACAAATAAAAATGTATGAATTGATTGATTGAGCCAATAAATTACACTGCCATGACATTACTGCAGGAAAATATTTTAGTTTGTCCTAAAATCAATTGCAGGATTTACATCACCATTAAAACATTGATTCCAACCTTACAGGCTGTTATGTAGTGAAGGTTACCAAAGGCAGTCAGTAAGTATGAGAAACTTAAGTGAAAATCCAATGATTGTAATTACTGTAAAATAACTGGAGTACTGACTGTAATTTATACAGAGCCTGGGCGGTATCACAAGTACTTTTTCCAAAATGTTCAACAAAGAATTATAACCCATTCTGGTGACTAGTAGCCAAAACACCTGTAAATAGTTTCTGCTTTAAGGCTACCAATACTTTAAAGTGGACTTGTTATTCTTTTCCATATTTTCTGTCATATCTACAATGTTATAATGTCGGATGTTCATGTTAAACAGGGCCAAAACAAATAATGAGGTAAACATATTTTAGAGATACCCCTGTAAAAACGTTTTAGCTAAGTTGGGCTACCATATTTTTATAAAACAACAATTGACTTAATTACATGTTAACTAATTAAAACGCTCAGATTTCCCACTGTTCTGAACGCTCAACAGCTTTTTCTACTCTGGGCTGAGTATTACGCAACACTTAGCCGGCCTTCTGTTAGTCATCTGCTCCAGGTAGGCAGGAATGGAGTGTTTTTCTTTTTTAAGCTACTGCATTGTTAACATTTTCGCATGTAGCTACATGCTAAGGGCAGTAAAATATGCAATCTTGGCTGCCAATGTTGTTAAATTACTCCTGAAACATATTCGGTTAAGTAGTATTTGGTTTAAAAGCCTTTAACTTTATTAATTTTTTTTTCAGATTCTTTTTGGGGGCTTTTCCCTTTATTGACAGTGGATAGACCAGAAAGGGGGAGAGAGATGGGAGATGACACGCAGCAAAGGGTAGCAGGTCGGACTCGAACCCGCGCCGCTGCAGGACTCAGCCAACATGGGGCAAACGCTTATACTGGGTGAGCTAGAGGCAGCCCCCTTTAACTTTTTTTTTACTGTAGAAAGTGCTGCTATACTCTATTAGTGTCCACTGCTAACTATAGTAGCTACATGTTAACGACTGTAAGCGATGTCATCTGGGCTGCCAATGTGGGTCGCATTACTGCTGATTGGGTAGTATTTGGCTCAGAAGCGTTTATCTGCAATTTTTGACGGTAGAAAGTGCTGCTTCGTTCCACTACAACCTAACGTTAGCATACTGCTAACTATTAAGTAGCTGAATGCTAACGCCAGATAGCTGTAATCTTGGCGGCCAATGCTGGTAATTTCTCCCCAATTTCGGGATCACATTACTGCTTGGACATGTCTGGTTGTTTAGTATTTGGTTTAGAAACCTTTATTTGTGATTTTTCACGGTACAAAGTCCTGCTATATTCTCCGTTGCAGTAGTTCCAGCTGCTAGTAGTGATACAAAACTGGAGTGCAGCGGAGAATCCAGGAAACATGCAGGCCAATCAGAAAAGACTGGTTGCTTTTTCGGGAGAGGGGCTTAAAAGAGACAGGCAGCCCAGCAGAGCGCTTCATACAGTGGGTGAATACAGGTACAGCAGCCATGGGCAGTATGAGAAAGATAAACTGTTTTTTGAACATTAAAGCATGTAAACATGTCGTAGTAAAAGTATGTATAGTATATCAAGTATGAACCTGAAAATCCTATATAATTCCCCTTTAAGACAACAAATTTCCGACTTCAGCACAAGAGTAAAGAAAATGTTACCGCATAAGGCTCTGTAAGTTCCAAGGTTTTTAACGATACAATCACATCTTTGCCGTCAATATTTAAATGTTCTCCTCTACGTTGCTGTATGCTCTCATTTCAGCGTTAACACTCCAGAAATCGGCATCCTCTTCATTCATCACTATCACCGCTAGTGTCTAGACTGCATCGGTTATCCTACATTACTTACGGCTTCTCAACGCCTTTTAAAATATGATGACATCACAATGGGAATTTGATGACGTCCCAATAACTTTTTTCATTAATAATTTTTATCTTGCACGTCAATAAATAATTGTTCACACAAAATTAAGTCTCTCCTGATCGAAATATCTTTCTGTCTGACTGAGCGATGCTAAGCTCCAGTAAACTACTGAAATGCATCTGATACATTGGAAGCAAATGATGAATGAATGATGATCCCAGTAGTAATCTGTACATTGTGACTAATCCCACTGCACTCAAGCTTGCAAGTGAAAGCATTACAACCTTTACATGGCTTCTTACCCTGGGCTGTTTACACGTATCAATCAACTGCATTAATTATTTCTTCTTTCTTTCTTTTAGATAGCAGTCAGTACTGACAGTAGGTCAGTACTGACTGCTATCTACAACTGTATGTGAAAGTGGATTTTCCGAGTCTCTTTACATGAAAGAAAAATCACTACAAAACCATAAATCATTAAAAGACTTCCTCTTGTAAATTGCGAAAGAGCTGGAATAGTGATTTGCATGATGTGGGCTGGTTCATTGAAACAGTCAGGGCTTTAAAAGTCTGATCATCTCTAATCAAGCCTGTTCTTAAAGACCGAAAATTTGATGCGACCTGCACTGTGGTTTCTGTAAAATTGCCACCAGTATCTTGTAACATCATCAATGACAAAGCCTATGAATAAGAATAAAAAAAGAAAACGAGCAAAAACAGCACTCTTTGTGAATAGCTAGTGATGTGACAGTTGAAATAAGAAGAGAGAAAAAGGGGAAAGAGGGATGACGAGAATCGCTCATATAATCCTGCAGTTTATGCACCGTGCAGTGGAACAATAGAAACAGTGGAGTCAGAATGATGGATGAGGAGCCAGCAGGGGTTAATGAACACAGGGATCGATGCAGAGTCAACCCAGCTGTTCACTGAACACCACTTCCACTGGTGCCTGGTGCCGGAAAGCCATGTTGACAGTTTGCTTCATTGAGATTACAATCAATTGATCACCTATGCATTTCTTCACCCTGATGACTAGGGCACCTTGAGCCCAAGCTACTTCTTAGTATATACAGTTCAGGGGAGTGTGGTGCAAAACATTTCTTAATTTCGTCTTCTCTTTAAACTCTACTGGGTTTCCTTTTATACTGACACTGTGTGTTAAGGTACTCAGACTCATGCTTTCCGTCTTTATTGAATGCCATTGCCCCTTTCCCTCACACTATTCTTGTCCTCCTTTGTGTATGGTTTTTAAAAGACATCATGGAATTTTCATGGTGCTTTGTGCAACGCAATAGCAAGGCAAGATGGCGGAAGTACATTTTAATCCTAAAGCAAATTCAGGTGTCATAAAACCTTATATGATAATATAATGCACTCATTGCTGAAATCTGAAAATGTATGACATTGACAATCATTAGTGTTAACTTTTAAAATGTAATAATTAATGTAATGTAATTAAAGTGACTAGTAATTTGTCATAACATATTACTAGTCACTTTAATTTAAAAGTAATAAGTTACTTTACAAAATTACTATCTGCTAAGTAGGATCTGGCAGGTGGAGGAGGGGGGTGGGAGGGGGTTACTAACTAATGTGTTAACTGCATGCCAAATGAATCAGAGCACACAAGACCAAATTGCTTCCATATATATAAGTTACCATATGACCGGTTCCAAAGGCTGTTTTTTATTTGGAGTCCAACACAGTCACTCCACATAAAACCCACTGGGACACATTCACTTATAGCTGACTTGAGAACAATCGGGGCAAAACAGCATCACCGATCTATTTTAACAGAATATTCTCTGTCTAGCTCAGCCAAACACACCGGATCTACAGCACATTACCGTGTCGTTCGCCAGAGTCTGTTTGTAACCGACAACGTGATCTTCACCTGACAGTTGGTGACGGTCCTGCTATTTTTACAGACATGTGAACTAACCATAGCCACTTGCTTTGTGCATAAGTTCACGGCGGTGCACTGCAAGAATTAATAGGGGAAACACTGGAATGGATATTTGGCGTTATTTTAAACGAATGGGAAACATGGGAAGTACAATACTTTTGTGTTACTTTCACCAAAACACCGCAGCCCAGGTTTACGGGTATTCCAGTTCATAAGTATTGTCCTCTTTACAGAGAGACTATAGCTATTGCAGCAATATATTGTGTAGTTCTTGCATGTTTATTTTCCATTTTATTTCCTAGTATGCAGGACATTAAGGAATATGAACATTCATTATCCTCTGTAAAACATCAATTTCCTCAGTCTAGAACTGTTCTGCCATTGGACAGGACCACAGTAAGTGAATAGGTAAATTCTTTTTTGTTCAAGGTTTTTTTATTATTATATGAAGTCAGGACAATAGATTCAAACATTGTAAAATAGTTATACAACATAAATGAGGATAAAATAAAGATTTGTTTTCACAAGCCCATACCATCCCCATTCCCATAACCCCCAGCCCCCAAGCTAGGTCTTACATATTGATGCAAAAACAATCATTTAGTATGTATGTATGTATGAATTTGCTCAAAATTAGTCATTTGAAGAGCAGAATTTTGGTGAAGACTAACACATTATGCACACTTAAAACAAATCACAATTGTCTCGGGCAGCGCTAAGCTCCGTATGCAGCGACGGTGCCCTTGCAAAATTGTAAATCCATCTGGTGCTCTATACTAAAATGAGAGGGCTGTTCGAAGAAATTGTGTTCTATTTCTATATGAAATAACAACTGTTTTGTTAAATGGATAAATGAATGAGCTTATCAACAGTGAGGATGACAGTAAAAACCTATTTGCACAGGACTAGTATTAACAAGGGACCTTATGTGATTTAGTTATGTCCACCCAAGTCTGTTTCGTGCGGCACATTTGCACAGGATGTATTTTACTCAAATTTACTGACATTATCCCCCACATATGATGTCAAGGCTCTTTCAATTATAATTTCCAACACAGTCAATACCAATGCCGATTTGCACGGGACCAATATTAGCCCACAACCTCTGTGTACACATTTTCTAGAGGTCCTCAGGTAATACTAATCCCGTGCGAATAGGGCTTAAAAGATTATAATGATGACAATTATTCCATTTAATTCACCCATTAGTCCACTGTTATTGCATCCCAATAGGACGGTTCTGCTCAGGATGACCGGCGTAGTTTTGCCAACTTGTGAGCGGGGGGAGCTCTGTGTGCAGACAGGCAGACAGATGCTGTTCATCTGCATGTCACTGTAATGCAGTGACACAAAGCTGGTTAAAAATAGTCAGAGTTTACTTATTTGACATTGTTTCAAATGTATTAACCAATTAAAACATTGCCATTTGGATTTAGATACTACATTTCTGGTCAGTCTAATTCATTGTTTATTTATGTAGCTATTATCAGTCTATTTGGGCAATTAGACTGAGACCTATCACATATATAGATGGATATCTAGAGACATCACATAACCTTCCATATCATTATAGGTCTATATCTTATCATTTATTATTGTATGATTTTTTATTTATTAAAGTAGATTTTCTTTAAACTTAAAGTGCTCATATTATGCTCATTTCCAGGTTCATAATTATATTTAGAGGTTGTACCAGAATAGGTTTATGTGTATATAGGTACCATCTTTTTTGGGAGTCGCACATGCGCAGTAAGTACTGCTAGCTTGTCATTTGCAGAGCATAAGGGAGTGCCATGCTAGCAGCTAGGCGAGCATTATAATGTGTGTTACAAAGTGATGCACGTTCGTTGTGGAAGTAAAGTCTGGACTACAATAGAGCTGTTTGGAGCAGTTTGTGACCAGTGTTTTCTCTGGAAGATGGTAAGTCCCTTTTGGGTGGACTTTGGGCTTTTTCACTTTGTAAACCTATAACGTGCACAAAAAAGATATATAACACAATAAAGGAAAGGGAAAAAGACAAAAAGCATAATATGAGCACTTTAAATGTTTTGACTGATAGTGGTAAATAAAGTCAGATATATGGCAACCAGCCAGAAAGTCAGTGGTAAAGGAACTCTGTTTAAACAGCAACTTAGTCATAGTCTGACAGTTAGCCTGCCCCGGACCAGGTTAGTTCAAGCTTATTCTTAAGTTCCCATATTTTCTGATGTAAAACAAAAATTTAAAACGGGTCAATTTGACCCAAAGTCAACATGATGATGAATCTGATTTATGGAACCGAATCAACTGAAAATGAGTCACACTAACCAAAACAAGCCTGGCTTATGGCTTGCTTTATGGAACATGGCCCAGAAGAGATATAAGCGCAAAAAAGACATTTATTTACAAAAACTATACTAAAAAAACAGAAATTTATGTATATGTACATGAGTGTGTAATAATGTCTGTAGCAAGCAAAACCAAAACAACAGATGTGGTGAGGGAAGGGAGAAATTCAATGGGAAGGTGGTGAGCTTTAAAAGCAAGAACCATACCAAGCCCAGGTGTGGTCAATGAAGATTATAATGACCCTCTCATTGAGCCGGATCTTGTAAGACAAAACGTTTTTGGAGGAAATACAGTAATCTGTAAGTTAAGACAGCATGTGTCTCACTGGAAATTCTTTACTGGAATCATACATCAATATAGTGATAACTGACATTTAAACTAGTGCTTTCAGTTAAACGCATTATTAACAGTGTTAACGCAAACCTATTTTAACTGCGTTAAATTATCGCGAGATTAATGTTCTTTTTGGCATAGCAAACTTTTTAGTATTTTTTACGTCACAAAAACAACAACACCACACCGGATCTAGCTAGACCGGAAACAAAACAACAGGCACGCTGCACACACTTGTTTGGGCTTGCGAGCCGGCCAAAGAGTAGTAGCTACATACCGGCAAACTAGTCGCTTTTCGGCGAAAATCGCTGTTTTGAATGGAAAAATGTCATCCACGTGAATCATGTAGATCCGAAGATCTTTTATTGGGGGGTCCGAGACCCGGTGCTAATACGGCACCGGGGCCTTAACGACCGTTATCTACCGACCGAATAGCAACGCGGATTTTGGTGCCACTGAAATGCCTGTGCTTCTCTCTGATGCCCCGAAAAAAGACGTTAGAGGGAACTGAAACATCGCCGCACTGGACGCAAGTCAACACATCACTTAGCAGCAGGTAACGTTAGCCTACCGTTAGCTAGCAGCTGAAGTAAACGGTTAAAATGCTGACAGCTATACGGTGTAAAGTGTGACTGTATTTCACTGGAGAGGCATCTAACACCAGACTGTAGCTGCCGTTGTCTGAAAAACACAGACAGAGCCTCGCCTCGCCAGCCTCGTGGATTTTAAACGCCACCGGCAACTTTTTTTCTGCAGCTATTTTGAAGTTGAAAAAAGTTCTACTTTTCTGAAAAAAACGCCCTGCGTCAAGCGCTTTTTTGACAGCTGTTGTCGGAGCACGTGTTCAATGATAGATGCTGCGTGTACAGGGAACTTGCTTTGTTCTATGTAACGTTAGTAGCACTGCTCTCTCTCTCTCTGTTCTTTCTCTAGCAGATTTTGTCATTTGACCTGATCCTCTACATTGAATTCCCTATATAGTGTTTCATAAATACTGAATGAGTAAATTATTTCAGATACAGCTGGAAACAGTTGTAACAAGAGCATTAAGTGGAAAGCTTGATGTACTTCATCTTTATTGCATTGCTGTTATTAAGACATAAATAATCTAGATGAAGACAGTACGAACTTTGAGTGCTCTGCCCACAAGACAAAGCATTACTTGTTGTGACTGAAGTGGTCTGTTCTTCTGTCTCTAGTTAATTATTTCACTCTCAATCTCTTTATCTATTTCTGCGTTTGTATCCAATGCTGTCAACCTTGTCTTCTGGAAAAGCTTGATCCATCTCAGGACGTTTCCCTTACCCTACCAGCTAACTTCAGCCCCTCCACACAGAACTTTACTTTTATTTATCACTCCTGTCTTCCTTTGATCTCTCCCTATCTGTATTGCTGCCTACTCAAAGTTTTGCATCTGCCTTTTCCTTCCTTTTCATGTCTGATCATGATTTTGTATTCTGTTCCAGTCATCTATCTAGCAGTCCAATTTGCCCTGGTCTAAACTAAAATCTGTACTCTCTCTAGCCTTTCCCTCTTTTCTTCTCCATCATACAATCACTCCCGCAGGTTTGGTCATTCTGTTCTACTTCAGCAGACACTGCTTCATCCCCCTTTAATCTTTCTTCCTGTGACTTTGTCTGTCCCTTTCCTCTGGGGCTTGACCAGTATATCCCCAGCAGATCCCTAGATGTCTGAGGCATTCAGGCCCAGCGCCAGGGTAAAATGACTAAGGGGGCTATTTTTTTTTATAAAGTAGGATAAAATTAACTAATTTACCCAGGCTGCCGAACACACACACACGGCTGTGACTGCACTCTCCCCGTGCATGCTCCCGGTTGTAGACATTTCTGTCCTATAATGGTTGAGCCGAGACTTAAGAATAAAATATTTATAAAAAGTTTAGCTAGTGCAGTAACGTTAAGCTAACGTTAGAAACTGCTAACGTTACACGAGTTACGTCTAACTAGGATGTGTAGGCTATCGCTTGACTCTAACTGAGGCACCTGTCATATCAGGGTCTTAGGGCGGCTGTGCTGCGATGATATGGGTAGGTGGACCTAAATGTCGAAAATGATGGGTCATTGATCGCTCCCTGATCTGATTCTCCATCACTCATCCACTCGTCCAAATCTAGCTTGCTCTAGCTTCTGATAATGCCTTGTCAAAAGACATGAACAATATGCATTGCTAGGCTAGCGTTTTTTCAAGGGGTAAAGTCATAGACTTATTGATGAAGTGAGAGGACGACTGGAGCGCTCACTCTCTGTGTCAAAATGCCAAATAGAACTTGGAGCCTAATAGTAATTGTGTTGCTGTGTTTGTACGTTTTATGGATGTATGATGTTGAAACAAGGGGGCAGAAAATACAACTGAGGGGACAAAGCCCTCTTTTGCCCCCTTATGGGGCCGGCTGCGGAGGCATAACAGATCACAGGAACAAGCCTCTGGCTGGGTAAGGAAAGTGGCACAAAGCATGCATGGCTTAATATTTCTCTCAGTTTCAATCTACCTTCCACACTTTCACATCTGTGTCTGAAGTCAAATCTGCCAATCTAGTCTTCTCAATGCACTTCACTCACAAATCAGGCTCTGTTGATTCGACAGAAACTAGGGCTGCAACTGAAAATCTATATCAGTGTTTTCCAAAGCCCGAAAATGACTGTCAAATGTCTGAGATCTTGAACAAACAATATTAAATACACCACTGTGTCTTGCCAAGGTTACTCACTCTCATGTGAAGCTTAGCGGAAGTTCAGTCAGAAAGACTTTTCTTCTATCACGCTCTCATTCATTCACAAATCTCTCTATCTCTCACTCTCCGGTTTCCACTCTACTATCTGCTGACTGTGGATGTTCACTTGAAGTTAAACCAAGCGGATTTTGCCGCAACCTTCCCAAGCCAATCATATCGCTGCTGTAAAGCTTTAAATATGTTCTCCTCTGCTGCTGTCAGCTGTCATTTCAATACAAACATAATGAGAATGGCAAACTTTTGAATCGTGGATTTGGAGAATCTTGACACCCCTACTCATTGCACATGGTCTAACGTTACCTCACTCATTGCACTAGTCTACTTGATTTCATTCACTGCAATATGGGGCCTTTCTCAAGTCACGATTTTGTACCTCCTTGGCTCCTCGCTTCTTGATACAATAGCTTGTGACCCAGAAATCTATGTCAGCCTGGCATCTTAAAGGACAACCCAATTCCTAAATTGCATGTTGGAGAGAGTATTGAGGAGCGAGGAGGCTTGCCCGGAGGACTATAATCAAGGATACACTGATGTATCCTCTGTGGAAATCTGCGGAAACAAAGAGGCATGACAGAGAAAGAGAGAGAAGAAGAGAGATGTGAGAGAGAGAAAGGGAATAGCATATATATATATATATATATATATATATATATATATAGTTAGATCTGTGGCCACATAGTTAATCCACACACTGGGCCAGTTAAATTATATAAATTAACATTCTGATTAAAAGAGGGTGGGTGAAATAATACATACAGGAAATATATAAACGTTCTATGTGAATAATATAACAGGAAGCAGAGCTGCAGCTGCAGACATCTTCATTTGTAATGCGTCCCCATTAAGAGCTCAAAGAACAGCGGCAATACTTAATTATTATTATTTTCAGAAGCTATAGGTTTAGTTATTTTTTCCTCTGTCTAGTTTATAACTATAGTGTTTAGTTTTTCTGCTTCAATGTCCCACGATATTAGCTGCAGTGACATTACTGCATGCAGAGAAATGTTTCCAAGCAGCCTCTCTAATCATTAAAGTAAATCGTTAAAGAAAACAGTCATATATCGATACAATACATAATTCAAAGAAGCAACATAGCCTACAGGGACTGATAGAGTACCGAGACTGTATATAAAGATGGACAAGGCATCTCCACTTCCTCCCACTGGACAAAAGTGATACCAAAGTATCCCAGATACGGGCGCTGCCATCTTGTAATTTTGGTCCAAGTCTGCCCAGTAGTGATTGGGCCGTGGAGCCGCGGTATCGAAGTCCCACCTTTGCACAGACCAATCGCGAGTCAATCACAGCTGTCAATCATGACGTTTCACGCCATTTTTCTAGCATCAAATGTGATCTGACTTACCTAAAATGACTGAAACCATCCTTGGGAATAATGTATTCTAATTGTACTTTATTTTTTAGCTTGGCCTATGTTCCATCTGCTAACAACGGCAGGATTTATGACCTATACTGCAGCCAGCCACCAGGGGGCAATCAATCAAAGTGCAGTACTTGTAAATGTACTTTCATTCCACCACTGCCCATTGGGCACGCTGCAATGTTAAGACTACAAATGGGTTTAGTGTATCAGTATGTAATAATTTAATTAAACACTAATGTATGTGCTGTAAGAATTGAAACTACATTTGACACAGTGCTCCTTGACAAGACAGCCTCAAAATATGGCAAAAATGCAGGAGCTACCTATAAGTCCCCATCACATAGCTTATACTGTATTTCAGCAATGCATATTACAACTACCAATTGTAATACAATATTAAACTTTCACTTTTTGTATTTGCTTTTTGGTTATTAAAAAGTAATTTGATTAAAGTGATGTGACATTATACCCCTTTATAAAGGGTTTATTGGTAGTAATTAATAAATTGGTTGTAACTTACAAAAATTATTAAAATAGTTTGATACTTAGCTTTTTTGCCACTCTCATGTCTAAATACAAATCTTAAACCAATAAATAATAATATATAAAGTGAGCCTGACTTAGCAAAATGAATGGAGACAGTGGAATCAGCCGAAAACACAACAAGTAGCGGCTTACTGCTGCCAGCAGCGAGCTGCCATGCAATGTCTATGACTACGTTTACAAGCTGTCAATTTTCAGCTTATGGTCGGGTTAAGGTCACTATTCGGGTTTCTGAAACATTTGGAATAACCCGTTTACATGCGTGAGCAGAGAGAGTTACTCCTGTATACATGGAATTTGTAATCAATTGGCACTATCCCTATGTAAACGGCAACACACGGTTAGCGGATGAAGGTGCGCAGTCAGGACTGGTGGGAACGGGTTGTAATGATGGATTTCACCAACACGGATTGGCGTGACAATTTTCGTATGTCACGTCAATCTTTTGCTAAACTTTGCCGTATGATGGAGAGAGTGATGGAGCCCTGTAAAGTAACCATTCGCACACCAGTGCCTACAGGGATGCGTCTCGCCATGTTTACCTCTACTTCTTGTTTACTTCCGGTATACTGCGCGCAGGTTTTCTGGCGCATACAAGAAGTTCCTCTACTCAAAAGACCAAGATTCCTTGCGAATAGAACATGCGCAGAACACAAATCAAGGTTCCTTTTGATGGGGATATGCCGATACGCGTTTACATGACCAAAATTTCGGGTTAGAAAAGGGGTAACCCAGGTAGCATATTCTCGTTTTAAAATAACGGAATATGAGCATATTCAGGTTTTTGACGGGTTATTGCTAATATTCCGGTTTTGAACGGGTTATTGGCTGCATGTCATTGTAAAGCTGTAGAAGCCAGGTGCCTGGGTAGCTCACCTTGTAGTGCACGCGCCCATATATAGAGGTTTACTCCTCGATGCAGCGGCCGCGGGTTTAACTCTAACCTGCGGCCCTTTGCTGCATGTCATTCTCCCTCTCTCTCCCCTTCTTCAGCTGTCCTATGAAAATAAAGGCCTAAAATGCCCAAAAACGTATTAATAATAATAATAATAATAATAATAATAATAAACTTAAAAATAAAAAAGCTGTGGAAGCCGCTCCGAGCTCAGCAGGCTGTGGCCGGCAGTGAATTGCGGCCAATCTAAAAGTAGTAGATAGTTTAACTTTCAGCGGCAAAGTGCGGCCACAGAATACCAGCAGCCAATCAGCAACAGAGAGCTCTGACTTCTGTGACATGTTGACCTATGTTTACAAAGAATCACTCCAGTTTGAAACACATGAACATGCCTGCTGGCTGCAGAAAAATGTAATTATTGCGGTGAGCCGCTACTTGGTGTGTTTTCGGTGTTACTCTGTGCAAAGGTTAAAAGATCTTCCTACAAGTACCTTGAATGATCATTAATTCACACATATAGTTCTTATTTAAAACCAAAGTTTAAGAACAATATGTCATTGTTTTAAAGGGGCTGTGAGCTGCACTATTTCTTGGGCCTGTGACCTGTGACTTCCTGGAGAGCAATGGTCGTGTGGCTATAACTTTTCCGTTAGCGTTCCGATGAGAGTGGTATCAATCTTCTCTTCTAACTGCTTGCAAGAAAGCAAATAAGCATATTTTTTCTAAAATTTAATGGTAAACTAATTACTAATGTTTTATAGACCATTTAGAAGCCACTAATAATTAAAAATAAATTGGGTTGAGATTGTGACGCCCCTCAGCTGGTGTTTGTCCGTTGTGATCCATTTATTAATACTCATATGGTTTTCTCAATAAATATGTTAATAAATAAATAATAAATTAAGCATGGTCTCTATGCTATTGGAGTTAAGTCTGATAAATTAAAGAGTAAAAGAAAAGGCAATTGTGGTGGAGGATAAACAGCAACCAAAGGAAATGTGTATTATTCGACAACCCCAAAGTTAGTCAAGTCATAGGTTATTAACTGATCTACAGTATACAGCATTAGTAAATTACTGATTAACCATTAATAATGTGAAGTTACAACTTATAAACCTATTATAAAGGGTGACCCTTCTGTGGTCCTGGTGGAGTGGGGTACTAAGGAAATAGCCCACTTTGCCTAGTTGGTAATACAGCCTTACTTTTTGCTTAATCCGTACGAACCATGCTTTCATACCTCATCGCACCTTCCAGGCACTAAATACCTCTAACACAATATAATGTAAAGCCCCAACTGGGAGTGTAAATGATACTTTGACAGTCTGCCCTGTGTCACCCTGCCAGGGCAACCTCTGTATCATAACTGCACCACAGGGCTTTCCCATCTATCAGTGGAGCACCAGAGTGTGTTGCTCGCTCCCAGCTTTAATGACACTTAGAGCACATTAGTGGCTGTGGTTACATGGGAGAAGAATCACTCAAGCAGAGTCTGACCATCTTAGCACTGAGCCATAGAGCTCGGGGGAGGTCAGAGTTCACCTTGTATGTTAATTAAAATGGCTTCGTAATCGCTTACATGAGTGCTCCCATGGGTGGCTGTGGTGTTGTGTTTTATGTGATGATGAACAGAAGGATTCTGCCAATTGCTGCATGTTGTTTGAAGTGTCATTACATCCCACATTGAGACTACTGTGGCATGCTTAGCATAAATATCACATTTATTATTTTTAATGGACAAATATTTCTTGCACAGCTAATCACTTAAAGAAGTTATCTGTCAGTTAGAAAATTTATATTTGAAGTGAAAATAATTACATGCCATAATGAAAAGGACTGTCAACAGTCACTGAGGAGAATTAATGCATACCAAGTGTATATATAATAGAATGGGCTGTCAAAAATAACGTGATAATAATGAGTTTACACAAATTGCTTTTAAACGGCACTTTTTTTTTAGACGCGCGATTAACAAGCATGTTCTTTGATTTAGTAACATTGACGATGGCTAGCAGAAACAAACCTCCTTGAGTAGAAATGGATAAAGAAAAGGTCTTTTGAATGGCAAGTTCAGTTTCAAAGCCCTTCCAGATGGTTCTCTCGACAAGACTAAAGTTATTTGTATGTACTGTCGATGTGAATTGAGTTACCACCGGAGTACGCTGAGTCTCAAATACCACTTGCTGGCCAAGCATACGGCTAATGCAGAGAACCGTATGTGCCCATCTGGTGTTGCCTGATGGACTTGAATTTGCCATATTATGCTTATTAGCATATTTTTTAACATTCAGTACCTTGGAGGTTTTTCTAGAGAAATATGTCTTTGTTTTGGATTGTTGTGATCTCATTAACATTTGCGTAAAGCAAGTATATTTGTCCGCTACCATGTTGATAAGAGCATTAAACACTTCCAATAATCGCAAGTTATAATAGTTTATATATAAAAAGGGTCTAACATAACCAAATTGTAGGATCCATCTTGAAATATGCTGAAAAATCCTGACTGGTCAGATGACTAGCTTTCATACTGAAAAATATTTGAATTTGCTATAAAACAAAGTAAATGCAGTCCTTTACGATTCAGCTCTTTCATTTAATTGGACAACAAAATATGTGGTAGAATAAGAGGTAAAATCTTTCAAAATAGCAGGAAAGGCAGATTAAGCAGAATAACCAAATCTGAATAGTATTATTTGACATTAAAGTATAGGAAATGTTTATGTGATTGATACAGTAAGTGACTGGAGCATATAAGTTAGGACTATGAAACCTTTGAAAGACTTAGCACACGATCTTATAAATGAACATTTTAATTCATACGCAATCAAATCTACATTTCTCAAATCAATAAACTCGGGGGTGTCATGCCCATCTCCCCATCCTAGGTCATTCAGTTTTCTTTCACATCCACTTACTTTGCTCACTTCCTGTTTTATTTTGAAATTCACCATGTGTTTTTGTTGCAGGTCACTTTCCTTCCGGTCTTTGTCTGCCTTCCCACCTTGTGTGATTACCTTCCCATCCCTAATGTCTTTCACCTGTGTCTAAATGTCTCCCCTCCCCCCTCAGGTGTATATATTCACTCCCTCGCTCTTTGTTCTCTGCCAGTTGGTCTTATCCCTTTGAGTTTAGTGGTCCAGCCTTTTCCCCCCCAGTGAGTTTGTAAGTGTCACTAGATTTACCATTTGGTTCTGCCTGTGTATTTTGGAGACTGCTGCTTGTTCTGTTTTGTATCGGAGTGTACAATAAATACTTTGTTTGACTGTTACTGTGTGTGTGAGTCCTGCATCCTAATGTTGGTTAATGTCAGCTAATGTTAAAGTGATGGTTTGGAGTAATTTCACCCTAGGGTCCTTTGCACCATGACCTCGAGCCAAACACCCCCCCAGAAGCTTTTTTCAGCTGGGTCGAAAATTGGGAGAGTTAGCGTACAGTAGCATTATAAGCTGAATAGCTTAGCGCAGGGGCTAATGGACCCAGATTTGTATCTCGTAAATAACCCCACTAATAATGCCCGAAATGATACCAAACTTCTACAGTAGTACAAATAGGTTATGCATTCATAAAACGATTGATTGTAAAGTTTGTAAGTACACCAGAAGTTTATGTAAATAACACTTGCCTGCTGGCTTCTGTTCTCTGCTATTGTTGTTGCTGCTGCTGCAGGCAGTAAGACGAGTGCTTAGGGACGTCTACAAATTACAACACCGAAAAGAGATACAACAAAAATATTTATTAATTTAACTTTTTTTTTTTAAGTTAGTGCTGTAGTATAACTAGCAGGTGACAAGTTATAATTGAGGTAAGTTTGGAGACATTACCTTACTTAAATCATTAAATTAATAAATATTTTTGTTGTATCTCTTTTCGGTGTTGTAATTTGTAGACGGCCCTAAGCACTCAGTAGCAACAGCAGCAGCAGAGACGAGAAGCCAACAGGCAAGTATTATTTACATAAACTTCTGGTGTACTTACAAACTTTACAATCCATTGTTTTATGAGTGCATAACCTATTTGTACTAGTGTAGAAGTTTGGTATCATTTCGGGCATTATTAGTGGGGTCATTTACGAGATACAAACCTGGGTCCATTAGCCCCTGCGCTAAGCTATTCAGCTGATAATGCTACTCTACGCTTACTCTCCCAATGTTCAACCCAGCTGAAAAAAGCTTCTGGGGGGGTGTTTGGCTCGAGGTCATGGTGCAAAGGACCCTAGGGTGAAATTACTCCGAACCATCACTTTAAGAAACGTTAGATATTAGTGTATAATAGATGTTCATTTGGGTCAATTTACTGACTGATTTACTCTTCTAGTACTACAATTAAGGTGTGCTTAGACAGAACACTAATGGCGCTTTTCCATTACATGGTACCTACTCGCCTCGCCTCGACTCTACTCGCCTTCTTTTGGTTTTCCATTACGAAAAAAGTACCTGGTACCTGCTAACAGGTACTTTTTTTAGTACCTGCTCAGTCAAGGTTCCAAGCGAGCTGAGGCGAGCCGAGAAGGTGACGTGAAACCCTGCAGGCTGCTGATTGGTCGGAAAGAAGCGTCACTGATCACTGCATTGCTAGCGAGAGACGGCATTTTTAAATAGTTTAGCCAGCGGTGTTTTTTTTTGCTTTCTCCATAGCATACAAGTGGCCTGATGGTTATACTGGTGCGCTGTTGTGTGCATGTGTGATGTGTGTGTGTCGAGTCGCCGTATGTGTGTGTGTGGGGAGCTAGTGAGCGAGGGAAAAGTGAGAGAGTGACGGCGATTATCTCCGCAGCGAGTAGCGACTCTAGAGTCATATATATGTGAGAGAAACAAAGCGAGTAGCGACTCTAGAGTCATATATATGTGACCACGGTGGGAAATCTGGAGCAGTAAACGTTAACTATCTCTTTGATATCATGTTGTTTACGGAGACGGAGAACCAGGAAATGCGTCGGGGATATGTCAATGGGAAAAGCAAGCTACTAAGCCACGCCCACGGCAGTCGCTATGACGACCAGCCACGCTGAGGCGATACTAAAATCTGCAATGGAAAACGGATGCACAGCGAGTCAAGGCGAGTAGAGTCGAGTAGAGTCGAGGCGAGTCGAGCAGGTACCATGTAATGGAAAAACACCATAAGTGAGTTTTAGACACAGCTAAAATTGAGCTCCTTAAGGGCTATATGAATCTACTTTATAAACATAGAAACACAACAGAAAAAAGAGGGAAGCTTAGGGGAAATACCACAAAGAACTGGAATTCCTGGCGAGCTTCAGGATCCGTCAGTATCTGAGCTTTCACAAAACCACACACAGGCACGCTTCACTGACACACTGTCGGTGCTAGTTTGCTACATGCTAACATTTGTATAGTCGGTGTGTACGCTGTCTGCGCACAGAATGCACAACGGTCCTATTTGTGTGAGTAACACATTCTGTCTGAACATTGGCTAGCTTTAAACACAGTGTTGGTAAATTTTTCCAATATACACTTGTTATATATTGTTTTAAATAGTCTTTACACGCCGACCGCACTAAATAACTTATGGGCTCTGAAAAATGAGCAAAAAGATCTGCCATCTGTATCCAAAGACTGTTAAGAAACGAGACGCCCCAACTCAGAGTAGTTTCCTGTATGTGTCACGTGGGTTGCTCCAAAGCCACGCCTCCTAAGGAGACTAGTGGCAGGTTGTATATATATATATAGTCTAGTAAATATTTGAGGATCACTGCAGATAACTTTAAAAAAAAAAAAAAATCTGCAGATTCCATTTAGGTCTACTTAAACCTAATAATTTAAATAAAGATTACATGTTATGTATGTTAAACCTTAAACTGACAGTAGTAACTACATTTGTCAGACAAATGCAGTGAGGTGAAACTTCTCTACTTTACTAGAGAAAATGTATAAAGCCACATAAATGATGATTGATTAGTGGTACAATGACTTGACAATCTCATTCAACACTTTTGTTACCAGTGTATCATATAGTTATGTAGTTTTTCCTGCATAGAATATTTCCCCCCCTCCTTCCAATCCTCTCCAAATGTGTTTAATAGCAATATACCAAACAACAGTTGAAAAGCAGAGCATAAACTTAAATAGGAGTTATAGTCCAGAGTCTGGCTGTGTCGGACTCTCCCGATGATTTTAACGATGGTATTTAAATAGTACTATTGTTTTTTATGCAGTTTTGTTGATTGGGGTTTCATTTCCTCAAGCGCAATCGACATTATTGCTTATCAAATTGTCAGAAATATAAGGCAAATGCATAGATATTTTTCAAATAAGGTAACACTTCCTGTTGTGCGTAGTTGTGTCCCCCCCTCACCTTAGGCCATGTCCCCACGAACACGGGTATTTTTATAACCGTGACTTTTTTTACGTGGTTCGGCCTTTCGTCCACACGAAAACGCAGTTTCAGGGCACTGTAACCGAACATTTTTGAAAACTCCAGCCAGGGTGAGCATTTTCAGAACCGCCGGTTACAGTGTTGTCGTGTGGACAGTATAACCGGGTTTTTTGCCTTGCGACGTCAGAGTGTGCGCCTTTATCCGCTGTGTTTGACGTCATATTGTGCGCCGCTAACTGCTTTGTTGATGTTTGTTGACGATTCTTTGCAATGGCGGATGAGTAGGATGTAACTTTTTTCTAGGCTTCTGATTGGCCAAGGTGATTTAACAATTTGGGTTATATCGCCGCCTGCTGGTGTGGCATGCTCTTGACAGCGCTTGACAGCGTGTTTTTGCGTTTTCATGTGGACGGAGATTTATTTTAAACCGAGCATGTGTGGACGGGTTTTTTTTTTTAAAACGGAGGAGAAAAACTCTGGTTATAAAAATACCTGTGTCCGTGTGGACTAGGCCTTAGAGTCCATGAAAGATCAGAGAGAGATATGTGATTCATGATAATAGATATTCTGAAGATAGCCAACATGTCCTCCTCTTTTTTTTTCCTTACAAGGGTCTCACTGAATAGCCTCATGTGAGTGTAAATGAGCGGAATGGAAGAGAAATCAGTTTTGTTTCCTACTTCAAAACAAGTAAAGATTTATCAGCACCTGAAAAGAGCTAATTAACTTGGCTGTATATGCTGTGATTGATTATGGTCCATTAATGACAGAAGTCCATCTGTGAGCAGTCATTTGTCATTGTCTGACATCCATGACTCAGGCGCTCATGTTACCTGCTGACAGTCCTGGTAATATGTTTGAGTCAGAGCAGTTCATTACTCATTTTCTCCCATTGTCTTTTCTCTGTGGTTTCATAGCCTCGGTCTTTTTATGTTAATTTACACTGACTCACTTTATTTATAGCTTGATTTTACCCTGGGTAGTTTGACTCAGCACACTTGCTCTTTTTAGCAATGCACTGCTGCTCAGGGCGTTAAAAACTAACCTTTTGGTCAAGTGGCCACTGTGGCAGCAGGAGTCTGTGTTTTCAGCAGGTCTTTGAAACCAGATCAATTATGAAATTCAAGGGAAAAAAAAGAACTGACGGAGAGATGGCAACCTGCCAAAGTGATAGAAGTAAAAGAGGTACAGACAAAATTCCCCCAGCATTTGGCAGGTGGCTGGTGTTAATGTGCAGCCTTAGCTCTACTGATCGCTTCCACGGTTCCACACATTCCCACCTCAGCTTCTTCATAATTATCTTTCCTCGCAGTATGGAGTCCCAGCTTATTATGCTGCATGTCTGTATGTCACCGTGAATGGTAATCAGTGCAGGAAGGATCTCTACCGTTTCTGCAGTCTGAAGCAGAAGGCAAAATAAAACCTGGATGTGGATTATTGCTGAAGCTACAGAATAATGTGTTCCATTGGGATTCTTCCACCATTGCTGAATTGACATTATAAACAGAACTGAAGGAAGTGTTGTGGTTTCTGTCCCTCGATTATTAATCAGAACACACAGGAATGTCTTTCCTTCAGTGTAGTAGTCACAAGCATCATAAAGGCGCTGTATATTCAGTCAATTTTACGTATTGTCTTTAGCATAACCACTCAGATTTAACTGTACCATCATGGGTGTCTGCACTCCCACTGTCCTGGTGTCTCTATTTCTGCTCTGAGCAGACACACGGGCTACTGTCTGACAGACTTGACTATTAGCTGTAATTGTCAGAGGAACAGTCATCCCAAGTGCATCAGGTCTGTTGCTGTTTCCATACAAAAGGCAGATTCAGGGCAATAGGCTGGAAAACCTGACCCAAATCTGTCTTTACATATGGCTCTACATGATGGAGATGTTGCTCAGGGAGCAAATAATTAGATTATTCAAATATCACAATGCAGTCAATCATACTGGCACTGGTGACTAGCTGAGCTAAGGCTTGATTAGAGTCAGAGGGAGCAGAGCAGGAAGATGAGAGGGGGGAGGTTGCATTTCAAGATTTCCTAATTGATCTGGAAGGAAGGCCATGTCATTTATCTAGGATGCTTCACAGGGTTGCAAGCATGTGTGCATATCAAACTGGGTCAGTATGAACGTGTAAAGTAGCCAAATAATAGTGGTAAAATTGTGACTAAGTGGTAAAAACGATGGATGCAGATAGCTGATGGAGCAGGAGCTGAAGATACAGGTGTGCACCTGTCATGTTGAGGGAAATATCTGCCAAAAATTATCCTGCATTGGTAAACAGTGCGCAAGCTACAAAAAAACATGCATTTGACAAATGAATGAATGTTTAGGGATGTAGGCTATCTGGGAGTATTACGCACAATCTATCACACCTGCCCGTTCAATAACCACACATCACCGATGATAAGATCTATCCGCTGGTTATCAAACACAAGAAAAAGACAAAATATATTAATTCCAGGGTACTTACGTGCCATATTGCAAAGAAGATCAGCGACACACAGAGGACCAGAGACAGCATATAGCAGAAGGCAGCAAAAGTGAACATAATTGAAAGGGGAAACGGTGGATAATTTCCCAAATAAGCACGATCCTGCTGACAAACATCTAAAATCACAAGATGAAAAAAAAAGGGGGCAGTCAGGAAGAAAGTTCTCAAGGTGCCATGAGAAGCCGATGCGGTACCGGCACCATGACTTCGCCCCTCACAATGTTTGCAACAATTTTTTGCAGCAAACCGCTCCAGATAAGCCGTGCGTCTGCGTCCACCCAGCAGCGGTGATGTGACTCTGAAGTCAAAGCTAGTCTCAAATGAGCGCACTTGGCATGATCAGCGATCAGTGTCCACGGTGTTAGTAAATTGATCATGTAATCATAGAAAGGCAGCGCTCTTCTCAGCGATGAGTGGAGCTTATTAATATAAAAAGGAGGGGCGCAAAACCATTCGGGAGAGGGGAATATGTTGGTAATCCATTCAGCGGCAGAAGGAACTCTGCTGTATCTGTGCTGTGATGGTGTTATGAGAAGAGCCCCTCGCCACTTCGTGCACAAGGCGTTAAAAAAAATCGTTTTTTTCCTGACAAACCTATCAGCAGCAGCGAGCAGAGAGCGCATAAAGGCGCGTGAACAGGTGGATTTAAAAGAGCAGCACCCTGTGCGCTTGTGTGTGTGTGTGTGTGTGAGAGAGAGAGAGAGAGAGAGAGAGGTATACCAGAGATACCAGGCTTCACTACCTACACTGAGGACAAAAAGCTTCCTTTTTATTAAGGGAAGATAAAAGCATGGCATGCCTAGCAGCTAAATATGTCTTCTCCTGCCACAATACAAGGCAAAATAAATAGAGAATTGTATATATAATAATTTTTATTTTTCTATTATTGTTTATTTGTATTCTTTATATATATATATATACTATTGTTTCAACAAACCCTTTGAGGGACATGCACAGAATTTGTTTAGTATCTGCATTTATATCATTATGTTTACTTGTATTATTATATCAGATGTATTTACTCCTTGTTGTTGTTTATATGTATGTTTGTTCTTGTGCTTTGGCAACAGATGTAATTTTTTGTCATGCCAATAAAGCAACATGAAATTGAAATTGAAAATTGAGAGAGAGAGAGAGAGAGAGAGAGAGAGAGAGAGAGAGAATTTATAGTTCCATGTTCACCTGTACAAAGGGTTAGCTTAAACACTTAATGCAGTGCCTCAGAGGGATAGCAGACAGTCCAGAATTACTGAAAAAATGTCTTCAATAAAAAATGATATGCACTCCAAAAAGACAATTATCTGACATAAAATGATCATTTAGATGTGTTGGAAATAATAAAGTTTCACTAATGACTTCAGAGAAACTGAATCCTCTGCTTGGATTAAAGTTTACAGTATATTTAAACTTTGAGATTGGCGCCACCACCTGACGCTTTTGTAAATTGCAAGTGCCAAGAGGCCTAATTAAAATTTCACAGAGGCATAATGCTGTGTCAAGACACATGGGAAACATGTATGCTTGCTCTGCAAAATAAATAATACCCTTTGAGTTTATTATATCCTTGTGAGCTGTAGTGTAATCAGTTTATTACTGTATATAGGTAGGGGAGACTGGGGATAGTTGTAACATTTTTGACATTTCTGTCTATATCTTGGAACTCTTTTAAGCCAGTGTTAAAAATGTGATACAGACTAGTTACTTGTGTCTGCTATTAAATGGTGTAGCTGTTATCTCTGCAACCGAAACAGAATATGCATACTCTCAACACAAGGAATACAATTATCTTTATAAACAACCAAAAGAAATCATAAATTATGGACATAAAGTGTATCAATCTTGGATGTAACAGTTTGGATTTATTGCACAAAGATCCCGGCAAATGATTGTTAAGTATTGTAACTCCAGATTCTATGAGTAAAGGCATAGCCCTCTAAGAGCTGTTGCTATTTGGTTTATACCTTGCGCATGCACAGTTGTGAAGATTTCTTTTGCACCCTTGTGCCCTGCACCGGCCTCTCTGACGTCTGCAGTTACTGTGTATTACAGCTGCGAGACCAGAGATCTGCTCCCAACATCAGCATTTTTCTTCAGCCAATGTTAGTGAAGCAGGTGACCTAGATCTTATGCCTACACTCATAGAATCTGGAGTTACAATATGTAACTATTGTTCTATTTCGTATATGCTTTGTCCTCTAAGAGCTGTCGCTATTGGATTAAGGGCAAGGCTGATGTAGTCAATGCCACCTGTGACACCAAAATCCAAAAGCAGATAGCATTGACAAGCTCCTCTATGGGCTGAAATATGTGCCAACAGAATTTGAATCATTTATATTTAAATTGCTAAACTTGAATAATTGCATTGAAAAACTGAATTTGAATCACATAATTTGAAATTATATTGTTTGTATTGAATCATTGCATTGAAAAACTGAATCAGAATAGTATAATTTGAAATTGAATTTATTCGTTTATTTGAATTTATTCGTTTAAAATTTGATCCTCACTGAAAATTCAACTCTATATATCTTCACATTCAGTTCTCACATTTCAAATTCAGTTCTCAAAATTCAATTTCAAGTTACTGTGACAGATATCCGGGTAGTTGAATGATGAAGGAAGAGCAATCAAGCGCAGATTAATAGATACAGTTCAGTGGCGCAGATACATAGGACTCCTCTTCGGCCAATCAGCACCTACGGTTTGGAGCACAGTACCTCCCATGAAACGAGGAGAAGTGCTTGCCTTGCCTTGACACAGAGACTGCCGTGAGCCGCATGACCACCATGGATTCGGCTGGGACAAATACGGTAATTACAATTTAACATATATCTATGACCTAACGATCTTTTGTTTAACTGTTGTTAATGTTATAGCTATTTTGTAAAAACGTTTCTGGTGACAAATTTAGCGACTTTTTGTGGCGTTATTGGAGACTTTTGGAGACTTTTTCTTACTCTTCTCAACGAGCAGTGGGGGCCGCCGTGGGCCCCTCCCCCATCTGAAAGCACTCACAGGTGGCCCAGTCCTCGCACAGCAGTTCCTCTGAGCTGAAGTCAGAGCAGGAGATGTTATCTCCTCCGTGTCCAGACTGAAAATGATTCGCGCATGCGCGTGCGGGAAGCCCCTCTGGCTTTTCCTGCCCATAATGTAAAGTGTAAAATCGGATGTCCTTGCAGACCCTTAACTCCATCCTGTACATCTGATATGGACTGAAGCTGTCTGGTGAGGCTTGCTATGAGCACCAGCTGCCTGATGATATTTTGCAGCTTTTTGGGACATCAGCTGCTTACTCATTTAAGTCAGCTTCATCAGTTGCTGAACCTGCCACAGAGAGCCTTGACCAAATTGATGACGACCCATTCTTTCTGTGAGCCAGCACAGCCTGTGTGTGTGGAGGAAAACAAACAAATAATAAACTTGAATTAGAGCCAGACCAGTGTTGTGCCTGAAGGCGTTCATTGAACGATAGTTCATGAACTCGTTCATATTTTGACCGAACATGAACTGAACGTACTGTATTACTGCCTGATGAACGTTACTGTGAACTCGTTCATTCTGGTGTCTGTGAACGGCACGCTCTCTGTTTAACTTCGTTCAATAGGGTGCCAGATATCTATATAGCCTTCGAGGCGAAAACCCGGCTAAAACACACAGTAAACAGGCCTTAATATGTAGCGGAAAAAACACCCAATCTGGCAACACCAGCCACCAGTGTTGACATTCGTCATCAAAACAAAAAGCTGCACGGAGGCGACAGCAGCATGGAAGCAATGAAGCAGCAAGGAGGCTTCGTACGATCATTTGAACGAGTTTTATGTCAAGGTCGGTGAGGATGGGAAAAATCGTACATTTCTGTGCAAACTTTGCCCACCGGCTTTCAAAAAGAACATCCGCACTTCAGTCACACAGTCATCAGTCATTCAGTCATCCACAGCAAACCTGAAACGGCACATTGAACTGAAGCAACATATGCTAAACAAAGAACTTTGAACTAGTTCATTTTTGGAACTGTGAACGTAGTTCAAAATTTTGAAGTATGAACTATGAACTGAACTAGTTCATTTTAAAATTTGTGAACTGAACTTTGAACTAGTTCATGTAGGAACTTTCCCAACACTGAGCCAGACTACCATTTTTACACATTTCCATTGACAGCTTTCTCTGTCTCTTTTTGGTCCATTTAGATTGTTATATGATTTACGAGAAAATGTTTAAAATGTTATGGTTTAAATTGTTCATGTTTTACTTACTTTACTTAAGAAAACTAAACTAAGAAAATACAAAAAAAAGTCCAACAGTTTCTCTATACTTCTTGCGAACGTTGCCTTTTAGCTTGCCTATTAATAAAAACTATTAAAACTGATTTTGGCACGTTTTAAAATGTGAATTTAATCTCAGGCCGTCTGTAGCAACAAATAAAACTGTTAGCTAGCTAGCTAGTTAACGTTAGCAAACAGTAGGCCTTGGCTAACTAGCTAGCTAGTTACTAACTGCATTTACGTTGACAAACTCACATAACGTTAATATTAATTTTACCATTGTTCAGTCGCCAAACATCTTTTTACAATATTGTTTTAACAATGTTCATGTTTTACTCTGACTTGTTGTAGGCTCCAAAGTGGACCATAAGGTTAAAAACCAAACATAAGAAAACCAAAAATATATATATTATATATAAATACAGTACAGGCCAAACGTTTGGACACACCTTCTCATTCAATGCGTTTCCTTTATTTTCATGACTATTTACATTGTAAAGTGCAGTCGCAAAAACCATCAAGCGCTACAACGAAACTGGCTCACATGAGGACCGCCCCAGGAAAGAAAGACCAAGAGTCACCTCTGCTGCTGAGGATAAGTTCATCCGAGTCACCAGCCTCAGAAATCGCAAGTTAACAGCAGCTCAGATTAGAGACTAGATGAATGCCACACAGAGTTCTAGCAGCAGACACATCTCTAGAACAACTGATAAGAAGGGACTGCGCGAATTAGGCCTTCATGGTCAAGTAGCTGCTAGGAAACCACTGCTAAGGAGAGGCAACAAGCAGAAGAGATTTGTTTGGGCCAAGAAACACAAGGAATGGACATTAGACCAGTGGAAATCTGTGCTTTGGTCTGATGAGTCCAAATTTGAGATCTTTCGTTCCAACCGGCGTGTCTTTGTGCAACGCAGAAAAGGTGTACGGATAGATTCTACATGCCTGGTTCCCGCCGTGAAGCATGGAGGAGGAGGTGTGATGGTATGGGGGTGCTTTGCTGGTGACACTGTTGGGGATTTATTCAAAATTGAAGGCATACTGCAACCAGCATGGCTACCACAGCATCCTGCAGCGACATGCCATCCCATCCGGTTTGCGTTTAGTTGGACCATCATTTATTTTTCAACAGGACAATGAACCCAAACACCCCTCCAGGCTGTGCAAGGGCTATTTGACCAAGAAGGAGAGTGATGGATTGCTGCGCCAGATGACCTGGCCTCCACAGTCACCGGACCTGAACCCAATCGAGATGGTTTGGGGTGAGCTGGACCGCAGAGTGAAGGCAAAAGGGCCAACAAGTGCTAAGCATCTCTGGGAACTCCTTCAAGACTGTTGGAAAACCATTCAAGTGACTACCTCTTGAAGCTCATCAAGATAATGCCAAGAGTGTGCAAAGCAGTAATCAGAGCAAAGGGTGGCTACTTTGAGGAATCTAAAATATAAGACATGTTTTCAGTTATTTCACACTTTTTTGTTGTGTGAACACGTGGAATTATGTACTTACATAATTCCACGTGTTCATTCATAGTTTTGATGCCTTCAGTGAGAATCTACAATGTAAATAGTCATGAAAATAAAAGGAAATGCATTGAATGAGAAAGTGTGTCCAAACTTTTGGTCTGTACTGTATATACAAAAAAAAAATTACTAAGTAACTCTTCCAGAGTGTCTCTTTTGGGTAACTTTTGCCGGTCCCAAGCCCAGATAAAGGAGGAGGGTTGGTTTAAAAAAAGAAAAAGAATCGACAGTTCTAAACATATTTAGGGTGTTTTTTTACTCACTTTTTGTCTCTCCCACGAAGCTATTCCTCTCCTACAGGCAGCGTCCATCACGTGCAGTTGGTGTAGTTCTCTTAATACATCCATGATATCTCCCCTTGTGTGTCGCTCTAAATGTTTATTTTTTTCTAGCCTTTTGATTTTGACTTAAATAACTCCCTCTTTTTTGATTTGTTCTTAGTTTTTTTTGATCAGGTGATTCTTTCTTGTACATGGACAACATTTGTAAATACACGTTTATTCTTTTCCCCAATGAGAGTTTTGTATGTAAAAAAAAAAAACACATCCATTCATGATGCTGATGGGAAATTATGCAAATTAGGCGATGACGTCATTTAGCGACTTCTAGCGACTTTTAGGACAGCGACTTTCCTTACTGAGGAGTTGGCAACACTGCTCCCGAAGGCAGTGAAGAAGTTTTCCATCTGCAAGCTGGTATGGGAAGCAGGTCCACACTGATACCAGAGAACTACACCCATGATGAGGTGAGGCAACATTGACAAGAAAATCTTTTTTTTGTCATATATTTTATATAGTCCATTATCAAAACCAATGTTCTTTTATCAATATGATGGTATGATTTATATATCCCGTTAAATAAAGATCTTTATCCAAAACTGGAAAGTGCTGGGGGCTGGCTGATTTACAAAGGAGCAGATACATAGAACTTACCCATGGCCAATCTAACCTTGTTATAAAATAATTTGGATCAATATCATGAGTGATGAGTACTGTCACATTTCAATAGAATTCAACTATTAAATAACTTTTCTTGTTAGGAGGTTGGGTTTCTAGAAAACTCAACCTGATCTCAGAGAATTTTCCGTGAAATGAACATAGTCCCTTAACTCAAAATCTGTGGCAGTTTCACGGAATCGCAAAGAATTCCGTGATGGGCCCACAGAACAATTCCGTGAAATGAACACGGATCGCCGAAAATTCCGTGATGGGCCCATGGAAGAATTCCGTGAAATTAACACAGCCCTTAAGTTAAGGAAAAGGTCGTGGGTGGGCTTAGGCTACATTTCCATGACACGCAGGACAACAACGGGACAGTTGGGTTTAGGACACAATCCCCGGTCTCCTGGGTGAAAGTCCTGTGTTTGACCCATTGACCACCCCGACAAACATCCCTACAAGGATTTTCGGGCTTTCATACTACGTCATCTTCTACGTCATCTTCTCATTGACTTTACAGTGGAATTATTTTCCGTGGTGGCCACACAGAATTTTCACAAGTTCTGTGCCACCACCACGTAATGCGGTGTTAACAATTCATGATCATTTCACGGAATTCTGTGAGACCAGGCTAAGAAAATGATATATGGTGTCTCAAGAGGACAGTGGATATACTGGGCTAATGCTGATAACTGCAAGTACAGGCGCAAAGGGTGTCCTATATATTGCTCCGATACCACTATATAACTATAACCACTGCCTCCTGACTCAGGTCCTTCTCCAGTATGCCAAAGGCAATGTGCCACTCCTGTCACACCAGCTATCTATTACAAATCCTAGCGCTGCATGTTGAAACATGTAAGCCTTCAGATATTTATCCACAGGAGGTATGTACAGACCCATTGTATGGATAATGTTGGGTGACCATTAAGCTTGAATACAATGTCTTAAAAGAACAAAGAGAAGGCTCACCGTTACAGTTGGATTTGGTCATAACTTGGATATTGGCCAGTTCCAGCTGATGTGATGTGGATTTTTAAGGTAGTTAAGCTATATTTTCAATGAGGCTGTGTTAATTAATGAACAGTTTATGCAAAAAACATCTGTTGAAAGATGAATAACAACAGATATAGGCAATCAAGCAAAAAGAATATTGGCATAAATATAAAAATATGTCAAGATATTGCATTTTAGTTAGGGATATCCCTCCAAGCATCTGTCTTCCCACCAATGGATTAATGTATTGGCCAGTTGGATTTAATACTTTTAAATTAACTGAGCTGTTACCATAAAGGCTGACTGTGCTGTGTGTGATATATAAGTTTTTTTTTTGGTCTTCATTGTTGCCATGTGATTTTTATTGATCAGGTATTCCTGACAAGAGCTGTATAGTAACGAAGTAGAACTACTTCACTACTGTACTTAAGTACTAAAAGGCTATATCTGTACTCTACTGGAGTATCATTTTTTTCTCCTACTTCTACTTTTACTTGAGTACATATTTTCGATGAGTTTAATACTTTTACTCCGATACATTTTTTATGTGCTGCATCGTTACTCGTTACTGTTGTGAATTCCTCATGCTACAGATACTGTGTAGGTTACAGTGTGTGTAGTTACGGCTACGTTAGTTACGTACGATAATTACATAAGAAATCCCCAAGATCGCGTCATGTTTCTTTTCATTACGGTTGCCTGTTCAGAAGTCAGAGACGATGTAAATTTGTACTCTTTCTATTTAGCTATTGTTGCAGCAGATGAAGCTATTGAATTGTTTCAGTCTGCAATGAGTACTGAATGTTAACCATGATGTGAAGCTGCTAGTTTATCTGTATTTTGCTAGCTTGCTAATGTTACACTACATCACACATTTTATTTCAGTATTTGTTAATAAGTGATTAATAACCCACTGTTATATCAGATAATAGTAGTTATAACCAGTGGCAGCCTTAAGCATCTGGGGGCCCGTGTCAATAACTAATATGGGGCCCTACCCATATAAAACATAAACATAATAGAGCAGAAAAAGGATTCCTGTTGGTTTGCATCAATGGTATATTATTTTATTAGCTACATGCACTTTCAGCTTCATGAACAGGCAGCTCAACATAGAAATAATCCAACCTTATTTGGTTAAAACTATACACAATTATACAGTGTTTTACGTTGGAATAAGCCTCACCCTTTCACGGACGCCAACTTCTCTGCTTAATTGATTTGCGCGGTATATTTTCAGCTGTCTGGGCTGACTTTAAAAAAAACAGCTAAAACATCCCCTCAACTTGAATTATTTAACAAAAGCAAAGAAGAAAAAGTGTCTGACTGACACTGAACCGAACTTATTATAAATAACGATGGGCACCGCATTATTTCAGCACCGTGGACAGCTCACCGGGCGGTGGGTGTAGATTTCACCTGGGCCCTTTTTAGAAATCCACCTTCTGCACTATTGCTGACCTCAGGTGTGTTTTTATTAGCTTCAAGCGAGAGAAACTCCTCTCTCCGCTCTCTACAGTCACAGGCACTGTCATCATGAATCGGAGAGCAATGCTGAGGTTTGGATACAGTTCAACTAAATTGTTTATGTAAATGTAGCTCAGAATCTGCAGGCCTGTGGTTTCTTTTGCTGGCACTGCAGCGACAGCAGCCGAGATCTCGTGCACAAGGTCCTCAGCGTCCACATCGCCGAGGGTTTTTTCTATATTTGCGCAGCTTTCTTTGAGGGTGTAACTTTCCACGGCCCCTTTTCATTTCCTCTGTTCTATAAATGAAACCAAACAGACCATGAAATGTCTCCATCAACTTGAAGCGCTCACTAGTGCCTGTAATGGCAGAGTCCACTAGTGGGAGGAAAACATCTCTCCTGAACTTTTCATCGGGTGTCACTTTCAAGGAAGGATCCGTATTTTGGGGCTCGTACGGAAACTGGCATTTGGGTTTTCGGCCTTGTGTAGTGGGGAAGACCATTTGCATCTCCATCTCTTCCGCGATGGAATTACGTCTATTACGTCTTGTCTCTTTGGTGTGTTCTGAGGCACTTTTTGGAGCAACTCAGGGAGACTGATTTGGCTTTTCTGCTGACGGTTGGCCTTCATGTTGGTGTGTAACTGCCTTTAGGGTCATCTGTGGTACGTTTGTCTTGAAAATCTCCCATCTCTGTGTGGAGGAGCTGAAAATGGTGTACAGACGTTGCAGCACCCCAAAGAAGCTCACAGACTCCACTGTTGACTTTGCAGCATCTAAAATGACAAGGTTTAGACTGTGGCTGGCGCAAGGCATGAACAGTGCTTTTTTGTTGATATCAAGCACCCTTTTCTGCACACCGCTATTTTTCCCCCGCATGTTGCTACCGTTATCATACGCCTGTCCCCTGCATTTTTTGACATCCAGGCCTAACTTCTCTAAATGCTTCCAGAAAACATCTTTTAGGCCTGCGCCTGATGTGTCAAGCACTGGTAGGAAACTGACAAAATGCTCTCCAACAGTAGCCCCGGCACCGATTTGGCACTTGACAAAGCGCAGTGTCACAGAGAGCTGCTCTATGCGTGCAGCGTCCGGGGTGCAGTCCATTATCAATCCAATCCAATCCACTTTATTTATATAGCACGATTTTAACAAACACAAGGTTTCCAAAGTGCTGCACAAAAGATAAAACAAAATAAATAGATAACACAATAAAAGCAGAGGTACCCAATATAAAATAAATGCAATAAAAAACAATTTAAATAAAATTAAATAAGTAAACATCAATTAAAATAAGCAAATATGCACATAACATCAACACTCTACCTGGTGTTAAAAGCCAAAGAAAAGAGGTGGGTTTTAAGAAGAGTTTTAAAATTAGACAGAGTGGAGGCCTGTCTAATGTGCAGAGGCAGTCCGTTCGGAGCGGCAATGGCAAACGTTCGATCCCCTCTGAGCTTGAGCCTAGCTTTAGGCACCGTCAGGAGCAGCTGGTCAGCTGACCTGAGAGATCGGCTAGGAGTGTAGGGGTGCAGCAGCCAAGGGGGTAAGCTTCGCTTCAGAACTTGAGCCATCTATGGCGCCATTTTGTTGCTAACTGGCGATCACCTCCTGTTAGCATTCCGCTGACCGCCATTTTTTTTTTTACGTCACTTGACTGCGAATAACTTTACATCAGAAATGTTTGAAGACTCTATTTGTCCGTTGTTTAGTTCCAAAGAAACACAACAATGTATAAAAGGCTTCATTACCTTGTACCTCATGTTATGGCTCCGTAGCAGACGTTTTTGTAAAAATAGGCTAACGATTAACCAAATGACTTACTGTCGCACAGTAGAGGAATTACCGTATAGTACAGGAGAAGCTTGCAGGCAGTTTTGACTTACATGAGCTGTTTAGTTTTAATTACTAATGTTAACTAGCATGTTAGTCAGCAATAATTAGCCTGTGCCAATGTTATCTCCTTACATACACTTACACTCTCCATATCTGTAAGATTGGGAATGATTGAGATTTCTCTCGGCACAGCTACCAGAAGACTTACAACTTTCAGACACGTTGCTCACGTCACATTCTCTCAGTTGGAGGCTGAGCAGTAAAGCTGGCCATCACCGGAAAAGTGCTTCTAATAGCCTTCACTGGTCTCCGTCCAGAGCAACGGGGTCTATTGGTCCATTATATACTGTCTATGGCAGCAGCTCAGAGAGGTAAGGTGGGGCAAGGCCATTCAATGCTTTAAAAACAAATAAAAGAATTTTAAAATGAATCCTGAAATGGACAGGCAACCAGTGGAGTGAAGCTAAAATAGGTGAAATGTGCTCATACTTTCTTTTGCCAGTTAAAAGATGTGCAGCAGCATTTTGAACCAGTTGGAGACGAGCAATGGAGGACCCACTAGCCCCTATGTAAAGTGCATTACAGTAATCCAGCCGAGTAGTCACAAAGGCATGGATTACTGTCTCAAAATGTTGTTTCTGAAGGATTGGTTTTATTTTTGCCAGCTGCCTTAACTGAAAAAAGCTAGACTTCACCACAGCTTTAATCTGGCTGTCAAATTTGAGATCACAGTCCACTTTTACCCCCAAATATTTTACAATTGGCTTGCGATACTGTGCCAGAGAACCCAGATCAACTAGAGGAGTGGTCACAGAAGTACCACCAAAGACCATGACTTCTGTCTTTTCATCATTAAAATTTAGAAAATTCAAAGACATCCAAGCATTAATGTCGTGTAAACACTCTAGCGGTGGGTTGACGGAGTAGGACTCTGACTTTTTGAGGGGGACGTAGATCTGGCTGTCGTCAGCATAACAGTGAAAGGAAATGCCATGTTTCCTAAGAATGGAACCAAGTGGGAGTAGATAAATAGAAAATAAAAGAGGGCCAATTACAGAGCCCTGTGGGACCCCACATGAGAGAGGAGCAGTGGAGGACACCGAGTCATCAAGGCCGACACAGAAAGTCTGATGTGACAGGTAGGACCTGAACCAGGGCCGGCGATTGCTATAGGCGACTGCCTAAGGCGTCAAATGTGTTGGGGGCGCCGTGTCGCCCTTAGGTCTACTTCCCATTAATAATAGAATTAGAACGACAAGCGAAGTAAAACGTGTTTATTAAACATGATCATCCTAAGGCGCCCCCTCAGCCACACGTTTACTGGTCAACCTTTCATTACGCAACGTTTCCCGTCTCAGGTCAGACTCAAACACACGGAGCTCTGAAGCAGACCTGTGCGTCGCTTAGTGTCCACTCTCTCTGGAGAAATAGAGACGAGCAGCGGCACAGACACCAGGGGCATCGGACCGGGGGTAAAACCAATACTGATTACCAGTATCATTTCCGTGACTGTTAGTGCTAAAAACGGACTGAGACAACCCTTATAAAGAGCAGAACATGCACTTGATCATTTGGTTATACATGTAATCTGAGGTAAAGGCTAAATACATAAACACTAACAATGCTGTTTGCATACAACACACCATTGTAATAGCCTCATTTAAAACATGTTTAATTTTAAATGAATAGGCTATAATGTCTATAATTAGCAGTAATAGGCTAATCAGGTCATAGGTAGCTTGGTAGCTCATCGGAAGATACATATCATGTCAACATTATAGTTATGTCAGATTCAGTAGAAGCAGATGTTAACATTGTGGAACACATGGCCACATTCAGAAACTGTCCCACCAGGGAGTGGAGTAGCAACAGACCCCTCATTATCCTCTTTGGATTTGAGACAAGGTGAGCTTATATCAAAATTAAAGCAAACCATGTTTAGCCATTTTGACTGAAAGGTGTTAAGTAACACTAACATGTTAGTGTGTTTTATTATATTAGGTTATGATTAGGATAAGAGGTTAATATCAGAGGTATCCTTCATAGAGAAAGATGATGGAGAAGATGTGATTGAGGATGATGGGAGTGAAGGCAGCAGGGAGCTCTGAGCACAGTGTGGAAATGAGAGATGAGGAACTGGAAAGTAGGCAGAGCAGTGCAGACCAGTTTTTGCCAGAGGATCCAGGACTATGCTGTTGACATGCTGCAGCAGATGTGTCCCTATTTCTGCATAGTTTTGTGTTTCCTCCTCCAATGTAGAGCAGCGTAGCCTACAGCCACTTCCCTAAACTGTCTCATTCAGAGACCAGCGTCCCAAACAGGGCTCCGAGTTTGTCAGGAGGTCTGACATCTACCGTCTCAGAAGAGATATCACGTACTGCACAGCAGACTATGGTGCAGGTGGATTATTTTCTGAAATATAGTGACTTTATTCTTGTAATAGCTTACTGTATTATCACTTTATTTTATGACTCCTCCAAACCTCAGAGAACACAGATGAGATATACTGTATTTTGAATGTGCACAAAGTTTTGAACATGAGCAGAAATCTTGCTCAAACACATCTGAAATATTACAGTCCAGGGGTTTATATATTCATTAAAATGAATTAATGTATCATTCAGGTGAATAATTTTAATATGCACATTTAAGGAGGTTACTTCCTCAACAAAAGAAGCAAAAGTTGGAAGAGTAAATGATGCCTAGGATACATGTGTTGTGACTCAGATATATTTAAAAAATTTCAATCTACAGGAGAATAAATAGTTAAAAGCAATATAGAATGCCTGAGAGCCTTACTGCAATATATTCCATTATGTTTTTATATTTGGATTGTAATCTAGGTTTCCTTTTTAGATAACGATATTTCCAGTATAAATTGTTTCAGAAAAAGGTAAACAAAAATAAGTGCATACAAATTCACCAGAATGCAGGAAATTAAGTATTTAATGCTCAACATTTTCAGGGGGTGGACCCCCAGACCCCCCCATCATAAGTCACCATGCACACAAATCTGGAAACAAAACACTGGCCTTTGGGTTGCCAGACCAGTTATGATTAGAACAAATGTTGGTGCCGTCTAACTTACATGGAAGCTAGAAACTCAAATGAACATACATTGCTACTGTATCGCTGACACAGGGCTGTGGACAACCATTCCAGTGCTGTGCCACTAACGCCCACCCACTGCTCCAGACGAGCAATGAGGATATCATGGTCCACTGTATCAAATGCTGCAGTCAAATCTAAATGTACAAGGATAACACAGTGACCAGAGTCAGTAGCTAAAAAGATATCATTAAAAACTCTTAAAAGCGCTGATTCTGTGCTGTGCAATGTTTTAAAACCGGATTGGAAAATTTCAAGAATACTTTGTTCATTTAAAAAGTCCATGAGCTGGGAATATACAATCTTCTCTAAGATTTTAGAGAAGAAGGGCAATTTGGAGATAGGCCTAAAGTTTGCCAAAATAGTAGGATCCAGTCCAGGTTTTTTTAATAAAGGCAGTACAACTGCATGTTTAAGATTTACAGGAACTACTCCAGACGATAGACTGCCATTAATAACCGTGAGACAAGACGGCCCAACAGTAGAAAAAACCTCCTTAAAAAATCAGGGCGGGACAGTATCACCCGGAGAACCCGAGGTTCAGCCACAATCTCCTGCACAAAAGGCAGGGTCACAGGCTCAAGCGTGTCAAACATAGCGGGGTAGGGAACAGACACCGAAGGATCAGAAGCAGCAAGTGAACTAAGTGATCTGGTAGACGTGACTTTATCAATAAAATAGTGAAGAAAATTCTCACACACAGCAGGAGAGGCCTGTGCATTCTGTGGTGCATTTAAAGGAGAGTTAATAACTTTAAACAACACACGAGGTTTACAACAATTTAGAAGAACAATGTCAGAGAAATATTTTCTTTTAGCCTCTTTAACTGTGGATTGGTAATAACGCCATATTTGAAAAGACACTTGCAATTTGTCCTTTTTCCACTTTCGTTCAGCTCTTTGACAATCCTGTCTGGCAGTGCAGGTAGCTTTATTCAGCCAAGGCTCTGATTTTGCTTTCTGCTGCCTGTTCTTTAATGGAGCCGCAATGTCTATAGCAGTTTGATAGGTATCGAGAAACCATAAGTTAAGAGCCTCTGTATCCTCACACACAGACTCGCAGATTTGGCTGAAAACTGCGGAGAACTGAGCAGCAGTGGAGGGGTTAATAACTCGACATCTGCGAGCAGCAGCGCGAGGTTTAACTCTCTGACACCAGACAGCAGCTTCAAAAAGTACAGGCATATGATCTGAGAAAAAAGCGTCACAGACCACCAGGTTAAGAACAGGCAAACCATAAGATAAAACAAGATCAAGTGTGTGACCACGTTCATGTGTAGGCCCAAGTTCAGACTGCACAAGATTAAAAGAGTCAATGAGGTTTAAAAAGTCTTGCGCCAAAGGGTTTTCAGGGCAACACACATGAATATTAAAATCTCCAACAATAAGGACCCGGTCATATTTAGGCATAATATCAGCCAAAAACACAGAGAATTCTGGTAAAAAGTCTTGTATTTGGGTGGCCGCTAGACCACAGCACACAGAACCGAGTTAGAATGCCCCAGCTCAAACAAACTGAGTTCAAAGCTGGTGAAGGATGACGGCGATAACTGTTTACATTTAAAATCATTCTTAAAAACAGTCGCAATTCCTCCTCCATGGCCAGACGTCCGAGGAGAATTAAAAAAGCAGCACTCATCTGGTAAAAGGTCGGCGAAAACACTGGACTCACCAACACTCAGCCAGGTCTCAGAGATAAAAAGGAAATCCAGTTCCAGGGATACGAAGAAATCCTTAAGGATAAATGATTTATTCACAAGCGATCTGGCGTTTACCAGGCCAAACGTGGCAAGAGCTGGCGGGTCAGGGCGAACAGCCGACAAGGAGGCCCGTAACAGAGGCTGCAGGTTCCCCAGATTTACTCCGCGCCAGCGGAGACGAGGAGAGCAGGGTCGGCGGGGCCGGAACACCACATCCGGGCCCGCCATCGACACCAACCAGGCAGCGACAGGGTCCAGCGAATGTCGACGGCCCTCAGCCTCACGAGACAACCACCACGCTTACCCCGGTGGCGGTGCCGCTTTCGCCGCGGGAGTGGCGCTGCAACGCGGCAGAGGTATGTCGGGATGTCCGATAGGAAAGGAGGCAGAGTTTTATGTCCATAATTATAAAACTTGACAAGGTTTTTGGCGGTTCTCAGATCTAGCAGCGTTTGACGATCATACACCAGCAGAGTGTTGACAGTATGTGCAGTGTCACGAGCAGCAGAAACACACACAACAGTCGGAGTAGCTGTAGGCCCGCCTCACGCACTGGCGCCATCTTGCCACCTGGCAGCCAATAGCAGAGAGAAAGTTACGTTTTGGGTTTGGTTACTTTTCAGGGTGATCCCATCACAGAGTAGTAATGGGATTGTTTTACTCTTTGTATTATAGCTTCCACTAATAAGAGTGATCAGCTCATTTTGTATAGTTTTCCCCAGATAATGCCTGCCCTAGATGGAAGGCCTCTGTCATCACTTGTTTGAACTCAGTAGAAGTTTCCATATGCTTAGCAGGCAGGCGGATTGTATTACTACATGCGGTGACTGTTGTGTAGCAAACTGTATGTACACCATACTGAATGTCACAGGTGTGATTGAACTGCACAAAGACTCTGAAGTTTCTCTTCTCTTCTAGTAAGACAGGAATGTGGCCCTGTCCTGTGAGCCACTGGAGAAACGTACTGGGGGACAGGTGACCTGGATAGTCTACTGTGTCACCCACCTCTGGATGTTCACCTTTTCAGAGACAGATAAAGCAAACAATCATGTAAATGAAATATTGGACATGGTTTACCTGTACCAGCACAGAAGTAGAATTTGGAAATCTAATATCTGACATAAGTGTACTTACAATGATAATGTAATCTACATGGAAACTTCATGAGATGTGTAAGACAGAGAAACTAAGTACACTGAGAGTTTACAAGAAGAAAGTTAAATGAGCAATTACATGCTTCCAGCTCCTGCAAGAAGTCCTGTAGATAGGCCAGATAGCCCTTCTCGCTGAACTCAGGATGGCACGCCGCAAAGACAAAGTCAGCATCAGCCTGGTGAGAGAAAGAAAGAGAGAGCGGTGGTGGCCGAGTGAGCTAGAGAGTTAATGAATAGAGCAAGCATCGCTGTGGAGGACAAAGCCAATGAATGAGAGAAATAAACTGTATGTCAGTCAAAACAGACACACTGACAGCAGAGGAGCAGCACACAGCAGAGGAGAGAGAAGGATAAGCAGCACATAAAACACAATAACATTACCTGATTGTGGGGTGGTTACAGCACCTCCAGAGTGTGTCACTGAGCAAAACACTGAACCCCAAACTCCTCCTGATAGTCTGGTTGGTGCCTTGCATGGCAGCTTCCGTCATCAGAATCATATATCACAATATCTTTGACCAAATATCCCAGTATTGATGTTGTTACAAAATTCCCTGATTTCCATGAATTCTGTGACAGCTGGGAATTCTGAAAAAATAAACCCTTAAGACCTTATACCTGGGAGAGAAGTGATGTATACTCAGCATCAGAGACATCCTCTTTGGAAATGTGCTGAATCTGCATCTCCCCGTCATACAAGTACTTGTAGCACCAAAGTTTGAGGCAGCAGGGTGGTGGTCAACTTTGAGCCAGACTTGCAGCCCAGATTTCACCAGCACACCTGAAAGAAACAGTATAAATTAGTAGAAACATAGTCATGTCCTGAGGACATACGACACAACATCATAAGCCACAACATTTAGCCTAATGAACATAAAACAATCAAAACGTATGCACACCTACAGAGCAGTGTTGCCAAGTCTGCTTATTATAAGCGACTTTGGGCTTGTTTTCTGTAAAGTCGCTTACAAATATTGGTAGTCGCGAGTCACGTTTTTTTGGGCATGTTTCTAAAGTGTAGTTGCTTATTTGGGCTTGTTCCCAGCTCCATAATAATTTGTCAAGCAGATATTTTCTATAGGTTATTTAAACGTAGGAGTTTATCTTGCCTGTTCCCTCTAGGGAACTATTTGATATCCCATCAGTTTTTTAATGTTAAATAATGTTAAAAGGTGGTTTAACTAACTCTTGTGATCATTGTCCTGAAGCTCAGGGGGGAAAAAATAAATAAACTACCGTGTGTACAGTTTTGCAAAACTGCGCACAGTTTACCAATCTGTCCACATGGATGTAGGCTAAATTGACAATCTGTACCCACAGTTTAAAATCCTTCCCCACGGATTGTAAAATCATGCACACAGTTTATTTATTTTTCTCTTCCCGGAACCTAGGGGGGCTCCGTAGAAAAAGTTGCTTGTTTTGGGCTTGTTTTCACAGGCCTGGTTGCTTATTTGTCTCGTAAGATCTGGCAACACTGCTACAGAGGCAGACAGGTGCGTAGGAGAGGACCAAAAGGGCAACAGACTGAAACAGACGGAGCTCCCGCACACTCTCTTAACTTGCATATAAAGTTTAATCCGAGAACAGTGTTCCAGTCGCTGGGACCTTCATCATGTTCATGTTACGGTGTGAACCGAGGAAGCAATTTAAATAGACTCAATGGACCACGTGGGCAAATCAGAGCCCACACCTGGTGACGTCATAGTAACACATAACATATAAACTTTATATGCAAGTTAAGTAAGCCTACTGGACATAAAAATCACTGCCATGATAACATGCAGGGCTGAAAGCAACAACACTGTCAGTGCCTGAAATTATCAAATATTTTCAAAGTCATCAAACATAATTCCTTTTTTTACTACTACTGTCACTTCTATTGCAATTTTTTTTTAATATAATTTAAATCATATTTACCTGTTACACAGAGTGACAGAACAGAACCAAACGCAGGACTCAGAGACCCAGAGGCTAGGAGGAGGCGGGCAGCAAGGAGCAGAGTGAGGGCACAAGGACTGGGGCTGGGAAAGGCAAGGGAGCTCAGGGAGAACGGGGAGGCTGAGGGCGAGGAGCTCGAGGAAGGGACACTGGAAGCCGGGTAACCGAGGAGCAGAAGAGGGGAAGGCTGGAGGCAGAGTGGAGCAGTTCAACTTTTTACTTGGTATTAAGGCAGTCACAAGCTGTACAGTGCTGGATATGAAGGAAGTTTCTGAAAGAAACTCCACAAGGTACATTAATGTCGCAGCTGTTACAACCAGATGTGGCCTTACCTATGTTTCACCTGTTTCAATTGAAACTGGCCCCACCCTCCAAGGGGGGCCCCAACTGACCAGCAAAATCAGATTCATTTTCTCCGTAGGATATTGATTTTCAGCCATAATGTCTAAACCATCCAAGGTAGATTGATCACGAGCTACGAGGTTGTGAAACAAAAGTTTCTGCTCCTATAAAAGCCACAAGGTATGAAATCAACTTTGTCATTTGCGATCTTCTGGAGAAATACTACACTACCCACAATTCTAAGCAAAACACTGACGTCTCTGATTGGTTGAACTCGCGGTTACCATGGCGACATTTACCGCCCCCACGAATGGCTTAAGCGATCTGAAGTATAATACCGGTAGTTTATGTGGTGCCGTTAGGTTAAAATGTTATTTTGAGCAGGAAAATAATTTTAAGAGGAAATGAAACGTACATATGCCAGTGGTGCTGGAAAACGAAAGCTACCGGACAACAAAAGAAAAGCTTTATTCAGTCTACCAAAAGTGACCTCTTTCTCTGGTCCAGCATCTGTAACCCTACCAGTGACAGCAGCGGCCGAACCCCCGTCACAGGATGCTAGCCAAAATACAGATTATCCGTCTTCAACTCAAACTGCTGGCAATAATGATGACCAAACATTGTTAGTAGAACAAGAACATGATGATGAAGATCCTACCGCCGAGACAGGTGAGGGAGATGCCAGGGAGAAAGCCCCGTTTACAGGGACAGACCCAGGGTGCTGGCCAGAGCAATAATAACAATAATAATAATAATAATAATAATACATTTTATTTGTAAAGCACTTTTCATAAAAGAATCTCAAAGTGCCACAGAAACCACATTAAAACGCATTAAAAACAGAAAAAAATAAATAAAATACAAGCGATAAAATACATACATAAAATACGCATAAAAAACAGCTAAAAGAGCAGTTTAGTGCAAAATAAAATCTGCAAACAACTTAAAAACACCTGCCTGAACAAAACAGTTTTAAGCTCTTTTTTAAAAGTGTCCACAGACTGGGGTTTTCTCAGATGTTCAGGGAGGGAATTCCAGTTGCGAGGGGCAGCGATGGAGAAGGCTTGATCTCCCATGGTGCGGAGTCTTGAGCGGGGCTGATTGAGGAGGTTTTTGCTTTGGGACCGGAGGTTACGGTCAGATGAGTGAGGGATAATGAGGTATTGCGGGGCGTTGTTGTAGATGCAATGGTGGGTGACAAGGGCAATCTTGTATTGAATTCTTGAGGTTATGGGGAGCCAATGAAGGTTCTGAAGAATGGGAGTGATGTGGTCGTATTTGCGAGTTTTCATCAGAGTTTGGGCAGCACAGTTCTGAATGAATTGAAGTTTCTGATGTTTTTTATGTGGTATACCGATAAGCAGGCTATTACAGTAATCAAGCCTGGAGGAGATTAATGCGTGGACGAGTTTTTCTGCGTCAGAAAAATTTAGGAAGGGGCGGAGTTTAGAAATGTTTTTGATATGAAAAAAGCAGGTTTTGTACA
Source organism: Perca flavescens (assembly GCF_004354835.1). Taxonomy (NCBI): domain Eukaryota; kingdom Metazoa; phylum Chordata; class Actinopteri; order Perciformes; family Percidae; genus Perca; species Perca flavescens. The sequence continues at coordinate 6,931,698 of NC_041348.1, forward strand.
TATATTTAATGTGGTTTGCAAAGGTCAGTTGTGGGTCCAGCTTCACACCGAGGTTGGTGACAGTAGTTGAGAGTGGGCTGTCTTAACCGGAGAAAGAGATAGTGGTTATGAGTGATGAGGGGTGCCGATTTGTATGGCTTCAGTTTTAGAAGTGTTCAACTGGAGGAAATTATGACTCATCCAAGCCCTAATCTCTTCCAGGCAGTTAGAGAGGACAAAAGATGATGGTGAAGAGGGAGCAGCTGATGATGAGGGAGCCGATGATGCTGAAGGGACCAGGGTGGAGGATGAATCGGTTCGCAGGTATAACTGAGTGTCATCAGCATAACAATGAAAAGAGATACCGTGTCGACTGATGACACGACCCAGTGGCAACATGTATAGAATAAAAAGCAGGGGTCCCAGGATAGATCCTTGGGGGACACCACAAATGACAGGAGCTGTTCGGGACCTGGCAGATCCCAAGTTGACATACTCTGTCCTGTCAGCGAGGTATGAGGTGCGTAGTGATGGAGACCAATGTCAGTGTGGAGGCGGCTTAGGAGGATATGGTGGTCGACGGTATCGAAGGCTGCTGTAGGATTCTCGTAGGGTACAGATTTGATGATTGGCAAATTATCAAAGATGTTTTATCAATATTAATAAAGTTATGAATATGGTTATTAATAACTTTATCAAATTGACAAACAATCAAAACGGGGCACCACCTTGCAAGTCAGGGACCAATAATCAAACTGTGGAACAGTCTCATTTCTGTGGTAATCCTTTAAAAAGGAAATAAAGGAAGGGGTGAATCCAAGCACGGACCTGATCGACCAGCAATTATTACAACAAGTACACAAATAATCACAAGCAACTGCTAATTAAGTATAATAAGATTTATTAACGTCACAATTATCAGTAGCTAATCAATAATCCTTCAATAATAAACTTATGTATCTTTTACAATATCACAACCAAAACAAAGCAAAAACAAAGCAGCATGTGTCATGGACACGTCTGTGTGTGTGTGTGTGTGTGTGTGTGTGTGTGTGTGTGTGTGAGCGAAAGAGGAGGGGTGGTGTCAAAATGTAGTCCTAACACAAAAACCAAAATGGCTACTCCTGTGAGTTGCACAAAACTATTTAGCTTCAAGAGGGCGGTAGTGGTGCTGCGTGCACGGGGAGGGGCTGAAGAAGCCGAGGGGGTTGCTAGGCAACGCGCACGCTTAGCCTAGTATGCTAGGTCATGTGTTAGCTCTGTACAAGGTGATGCCGACTCCACGTGTGAAGCTAGCACCGTTAGCTCGGGAGCTACAAGCTAGCTTGTGTCCGTGTAGGTGTATGTGTGTGTGTGTATAATTAGTAAAAGGAGACAGGGTAAAGAAGGGAAAACACCCTGATCTTAGTTATCGATAATGACCCAGTCCCCCTCAGCCACTCACGTCTGGGCTAAGGTGTAGTTAGGACAGACTCTGAGACTTTTGTTTTGCTGAGGAAAACGTCACTATAACCACTCCAGTGGATTTAACCAGCTTCTTGGTCCCCAACACCGCTGAAAGGTTGATTAGGATGAACACAGAGGGGGATCCAGAAACTGCAGAAATAAGAAGGTCATTGATAACCCTCAACAGTGCTGTCTCTGAACTATGTGCAGGACGAAAACCAGATTGGAATGTTTCAAACAATGAATTACGTTGTAGATGTTCCTGTAGCTGTGCAGCAATACCTTTTCCAAGCACCTTGGACAGGAATGGAAGATGTGATATGGGCCGATAGTTAGATAGAGCATATTGCTGATGACCAACGAATTGATATTGTTAGGAGCGGTCCCGTTCAGATAGAGGAGTTTAACTTCCCACAAAGCCAATCATACCGCCGTTTTACCAAGGACAGATATTTCATGAAGATGAAAAATGGAGAAAAGATACGCAGGTCATGGTTAGTGTACTCAAAATCATCCAATTCAGTCTTCTGTTTCTGCTGTACCTTATTTGGCAAGCGGACGAGTAGTTTCACTCAATTTGTGAGTGATATTTGAAGAAAAAAAAAAAAAAAAAAAAAAGAAAATAAAAACAGCTCCTGTGAGGAAAGGTGATAATAGCCACAAAAATAGAACTAAAATGTATATATTTCAAGTCGTTGCTTTATCCACCAATGAGACACAAGCTGTGAGCCAATGTCCTTATGCTTTATCCAAGTAAAATGTCCACTTCTGCCATTTTTTGGCATATAAACTTTCTCTCAAACCCAGCACAAAAGTCAACCTTTCCATTGCCCTTATTTCATGTATGACCTCAAACCATTGTTGCCGTTTAGGACAATCAGGCTTTCTGGTTATTGCTTTCCTCGCTGCTGTGAGGAGTATCTTCACCAGGTACCTGTCCCTCTGTACTGTTACAAGTGAAATATGACCCAAGTACAAGACAGTGCATACGAAAGGAATCTTATAGACAAGTACAAAATAAACAAATCAAGTGATCTTTGTGTCCAATTTTAAGGCCTCGTAATTTTCCATGTTGGCGAATTGCCTGGGCCAGGGGTTCAATATAAAACGCAAATAGTGTGGGACTGAGACAACAACTTTGTCTAGTGCCCCTTTCCAATGTGAAAAATTGAGACAATGATCCGTTGAATTTTATTCTTGCTGTTGGTTGTTGATAAAGTGTTCTAATTATCCCTATTGATTGTTCGCTAAAGCCAAATCTATTCGACGTTTGATATAGGAAACGCCAATTAACCCTATCAAAAGCCTTTTCGGCGTCAAGGCTTACTAGTATCGCAGTTTTATTTTCCTTTTCTATTCTATCTATCAAATGTAGTGTCCTTCTGATATTGTCATCTGTTTCCCGGTTTTTAACAAACCCAGTATGGTCTTCATCAATTAATTCCGGGAGAAGGTTCTCAAGTCTTTTTGCAATGATCGCTGTGTACAATTTATAATCAACGTTGAGAATTGAAATAGGTCTATAGTTACTGCAATATTCCCTGTCTTTTGCCTCCTTTGGGAGTACTGTAATAAGTGCCTCTTTCCATGATGGGGGGAGTTTGCCTTCTCCTTTAATCCAATTAAATGCTTTTAGTAGGAGGGGAGGTAGTTGACTTTAAGTTGGCTATTGCATTATTTATCTCTTCCAGTGAAAACTGCTACGATACAATCATTTTGTCTCTTGCCAATACGAGGTAAATCCAGATCGATAAGAAATTGTTCCATTACTTCTACTTTAGTACTGGAGGTTTCGGTATATAGTTTTTTCTTGTAGTAGTTCAGGAAAATGGCTTCTATTTCTACTGGATGATATTTTAGTTGATTTGTTTCTGGGTCCCGCAACTTATGTACATATGTACTTAGGTACTATCCGCTTGTTGTTTACGTTACTATCCGCTTGTTGTTTACGTAAATGTCGGGAGAGTAATTTAGCTGCCTTAGGGCCTGATTCGTAATATGTCTGTTTGTGAAAACGAGCTTTCTTCTCTACATCTTGTTCTAATAGATCATTAATCTGTTTCTTTAATTGTTGTATTTGCACTAAAAGTTTTGGATCACTGTTATTTTTATGTTGCTGCTCCACATGAGTTAGGTCTAATACAAGGTTATTATATTCCAAGACCCTCATCTTTTTATTTGACGTTGTTAAGGCAATCAATTTGCCACGAGTCACTGCCTTCAGTGAGTCCCATAGTATAGATGGATCCACCTCCCCGTTGTCATTAATCTTCACATATTCTCTTATATCTGATTTAATTTGTTCTACAGCTGCTTTGTTATTTAATAAGCTTATATTTAACCTCCACCCTGTATTCCGCCTCCTACCTTCTAGTTGAACTCTTAGATATAGTGCACTATGGTCAGAGACGTCAGCTACTCCAATTCTACATTCCCGCACCCTATAATAATCACTCTTGGGCATAAAAAAATAATCTATCCTGGAGTAGGTAGAATGTGGGGCTTAATAGTGGGTATAATTCCTGTTGAGTGGGTGAGTACACCTCCAAATATCACAACATCCAATAAGAGGGAATGTTACTTTTTACAGCAGGGCCCCCTCCCAGGTAGTCCTGAGTGAACTTAAAGTGATGGTTCGGAGTAATGTCCCCCTAGGATCCTTTGCACCATGACCTCGAGCCAAACACCCCCCGAGAAGCTTTTTTCACCTGGGTCTAACATTGGGAGAGTTAGCGTAGAGTAGCGTTATCAGCTGAATAGCTTAGCGCAGGGGCTAATGGACCCACGTTTGTATCTGGTAAATGACCCCACTAATAATGCCCGAAATGACACCAAACTTCTACACTAGTACATATAGGTTATGTACTCATAAAACGATGGATTGGAAAGTTTGTAAGTACATCAGAAGTTTATGAACACTTGCCTGCTGGCTTCTGCTCTCTGCTGTTGTTGCTGCTGCCGGCAGTAAGACGAGTGCTTAGGGCCGTCTACAAATTACAACACCGAAAAGAGATGCAACAAAAATATTTTTTAATTTAACTTTTTTTTTTAAGTAAGTGCTGTAGTATAACTAGCAGGAGACAAGTAATAACTGAGATAAGTTTGCGGGACCCTGAGACAGCATTTCCATATGTACATTGCACCATTAAAATGTTTGTCAGAGAATTTGTCCTTCACTGTGTTTTTTCCCTCCTCCCTGTGGCTGTGTCAGTTTGACAGAATGAATGAATGTTAGGGTGTCCGATAAAAAAATAAATACATTTTGAAGCATTTTTTTTAAAGATTTTTTTGGGGGGGCTTTTTCCCTTTATTTGATAGACAGTGGATAGACATTAAAGGGGGAGAGAGATGGGGGATGACACACAGCAAAGGGCAACACGTCGGATTCGAACCTGCGCCGTTGCAAAGGACTCCGCCTACATGGGGCGCACGCTCTTACTGGTTTAGTTAGAGGCCGCCCCCAAAATACAAAATTTTGTGACATTTTGTTATTATTTATTTAGTTTCAATTAACTATTTAGTTTGCTGTGAATGGAAGGTGGACTATAAGGTGCCTGGATACATGGGGTCCTAGACTGGACTTGTGCAATCATGAATCATCATGAATTATTAAAAGCTTTTAGTCCTCTGATTGGCACAGACACGACTGTCAATGATGGTGAAGTAGGTAGGCATGTGCGAGTGTGTTCAAATAAAGGTCTCTTCCAAAACTATATGAATGAGAAAGGGGATCAATGGCAAGGCGTAGTTTCAATGTTCTCGGTCTTCAATGGACATTCCATTTCTGGCATGCTAACACCTTGGTTGGCAGAGTTATCATGAGAGATCCCTGAGCTCTCCCAATCAATATCCTCAATTTGGATTCCCTAAAACCAACAGAATATAATATCATCAGTATATAGATTGAGAAAATCATATTTAGAGGCAGGACAATAATATCATTAGCATTATTAGTCAACTGCCACATTTTCCTCAAATATCTCTGGCTCTCTGATGGGGTGCTGCAGCATCCCAAGCTTCCACAGCTGGTTTGGGGAAAGGAAGCCCTCTGTCCTGATAGGATGATCATTCCATCCAGCAGAAAACCTGGCCAAATCAGCCTTGAGTCTGGGGAGGAAGGTGTACTGAGCACAGAAGAGATGAAGTTTATCCAAGATGTCGAGGGATCCATCTTCCTCCAGGCTGTGCCGTACTATATGTCGTAGTAAACGTGTGTAGCTCCTGTCCAAACGTCCTCCATAGACGTTTGATTCTACAATTCATACATAGAAAAGTTCCCCATGGGTCAATCAAACTATGTAAAATAATAGCCAAACAGCAATTCAACTGGAGTAAATATCACACTGAAGGGCAACAATAACAAGACATGTCATGTACCTACTTGGATTTGAGGTAATTTGATAATCATTCTGCAAATAGAATACTTCACCTCTGGTTGTGCACGCTTTTTCCACTTATAAAGCTTCCATGTCCTGTGCCTCTCACAGTGAACATCATCTGGGCAATGCTGACATTTTCAACACCCTGGTCACCGCTTACCCTGTAACTAGGGCTGTGACTATGGAGCTAAATCGGGGCCAAATGTTTTGTTCATTCAAAAAAAATATATATAGTTGAAAAAATAAAGCTTGAAATTGAAAATTTAAGTTTTGGTCAAAACTTGGAAAAAATAAAACCATGTATTTGAACTAAAAATAAGTGTACCAATTTTTCTTTCAGTTTGAATAAAATATAGATTCAATTCTGGAATTATTTTGAATAAATTATAAATTTTCATTTTTCACTTTTATATTTGTTTTCAGTTCCACATTTCATGTTTTCAGATTCAAAAGTTATTTTTTTTTACGGCTTCAAATCTTTTTTTTTACGGCTTCAAATCTTTTTTTTTTTTCGGTTTCAGATCTGTTTTTCACTTTCAGATATTTTTTTTCGGTTTGAGACTTTTGGCCCTGATTTGGCGTGGGGGCGTGGCTTCAACTCAGAGGGGCGTGGCATTATGAGTGACAGCCTATCAAAGAAGGCAGAAGACTCCTCTTTCATGTTGACTTCAGGGAATGGTGTTACTGTGAGAACTATGACTGAATGCTTTCTATCCACTATATACATGTGATTTTTACTTAAACTGATGCCAGTGACAAAGTTCCATTTAAAAAATGTTTTGGACAACAAATGGTACCAATTACATTATAAGAGCAATAAACTGTGCCAGATTGTGCAGTTCAGCAGGAACAATGACTTCTCCCACTTCCATGTATGACTTATAGCACCACAGTATTCACTGGCACCAGCCCACAGGTAGGACATGTGAAAGATATTAGCATTTTTGAATAGATACTTTGCGACGTTATCCCCTCAGTGGCATTTTTTTTTGTGATTAACACATAAAAAGGAAAATAGGTGGACAGCTGGACAAAGCTGGCAATCAAGCATCGCTAGCACTAAAGTTAGCATTAACTAACGTTAGCTTCACACTAGCTGGTGTTTTTACACTAATTTCAGTGTCCAGCTCAAGTTTTTTTTTTTTTTTAACGTGTATTGGTCTTTGTTAACCTCGGTTTGTCAGAATGACCATAACTTGACACTGGCTGCAGTGAAGAAGGTCTCCTTTTATAGAGTAGACAAATATGACTTTACATTAATGCTCTGACCTGATAAATTACGTTTTACACTATAACGTTACATGTAACAGCATGACAGTTATGCCTTACAAAATATGCCAAGTGGGCAAACTTTGAAGGCTTCTACCACAGCCTAACTTAAGTATCAGAATACACTAACTTGTCTTTTTGTATTTGTATGTCTTACTGTCTGTTTTCTGGACCGTGTGTGTCCGTAATAAAAGCTTTGATTGATTGATTGATTAACAAAGCGGACCAGGACAAGTTATGTTGTTTAAACGAACCATGAAAAGGTAACACTAGCAATGTTAGTTATCTATAATGTTTTACATTATATGTAGACCATTTACATTTTTATATTATATGTTTTATAAGGCTGTACGGCTGCAGGCAGCCACTGTCGAGTTATGGTCATTCTGACAAACAGAGGTTAACAAAGACCACTACACGTTAAAGTCAAAAAACTTGAGCTGGACACTAAAATTGGTGTCAAAACACCAGCTAGTGTGAAGCTAACGTTAGTTAATGCTAATTTTTGTGCTAGCGATGCTTCATTTCCAGCTGTCCACCTATTTTCCCTTTATGTGTTAATGACAAAAAAAAAAATGCCACTGCGGGATAATGTCCCAAAGTATCTATTCAAAAAGGCTAATATCTTTCACATGTCTTACCTGTGGGCTGCGCCAGCAGGTTGCCTTTGGCGGAGCGGACGCTATGCTGACTGCCGAGTGAATACTGTGGTGCTACATTCAATGTCATACATGGAAGTGGGAGAAGTCATTGTTCCTGCCGAACTGCACAATCAGTTTATTGCTCTTATAGTGTAATTGGTACCATGTGTTGTCCAATACAATTTTTTAAATGGAACTTTGTCACTTGCATCAGTTTATTAAGTAAACATCACATGTATATAGTGGATAGAAAGCATTCAGTCATAGTTCTCACAGTAACACCATTTCCTGAAGTCAACATGACAGAGGAGTCTTCTGCCTTCGTTGTTAGGCTGTCACTCATAATACCACGCCCCTCTGAGTTGAAGCCACGCCCCCCACGCAAAATCAGGGCCAAAAGTCTGAAACCGAAAAAAATTATCTGAAAGTGAAAAACAGATCTGAAAACGAAAAAAAAAAAGATTTGAAACCGAAAAAAAAAAGATTTGAAGGCGTAAAAAAAATAAGTTTTGAATCTGAAAACATGAAATGTGGAACTGAAAACAAATATTAAAGTGAAAAATGAAAATTTATAATTTATTCAAAATAATTCCAGAATTTAATCTATATTTTATTCAAACTGAAAGAAAAATTGGTACACTTATTTTAAGTTTGAATACATGGTTTTATTTTTTCCAAGTTTTGACCAAAACTTAAATTTTCAATTTCAAGCTTTATTTTTTCAACTATATATATTTTTTTCAAATGAACAAAACATTTGGCCCTGATTTAGCTCCATATGTGACGGTATAGTTTTTTTCTTACCGCGGTGAAGAAGCAACGTATCACCGCGGTATGGCGGTTAAGAGAGTAGCGTAAGTTAGAGCAAGAATAGCAGGGTGCCTTAAGTGTGTGATGTCAGTGCTCGTGTGGTCACGCAAGGAGAGCGAGCGGTAACGGAGAGTAGTGTATGAGTTAAACGTGAATAATAAAACGACAAGCTTCTCAAGACACGGTGGCTTTATCTGTTGTCAATACTGCCAGTAGAGTGAATAGCGTTACCCCCGAAAAAGCATCGGCTTAAACCAACAACATATGTTGCAGTCATATGCATAAAAAGTATAAAAAGATTGCAGTGTTTCCATTTAGGCTCAATGTCAAGAGTCTTTACTGTGTCTTGCTGTCATTTAAGGCCGCGTTGACTTTTCTCCTCTCCGTTGATCTATTCCACAGACAGTTCAGAAAGCTCTATTGTCGATAAAGTTAAAAAAATAAAGTAATTGTTAGCCGACAATGGCAAGTGCAGACACTTCGCAGCACAGCGGTCTAGCAGCTGAGCAGACAGAGAGCAGAGAGGGCAACTCGGCACTCCGCTAACTTGTTGCTCTCACTACCAACATGAGCTGCTCTGTTTAGGCTACAAAACGTGCATCCAGGCTGAAATTTAACCGTGCAAACCGAGAAATGTCTTTGCCTTCCCAACTGTGTATTATAATAAACGTTACCTGTAGTAGTAGTAGTAGTAGTAGTAGTAGTAGTAGTAGAAGTAGGCTAGTAGTAATAATAATAATTATAATAATAATCAAATAAAAATCAATAATACAAGTTTTTTTTTCTCTCCATAACCTCTTCAAATAGGAGAGAATACAACAAAGTACACCGAGAGATACATAAACACACTGTGACGCGCTCACGATTGTATTGCAATGATTTATTCCTCCACACGTAAAATACAACTAGCACTGCAGTTACCAAATGTAAAGTTACTTTGTGAGTTGAAATTTGCATGTTAGTGTGGCGGAATAAATCCTTGCAATACAATCCTTGAGCGCGTCAGTGTGTTTATGCGTCTCTCAGTGTTTAGTCCCTCGCGGCAGCGCTATGTTGGACCGCTTTCAGCCGCAACATTGGTCAACAGAAAGTGTTCGCTCCCAGGCTCACCAGGTGATCAGGTGAAGCAAACAAATAGGTTATAACTTCCGCTCAAACCGCGATGAAAACGCCCACCACCTACAATACAAGTGCACAACACAATAATCAATAAATAATATAAATGAGACCATAAACAACATACACTATGTGGCTCCTACACTGTCGATGAGGATAACTAAACAATGATTGTTGCTTTCATAATATTTAATATCACACGACATGTGTTCTCCTGTAACCTTCGACAGCAAAAAGTAAAAAAAAAAAAAAAAAAATGCGGTGATGGCGGTGGTGATGTCATCACCGCGGTAGTGGCACGTCACCGCCGGTATTGCGGTGATGCGGTTATCGTCACAGCCCTACCTGAATCCACAAAACTTTAATAAAATTACTGGATCATTTCCTCACACAGGTTCATGAAAACTAAATGCAGCATTGAATAAAATCCTTATGTTTCATAAACGGCTGACAAATCATTTTTATTGCTTAAAGGATACTAGGAGAACCATAATTCTAAATAAATTTACTGCAGAATTACTCACTTGTAAGGCCATCCAAATCTCCTCACTCCATCCAGAGAAAACTGAAGCGCAGTACTCGCTGTGTTGTTGGATCCAACATTGAGGGACACGATCTAGAGGGTGGAAAACGGACATACTAATGGGATTGTCATAAAATGGACACCCTACCAAAAATGGATCATACCAGCAATATTTTCATGAATATGTACTTTGTTACAGTAGGAAACTTACCTTCCTCGAGTAGCCATCAATGCATGCGAATATCACCATGTTATATCTGCTGAAAAAAAGGCGCTGTTGCTATTATACCGGCGGGATAAATGACTCTTGCGCCTGACGCAAATCTAAAATGGGTTGGTCTGAAGTAGCTAGGTGTGGTTTGGGCGTAATGTGCAATACACCAATCAGAGAGTCATCTCACATTCCCTTTAAGAGCAGGCGTGCTTGTTCCATGGCAGATTGCTATTATGACGGCGGATTTGCCTGCCGCATGCCAGCGGGAGCTGTCCGGGATGCGGCAAAGTAATAAAGGCCCGTCTTGACCAGGTGGCGATGTTGCTGCGGCCTCTTGGGTGCATCTCCAGCCATGGAGCGTGGGCCTCCAAACGCACCACCTGCTCCTGTTTTGTCCCTTCCTCCTCCCCCCACTCCATCTCCATCCACCCGCTCCACCGCCGGAGTGTCCAATCCCACCGTAGTTCAACATCACGTCTCCTTAAGTCCTCTAATATTTCCTCATTAATGTCATTGTAATAACCTGATTCACATCAGTTATTTTGTATTTTTCTCTGTTCTTAAATATGTGGGTTATTGATATAATGCATAACTTTTCTTTGCTTTATGTCAATGTGCATTACATTTATTGAAATCAGTAAGTATTATCATCATAGTAGGTAGGCCTACTGGTGGCCTAGCTTTTCTTTTCTTTCTGAGCTCCAACTTTAAGCGCGCCAACGAAACTTAATGCAAGCTTGCTAAAGGAATGAACTAAAACAAAGAGTGCACTCAGGTACAAAAATACTAAAAACTAAACGACCTGGGTCTTTCTATTTACTGTTTTATTTTCATATTGTGATTCTGTATTAATGTGAATTGAATCCTGCATTCCGTGAATACAAAGTTGAACAGAGATATTGTATTTGTGTTGTTTCTCATTATACTGTAAAACCAGGTTAATTCATATATATTGAGTTAGTATTGTTTTTGTTATTAAATCAGGATTGTTCCCCTAGCCTCTCATTAGTTAGTAAAGTCATAACAAGAGTCATAGCTACCCTAGACAGATTTATTATACACTGAGATGTCTCTTTCACTATTTTATCAAGTAGTCCAAGGGTATAATGCTGTGATTGCTGCATAAAGTGTTTTTTCATATTACGAGCCTATGGTGAAAGGGTTACATCATCAACACATCCATGATTCATGGAAATGTTGTGTAAAACACAAGCCACAAAGAATGCTGCGACTTTTTGAGGACTGTACTGTAATGTGCCTCCTGACCTATCCAAACACCTGAAGCGCATTTTCAGTAATATTTTTTATTATGTATGGTTTGCAAAAATGGGACTGCTGGAAACTGCTGCGTCCGTGTAGATGAGAGAAGCAAAGTGTATGCGCGTTGTGCACACGCTACATTATGGCAAAGCATGCGCCCCTAAAATAGCATCTGAACAACGCGCCACTGAATTTAGACTAACGCCACTGACTTTAGACTAGATTTTTCCTGGTCTGTGGCGGAATTGTTTTCTGAAACGCCCCTGGGAGCGCAAATACATTCCCTAATTTACCAACGTGCGTCTGTGGAGGGAAAAGTCCGCTGTGCGTCAGGTGCAAAATAGGAATGATACATGTGTCGGTGTACAAAGGTAATTGCGCTGAGTGCAAGATAGGGACCCTTGTGTCTGGTCCATTGTACATGGTGGCCCTTTGCTTCTAGACACCCCTTGACAATCTGGTATCCAGCATGTTTACTAAAAGCTTTGATTACTAAAGGGATGGCAACATTATACAATAATGTTATATGAAGGAGAATGCATGAAACAGTTACAGAATCTAAATAAACAATTTTTATTGTGCAAACTGCAAAGTAGTAAAATAAACTTCAATCAAATGAATACACATACAAACAACGTTAACATTGTTTCCATTTCAAAACAAAATAGTTGTAAGATAGTTGTATAAACACTACCTTTGCCACTTTTAAGTTAGGTTGTTGTAGAAAAGTGGGCGACTGAACGTAGCTCCGCTGTCAGCCTTCTTAGGTGTTTGAATAATGTTAGTAGGTTGGCGGACGTATTTCAGTGAGGTAAGATCTCTTAAATCCAGTGTTTTAATCATTGCTCTGAACCCGAAAACGGCTCCTCTCTTGAGCATACGTTGTTCTGGTGTATCTCTGGGCCCGTATCCCTAAAGATTCTGAGAATCCTCTCAGAGAGCTCCTAACTTAACCTAAAAATTCCTTGCCAGGAGTTTTAGCTTAGAAGTGATTCCAGAACATTTTCAGTGAAGGTATGAGTCATCATTTCAAAAGCCGTGATTGGTTGATCCTACAAGTTTGATGAAACTGAACTTTTGGTGATAATGAGCAAAGGATGTACCCTCAAATCAATAAACATAATTATACACTCTAATCTTATGCAGACTGTAATTGTAAATAATATTTCACATTCAAGAAAATATCTGGAAAATGAATAGTAAGCTGTAGGGGTTATAGCTTAACATTAGAATCTAAAATATGTGAAAACTTAAGCTCATTACACCCTGTTCAAATAATGATTTGTGTCTTATTTGCTCATATTAAAATCTTAGCTGGCATATTTTGTACTTTCACTCCCATATGGACCCCATTGAAAACAAGATGGCCAATCTCAAGGGGCTGTCCTTAATGAAGTAGAAATTGCAACGTTACAACTCAGAGTGGTCTTAACGAGGGTAACACGGCTCAGCTTTTATCAATGTCTGTGATTGCTGGCTGGTCTATTTATGAAGGCTTGTTAACAAATATCCTACAAACACAGAAAATGGAGAAAAAAAGGAATCGCAAGCCGAACTGGACTGAGGAGCAAGGTTTGTTGCTGGCCCAGTTGGTGAACGAACATAAAGGTATGTTACGAGGAAAATTTGGCCCAACTGTCACTAGCCAAGGCAAGAGGCGCGCCTGGGACACAATATCCCAAACAATCAATGCCTCTTTTCCACTGGTGGTGCGGACAGGCGACGATTGTGAGAAAAGGTGGTATGTGCTGCAGTCCAAGGCAAAAGATGAGATTGCAGCACACAAGCGGGAATCCTCACTCACAGGTGAGCAAAATACTATAGCCTACCACATAATCTGGCAACTTGCTCCTGCTGGCAAAGTTAATTTACATGCCTAAGTACTGTGTTCATTGACTGTTTCTTTCTAGGGGGTGGACCACCTGCAAAGCGGCTGTCCCAGGTGGCCGACACTGTCTTTCAAGTCCTGGGACACTCTGAGGTCAGTGTCACCGGGCTGCCAACAGGCACTGACACGTCAATGATGCAGGCCCTTGAAATGCAGCAAAGGTAGGACACAGGGTTATTCATATCAACAGTGTTTATTCATTGCAGAAGCCATTTCATGTGTTATCCATGCTCATTGTATTAAATTAATTTAATCAAAACAATAATTAAACTAGGCCTATGTATTTCTGTAGAATGGAGCCATCACAAGAACCGGGCCCATCAAGTTTGCCAACAAGATTGCTGCCTGAACCATCTGCAGCTGCTACTCAGGATAGCCCGGCGGATCAAACACCATTCCCATCCACCGCAACTGCTCCGTCAGCATCCCTGCAGGAGAGAAGATTGCAACTCACAAATGATGTGTTTGAACAACAACAAAAAGTCCTTTTCCCTTCAGGAGGAGTACTACCGCCTTAGGGGGAGGCAGGCCAGTACAGCCCGATCCAGTTGGGGAGAGTTCTAGCCCGACCAGGTACTTATCTTAAACCTGCCTCTCTTAGTCATGCTATTATAATTCTAGACTGCCGGGGAAGTTCCTTCCTTCTTATGACACAATGAGCTGCTCTCTCTTTTCTTTTGTTTCCTTTTATTTGCATTCTGTCCCAGAAATTTGTGTTAGCGTTACTAACCTAGCTCTGGGGAGTTTACACCCCGGAGTCCTTATGTTTCTTCTTCGCCCGGATCATCGCCTCGGATTAGGGTGACACCAAGATCTGGGTCTTGGGTGCAGCTGTCGCTGTGGACCGGCTACACCCTGCTACGCTCTGCGATTCTCGTCTCCTCTTCGTCCTGCTGCGTCCTGCCGCGTCCACCCATGCTCTGCTGTGCCACACTACATCCCGTAACGCCCTGCTATGCCCGGCTATGACATGAACTACTACGACTACCATTGTAGTCACTGTTTCATTATCTTTTTTTTTTTTTTAACTGTGTTTTTATTGAACTTTTCATTTACATATAAAAAACAAAACAGCAAAGTTAAAATGAATACAAAAGTCCTTAACAGCACCTCAGACAATACACCACATACCAGTACACAACTCAATCGAGGTCTCCACTTTTGTCAGCAATATTCTTGTTTGTTTATGCCCCTTTTGGTTTTATTTTCTTAACGATTTCAATTCTTCAGTAAGTTTGGGAGCACGCGGGCTAGATTTAGCAGGCCTATCAGGGCTAGGTGATCGTTTCTTATCGTCTCTTTCTCTTGAGTTTTCATTTTTGGAGATATTCTTGTGTCTCGTTGCTGTACTCATTCCAAAAAGCTCTGAATATAACCGAATGTAAATCGGGATTTATTACAAAAATCCGACGGAGCTTCACTTTCAAGCGTTTGCCATCTCTCTGACGTCACCGGAAGTCCTGTTTCATTATCTTTATTGTGACTATTACACCACTGTTCATCATAACCCCAACCGGCACCGTCAGATACCGCCTACCAAGAGTGTAGGTCTGCCAAGGTTTCTTCCTAAAAGGGAGTTTCTCCTCGCCACTGTCGCAATAGCCACTGCTAATGCTTGCTCTTAGGGGAATTATGGGAATTGTTGGGGCTTTGTAAATTATAGAGTGTGGTCTAGACCTACTCTATCTGTGAAGTGTCTCGATAACTCTTGTTATGATTTGATACTATAAATAAAATTGAATTGAATTGACCTATACAAAGATGGTATATTTGCGAAATCACCTCTTAGTTTCCTTTGAAATATTTAAAAACTGACTGGCTGTGGCTGGGTAAGCTCAGTTGGTAGAGCAGGCGCACATATATGGAGGTGTATACCTCGCGCAGAAGGTCCAAGGTTTGAGTCCGACCCAAGACGATTTCCTGCATGTCATCGCCCTCTCTCACCCCTTTCATATCTATCTGTTCTTTCCAATAAAGGCTGAAATGCCCCAAAAAAATCTAAAAAACAAACAACAAAAAAACTGTGTGGCTAATTTCCAAACAGCAGCCAAAAAAGCCAGGGCTAAATATGTATAATCAGTAAACATTCTCACAGACCTAAAGTCCTGTTCAGCACAATAACTTCTCCTCTCAATCCTCGTACCTCCCATGCTATGATTTCATAGATAATTTCATAATGAATACATTCCCATTTTCTCCACAGCATGATGGAACATAAAAGAAAAAAAATAAGGAAGAACTCTAAATTGCCATCTTATTCCTTTCAGAGCATCTTCATGTGAGAGCTTTGTAGTTTTGACACTTAAGCTTGTCACTCAGTGACTCCTGTGATGTTACAGAAAATTGCTTAATTTTCAAGCAGGTAAGAGCCTCTTTATCACACAAACACACACACACACACACACACACACACACACACTTCAAGTCACTCGAAGACCTGTCTTTGTTGCTGTGACTCTTTAACTGACACAGCTTTATTCTTCCCCAATACATCTGGCTATATGACAGCAGCAACGGCCAATTTGAGAGGCATCAAGAAGTTGTTGTGTCAAAGTGTCTGAGAGACAGACAGGAGGCCTGGGAGGAGGAGAGACAGCTAGGTAAAGACAGACTGACTGAGGAGTCTGCACAGCAATACTGATACTGCTCAGCATTTTCTGTATGTTGTTTTTTTGTGTTTAAACCTTCTGATGCTGCATCTGAGGTCAGGTGGCAGTATTCTCGACAGACCACTGGAAATATTCAGTACATATCACCCTCAACCGGCATTGTCAGACACCGCCTACCAAGAGCCTGAGCCTGTCCGAGGTTTCTCCCTAAAAGGAATAGACCTTTACTATCTGTAAAGTGTCTTGAGATAACTCTTGTTATGATTTGACACTATACATAAAGTTCAACTGAATTGAATGTATACAAACAAATATTTTGGTTTTGTTAAACATGCACACCTCTGTCCAGCAACATTTGTGCAACACATTCATGCACTCCCTGCCTAAAATGAGATGCAACACGTGTTAGGGTTGTGGGTTCCTATTGTCATGTTTCCTGTTTTACTGTGTTAACTCTTGCCCTGTGTTTTGATTCATTCCTGTTTCCTTGTTATTTGTTCTCATCTTGTATGTTTTGCTTGCTTTACTTCCTGTATTATTTTGTAGTGTTTTGTTTCATGTGTCATGGGACCTTTATTGTCCTGTTCTGTTCAGCCCTTGGCATGTCTTCGTCATTGACGAGTCAACCTACTTGTTCCTGTTCCTGTTTTCTACATACCCCTTGTGTTGGACCTTTTGATGCCATTGAGGAGTCCAGTAATTATTTTGGAATTTCTGCCTTGTTTGGATTCTAAAGACTCACGTAAGCTGGATTGTTTTCTGTTTTAATAAATTCTACACCTGCATCTGTCGTGTCGTGCATTTTGGGTCCAGAATCCTTTTCTTACCTCAGCACTTGGCCAACCCTGACAATACGCTCATTTGCATTTGCATACTGTTGAGTAGTTGTCAGGTGCAGCAGTGCAGAAATCAAGAGCAAGGTAGATAAAAAAAAATAGAAATCCAAATAATCACAAACTCACTTATATTATAATTATTAGTCAGATATATTAAAAAATAATACTTTTAACAAACAAAAAATTCTTCATCTTTCTGCCGTCCCATCCAGCTGTCTCTCATCTACCCTACAAGCAGGCGGCTGGCCCCCGCACCTCTCCTGTGGTGGCCCCAAGAAAGAAAGATCTTGCATGCTCGCCGGACAATACTGGCATCTCTTTTATAGAAAGCTGTAGATTTGTTGCTAGTCGCTTAAAAAAAAAAAGAAGTCGCTAAATCTAAGTTGGCAACACTGGCTATGCTTCTTTAGGACAGTCACCCAGCCTCCGTGGCTTCCTGGCTGCTGCCAGGGGACGAAACCTAAATTAAGGTTAGGTCAGCCCACACTGATGAGAGTCAAGCTTCCAAAGCAAGATGCTGTCAGCGACTCAGAAGCATCGTCAACTGGAATTGACACAAAACACTTCGTGCTGCAAGTTAACCAAGCAGGAGTCAGGACAGCCAGGCCGGTGTAGCCAGTTTCATTGATGAATGGAGAAGCATATGCATAGTATGTTATGTCCAATTACGTGTTTGATGTAGCCAGCCTGTCAGACTGGTGATCAGATTGCATATTGGCAATCTTGAGTAACCATGATTGAATGATTTGATAATACTAGCGATCCAATCCAATCCAACTTTATTTGTTAAGAGCTTTAAAACAACCAAAGTTGACCAAAGTGCTGTACAGAAGAATAAATAAGACATCATAAATAAAATACATAACAATATAACATGAATACAAAATAATAGCTGCGCAATGAAAAACAATCAATCTAAATTGTCCTAGATCGTCCAAGCCTACCATGTACTCAAAGTTTGCTTAACTGAGTAGCGCAAATTATGGACTGTTCATTTTCAAATTACATTTCAAGATTGTGCGCACACCAGTATTATGTTGTGAGCAGTGGACCATCAGTATCAGCTGCCTTGGGAATTCATTGTTAGGACCGGCAAGCTATATATGTCAGCGTTGGCCTTTTTACAGCTCTTTTGTTAAAGCAGCATTGCCAGAAATTGGCATAGGCACTCATTTTCAGTTTGGAAGGGGGCCAAGGCCATAATGTGCTCAATTCCCAGTAGACATTTCAAATGGTGTTGCATAGCAACTAATAATCCTTTTTTTCCCAATAAAGAAGCTTTTTCTGATAGCTATTTATCCAAGGGAAAGCTTTACTGAGCATTACTCCTCAGGAGAAGCTGTCTGATATGCACTTACAGAAGGTACTAGTCACACCCGGGAGTTCTTCAGTAAAGTGTTGGTCAGTGGTCAGCATCATGGTAGCAACTGGATTTACAAGTCTTGAGTTTCCCAGTCTGTAAAGGGATTTGAACAGGGGGAGCAGGGTGGCCCAAGCCTTTTGTTTGAATGTGCTCTTAGGTTGGGTTGAATTTGGATTGGATTCAGAAGAATTTTGTTACCTGTTTAGATGTGTACATGGAGTGGAAGGAGCAGGATGGATGGATGTTGATCCCCAGCTTCAACCAGCCCAAAGCTCACACAGTGTAAGCTGAGAAAACCTGTTCTGTGCAGGACTCTCCACTTTCAACCACTGAAGTCTTCAAAAGTAGGAAAAACAAAGTAGCAATTTAATATTTGATACACCTTTTCAGCAAGTTATGAGAAAAACTAAAATAATTAAGCATTTCCAGTGTGGGGTGATTATTGAATCTAAATGAACATGGCTAAGAAAGGGAGAGATCCTTATGTTCAATGACATTATAATATTAACAACAACTTATCATGATTTGTTCTGATATATTCATATTTTTGAGGAACGCAACTATATTTAACACTGAATACACGCTCACACATAGGATGATCTTTTTGATTTGTAATATGACTTCATCCAAGTACTTTGAGTAAATATCTATCTACATGTGCTTTTGTCTATCTTTGACCTACAGGTATGCCCCTTGCCATGCAGTAATTGGGGAAGACCCTACTGCTCCCCTTAGTAAAGCTCCGACTTCCACAAGTTAGGCTCAACATTCTCTCGCAGCACATTGGGGTGTGTAACACGTCTTCTGAACAGTTGGCTAATTGGCAAATATCAAAAACAGGTAGTAACAGTTACAGTATGATTGAAAGTTAACAGCAAAATTCATAGTAATTGCAGTTTTGACAAAACCAGCACTGTATCCTCCTTACTGTAAGTGCTCCAATGTAATATGTTGTCCTTTAACTTCCTGTCTACACTATGCAGGGTTTTAATCTACTTTTTTAACTTTACTGAAGATAAAAACATTGTTGTGGTCTATCCAAAACTTTTCCCACATTTACATGTCTTTTATTTTTTATTTCATGAACATTGTTGGAGGTGCCGGAGGCTTAAGATTTTATTGGCAACGACTACATTCTTTTATTTTTGTGCAATTGACAAATAAAGAACCCTGAAACTTGCGTCTGATTGTGTCAGGTCACATTGTATCAGATGTTCACATTTTTGAGAAATTTCAGTGGGCTGTTTGAACCGATCAGTACCAACATTTGTCAAGTGTTTTCCTGTATGTTTCCTATTGCTGGTGATCGTAAAGTTAAGAGACAAAAGTGGAAATGGAACAGTCGTAATGTAAAATGTCAATATCATGAAAGTTTCTGATGGAACTGTTGGAAAGCGAAAGAGTTTAATCAACACAATTTGTACTGATTTTACTCTTTTATATAGTCTGCAGTGTGATGTTCAAATACAATATTAAATTAACTTAAGTGTGGATGTTGGGACACAAAAAATGCACTATAGTGTTGATTTTAAGATACAAGTAAATGTAGCAATGTGAATATGTATTCACATTGCTACATTTACTTGTATCTATCTATATCTATATATATATATATATATATATATATATATGGCAGTAATAGCAAACAGAATCAAAGTGTATATTGTGGGCCTGCAGATGACTTGCACCCAAAGTGCCTCACAGCCCTGAGTGGCCTTTTTGACCACATGTGTGATAGGTGTCGAATTTCAGAGAGCACACTGTGTCACACCGCCTTCTGGCTCTGCCTTTCATTAGTGGATTTCTGGACTGAACTATTTGACTGGAATTCCAAGGTTTTTAAAAGTCCTCTCTAACGGAAGGCAGAACTTGCCATCCTTGGCTGCTTGCAATCCACTGCACACCGCCTGAAAGCCACACAACTATCTCTCACTCTGGGGATGATCATTGCTAAGCAGGTCATTTCATGCGAATGGTAGTTGCTGACTCCTTTGTCCTTTCAGAGATGGATAGCTGACATGTTCTCAATCATACAGATTAGAAAAACGTAGGTTCTAGAGGACTGACTCAATCACAAGGTTTTTGTCCATTTGGGACCCCCTCTTTGCCCACCTGGAAGAGGCCAGTGTGGGAAGACTTTCCAACAGAGACTCTTATGTGTAGCACTGCTTAGCACGTTATGAAAATGGCAGCTCTTTGATGTTATTTACTTTAAAAGGCATGTGTGATTCGGTGTTTGGGAGAACTTCAGTGGAAGCCAAAGTCAGAATGAAGCAGGCCCAGAGCTGAGAGATCGAGCCAGTGGGCCAGTGTCGTTGATGTTATATTGTGTGTTTGAAACAACAATGACTCACCTCAGTTTGATGGGATGTTTTATCCTTTTTATGCTCTTATGTAAACTTTTGGGCGTACTATGCGAACAAAAGGAGTCCCCCCAATATACCCGTGAGTTTCTCCTGTTCCTGCGTAACTCCGATGCGGGAATCGTGAACTCCCAGGCGGCTCTTCCACCTGAGATTGTCCGGTCGGCAGCCCCCGCAGAGAACCAGAGTTGGGCACCCAGGACAGCAGTGAGGAAAAGGGGGAGACGCGGCGGTGTACGGCAAAGATTGAAGCGACAAGGCCATCGTCGGATACCCCTTCCTTCAATTATCCTTGCCAATGTCCAGTCCCTTCAAAATAAAGTGGACGAGCTTCAGGCAAAAGTTAAGTTCCTTCCAGAATACAGATCCGCCTGTGTCCTCGCCTTGACAGAGACGTGGATCAAAGATCAGGATCCACTCTCTGATTTTGAGTTGGACTTTTTTGGGGAACCTGTCCGTCTTGACAGAGACTCCACAGTGACGGGAAAATCACTTGGTGGCGGCTTATGTCTTTATATAAACAAGAAATGGTGCAATACGGTGATTGTCAGAGAAAAACTGTGTACTCCTGATATCGAACTTTTATCTGTATCTCTACGCCCCTTTTATCTGCCCAGGGAATTCCCACATCGTGCAGCGGCTTCAGGCGATTTCACCTGAAGCACCAAACTTCGTCATGGGCAATTTAAATAACTGTAAACCAGGGAGGTCCCTGTGTAATTTTTATCAATATGTCACCTTTGCAACACGGCAGACCAAAAAGCTGGACCTCTGTTATGGATCCGTCAAAGGTGCTTATAAATCCTACAGCAGAGCTCCACTTGGCATGTCCGATCACAACTCTGTTTATTTGGTTCCATCCTACAAAGCGGTACTGAAGAGAAACAAGCCGGAACAAAAGTTGGTTCCGGTTTGGTCAGAGGACTCAATCCAGTGTCTACAGGAATGCTACTGCTGTACTGATTGGGATCTATTTAAAAATGAATGTAAGGACATTGATGAGCTTACAGAGACTGTTTCTGCATACATCACCTTTTGTGAGGAGTTAGTCATTCCTAGAAAACTCATTTCCATATATCCAAATAATAAACCTTGGGTCTCCAAATCTGTTAAAAGCATAATTAATCAAGGAAATATTAGCTACAACCAAGGTAACATGACTCAATATAGAGTATTTCAAAAACAAGCTAAAAAGGAACTTAAGCTTGCAAAACTTAACTATAAGGACAAAGTTGAGAACATGTTGAGCACAAGCAACTCACATCCTGCATGGGAGGGTGTGAAAGCCATGATGGGGATGCAGTCTAAGAAAGGGCCGATTTCCCTCAGTGGCATGTCAGACCTTGCCCTCTCAAATGAACTGAACACTTTCTATAATCGTTTTAATATTTAGGACTTTAGTGAGGAGTTGTCAGTCTTTCATAACGTTGCCCCTGGGCAGAGCAATGTCCAGGTTGGACAGGAGTAGCAGAGTACAGCAGAAGAGCAGGGTACAGCAGGAGAGCATATAAAACAGGCCACCCCTCTCAAGCCACTGTAGCTTCAAAGGCATGGAGGTAAGCTTCCAGGTTTAAGCTAAACAGTTTGTCCAACACAAAAGTCAACCTCTAATAATAATAATAAAAAATTGAATTTATATAGAGCTTTTCAAGGACTCAAAGTCGCTTTATAGGGAAAGGTAGAAAAACAAAACAAGGCAAAACAAAACAAGATTCAGGCACAGATGAAAAGGGAGGGGGGCATGGGACTACGGATAGGTAGAGGTAAAAAGATGGGTCTTGAGGCGGGACTGGAAGATGGTGAGGGACTCTTGGGGGAGGGAGTTCCAAAGCCTGGGAGCTGCCCTGGAGAAGGCTCTGTCCCCAAAACTACGGAGGTTAGACTTGTGGATGGAGAGGAGACCAGCTGAGGTGGATCTGAGGGACCGTGAGGGTTGGTAGGGGGAGAGGAGGTCAGTGAGGTATGATGGGGCCAGATGGTGGAGGGCTTTCTAGGTGAGGACCAGGATTTTGTAGGTGATCCGGTGGGAGATGGAAAGCCAGTGGAGTTGTTTTAGGACTGTATTAATGTGGTGCCAGGATTTGGTTCGAGTGATGAGTAGGGCGGCTGCGTTCTGGACCAGTTGGAGTCGTTTGATGTGGGTAAAGCTGATGCCAAGGAGAAGTGAGTTGCAGTAGTCCAGTCGGGTGGAGATGAAGGCGTGAATGAGTCTTTCAGCAGCGGGGAGTGTGAGAGAGGGTCTGATTTCGGTGTTTGTTGCAGAGGTGAAAGAAAGAGGTTTTAATGACATGACGGATGGGGGGCTCAAGGGAGAGGGTGGAATCAAAGATCACGCCAAGGTTGCGGGCCTGGGGAGATGTGGAGACAATGGTGCTGTCGATGGTGAGAGTGGGGTTATTGATTTAGCTGAGTGTGGATTTGGAGTACGGAGCTTTGGGGGAAAGCCTTGAGTGACTGTGGCTGTGGCAGAGGTGTGGTTATGGAGATAGATGAAGTGAGATCGGTTGGAAAGGTAGGAACGGAGCCAGCTGAGTGCAGTACCTTTGGCTGCACTGGAGAAGAGGGTTCTGGGGTTTTGACAGGGGTTGTTGAGGATGGGAGAGAGGTAGGCAGACTTGGCAGCAATGAGGGCGTCTTTGTAGGCAGTGAGGTGGAGTTTATAGGCTTCATGATGGACTGTAAGAGATGATTACTGTGTCAGACGTTTGTTTCATTTTCCGGAGTGCAGGTGTGTACCAGGGTGAAGAGGATTTTCAAGGGTGGGGAATGTGATGTGTTGGGTGAGAGTGAAGTTGTCCAGTAAAATGGTGAATTCTGATGAGAGCTTGCAGGTGGGTGAGTCCATGTGGATGTTTAATTCACCAAGTAGCAGCAGACGTGGAGAGAGAGATGATGCTAGTGTGAGGAGTTGGTGGGATGGGGGCAGGCTGGAGAGACTGAGGCTATGTTTAGACAGAAACAATCTGAAGAGAAAACGCAAAAGTGGCGTTGCGTTCTCACTTTTTATTCTGCGTTTAGACGAGAGTTTTAGGGGGGAATCTGCGTGCATATGGTGACGCAAGTCCCGGTGGCCAAAAACCCCAACGTAGAGAGCAACTGCACTGGCACGCATTGGACCGTTGAGTCTCTCTATTTAACCGACAGTGTTTAGGAAGTTACTTTTAAAAAGTAGTGTTTGCTCGTTACTCGTTACTTCTTAAAAAAGTTATCCGTTACTTTACTTAGTTACCCCCTATGGAAAGTAACTTTTTACTTTACTCGTTACTTTAAAAGCAGTCGTCTTTGGCAGAGACTGAAGTTAATTATACAAAAACTATCTTTGACCATAAAGCCAATCTATGGTTTATCAGTGAAGTGTCTCAACTACACTGCAGACTGGATTCTCTACTCACAGAGCAAGGGCTGATTCATTATGAACGAGGCCGGTGCGGGTTGAATGCACATCAGCAGGTCATCGGCGTTACACGGTGTTAGTGTATACTATGTAATGTCTGTATCGACTTGTACCGGGGTCCGTGCATTGTCGTAGACGCATGCATCGTCTTTTCTGGAAATCCTCGCGTGTCCGTGCAACCAACACAAGTCCACAGCGGTCCGCTGCGTGTATGTATGAGGCCATCACCACCGCATCCATCTGTGAGGTTTTCAGCTTTGTGTCTGCCTGGCTCAGAGCGCCGTCCAGCAAAAAGCCACAAAGCTTAAAAAGCTCTCAAAAGTTAGCTTTGAATGCTTCTCGCTTGTCATGATTACTCTGCTACCAACTTCTGTCATGTCCCGTGTGGAGCTTGTGAGCGCACAGCTGAGAAGGCAGTGTCACTGGCAAATCTGTCCCTGGGAAAAGTAACGTTGCGCCGAATTGAAAAAGGAACTATGTTTTGTTATAAAATTTTCAGTAGTAGCGCATTACACTACTTTTTACCCAAAAAAGTAGTTACGTACACCCAACACTGTTAACCCAGGTTCTAAATCGTGGCATAGCTGCAGAAGGACATGCCTCGGGAGACGAAAATGACTCGAAAAACCCTCTTGCGTCTTAAGCGCGCATTAAGGTCCTCTAACAGAGCCAGATCTGCCATCGCTTCGACTTCAGGACTGCCAAAGCGCTTGTTTAAATAGGCGTCTGAATTAACATTTCACCAATCACATTACAAATCGATTAAACTAATATATATATTTTAATTATTTGATTGAAATTCTTGTATGCCTAATTAAGTCCTGATGTTCTAGGCCATGGGAAATTAAGCCTACCAAAAATAAACCTGTTAATAGCAATGTGCTAATACAATTAATTCGTAATTCTGAAATGTAACTTGCAATATGGGGTAGTTAAATGTGATGCACACACATTTATCAATGATCGCTGGTACAACAATTCACTGAACCGGGTGGTTATACCATTAACCACCGCTAGTCACACTGGAAAACTTGCGTACACACGTTCAGACCACACGTGAGATTTTATCATAGGCTGCGCTTATGTTCAAATTGATAAATGCCTTGCTTTGCGTAGGAATCGGCGTATGCCCGTCCTACGCCTGTTTTAGGTCGTACGCACGTTTCATAAATGAGGGCCTTTGAATCTGTAGAGAGACAAACATAATTATACATGAACAGGTTTGGTTATTAGAGACTGGCAAAATATTCTTGTCCCCTGACCTGTGACCTATGAATGACGGGATGTTGTCTTAGTTTTCCCTTAGTTTCATCATACCACAACATGGTGTTTCCGGAAATTCCACCACACTTACCTACACAGTTCACAGTTCCCTTTGAACTGAGCATTTTTGCCCTATACATGTGTAGAGGTGTTGAAAAGAATCAAATAATCGATGCATCGAATCGTGGACATGGATGATGCTGCATCGATAATCGGCAGGCTCATAATCAATTGTTTCTGTTTACAATTTAATGTAGGCCTAACAACATTTCTGTTTACATATTCTGTTATATTTTGCACATTCAGGAAGTGCCATGTGCTCAGTGCTGTAGTTTTATGTATCCAATTTATTTAGTATTAGAGCACTGCAGAATGTTTTGTTTTTTAAGCTTGAAAAGCTATGAATTAAGCTTCCGGTTCTGGCAACTGAGTGAATGGCAGCGTAGTTCATCGTCTACTCCGGCGATCTAATTAAAAAGCCCTCTAAATCTTGAGAAAAATAAAAGCTCTCTTTAAAACAGTCTATAATTGTGGGACAACGATGGAAACGAGAGAGAAGAGCAGGAAAACTAATACAGAGGTGCCAGAAACCGAAGGTAGACAGCAAGAAGCGGCCGACGCAACACATGCGTTAGCGTTAGCTCAAAAGCAAGATGCTAGCCGTCAGCAAACTCCACCGGATAACATGCAAACCAATCTGGAACGAATTTTGGAGGAGATTCAAAGCTTTTGCAAAGAGAACAATCGTCAGCTGGATGAAATTAAGACTGAATTAAACAAGACAAATCAAAGAATCAGTCACGCAGAAGATCGCATTGAAGAAGATGAAACGCAAATGCAAAGCGTGGAAGAGATAAAAATGCAGTCACATTTGGAAACAGATTGACCAAGAAGGTAGATCGAGAATAGATAATATAAGGATATACAACGTGCCAGAAGACGCAGAGAAAAACCCCAGCACACTTCTACGTCGTAACGTCGGACACGTGAGTTATGTTCTCTTATATCTCATGTAAAGACGGTGAACAGGAGGGCCCCGATCGCCACTGTGGAAAAGAAGGTTCTCCCTCCATGCCAGACGCCACTACCAACTTGTTACAGGGTCGTATGTTCCTGACCCCTATCTTGGAAGCACGTTATGTTTGTCGTTTATTGTTTCTCCAGGGACTGTGCCTCGCCTTCTATCATCCTTCAGATTGCAATGCTATATTGAACAG
Organism: Perca flavescens; assembly: GCF_004354835.1. Lineage (NCBI taxonomy): Eukaryota > Metazoa > Chordata > Actinopteri > Perciformes > Percidae > Perca > Perca flavescens. The sequence continues at coordinate 6,958,268 of NC_041348.1, forward strand.
ACATGGCAAATGACGGAGTAAAAGTAATTTCTTTCAATGTGAATGGTTTGCTTAACCCAATTAAAAGGAAGAAAATCTTAAGCAAAATGAAAAAATAAAATGCTCATATTGTCTATCTACAAGAGACACATCTGAGCAACATTGAACATGACTAATTGAAAAGAATGGGATTCACCCAGATCTATTATTCTTCATATCATACAGGGCATAGAAGAGGAGTTATCATTTTGATATCCAACAAGGTTATTTTTGAAAAGAAATATGAGTATGCTGATAAAGAGGGCCGATTTATTTTTGTTCATGGAGTGATGAATGGAACATATGTTACTTTATTTAACATTTATGCCCCACCGGGTAGTAATCTCACCTTTTTCCAAAAGGTTTTTCAGATTATATCCTCATAAACACAAGGTATATTGATCTGTGGAGGTGATTTAAATGTACATTCAATACATCGGAAAATTAACACATTGATGAATGATATTGGGATAATTGATGTATGGAGAGATCTATACCCGAATACTAAGGATTATACACACTTTTCTCACACACATAATGTCTACACCAGGATAGACTATTACCTCTTGTTTAATAGAGATAGGACCAGGGTGACAAGCTGTGATATTGGAACGATAGATATTAGTGATCATGCCCCAATCTACAACAGTAAAACTAGATAATAAATCTAAAGATACTCTGTGGAAATTTAACTTGAATCTTCTTAATGATTCTTCTTTTAAAATATGTATTAAAAATGAGATTCATTCGTATTTAGAAACCAATGATAATGAAGAGGTCACACCCCCCATCCTGTGGGATGCTGCGAAAGCAGTATTAAGAGGTAAAATTATAGCACTAGCCTCACTTAAAAAGAAAATTCGACAACAGGAGTTAAAAAAATTACAGCATCAGTTAAATTTATTAGAAAAAGAACATAAGGACAAGCAAACTCCAAAAATACTAGAACAAATAAAAACAACAAGAAACGAAATTAATATGTTATATACTCAAGAAATAAAGAAAAAAATTATGTTTTCTAAGCAAAAATATTACAAAAATGGATCTAAATTTATGAAAATATTGGCATGGAAATTAAAAAAAGAACAAGCAGATCAAACTATATACAAAGCCAGGGATCCTATTACCAATACAATACAAACCAAACAAGAAGACATTCAAGATATTTTTGAAAGGTTTTATAAAAAATTATTATCAATTAAAATGAACGTATTACCAAAATATCTTTACCTATTCCAATGCCTACCTGTAGAAATAACCGGAAAACAATTCATAGAGTGGGATAAATTGCTTTCACGTTTTATTTGGCAAGGGAAAAAGACCAGAGTACGCTTTAAAACATTGCAGCTTCCAAAGGATAAAGGAGGGTGGGCTCTCCCCTCATTAAAAGATTATTATACAGCAGCGCAAATTAGGACAGTGGTGAATTGGTGTGACCCACATTATAATGCTCCTTGGAAGGATATGGAAAGCTATATTACAAAGAATATTCCTGTACAAGCAATATTAGCAGATAATAAGACAATATATAGATAAGCTAGAAGACCCATGGACAAAGCTTACTTTAAATGTTTGGGCATCTGTGATAAAAGAATTTAAATGATTGGAATATATCTCCATTTTTAAATAGATTGCTTATGATTCAGACTTCACTCCAAATCAGTCGGATAACAGATTCAAGTTGTGGACAAATAAGGGAATAACTTTTTTTTGCACAATCATTGAGAAAGGTGAAATCCTAAGCTTTCAAGTATTGAAGGAAAAGATCTCACTAGAAAATCAAGATTTTTACAGATAACTTCAGGTTCGAAGTTCTTATGATAAAAAAATAAAAGGGAAATTCAAAGATAAGCTTAATCCACTGATAGACTTGCTTCAAAAAGCATATACATCAGGTATTAGATATAAGATAGTCTCTCAGATATACAAGAGTTTAATAAATATGAAGAAACATTGTACAAGTTATATCAAAGAGAAATGGATGACAGAAAGTGGAATGTTCTTTTCTGATGAAGAGTGGTCAACTGTATGGAAATTTCAGTGGAAATCAACTAGGTCGCTAAATTGGAAGGAGTATTGTTGGAAAAACATTATTAGATATTTTATAACACCAATACAAACAGCCAAATACACTAATAACACTTCAAAATGTTGGCGAAACTGTGGATGCAATGAAGCAAACCACTATCATATATTTTGGGAATGCCTACATATTCAAGAATATTGGAAAGAATTACAGGATGCTCTTGAACATATTTTTAAAGAGACATACCTCTAGAATGCAAATTACTCTATTGTGATCGTGTTAGCTTAGAAATTATTGCAGTAGATAACGAATATCTGATGGGCGTCCTTCTAGCAGCCAGTAAGAAGGCAATCACTCGCAAATGGTTGCAACAAGAGAGACTGACATTAAATGACTGGATAGATGTGACCATAGAGATTTATATGATGGAAAAGATTACCTTTTTTGTTAACTTAAAGAAAGATGTTTTTCTGAAAAAATGGAGGAACTGGGTTGCACATGTATCAGAAAGAAGATCAGATTTTGCTCCTATACTTATATAGATCAAGATTAATGTATAATGTATATGATAATAATACATGTTTGTATGTGTAGGTAATAATCATTCTCATAAGTCATTTGAGAATATATTGAGCCATCTGAGGTTGTCAAGGATTGAGTTTAACACATGTTCTTTCCCTGGATGTATATAGTTTCCATTTTTATTATTCTGCCCTTTTTTTTTTTTCCTCCTATTTTATTTATTTATAAAAAATTGTAAAAGAAGAATAGAAATTACATTTTGAAACAATCGAACAAATCTAGAGTACAAGTTATACTTAAAACACAGCAAGTAATTGTTCATACTTGCATTTGTTAAAACACTTTGTGATTGTAATGAGCGCTATGTCAACTGGAAATATACCGTGTTGTGATTGTACTGAAGTGAAAGATCAAAATAAACACAAAAGAAAAAAAAGAAAATAAAAAAAGAAAAGCTATGAATTAAATATCCTACATAGCTTTAATAGAAAAATGTATTGTGATGCATCGAGATATCAAATCGAATTGAATCGCTGACATGATAATCGTAATCGAATCGGGAGATCAGTGAAGATTCACACCTCTATACGTGTGGACTTTTACTTGGCTGTATACCCTGTGCAGTTCACTTCGCAGGGAACTACTAGGCCATCAAATCGCACTTATTTGATTGAAATTTTACTGAATTTAGTGGCTGGCTCTCTATGCCTCATAACATTACTACTCCGCTGTTTGTTTGGCCGTTACTGCAAAATCTCACCTCCTTCACCTTGCTACAATTTGGTTTATATGGAAGTTAGTCTGTTGCCATGGCAAGGGAACACATAAAAATGGCAGCCACTCTGACCATACTGCTACTGTGATTTGAATATCAATGGTAAAGCTAAGTAAGCTAACTACTTTATATGATAAAAATGTCAATCTTGTGCAGCATTTGAATTGAAAGTAACACCAAGAGCCATGTAATGGACACCTCAGCTAGAGTTACTCCACTGGGAGTCCCAAACCAAACATTATTTTTTGTTATCTGCCCGGTGGTAAACCAGAACTATGCATTTCTTCAAAGAACTTCTTCATTCAGTTCCAGAATGCCTGCAGCCTACGGGTAACAGCAGTGCAAACCTCCTCTGCTGGCCCCCACTTTCTACAGTATGTTTTAAACATATGACCACTCATGCCAACGATATCCATTATGTCCTCTCACTGGTCTCAGCTCTAATTTGTTTCGCCATTCATCCATCCCAGGTCAATATAAATCACTAAGATAAATTAGGTTTGTAGTATTCTGCAATTTCCTTTTCAGGGGCACCTGTCACAGATTTGCCTGCAGGAAAAATAGTACTACTGTAAATGATCTACATTCTACTCTGATCCTAGTCCATATAATATGTTGTAGTATGCTTGTGATGGAAGATTTCAATTTAAATGTTTGTTTGTTTTTATTTAATTGTTGCATATGTATATGCAAATTTAGAAAATGTTATCAAAATATAATGTTAATCAACTTGACCCCAACAGCATGGAAGGAGATAGACTGACCCCTGTTGGCTACAAGTGGACTGGTGACCTGGATTTTTTTCTCCTCCTCTTCTCTCATCCAACTATCAACCTTACCTCCCTCTCTGATTTTCCATTTTTGAATGGATACAATCACTGCCTTTAGCCTGAGAGAGGTGGCTGTAATAAAACTGGGAGAGTGGTTCTTTAGTAAGCTGCCATAGAGGAATAAGATGTTAAGTTTTGAAGTTTTGAGTCTACTGATTGCTCCAAAGAGGGGCCCTTACCTTGAGCCAGGTCTTCCTTGGAGTATACTTGTTCTCCTGTTTGGAAGTCAGTTTATTTTGTATTTACTGTGTTCTTTTAAGTTCATATCTGTGTCATTGCAAAAGGCACGTCTCTCAGATACAGAACACGAGAAACAAAAAAAGATGGGGTTTGATTAATTTACTCTTCCCATAAATCAGGAAACAAGAAGGGTTTGGCTATATTACTCCCTAATAACATAAACTTCTAGCTAACAGCTGAAGTCAAAGATAAGAAAGGTTGTTTTATACTAATTAAAGGTAAGATAGATCACAAAGAAGTTAGCTTACTAAATGTTAAAAATGCCACCAGAGCAAGATCGATCATTTTTCAAAAAATCTATTAATTCAAATGCTTGAATCAGGAATTGTAGTCTGTGGGGTGATTGGAATGTTTAATTAGTCAAAAAAATTTGACTTTACAAATTTATGCAAGAGGAAAAATGCTAATGCATTGATTATGCATAAATTAATAATAGAATCCGGTATGATAGATGTAGGACTTACAGCCCTCGGATAAACATAATTTTGTATGTACAAGGCAGACAGACATAGGATAGGAGTACTTGCTAAACAATGATAATGGAACAGTATCACCAACTGTCCTGTGGGATGCTTGGAAGGCTGTTCTAAGAGGAAAACGTATAGCTTTCTCCGCTCATAAGAAAAAAAGATAAACAGAGACACCTACTAGAACTACAGGCAAAAGTGAAAGACTTAGAACTCAACATTCTACTTATAGAGATTCACAATTATTGGCTCAGATGAAATGTATTCAACAGGAAATAGATAAGATTTACAATGAAGAAAATTAGGTGAAAATGAGAATTAGTAGACTAAAATATTACGAAACCGGCCCTAAGGCTATGAAGCTTCTCGCATGAAGACTACATAAACAAAAGAACGCGAGGACTATTTACAAAATAAGGAATACAAGAAATAATAGTGTGTTACAAGCTTACAAGGATTTATGTAGCCAGTCTGATGCAACTGATATTTTAAAGACTGTTTCTTGACATCTCTGGAGCCCCCCCACTCCTCCTTACATGCTTTAACTACATTTTTAAAGAGGGATGTGGAGTGAGGCAGTAATAACAATAATTCATAAAGAGGGTAAGAATAAAGGAGAATGTACAGTAGTTCACATGGACCGATCAAACTGGGTTTGTCCGAGAAAGACAAACACATGACAACATTCAGTGAACACTGCATGTGGTTGATTACATAATTATTCAGTTGCGTGGGGCTATATATCATGTACTAGAGCGATTTGGCTTCAACAAAAGATCAGTGTATTAAATCATTATATTTATTCCCTACGGCTAGATTAGGAATTAATGGGCATATGTCCCAAACCATCATATTTGAGAGAGGGTCTCGCCAGGGTTGTCCACTCAGCCCTGCCGTTTTTGCGTTTTTTTATAGAGCCCCTAGCTCACAACCTGAGTCCGCCAGATGGATCGCTTCGCATTTGCTCGGCATATCCATCTGGGAACTTTCCGTTGGAAAACTTTTGGAAAGGGGTGAAAATACTGGTTAGCTGATTGGATGAAGCATCTGTCTATCACCTATGTTGGTGATAGACGGGCCAAATCAACCAATCAGATCCACGAAGCGTATGAAAATACAACCACAAGCCCGCCCCTGCTGCTGCAGGCAAAGCATAGCTCGTTAGCTCAGCAAGCAGGCAACATGTCAGTAAAGGATATTTGCCGTTTGTGTAACGAGAATTTAGGAATAAAAGGCACCCTTTCAGGTTCCTGGACCGCTGTCTGAAAATACTGGTTAGCTGATTGGATAAACCATCTGTCTATCACCACCTAACCCGCCACAAAACCAACGCTGATTGGCCCGGTCGTTTGGCTAACGGATCCATATTTTCTCTATCTCAAGATGCCAGACTGATCTGCCAGTGGAAAACTGGAGCTTGCGAGATCAGGACGGTCTCACGAGGCTACCTAGCTCAGGCTATGAGGGAAGATCCAGAGATTAAGATTAATCTAATAAAGCATACTGAATATAAAATAAACTCAAATACACCCAAATGAATGTCTCTTTTGGATTTCTTTGTCTACTCTGGATACAAATTGAATAAGTCCCAAATACTTTGTTATAATTTTACTGCAAATGATGAGGTGCAATGGAACTCTATGGTTATTAAATAACTGGGTGTGTGGATCCCAAGGGACATCTCTGCAATATATGAAAGTAACTATAGCCTGGTTACCAAGTCAATCAAAGCATACCTTAATAGATTCAATTCAATTCACCTTAATAAATACACTGTATTACCACTCGATATGTCGAATATAATTGTTAACATAATCATTAAAATGATCGTGCTACCTCGGCTTATGTATCTATTCCAGTCTCTGCCTGTTGCAATTCCCCCTACAGCCATAATGAGTGGAATAGGATGATTTCCAGGTTTGTGTGGAATCGCAAGAGACCTTTGTGGGTCAGTGTGCTGCATGTGAGATCACCCTGAACAGGCCTGCAGTAGCACCCCTTCATCCTTGGTCATGGGCTACTTCACCGTGGGAAAGAATACATGTTGATTTCGCTGAGATCAATAAGCAGCACAACCTGCTGGTAGTAAATGTCTATTCAAAGTGGCTAGAAGTCATGCCTACTCAGCAGACAACAGCGGAGAAGACTGCACATCTTCTTAGAACCCTATTTGCATCATATGGCCTACCGAAGGAGTTGGTGTCAGATAATGGGGCTCCATTTACATCAGCTGAGTTTGAGCAGTTTCTCAAGAATAATGGAGTCCGCCATGTACTATCACCACCCTACCATCCTGCGTCCGGTGGAGCAGTTGAGTGCGCTGTCCAGACATTCAAGAAAGCCTGGACTCGACTGGAAGCTCAGTTTGTCGCCTCAGCAAAGGCTTGCTTTTCACATACAGGAACACTCCTCACACTGTCACTGAGCGCACCCCGGCTGAAATGTTCCTAAAGAGACAACCACGTACTCGCCTGTCATTATTGAAGCCAGACATGTCAGAAGTAGTGCTCAAGCATCAGCTACAGCAGAAAAAGGCTCATGACAAGCGAGCAAAGCCATTCCGGACATTTAAACTGGGTGGGAGGGTGTTAGTTCGTGATTTCAGACATCCAAAGAAGCTTTGGATTCCAGGAACCATTCTGCAACGAAGAGGACCTCTGACCTATGTGGTACAAGTTGGTCATCGTCAAGTCAAGGTGCATGTGGATCACCTGCGTGCATCCAAGGCTTCATATTCACCAAGCAGAAGGGATGACGAGGATTTCTTGTAGTACTCAACAGGCTGTGAGGATCCAGCAGAAAGTACAGAGCCATAAAATGTTGCTGTTGGTCCATCGCAGGAAGTGCAACAAGAGTGCCGCTATCCAGAAAGGCAGCGGACAGCAACCAACTAGACTGAATCTCTAAGTGTTCATGTAGAGATGAGTTATGAATACATTATTCATGTTCAGGTGCTTACTGCTATGTTAATGAAATTGTATATGTGGTATAAATTAAGCACTGCATATTAGGTTTTTAAGAATAGCGATAACAGTTCAGTTATTTTGTCTTCTTGTCATAGGTTAAAATCTAGGGGGGAGGAGTGTAGTAGTTCATGCAGTACGGTAATGATAGTATCAGTACTAGAGTAAATATGGTAATGGTATTGAAAGTGTATTAGAGTAAATACAGTAATAGTATGGGCAACTCTCGTCTTGGACTTCTGTATCAGTACTGAACGAGGAAGTAAACAGCACTCACTTTGGCTCCGTGTCTGTGTGTGTTATTATATCTCCACAAATACTACAGTCCTACCAGACTTTAATTTGTACAGAGAGTCTGGCCACTCTTCATTGACAAGTGTTAACTTCCTTGAAGGTGGGTACTCTGTTGAAGTTTAAAACTATTGGATCTGCCCAGAGCCACTCTTGTTCTGCCATAACCAATCGCTAACGTTTGGTCGTGACGTCGGCTTAGCATCGCTGGCCTTCGCCTTAGCATCGCTGGCCTTCGCCTTAGCATCGCTGGCCTTCGCCTTAGCATTGCTTGCGTTCGCCTTAGCCAACTCCTTCACCACTAACGGAGCAAGCTGGAAAATCAAACTTTTCCCGAACCCCGTAGGGAGGAGGGCCACAACATCATGGCCACCAACAGAACTCAGCAAAGATTGTTCTCGCTGGGGCTTTAACTTCTGGATATTCGGCAGCGTTGCCACAACGGACCGAATGGCTTCCCTCGCATCTTTCTCCGCCGCCATTACGGAACTACAACTCAAACTAGCGCACAACCTCAATGTCATCGTTCTCAGCCACTCCCTCTGTTCGCTGATTGGACCGGTAAATATTTGGCCAGAGAGAGAGCAAGAAAGAGAGAGAGAGAGGAGAACAATCGCTTTGTGACCGGCGCGTAGAAATACGAGTCTGGTATGAATGGCCAGGCGCACAATCAGGCACGTATCTACACTACACGACACTTACACGCCCGGTGTGTTCCAGCTGTTAGTGTGCAAAGGGCTTAATCTCAAAAAGCATGCAAGAATACTGAAAAGGGGTGGCCTGTGATTTGGATTTTGCAACGTCTGGCCTGGACAAGCAATTTAGACAGTGGATACTTACGGGTGTAACTGCTTATTGCACTATAGTCAAAGGTAGCAATCTGGAGTCATTTAGCAGTCTTTCGACTGTATAGGACCTTAAAAAATGTGATATCGCCAGGTCAGGGACTATTTCAATAAAGAAATCAAACAGAGGATAATGAATCTAACTTGATAATTATATTTTCTGAGGCCTATAACACTAAAGGTAGCATGCATCTAGTCTCATGGATATATACCTAAGGAATTACTAAACTCACTCCACTGCTCAGGTGAGACAGAAATGGGAGAAGGAATCTGGCCTGGAGATAGAGATCTGAAGATGAGTGGAACAAAATTTGGGAGATTCGGGCCAAAACTACCAACTCAAGATCTTGGCGAGAAATCTCCTGGAAGAATATAATACGTTTCTTTGTGACTTCTAAAGTTTAATTTTTTTAAGCAGGGCTCTCGCGGTCAGAACAGATGTTGGAGACAATGTGGTAAATCAATGGCAGGCCACTTCCTTATATTGTGGTACTGCTCTTTCGTTCAGCCATTCTGGAAAGATATTGCAGAGGTCATGAGTATTATATTTGGACTAAAAGTTGATTGCTCCTTTCTCATATTATACCTGAGAAAATTCCCAGATAATCTCATGTCATACCTTTATAAAGTCCTTCTTGTTGCGAGGAAGAAAGCCATCATATGGAAGTGGCTGCAGATAAACCTGCCATGCAAGGATGATTGGATTGCAATTGTCTGCAAAATAAACTGTATTGAGTGACAGACCTTTTCTTAAGCTTACAATTCAACCACTATATTAAGGTCTGGAAAAAATTGTCTGTATACTGTGAGGAATGTAACCGACTCTAATTGTAAATTCCTGTTTTTTATTTTTCATTGTTTTCAGTGTGTTTTACCTGCAATGTAGTATGGCCTATGTCTTTTTTTTTTTTTTCGATTACCCTCCTTTCTTTCTTTCCTGTTCTTGTAACCTGAAAAAACAATAAAAAGGAAAGTTAAAAAAATGTAATGTTAATCAGTGCATGTTTCCATCAAATACCTTTAAATGAATATGTTCAAGAGGACATGCCAAGATGCATAATACTAAGATGATTTAGCATAAGACAACATAACGTTGTTTCAAAAATTTAAACAATAGCGTAAAAGATTTGAAAATTCAATAGTTATATTACAAGTGCTATTCCTAGTATCGCTCCATTACTTAAATGTCTGCTTTTATGTTGGCTTTCCAGAAGTTGGATGGATAGTTGATCAATTGTGTGTTCAGTGGAGGGACTCGTGTGGAACATGTTATCTTGGTGCAGGGGTTTGGGGTGTATAGCAGTTAGCCTCTACCAATAGAGGAGAAATAAGCCTCATGGTAACAGCAAAGTTCTGTTATTTAAATACTATGTGTTCTTAGGTGGCTTGTTCAGAATTCTGGCATTTCAGGGTCAATGTTTTAACAGATAAATTAATAATTGAGGAAAAACTAGATAGAAACTAAAATTAGATGTAAAGTTAACACCCTACTTGTCAAACTAGTGTTGCACAAAAATAAATATAGACCTTTTCCATAGCAGATATGTTGACATGTCATAGTAGGAAAGGCACAGGTGTATTCAAAACCATTAATGATGGCTGCATTCCACTTAGGAGAGGCCCTGGTATTGTGCATGCTAACTGAAATAGCTTACCGGGACACTTGATGGTGATGATGACTATGACAAGTCAAAATGTCTGCTGTGAAAAAGGTCCATTGGTTGTGTAATTTCTGCCCTAATTTCATCATTAGAAATTTGTCTCAAGGACTCTTTGAAGAATAGTTTCAGTGGTTCATAGCAGACCTGAATAACCTAAATGTATCCTAATGTGATCAGCAACCAGTTTAATGTAATTGATTTACCCTGATTGATTTTAAGTGCTGGTAGGATCCCAAAGGGACACCCAAAGTGATTGTTACTTTGCAAGGCTGTATGAATCTGCTAATTTGCAAATGTGCCTCACTGACTTAAATACTTGTTTATTTTTCCATGGTCATCTCTATCCCTTGATGCAGCATTTCTTCCTGATAAGGCACATTTGAACATGTACATTTCAGCTCAGCCAACATTTAGCTTTCCATCCAGTTAGTGTTAAGTAGTTAATTCAAGTCTATCCTAGGGGTAATTTTCAGCATCGCCACTAGATGACAGTCTTTAATTTCCTTCCTCTCATGCTTCATGGATTTATCATAACATTTTGTCCTCTCAGCACGCTGCCTATCAGCTGTTCCCAATAGGATCTTCAGTCGCCAGCATAGAGAATGTAGAGAGACAAACTGCCACATATTACTGCAGATGCAGATATATTGTGTACAAAGCACAATCACAGAGCAAAACAGGATTCCTCGCTACTGTATGTTTAAGATGATTCACCAATCAATACACTATTGTTTGAAGCAGCAGTTCTCATCCTGTTTGGCTCTTATTCCCTGTATAAAATTGGTTCCGAATGGTTCCCCACACTGCTGCAGGCAGAAACATGCGAGAGAACTGTGACCTTTGACACCAAAGCAGGATTTTTGTTCTTCCCTTTCAGTTAATTTTTACTCTTTTACTTTTTTACCTTTATGGAAAAGAAAAAAGCCCAGTAGCCAAAGGTGTTATTATTAGTAGTAGCCTAGTATTTCACAAGAGAAAAAAATCAAACACAGCAAACTGTACATATTTAAAAAGAGTAAAATTTTATTTCACAGGTCAGGTCCCATAGTTTCTTTTTCCAAGAAAGGAAACTTGGAACTTTCAAATAATCCCAATCAATTACTGTGTGTGATCCTTTTACCAAAGTAACCATATTTTAGTCAGAACACAGCAGGTCAGCTAAACATGCCAAAATAAATTTTTCTGTGTCATTGTAAATTTCAGTCAGGCAATCATACACTTATTTATAAAGAATATGGGTTCCATTTTTTAAATGGAACTCTCTATTACATTCATATATATATATATATATATATATATATATATATATATATATATATATATATATATATATATATATATATATATATATATATATATATATATATACGCTCCAGAAGAAATTCTAAATAACAAGTTAGTGGACTTGCTATTTCCAAGGTCAAAATTATTTGATTATTTTTTTTAAATAATCTAATAAACAAATGGGTACTTACTATGTATACTGTCTCAGAACAATGTCTCTGTTTTCTCTATACCATATTAAGTACCAAATACACAGTCTTTTCTTGGAAACATACCTGGATTTTAATACAAAATTGCCGGACCTGGGTATTATTACAAAATTAACAGACCCATAAAATAGTGTTACCATTCAGACCATATACAGACCTACTGTAGCGATAACTACACAACTACCATTCTGATATTCAAAGCACAAAAGCCACAAGTTAAAGTCACATTATGTCTTACCGAGCATGTAAATATATTCTGCAGGATAATAAAATAAATAGAATTTAGCAGGGTGACTCACACCTGCAGATATACACTGACACATCATGCTGCAATATCCCGCATTTTGCACCATGTAATTCTTGTGGTTGTACTAGTGCATCTCTGTAGTTCCTCTGTATCACCTGCAGCGGCGGCTCACCCATAGAGGGCGCTGGGGCGAACTCCCACGACCTGCCTGCCTGTTTTTATTTTTTTGATTTTATAATCTCTCATTTTAATTACATGCTAATAATGATTTTACTTCAGAATGTGTTTAGAACTCTCCAGAATGATATTTGCATTCACTTTCAACGTTGTTACATTTATCATGTTGGTGTAGTAGGCAATAGGCTGTCTTCCCTGGGATCCAGATCACTCAGCACTACCAGCCAATCATCGTCGTCGAATTTTATTGTTTGGGGTCTCTGAAAATATCGCCCGTAGTAACAAGATTAGAGCAGTGCACCACGGGACATTTACATCAGAGAGGAGTGCGAGCGCGAGCAATGTCAAGTAGCACAAAATAGTCGTGGGAGTTCAGCTAGCCCCAAATTCAGTTAAATCTCTACACCTGTATCCCTTCGAAAGAAGAACATTAGCGGAAAAACTCACTGTAAAATAACTTGGACATCAATGCAATCTTTTGCTTCCCTTGCTTACTGTTTAAAACAAGTGCTTGTGATAGTTTGTGGACACAGACAGGGGTGACAGACCTGAAACATATGTCAGAACGCATTAAGAAACATGAGCGGGCAAGAATGCACATGAACAATGAACAACACTGTGAAGCTAGCCATGCTAGGCCAAATTAGCATAGCCACATAACTAGATGAGGGACATGGCACCAGAATGAGGAGTATAAGGGACCTGTACAGGAGCCACCCCCAAAGAAACGGAGGGCAATGGGAGAAGTAACGCAACAGCATCTGGCAATAAGGTAAGCAGTAACAGAAATTCTATTTCTGTATTCTATTAGCCTATATGTATTTGTGTTTGCACATTTTTGTATTCTGAATTGTTATTATTAGACATATTTATCTACTGGAGAATGCAGAAATTATATGATTTTTTTCACATTTATGTTTTTAATACTTACAGTAAGGCTTACTTGCTCATAAAAAAATTGTAACTGCTATGAATATGCTGATTGTATTGTATTGTTGAACTGAGAAATGTGAAAACTTAATGTTTTCTGTGTTTACTTTTCTACAATTATGTATCATTTCATAGGTACGTGATACCATTATGAGCCATGCCAAGGAGAGGTTTTCTTTCACCAAGCATCTCATCAGTGCCACTGTTGCAAGGAGACTTGTTCCCACAACACAGCAGAAATTCAATGTAGTATGCAGACCAGGCGGCTAGGTGATAGTGTGAAGCACTGCCACACAACACCACCAAGTCCGTAGAACCTTCCTTCTACTTCTCTCCCTAGTAGCGCGAAGCGAACAACAAAAGCTGACAATTTAGTCTGGACAGACGAGGAGGTGGAGTTATTGCTCCAAACAATGCACACACGGCACCCAGACAGACACACATGGGGCACACACACGGCACACGGCACACGGCGCACACACACACACCCGACACACACCCACACATGCGGCACACACACACGGCACACACACGCACGCACGCACATGCGCGCACACACACACACGCGCGGCACATACACACACACACACACACACACACACACACACACACTGTGTTTTTACCCTTTAGACGGGAGCGCGACGGTGGATCGTTTTTAAGATTTCCACTCTGGAGGGTAGTTTAATTTTTTGCGTTTTTAATCCTCAAAAACGTTGTTGCTGTCTAAGTGAAAGGCACATCTGATAAAATATTTTTCACCCGCGAGCGTATTTGTTTAAACAGGGCCTTAGTGTAGGCCTAACTACCTGTACGTCACCTGTGTGGCTGTTTTAAAACTGAGCATAACAAATATGAGTCGATATGTGTGAAACATTGAAATTTACCCACACACAAATTGATCATTGTGAATGATTTGGGATCTCCAGCTGGTCACCCTAAAATGCATCAGAATGCAGGAAATCACATTTACGAAATTCTAAATTTTCTGGGCAAGGACCACCCGTACAAACAGCCCCACCTAGCATATTTTTTACCAGCCGCCACTAATCACCTGCAGCATTGCTGTTTGTACACAATGTGACAGACAATAGAAAACTTGATTAGGGCTCTGGCAGAGAGAGCAGTTGTCTGCCTGAGTGAGCCAGCTTTGCTGCAAAGTCACAGGATCACCTCTCTCCAGCAGAGCAAATCAGAGAGAGGAACGGAGACATACAAGACAATTTGTTGCATCCATCTGAATATCTATCCGTTGAGCTATATCTGTTCAGAACTTGGCCATATTTCTCATCAAGCGTTGCTCCAGTTTTGTTGTTGGCTGTGAGTTGGTGAGCCTTCGGGGTTGTAGCAGTAAAGAAGAGGCGTAGCACACTGTGCCTTTCTCAATGTGCCAGGGCCCATCTGTGTAGGCCTGCTGGATCAGCATTTTGCTCAAAGAGACAGACATAAAAGAGAAAACTCTATTCTCAGGTTATGAGGCTTCCATTTTTCTACCTGTTATTTTTCTTCTTTCCTCCTGTGTCTCTGTGTTTTCTGCCATTTTTGTTATGGTCTTTCTCTTTTTCTATCCGTCCTTTTACTGTCGCTGTCATCTGTATCACTCATCTTTCCACTTAGAGTTTCTCCTGCCATGTAATTTGAAGCCTTTCGCCTTTTTTTAAATCAACTTAAGATGGAAGCAAAGTCAGCATCCTTTACATCAGCATGTCAGATACAGACCACTGAAGTCAGTGCCGCTGCCAAAAAAGATGAGGAAAGCAGACATTATAAGGCCCACTTAAACATAGCTTGAAACCTCTTCAAGAGTTCACCAGCAGCTAATCAATACACAACATTAAAGCAGTAACAATAGGCTTGGTGAAGTGCCCCTTTAGAGGCACAATTGATTTAATTTATTTAAGAGCTCCTTTGCCAGCCAGCTGTGCTACTTGAGTCCTGTTGTAGAAAAAAGTTTATATGGTCTTTCTCCTTTCTTCTCAGTCCCCTTTTCTCTATCTCCCCGCCACTACCACCATCCCATCATCTTTTTCGAACTAATTTGCTTAGGCCGGTATCTTTCCTGCAGGCGAGGGCTGTTGGCTTTGACTTTGAGTCACCTTTCTAATTCAACTCGGTTCCTTTGTAAAATGGTACCAGGGGTGGAGACTGCAACATAGAGCTAAAGGGCAAAAGGACACAAGTCACTCAGGACCTTTTCTGCTAATGAAGACAGATTAGTCAGGCAACAATGTCCATAAACAGATGTACGCATAAGCGGAAAGTATAATTTCAGCTTCAATTTCAATTTTATTTATAATGTCAAATTGTCAAATCATAACAGGAGTAATCTCAGGACACTTTACAGATAGAGTTGGTCTAGACCACACTATATAATTTACAAAGACCCAACAATTCCCCCCAAGAGAAAGCATTTAAGGAAAAAAGAGGAAAAACAAAAATACTTCCTTTAAACAGACAGAACTGTGTTGGAATTGTTGGGGCTTTGTAAATTATAGAGTGGGGTCTAGACCTAGTCTATCTGTAAAGTCTCTCGAGATAACTCTTGTTATGATTTGATACTATAAATAAAATTGAATTGAATTAAATAGAAACCTTGGGCAGAACCAGGCTGATGGTGGGTGGCCATCTGCCGCTGCCAGTTGGGATACATAATATACCCTTGAGGAGAACTGATGCTGATGGACTTTGAGTCAGAGACGTGTTTCCCCAGCTTCACATGCTGCTTCCTGTGATCCATCTGCAGGTGGAGTTGGGCTTGTACCAGGCACGGCGTTATGGGTGGGCCTGACGGGCCTAGGCCCACCCACTTTTCAACAGGCCCACCCAAAACATTTCCTCAAAAAACATTAATTAATTAATATATTATAATTTGGTGAAGAATTATTAAAAATTGGAAAATAATCTCATAATATGTGCTAAAATTGTCTAAATGTTTAGTTTTCAAAAACAATTTAAAAAAACTGGTCAGGTCTATTTTTATGTTTCTGTACAAGTTCAGCAGACAGTGAGGTTCGGATCGGATGTAGCTTGTCGGTATGCTAGGCTAGCTGGGGAAATATTAGATTCCTGACCACTTTTAAAGTCTATAGGCCTTAGGTTAGGAGAGATGCGCTATAGCACAGCCAGGTATGGTGCGTAATGGAGATTCCAAAGTGCTTCTTTTGGGCAGAACCAAGGAGAGCGATCGCGGATAGGTCCGTCCTTTGCACCGAAACTTTTTACAATGCAACAACATATAAATAGCATCAAGCTATTACAATCTTTATTATGTAAGCACATATAATATATATAATATAACAGTATATTAGCCAGTCATTTTTATTAGGTTAAACAGGGATTTGATAACGTTTTTAATTTAAGGCCCACCCACAATTGGTCTGGCCAATCCAAAACTGGAATCCTGGCGCCGTGCCTGGCTTGTACTGCAGCATAGTCGGGATAATGGTGTTGAAGGCAGAGCTGAAGTCCACAAACAGGATCCTGGCATAGGTTCTTGAGGAGTCCAGGTGATGGAGGATGGATGAAGGGCCATGTGTTGTCTGGACCTAGACCTTTTGACTCTGCAGGCAAACTGCAGGGGGTCCAAGAGGGTTCGGTGTGACAGAACAAGGCACTTTAAGAGAGTGCTGTGACTCTTTTCCAAATACTTTAATGCCGTTTCTCTGTTCCCCATTATACCTACAGAGAAACAGCAACTTGACTGCTTAAATATGCCACCTAGTGGTTGTTGGTGCACACTGCACTTTTACTGGATACATTATTTCACCCCCCTTAACTCCTGCCTTAGCATTACTGTGGTATTACCACAGCAGTCACATGAAATTGAACCCGTAACATCTGTAGCGCCGCCCAAGACGATTATGATTGGTGTTTTTTCACCTATCCCAGAGTGTTCAGTGCAGTAGCTATACCATACTTAAGCGCTGACACAGCGCTGTGGAGATTGGTCTAGCAATGCGTGACAAAAAATAAGGTAAACGTTATTTTGTGGATAATACGATTGGTTCTTATTTTTACACCATTTATTTTTAAATTTTTGCTCATTGCTTAGTTAAGGTAGAATTTTATAATTGGTCGACATCACTCTATGAAAAAAAATTATATGTCCAGTACAAGGAAACATGATATATGATTGTGTATGTTTTATTTATGTATGTTTTTTATTTTCCTGTACTGATGCTCTGGAAAATCACTTTGCTTGAGTTTATTTAACAGTGTGTCAATTTCGCTACTGCTTCTTCTTCTCACAGCCTTTTTTTAGTGGTATCTCTCCAATTCTTGGGCATGTGCCAGAGTATTTGCACACAGCCCAGCATCAGTACTTATATAGTGTTTAGGGGGTATTTATCTATGCGAATAAAGAATTATGATCATGTCAAGGGTCAAGGGTCAAGGAGTTTTTATTATCCCCGAGGGGCAATTCGTTTTGCAGCAAATAAAGTGCAACATAGACAACAGACACTATCGATGGAGGACACAAGTAAATACATATTACACAGAAGTCCACATCTTACATTGAATTATTAACAAAACCTATAGCAGCAGGAACAAAAGAGTTTTTGTGTCTGTTTGTCCTGCATTTAAGCAGACAGAATCTGCGGCCAGACGGCAACAACATGAAGTAGCTGTTCAGGGGGTGGCTTATTTCAGCCAGGACTGACTGGCCCTTCTTCAGGGTCCTTGTCTCATATAGAGATTTTAAGTCAGTCAGAGAGTTCTGGGAAATTTTTCCACACACTTTAGTAATGTATTGCAGCCTGTTTTTGTTTTTAAGAGTGAGGGACCCAAACCAGCTCACAAAGGCAAAGGAAAGAATAGTTTCAATAAAACAACAATAAAACATCCTCATAAAAGTCTTATCGACATTAAAATTGCGAAGTTTACGAAGTGTGCTTTTTTACAGACAGCGTCAACCTGAGGCTCAAAGGTGAGTTTGTCGTTTATTATAATACAGAGGTATTTGTATTGCTTGACTACTTCGATAGCTTGATCATTAATAAGGGTCGGAGCGAGGGTGGGGGGATTCTAACTAAAGTCGATCAGCATTTCTTTAGTTTTTGCCGTGGTGATGTTCATGATGTTCATGTAGGATTCATCATTCAGCACACATGGGTTAGAGCAGATTTGGATGGTTAAAAAAATTTGGTGCATCTGGAGTTGAAGGAGGAGAATATTTATTCAGTCCAGACGAAAGATGTGGACATATACAAACCCATTGACTTCAACAAAAACAAAAAAGTGCTTTATCACTCAACATTATTTGTTGTCCCTAAACCCAAATCAGCTGCACAAATAAAAAAAAAAAGTCAGAGCAGTCTTAGGTCTGTGTACTGTTTGGATGACCTTAGGAAGTGATGATGCAGCAGATTGGGATTTTGTTTTGATGAACTGCCAAAGGAAGCCAACGTTTATCTCATCTCTGCAGCCTGTTAAATTAGAACATCTCTCCTTCTTCTGCTCTTTTTGTCTCCTCATATCCACAAAGGGAATCTCAGCTCTCCCCTCTTCTCTTTGATCTCTGAATAACTGTGTGGGCGGAAGCTTGGCAATATTCCTATACAGCCAATGGTGGAGTTAACATATTCTTTAAATCCTCCTAAATTCACCTAAATTGGCTCTCCTTTTTATAACAAACTGCACCATATGGGAAGCGGTGTTGTATGGGAGGCTCTGGGGAAGCTAAGGTCGATCCCAGCTTGACCTGCAGGATAGGTCACAGACAGTAAGAAGGTGGTTGATGTGGCCAAGGCCAGAATCAATAATTCTAAAATTGCCTTACACTCTGACATGGACCATGTCATGCATCTATCAATTTGACTATGTGGTAAACCGCACACATGCCGCGGAGTGGTTTGGTTTGTCAATATGAAAACATAACCACAGGCTCATATTACTTTAAGCTCAGACAAATCATCAGACAAAAGTGCTGCAAAATTATATCATGACCATTAATTTATTGTTGTGGTAATATTCTGTGCATTTTAAAAATATAAGATAAGATACACCTTTTTTGATCCCCAGTGGGAAAATTTGGATGTTGCAGCAGTATAAAAGGTAACGGAGATAAATAATAAAAGCTACATAAACTAATCTCAGAGAATGAGTTTTTGTTTTACGCAAATGTATGACATTATAATCTTTATACAGATTACCCCTCCCCATCTCCGTATCTTAATAATGCACATTTATTTTGTAGTAGGGCTTTCTCATAGCAGATATGCAACTTGTTATAGTATGAGAAGCACAGGTGTTATAATAAGGTTCTAATAACATTAATGGTGGCTATGTTCTAAGTGTACCCAGTAAGCAATGGGTTAGATTTTTGGGTTAAAACATAGCGTCCAAGATTACGCTATACACTGTGTTTTATCCCTTAAAACACATCTTAAAAAAACAAGTTTGGTTATCTAAAAGGCAATTTAAAGGATACAGGTGGTTAAAAGCAGATTGAAGGAGCCAGTGGACAGGAAGGTCAGCAGGAGTTATGTAAAGCTTAAAAAAGCTTCCCCCCCACCTGCCAGTCTCTCTCAAATTAAAATAAATACCCTGGTGTCACAATATGAAAAATCTATTTCAACATTTAAAAAAATAGTAGTCATCGCCATTCATTTTATAAGATACTGTTACTTAGTCATTGTCATAACGTGTTATTAGAAAAGATGGTTGTGTGGGGAAAAAGTCTCTCTGGGTCCAAGCATCGTATGACCTACATTTTTGACTAAAGCAATACAATGGCTACCAGCTTCACTTTCCTTTAGCTTCAAACTCTTTAGGGTACTGCCTGTATTTTTTAAATGTATGATTGATTAAATATTCTACAGCTTAATATGATTATCATGCAGCTTTCTTTGCCCATTTTTAATGGTATCTTGTGTTTTTTCTTGTATTAACTTTGACTGCACATCACTTTGTGGCTGTAATTCTTGCTGAAATAATCAAGTTAACATGAATTGTTATTTAGACACAACCTAGCAGCAACAGTGCATGAAGGGGCCAACCCAGATATATAATGTACGCTTCCACTTTAGCCATAAACCTTATCCTGGGCCCTGGGGAAATATTCAAGAGGAAATGCTGTAGTTACAGTCTTTGTCTTTAAGAGTGCTTGTGTGTGTATATTTTTGCATGTGTTTATTTGTGCTGTGGGGGTGGTTCCTCTGGTGGATGACTAATAACTTTGTGTGTGTGTGAGGGGGAAGGGAGGTGGTAGACGGTGTGTGTGCCTTGGAGAAACTGAGATGGAGACAGATTTACCTTATACCATGAGATGAATGCAGTCATGTATGTTAATGCACACTTGAACAAGTTTAAATTAATCACTTAATCTACACAGGCAGGTGAGAAGAAACAGCAGTGGCAGAAATAGCGTGGTTTGTCTGAATCTGTTAACCTGTGAGCTTGCATTCTACACCCAAACACCTTCAACTGGACTAATACTACAGTGTAGGACCCCAATCCATCCCTCCAAGTACCACAAAATACATTAAGATTTCTATGTCTAGCTATTTACCCATAGCTGGGGCTATTTACCCATAACTGGGGCTATTTACCCATAGCTGGGGTTATTTACCCATAGCTGGGACAGTGGTTGACGGGCATCAGGGTGTTTCCACTCACCGATGGGCCTGCATGCCACGTCTCTGGGGCCCACTGCTGCTCCGAGATCCCGTACAACTTAGCCTGGAGCCACGAGGGACCAGTTACCGTGTGTGCCACGGGGAGGCGTGTACGAGATCTTGTCCGTGGAGAGGCTCTGTACCGGCTGAGGAGGAGAACACACTCGGCTCCTCTTCTCACCCCTGAGAACTAAGGGCTACCGGTGGCAGCAGCTGGAAGCAGAGAGGGGCCAGCAGGAGCAGCATGCAGCTACAGGCTCTACTACTCCAACACTTCATTTTGAAGGAGATGTGAGGCATTTTGTATTTTGTATGTGCAGTTTTGGAATTGTGTGTAGAGTTTTGAAAAAAGGAGACATAGTTTTGAAAACGTGTGTAAGCAGTTGGAAAATGGGGACAGGCTTGCCCAAAAAAATGAAGATGTGGTCAGCGTCTCTGCTTGGCTCACATTTAGAGAAGGTAATTCATATTTTACTCATAAATTATATATTGTGTTACCCATCTACTATTAATTTGAATGTTATGACCACAACCACCTGGCCTGGATTATCCATATATGGCATTGGGAGGGTGCCCAGGGAACCAGCAGTGCTTGCAATTTGCAATGCTTGGGTGGCACCAAATGATTGAAACAATTAAACTTTAAAATTTGTGGGGCTGCACCAGGCTGGCCCAGCAGCATGGACTCTCTGGACACAGGTCTGGCTCACAGCTCGCAGCCTCACCGGTCCCCTACTCAACCATCCGGTTGTAGGCCAGCAGCAGGATACAGTGATCTGTCATCCCGACTCTCCTGTTACACCTCTTCCTAACTAAACACGATGTGAACCAACGAATTGGATTGTTTCACGTCATTGGTCAAAATTACGACTGAAACAGAACTCCAACAATATAGAAACAAGGTTGACAAAAAGGCAACTTACCTTAGTGCCAACTTAGCTGAGTTTCAGAGGAACACAGCCAGGAGTGAAAGGCAATGTTCACTGGCTTTCTCAGGGATTGTTGTTTAATGAAAAAGAGCAGTGTTGGCTAAAAGGCCAATATTGTAACAACAGGAGAAAAGGTTATGTTATAGCTATAAAAAACACAGCCATCATTTCAAGTGACTCACTTCATTAATGTACTATATTGTATAGTGTTACAGTACCTTTTACTTTGAATACCCAGGCCTGCTTGGTGAGTAATGATGGACTGTTGTCTGCTGTTTCCCTCTCGGGGGAAACATCTTGGATAAACCTCTCACTGAACTCCATTAGTTGCAAATGCTCTCTGCTTAGTGTCAGCTCAGTTATATATGGTTTAGATTTGTTTTATGTTCATAGTTAATCGATGAGTGTAGTTTTATGTGACATCTCCTTTTAAGGTAGTCTTTCCTCTTAGGGAAATTAAACTTTGTGATTGTTTGGCTGATTGCTATCAGTGGAGTACTGGCGTTTAAGCAGGAATTTAATTCACATTTTTTATGTGCGTCAAGATTTTGTAATGCTAGTTTTAACAGAGAAGACAGTCTCCTTGCATGAATGACAGACGGGCCAAAGTATCCAAAGTACATGTACTATACAATGTTTATTAATGCCCTTCGGCAACCAAAATATTGCTCACATGATACAAAGAAGAAAAAATTTAATCGGCCCCAGTGGTCGTCTGCTTGTCACACACAGATGTTGGATACAGCAATGCCATTCAGCCTTTCTGGCAATTTGTTCCTTGTGATATTGCAACAACAAAAAATTCCCTGCAGCCTGTGATGACCCCTGCTGTGTTTATGTGATTTACCTGTGCTCGTGTGTAACATGGAACACCTGGTTATTTAAGCCTGGCTGCAGTGTTACTCTGGTCTCTCTTTCTGCCTGCCTGCCGGTTGCTGCTTTTCCAGCTCTCCCTGGGTTTCCGTTGGTTTGGTTGTGTTGTTTTAGGTTATTTTTATGCTTTGTTTGCACTTTCCACTCACAAACACGCAAACACACAAACACACACACACATATATTTACTCATGCATACTTACACCACTGATTATACCGAAAACCACACCCCACACTAGCTCACCTTGTAGAGCGCACGCCCATATATAGAGGTGTACTCCTCGATGCAGCGTCAGTTTCGACTCCGACCTGCGGCCCTTGTCTGCATGTAAATCACCCTCTCTCTCTGCCCCTTCATGTGTTCAGCTGTACTATACAAATAAAGGCCTAAAATACCCAAAAATAATCTTTAAAAAAATAATAATAATAATAATAATAATAATAATGTTAGTCAACAGTTCCAGTTCTTACAATGCATCCATTGGCACACCACAGTAAATGCTAGTTTAGTTGTGGAGTACCTTGATGAAAATAATTTACTCACTCACTTACTCAATTTACTCACTCACTTACTCAATTCACTCAATTCACTCACACACACACACACTTTTAATAACTTTTTAATTTGGGGCACCTGGGTAGCTCACCTTGTAGAGCACACACCTACATATAGAGGTGTACGCCTTGATGCAGCAGCCGCGGGTTCGACTCCGACCTGAGGCCCTTTTCTGCATGTCATTCCCCCTCTCTCTCCCCTTTCATGTCTTCAGCTGTTATAAATAAAGGCCTAAAATGCCCAAAAAATAATTACAGTAACACGCATACACACACACACACTCACACACACATTCCTATATGTGCTGCAAGGTGAGGACAAGTAAATGTGCATTTGATGTGAGGACCAGGGGCGTCGGACTGGGGGGAAAAAGGGGATTGAGTACCCAGGGCCCTCATGTGAGGAGAGCCCAAAAAGATGCTAGAATGAATAGCTGTGGATGTGGGGACGGGCCCATACAAAATGCCTTTCTACAGGGCCCAGAATTTTGTGCTACGCCCCTGTTGAGGACCAACCTTTCTACAATACTTAGAGACAAATGCATGCTACAATTTAACACCAGATGGCTCCCTAATTTAATTTCCCACCTCAATCTATTAAAATAGCAAGGGAAACAAGGGACCTTTCCATGAGGTGCTCTTGTTTGACAATGTTATTATACATTCAGTCAATATAAAGCATAGTCTTAAAGTCTTTGAAAATATTTGCAGAATTTCAAGTTTAAAGACATGGAGAATACCAATATATGAATGTTGTGTTCATCAGGCTAATACACAAGTGCTTCTTTAAACCTGGCCAAGGAGGACAAGGACATAGATAGTGCTGTCATACCCACATGCTTCAATAAGTTCATCTTTTCAATTCAATTTTATTTATAGTATCAAATCATAACAGAGTTATCTCGAGACACTTTACAGATAGAGTAGGTCTAGACCACACTCTATATCTTTTCTGTGCCCAAGTAACAAAGACCAGCCTGCCTGAATGACCCAATGGCACTCACCTCTGTAGTGATAAAATGCTTTGAACGACTGGTCAAGGATTCCATCAGCTCCTCACTACCCAGCACAGTGGAACTTAAACAGTTTGCCTACCGTACCAACCTATACCAATCCAGTCTCACGGCAGTTTGTGATGACATCACAAAAAGAAATCTATTACATCATGATAACATCACGATTTATTGAAGATTTTCGTGATGGGATCAGGTTTTTTAAACTAATGTATTTCAAAGGGAAGTTTCTTTCGTGATCACAGCACAATTCTTTCTGTCAGTTGGGCTGCAGCAGAGAAGCTGTGTACAGCTTTGCAATTGGTATTTTTAGCCCAATAACTGCTGTTTTAATCAACATTTATTCACAAGATCTTATCATGGTTTATATGTATTTCTTTTAATGTTATTATTTCGGTCTTATTCCCATGGAAGCTGGATTGCTTTGTTGTTTGTTGATAGTTTTCAATTCAATTCAATTTTATTTATAGTATCAAATCATAACAAGAGTTATCTCGAGACACTTTACAGATAGAGTAGGTCTAGACCACACTCTATAATTTACAAAGCCCCAACAATTCCAACAATTACAGTAATTCCCTCAAGAGCAAGCAGTGCGACAGTGGCGAGGAAAAACTCCCTCTTGGGAAGAAACCTCGGACAGACCCAGGCTCTTGGTAGGCGGTGTCTGACGGGCCGGTTGGGGATATGATGAACAGTGGCAATAATAGTCAATTTTGATAGTAACTTCGAAGCAGCAGGGTTCAGGAGGACGCAGCATGACATTGCAGGGCACAGCTGAGCTCAGCAGGGAGTGCAGCAGGACCACGGCGACAGCTGCAACCAGGATCTTGGTGCCGACGTTCTCCAAGGAAATACGCTGGGGGAAAAAACATAAGGACTCCGGGGAGTAAACTCCCCAGAAGCTAGGATTAATATCAAGCATTTCTGGGACGGGATGCACACAAATGCTAATAGAAAGGGAGAGGAGAGAGCAGCTCAGTGTGTCAAAGGAAGTAAGGAAGTCCCCCGGCAGTATAAAACTATAACAGCGTAACTAAGAGAGACAGGACATAAGGAGAGGTAGCCTGTTCGGGCTTTGAACTCTCCCCTGCCGGATCGGGCTTTGCTGGCCTGCCTCCCTCTACTTTTATTATATGTTATTAATCTAACAATTATGAAGAGAAGCAGGTGGGCCAGATAGGTGGACACTGCAACTCCTCACTCCCTAACTATAAGCTTTATCAAATAGGAGAGTTTTAAGTTCATTCTTGAATGAGGTGACAGTTTCTGCCCCCCGAACCCAAATTGGGAGCTGGCTCCATAGGAGAGGAGCCTGATAACTGAAGGCTCTTGCGCCCATTCTACTTTTAGAGACTCTAGATACCACAAGTAACTCTGCATTCTGGGAGCGCAGTGCTCTAGTGGGACAATAATGTATTAGGAGCCTTTCTAGATATGATGGTGCTTGACCATTTAGAGCTTTGTAGGTCAGGAGAAGGATTTTAAAATCAATCCTGTATTTTACAGGAAGCCAATGCAGAGAAGCTAATACAGGAGAAATATGATCTCTTTTCTTAGTTCTTGTGAGTACACACGCTGCAGCATTCTGGATCATCTGGAAAGTCTTAAGGGACTTATTTGAGCAACATAATAATAAGGAATTGCAGTAGTCTAGTCTAGAAGTAACGAATGCATGGACTAGTTTTTCAGCATCGTTTTGAGACAGGATATTCCTTATTTTGGCAATGTTACAAAGATGGAAAAAGGTTGTTCTTGAGGTTTGTTTTAAGTGGGCATTGAAGGATATATCCTGATCAAAAATAACTCCTACATTTCTGACAGTAGTGCTGGAGGCCAGGGCAATACCATCCAGAGTAGCTATATCTTTAGATAATGAAGTTTGGAGGTGCGTTGGTCCCATCACAATAACTTCGGTTTTGTCTGAGTTTAACATCAGGAAATTGTGGGTCATCCAGGATTTTATATCTTTAATACACGCTTGAAGTTTAGCTAACTGACCACTTTCGTCTGGCTTAACTGACAGATATAATTGGGTATCGTCTGCGTAACAGTGAAAGTTAATTGAGTGTTTCCTAATAATATTACCTAAAGGAAGCATATATAAGGAAAATAGAATTGGTCCAAGCACTGAGCCTTGAGGAACGCCATGGCTAACTTTAGCGAGCTTGGAGGGTTTATTGTTAATGTTAACAAATTGGGATCGCTCAGCGAAGTAGGACTTGAACCAGCTTAGTGCGATTCCTTTAATGCCAACTAAATGTTCCAGTCTCTGTAACAGGATGGTATGGTCAATAGTGTCAAATGCAGCACTAAGATCTAGTGAAACAAGGATGGAGACAAGTCCTTTGTCTGCAGCAGTTAGAAGGTCGTTAGTAATTTTCACCAGTGCCGTCTCTGTGCTATGATTCTTTCTAAATCCTGATTGAAAATCATCAAATAAACTATTGCTATGTAGAAAATCACATAACTGATTAGCAACCACCTTCTCAAGGATCTTGGATAGAAAGGGAAGGTTAGATATAGGTCTATAGTTTGCTAAGACCTCAGGATCGAGGGTGGTTTTTTTCAGAAGAGGTTTTATCACAGCTATTTTAAATGACTGCGGTACATAACCTGTTATAAGGACATATTGATCATATCTAGTAATGAATTGTTTACCACAGGTAACGCTTCTTTGAGTAGCCTCATTGCGATGGGGTCTAAGAGACAGGTAGATGGCTTAGCTGAACATATCTTTAACATTAATTTTTGGAGGTCTATAGGATAAAAGCAGTCTAAGTATATGTCGGGACTAGTCGTTCTTTCTAGCGGTCCTGCATTTAAAGGTGAACTGTTAGAAGTTGAGGGCAAAAGGTGATGAATTTTATCTCTAATTGTTTTAATTTTATCATTCAAGAAGCTCATGAAGTCATCACTACTCAGAGCTAGAGGAATAGATGGCTCAGTA
This sequence comes from Perca flavescens, assembly GCF_004354835.1. Taxonomy (NCBI): domain Eukaryota; kingdom Metazoa; phylum Chordata; class Actinopteri; order Perciformes; family Percidae; genus Perca; species Perca flavescens. The sequence goes on from NC_041348.1 coordinate 6,985,686, forward strand.
GAGCTGTGGCTATCTGTCAGCCTGGCTACAGTGCTGAAAAGAAACCTTTGGTTGTTCTTATTTTCTTCTATTAGTGAAGAGTAATAGTCTGATCTGGCTTTTCTTAGGGCCTTCCTATAGGTTTTTAGACTTTCTTGCCAATCCAAACGGGATTCTTCCACTTTGGTGGAACGCCACTTACTTTCGAGGTTTCGTGAGATTTTTTTTAATTTGCGAGTTTGGGAGTTATACCAAGGTGCTAGTTTCCTTTGCTTCATCATCTTCTTTTTTAGGGGAGCAACACAGTCTAAGGTCGTCCGTAGGCAAGTCGTAGCACCGTCTACAAATGTATCAATTTGAGAGGGACTGAGGTTAACATAAAGGTCCTCTGTTAAAACTTTAATGCTACATCTATCAACATTTATTTAGATGTTATCATGGTATGCATTTCTTTATTTTAATAATATTATTTTGGTCTTATTACCGGTGAAATATTACAGTATGCTGTAAGACAAAAAAACGGGCCAAGCGGGGCGCATTCTAAGCCCATTAGCCACATTGCAATGCAGGCATTCATATCAGAGAATCTGACAGCGATCAGCGGGTCTTTAACGACAGTATCGCTTCAATGTACATATTTAATCAGTGGTTTTGTCACCAGCAACAACATGTTGCTCAGTTTTGTTCCAGTAAGTTATGCACCGTAATAACATTTTAAAAAATCAGCTGAAGATTCTGGAAGTGACGTAGTAATTTACCGCTCCGTGTCCGTGAAAGACTGCTGCACGTAAAAAAAATAAAAAATAAAATAAAAAAAAGATTGTTGCACATTGTATGTGAGAATTTATACAATAAAAATACCAATAATGAAAACATACTGTTTTTATTCTAAGCACTTTGATTTGCTTTGTCACAGAAAAATACTAGGCCTATATAAAAAACATACAGTTCGGTGTTTAGAAATACAGCTTGTTTGACAAATTCACATAAAGAGAAGCATTTTTTATTTTATTTTCCATGCTATTTCCATGTTATTTAAAAATGCTATTCTAATTTTGCAGTTGATGAATGTTAATAGCAAAGACTAAAGGGAAAAAGGCATGAGCATATTTATGTGTGGAACTTTGATTTAACATCACACTACATTAGTGGTTTTAAATAAATTACTTTTTTGAAATAATTTATGGTAGGCCTAACATATTAATTATTATATTCAGAAGATGATCCTCATATCAAACACTGTGTCAGTTTGTAGCCATCCTAACCTTTGTAGCCTTTACTGAGAGACTACCTTTTCAAAATTATTTATTATTTAAAGTATTTTGAAAAAATCACTTTTTCTGGGATTTGGGGTGTTATTTTGTGTCTCTGGTGCTTCCACACACATACAAACTCTAAAAAACAACATCCATGCTGTTTTGTGAGATACGGGTTTCTGAATGTATTGTGCCTTCAGTCTCCGGGTGAGCGGTTCAAAATTAGCAGGGCTTTCTACGTCACTAGCCGACACGAGGTGGCTAACCGTAGCATTCTAGCGCTAGCATGCTAGCTCGTTCTGAATGGCAAAACATTGCTACAACACACACTAGTTTACCATAATCTACAAAAGAACTACTTACATGTCTCTTTTCTGCAGGTATTCCACGCAAAGTTGGAAGTGCACCCTCGTTTAGAAGTCTCCCGGCTAATTTTGCCTTGAACTGAAGTTGTAGAAACAAACAGCTATCTGATGTAATCCTTACCTAGCTACTGTGCATGTGCGCCTCCCAACAAAGATGGGATAGAAGTGCGATGCCTCACTCTGTAGCTAAAACAGAGACCTGAACACACAGGGTGAAAAGAGGATCTGCAACAATGTGCAGTACAAAAAAATATGGTGTTTTTTGAAAATTAAACCAATACGTAACATTTCACCAGGCTTCATGTAACCGCCAATTTTGGTGAGTTTTTGAGTATGTTAAGCCGGAAGAATAATAATTACTTCACTTTCAATAGGGCCTTCGCCGCTGTTGGCGCTCGGGCCCTAATAATGTTGCCTGAGGCCGCAGGGGTTTTGCAATAGCTTAATGATATAGGGTTGTGTGTTTCTCTTGTCACTGTTTGTGAAAGATGAGCAATAGATTGTGGCTGTGTGATGTGCTTCAGTCTGGCTACATTTCACTTTATGTTGTTTTTTCATTGTAAGTATACACTACCGGTCAAAAGTTTTAGAACACCCCAATTTTTCAGGGTTTTTATTGAAATTCATGCAGTTCCATGTCTTATTGTACTCTGAAATGAAAGAATAGAACAAATGAACAATTTAAGTTAAAAAATAAATCATGGAATCAATTTATAAACCAAAATGTATTCTAAATTTTTGACTCATCAAAGTAGCCCCCTTTGGCAGATATAACAGCTGAACACACTCGTGGCATTCTTTCTACAATGGAAATCAAATATTCTTCAGAAAGTTCTTCCCAACGCTGTTGCAGAAGTTCTCATAAATGTGTGGCACTTGTAGGTTGCTTTGCTTTCACTTTTCTGTCCAGTTCATCCCAAACCAGCTCAATGGGGTTTAAGTCTGGTAACTGTGCTGGCCACTCCATTTTTTTAAGCTTACCATCTTGTTCTTTTTTCCTAAGGTAGTTCCGGCATAGCTTGGACTTATGTTTTGGGTCATTATCTTGCTGTAGGATGAACCCCTGACCAACTACGCGCATACCAGAGGGTACTACATGGTGCTGCAAAATGCTGTGGTAGCCGTTTTGGTTCAGAGTGCCTTTCACCCTGTACAAATCACAGACCGTGGATCCAGCAAAACAGCCCCAGACCATCATGCTTCCTCCTCCATGTTTGACAGTTGATGTCAAACACTGAGGAACCATCCTTTTGCCTACTCAACGGCGTACAAAAACCCTGCGTGATGAACCGAAGATTTCTTCCAGTCTTCAGTAGTCCATTGACGATGTTTCTTGGCCTAGGCAAACATCTTTTTCTTATTCTGACGTCTTAGCAATGGCTTTCTTGCTGCAACTCGACCTATCAAACCTGCAGCTCGAAGTCTTCTCTTTACAGTTGAAACTGAGACTTGCTTATTACGACCACTATTAAGCTGTGCTTGAAGCTGTTGTCCTGTGAGCCGCCTATCAGGCAAGCTGTTGACTCTCAGACTTGTCTTCTGATTCTGTTGTGGCTTTGAGTCTGCCAGACCTCTTCCTGTCAGAGTTTCCCCCAGTTTCTAAGTGCCTTTTGATGTTGAAGAATACTGTACTCACTGACAGCTTGACTTTCTTCGCAATTTCTCTGTAGGAAAGACCAAAATTCTAAAGTGTTATGATGGTCTGTCTCTCTTCCATTGTTAATTGCCTTTTTCCCGCCATTTTTATAGCAACACACTACTTTCTGCAGTACAATGCCGTTCAAATAATGCTCACGAGGGCATGGTACCACAGTGTGTTCCAACAATACTTTTATACAAACAGAGGGGGTTGTAAGTAATCCAGACAAGTTGGAACACCTGTGGGAATTGGTAGCACCAACTTTCAAAGCTTGATCCACCTCCATTGCTGCAGAACAGCTTTACGTTGTTAACTCATTTCTTGTTCCCTGAAAAAGGCCTTTTTGTAAAATTCTGGAATGTACATTATTTTTCAGTTTTGGGTAACCTTACTTTTTTTTTTTTAACCTCAGGCAGTTCACCACTTACCTTTGTACCATTTCAAGCTATTCATTGGACTTGAACTGCTAAAATTTCAATAAAAAACAAAAAAAATTAGGGTGTTCTAAAACTTTTGACAGGTAGTGTATGTCAGCTGTATGATAAAACAATATGTCAAGTGTTATTTGAACTCAAGGTAAATATCCCTCTGGGAACAACAAAGCCTGCAAATTGGTCTCCATCATGTAAAAATTAAAACGTTGTCATAGGACTATAGCAAACACATCATTGGAAAGGTCTCAACCTCGACAGTAACATATGTCAATTGACCTGAGTGCAGCCTTCGATACCGTGAGCCATAACAATGTGCTCACCAGACTCAAAGACCTTGATATTGAAGTTACTGCACTCAGCTGGCTCTACTCCTACCTTTCCAACAGATCCCACTTCATCTCTCTCCATAACCACACCTCTGCCACAGCCACTCAAGGTGTTCCCCAAGGCTCCATACTCAGCCCCCTCCTCTTCATCATCTACATCCTCCCCCTTGGTCAGCCACTTCTACCTCAGCAAAATCCCCCCACAATCCTCCCCTCTCCCACATCAACTCCTGTCTGTCAGCTATTAAAACCTGGATGCAACACAACTTCCTCAAACTCAACAGCGATAAATCAGGATTCCTCCTCATAGGCTCCAAATCCACACTAAGCAAAATCAATAACCCCACTCTCCCCATTGACGGCACCATTATTTCCCTATCTCCCATTATCTCCCCATCTACCTTGGCGTGATCTTTGATTCCAACCTCTCCCTTGAGCCCCACATCCGCCATGTCATTAAAACCTCCTTCTTTCACCTCCGCAACATTGCCAAAATCAGACCCTCTCTCACACCCCCCACTGCTGAAAGACTCATTCGCGCCTTCATCTCCTCCCGACTGGACTACTGTAACTCACTTCTCCTTGGCAATTAGCTCTACCTACATCAAACGACTCCAACTGGTCCAGAAAGCAGCCGCCCAACTCATCGCCCGCTCCAAATCCTGGCACCACATCACTCCATTCCTAAAACAATTCCACTGGCTTCCTATCTCCCACCGGATCACCTACAAAATCCTGGTCCTCACCTACAAAGCCTTGCACTATCTGGCCCCCTCATACCTCACCTCCAACCCTCACGGGTCCTCAGATCCACCTCAGCCGGTCTCCTCTGCATCCACAAGTCCAACCTCTGCAGTTTTGGGGACAGAGCCTTCTCCAGGGCAGCTCCCAGGCTCTGGAACTCCCACCCCCAAGAGATCTGCACCTCTGAGTCCCTCACCATCTTCCAGTCCCGCCTCAAGACCCATCTCTTCATGTCTGCCTATCCGTAGCCCCACGCCCCCCTCCCTTTTCATCTGTGCCTGAAGTTTGTTTTGTTTTATTCGGTTTTGTTTTGCATTGTTTTTATTATCGACCTGCCCTGTGAAACGACTTTGAGTTTGTGAAAAGCCCTATATAAATTAATTTATTATTATTATCATCTTCATTCTTCGAATCCTCAAATACAACGTTAGACAAAAACATAAATATTACGAATATTATGTATTTGTATCTTTCCTATCCGCCGAGCGGTAATTACTACATCACTTCCGGAGTCTTCAGCTGATTTTTTTAAACGTTATTACAGTGCATAACTTACTGGAACAAAACAGAGCAATGTGTTGTTGCTGGTGACAAAACCACTGATTAAATATGTACATTGAAGCGATACTGTCATTAAAGTCCCGCTGATCGCTGTCAGATTTTTCTGATTTGAATGCCCGCATTGCATTGTGGTTAATGGGCTTAGAATGCGCTCGGCCCGTGTTCTGTCTTACAGCATACTGTAATATTTCACCAGTAATAAGATCAAAATAATATTAAAATAAAGAAATGCATACCATCTAAATAAATGTTGATAGATGTAGCGTTATAGTTTTATAGTTATAAATGTGATCCCATCACGAAAATCTTCAAAATATCGTGATGGTATAATAGATTTCTTTTTGTGATGCCATCCCGAACTGCCGTGAGACTGGGTTCCCTATACGTAGTTATAACCTAAAAGTAAGAAAGCTATGTGAGATGTTGATTGACTAGAGTTCAGTGTTTAACACCATATTTCCCTCCACACTCGTCACAAAGCTCAAGGACCTGGGATTAAACACCTCACTGTGCATGTGGATCCTTGACTTCCTGAAAAGCAGACCCCAGATGATGAAGGTGGGCGGACACACCTCTTCCATCCTCATCCTTAACACCGGAGAACCCCACGGCTGTTTTAACTCTCCTCCTTTGCTACTGTGTTTAGCCACTTTTAACTCCAACACCATTATTTAGTTTGCTGACAACACAGCTGTGGTGGGCCTGATCACAGCAAACAATGGAAAGGCCTACTTGAAATAATTAGATAACTGACTCTCTGGTGTAAGGACAACAACCTACTCATGAATGCCAGCAAGACTAATTAGATGAGAGTATATATATATATATATATATATATATATATATATATATATATATATATATATAGCTCTCTGCTGTTGGTTTGTGGACAGTCATGGCTAAGACAAAGAAGCTCAGTGATGACCTGCGGCTGCGCATTGTGGCTGCTCATAAGTCAGGAAAGGGCTATTAGACCATATCTAAATGTTTTGAAGTTTCAGTGGCTACAATGCAAAGTAATATTAAAACATACAAGACGTTCCGCACTGTGAAAAATCTCAGAGGACGTTGTCGGAAGCCAAAAG